>NW_028274810.1:53503064-54703064 GCF_037043125.1 Eumetopias jubatus
ATTCATGTTTCATTAGTCTTTACCTTATGTTCCTTCTCTGTTCCTGGATCCCATCCAGGAGACCACATTACATTTTAGTCAGCATGTCTCCTCAGTCTCCTCTTGGCTGTGATAATTTCTCAGAATTTTCTTTTTTGGATGGCCTTGATGGTACTGAGGGGTACTGGTCAGGTATTTTATACAGTATCTCTCAGTTTGGATCTGTCAAATGTTTTTCTAATGATGAGACTCTGGTTCTGTGTTGCGTGGAGGAAGACTATAGAGGGAAAGTGCTATTCTCATCACACCATGTCAAGAGTACATTCTATCAATATGATTTATCACTGTTAATGTTGACCTTGATCACCTGGGAGACACAATGTTTACTAGGTTTCTTCACTGTAAAGTTGCTTTTTTTTTTTTCCTTTCCACCCTGTGCTCTGGGAGGAAGTCCCATGCGCAGCCCACACTTAAGAAGTAGGGAGTTGTGCTCCTCCTTGAGGACAGAGGATCTGCATAAATTATTTGGAGTTCTGCATGGGAAATTTGTCTATTTCTCCCACAATTATTTATTGATTCAATCATTTATTTATATCAATATAGATTCATAGAGATTTATTTTATATTCTGGGCTATAATCTAAGGCTACTTTATTTTGTTGCTCACATTGTTCCATCTTTGGTCATCAGGAGCTCCTTCCATTGGCTCTTGTCTCCCTTTGATATGTTCCATCATTGTAAGGTGTTATTTGTTTGTTTTTGGCACTTCCATACTTTTTGGCACTTTAAGGTGCTCCAGGCTCATCTGGTATATTTCCTGTATGGTCAGCCATTTCGCCAAGGATTTCTGATTCCTTTTATTGGACTATGGTATTAGAAACAAATATATGGGTATGTGTGTGTATCCTTGTTTCTAGGCCCTTTCAGCTGACAGAGCAAAAAAAAAATATGTGTGCATATAGCTAATCCCCATATAGACATGTACCTATAAATATTTCTACATGTAAACATCTATATCATAGAGTTCATACTAATGTCTCTAACTCTAATCCATAACCACAGGGATCATTCCTGCCTCTGCACTTGCTTACCTGTAGGCTCCTAATATCCATTTACTTAATTATTTAATTCTGGTATACATGTATACTGATTTCAGAACTGATAACCCATGCCCCCATAGGAAACTTTATCAACTAGAATAGAGTGCTTCTGTACAATCCCTTTCTCCTTTGGTCTTCTAGTCACCACTCATTTCCAAAGTTATTTAGGTGAGCCAACTTTTCCCCTAGTCCTGGCAGTGAGGTTTTTTTCATACATTTGTAACATAGATTGTTTTGCCATATTCTGTATTCCATCCTGGGATCCCTTGACCTCCTAAATGATTTCTTTTAATTTGCCTACATTAAGGCTCACTCTTTGTGCTGTAGAGTTCCATGTGTTTTGACAAATGCATAGTGTCAGGTACCCAGCATTACAGCATCATACAGAAAGTTTTCACCACCATTATGCTCATGGGTACTTCATCTATTCAACTTTCTCCCCTCCCTAAACTTCAATAATGACTAATTTATTTATTGTCTTTATAGTTTTGCCTTTGAAGAATGTCCTATAAAGTCATAAGGAGCCTTTTCAGACTGGTTACTTCTACCTAGAAATAATCCATCATCACTCATCTGTATCTTGTGTGACTTGATAGCTCATTCTTTTTTACTGCTAAATAGTATTTCACTTATATGTGTATGCACCACGATTTGTTTATCCATTCACCTATTGCAGAACATATGGCTGTTTCCAGATTTTGTTGATTATGAGTTAAGCTGCCATAAATTTTCACATGAAGGTTTTTGGGTGGACTTAAGTTTTCAAATCAACTAGGAATTTCTGGATCATAAAATAGATTATATTTAGCTTTATAAGAAACTGCCAAACTGTTTGCAATGTGGATGTATGACTTAGGGATTTTTAAGAGCTTCCCAGATGATTCCAATGTGCAATAAAGTTTAGGGGCTGATGTTCTACTCTGAATAGTTTGAGGAAAGAGTCAGTTAGGGGTAAGATGAATGTCTTATCCAAAAGAGAGCTGCAGTGCATTCTCCTCCCCAAGACTACTCATAATTCAAGACACTGATCATATAAACAGCAGTCAGGAATTTTTGTGGGTGTATAAATCACAGAGAAATCTGGTGACAAATCTTGGAACTTCACTATTCCACCTACTTACCTTTGTAAGAGAGGTCAGATAAATGTTCATACTGCTAAAGATGTCCTCTGAAATGCCACCTGAATAGGAGATATAAACAAAAAACCCAAAGTGGGTAAGAAGGATGGGTTAGTCAGATGCTTTGCATGCAAATTAACAGAATCCCCAATCAGCTTAAGGAGAAAAAGGGTGGGAGCAGGAGGGGTGGTTTTTATTGGCTTATGTAGTTGAAATGTGCAGGGGTAGTTGAGTCTCAGCGTGGCACAAACGATATCAACAAATTGTCTTTCCTCCCTCTGCTCCTCCATCTTCTTTTCCTCCTCTCTTTTTCTCTCCTCCTTATCCAACCCCATCTCCATCTCTCCAATCTTTTCTGTATTAACTTCATGCTGGGTTGTGTCTCTGTATGTGTACAGATTTCTTCTTATAAGGACACCAGTTAGATTAGATTAGGATCTACCCTAATGGTCTCATTTTAACTTAATCGTCTCCTTGAAGGCGATATCGCCAAACATAATCACATTCTGAGGTATTGGGAGTTAGGTCTTCAACCTACAAATGTTGGAAGGGACAAAATTCAGTCCACAACAATTATGCATCCAGTGGGCAATCATTTCTTGTTTTGTACATGAAGGAGAAAAAGGTAAGGACTACTGCATATCTATCTCATATAACTTCCACATTCTCAATGTTGCCTTATTAAAATCTTATTCTCTTTTCTAAAAATAACATTCACTGGGGCACCTGGGTGGCGCAGATGGTTAAGCGTCTGCCTTTGACTCAGGTCATGATCCCAGGGCCCTGGGATCGAGCCCCGCACTGGGCTCCTGGCTCAGCGGGGAGCCTGCTTCTCCCTCTCCCTCTGCCTCTCCCCTGCTCACGCTCTCTCTCTCTATCTCTGTGTCTCAAATGAATAAATTAAAAAAAATTCATTGAATATTTTTTAAAGATTTTTTTTTAATTTGACAGAGAGAGAGAGAGTGAGAGAGGGAACACAAGGAGGGGGAGTGGGAGAGGAAGAGGGAGAAGCAGACTTCCCACCGAGCAGAGAGTCCGATGCGGGACTTGATCCCAGGGCCCTGGGATCATGACCCGAGCGGAAGGCAGATGCTTAACCATCTGAGCCACCCAGGCGCCCCTCACTGAATTTTTTTAAAGAATACATCTCAACTGTGATTCAAAAGGTAAAGCTATATTTTAGGTAAACATATCAGAAGACTATCTTGAGCATCTTACTTGGATCCTTGTGTTTTGTGAGTCACCATATTTGGTACTATTAACTTCTTTAATTTTGGTCATTATTTAAATGACTGCTGAGAGAAGAAAGCCTGGGAAATCACACTGAAGAGCCCTGATATTTAAAAAAGAGGCAAAAGGTAGGAGCTCCATGGTTATGGGTTAAATTGTTTTCCCCAGAAAGCTGTTTCCTAATACCTGATACCTGTGACCTTATTTGAAAATAGAGTCTTTGCAGATAAAATTAATCAAATTAATTAAATTCTATTTAATTTGAAAATAGTCTTTGCAGATAAAATTAATCAAATTAATCAAATTAATATGTGGTCATTCTCAATTAGGATGGGGCTTAATCCAGTGTGATCGGGGTCCTTATAAGAAGAGAAAGCAGAGACACCAGGAAGAGAATATTACAGACAGAGAAGATGGCCATGTGAAGATTGAGGCCAAGATTGGAGTCATGTTGCCACAAGCCAAGGAATGCCTGGGGCTACCAGAAGTTGGAAGAATCAGCAAAGGATCTTCCCCTAGAAGCTTCAGATGGAGCATGGACCTGCCAACACCTTGATTCTGACTTCTAGCTTCCAGAACTGGGAAATAATAAATTTAAGTTGTTTTAAGCCATCCAGTTTGTGGTACATTTTCAAGGCAACCCTAGGAAACTAATACATCCACCAAGGAGACTGAGAGGGTGAAGCCAGAGAGGAAGTAAGAAATTCACCTTTTAGACATCAAAGGAAGACAATGGATGGAGAGTCGTTTGTATTGTCAACTACTCTAGACAGGTTAGATAATATCCAAATTGTAAGTATCCACTGAGTTTAGCGTTACACAGGTGCGTAGGCATTTATTGTTAATATTATAAAGAACTGTTAGCCGTTTCAGTAGAGAGATCACTTCTGTCTAAAGGATTAAGGAAAATTTCATAGAGGACATGGCATTGCAGCTGGAATTTAAAGCCTAAATAGGATTTCAATATGCAGAAATGGAAGGTGTTGCAGTGAGAGGGGGAGAAGTGGTGAAATTATGGAGAGAAAAAGATTCAGGGGGGCGCCTGGGTGGCTCAGTCCTTGGGCATCTGCCTTCGCCTTGGGTCGTGATCCCAGTGTCCTGAATCGAGCCCCACGTCGGGCTCCCTGCTCCGCGGGAAGCCTGCTTCTCCCTCTCCCACTCCCCCTGTTTGTGTTCCCTCTCTCGCTGTGTCTCTCTCTGCCAAATAAATAAATAAAAAATCTTAAAAAAAAAAAAGAAAGAAAGAAAGAAAAAGAAAAAGATTCAGGACACGTAGAGGACAAGGCCAAGAGAACACAAGGTCTTTATGAAGGAGATGTTATCTGGAGTCCCATCATGGATGTCCTTAAATGCCATGATAAGAAGTTTGAACTTTTCTCTAGAAAGTGCGATATGGCACAATATTAAGTATAAGTTAAGAAGGTTGTGTGGAAAACGTTATATAAATATTAGTAAGTAAGCAAAATGGGTAAACGGGAAGACTATAAACAATGAAAACTGGAAACTACTAGAATGCCCAGGGGAGACATTCTGAGAATCTGAACTAAAGTGACAATGAGAATGGAAATACAGTTCCTATTTTTGAAGCCCTATCATGTACCAGGTCCTCTGTGGGCTGCATTATGTATGTTAATTGCACTAACTCTGACAATTCCTCTCCCTGGTAGAATTTACTGTCCTAATTGTATACCTGTGGAAACTCTAACTCAGAGACGTTAGGTATCTCACCCAAAGTCACACAAAGCTAATAAATGGTGGCGCTGATATTTGTATACAGAAATTTGGTTTATTTTTAGGCTCTTGTCTCATCAACTTACCTATCCTACAGCTCATGTTGCAAATTCCAGACATTATTTGGAAAATGTATAAAATGAGACTGCACACTGCAATTTTGCACGACCTCCTCCAAAAAGGGAAGAATATTGTGAAAACACAACAATGCTCTTTGGGAAATCCACTGTGTGGATTGCAGTTCGTTTGCCATCTATTTTTCCATCTTTCCTATCCCCTAAAACACACTGTTTCACTATCATAAGCATTTAGTAGTTTTTCTTTTCCCTCTGGTACCTGAGGACGTCAGGTGCATTTTGACATAGGAAAGAAAAGTACCTTTTGAACTATCTTTGAAGGGCTGCTACTCAGTGCACATTGATTTTCCTTTTAAACTAGAATCATTTAGTGTTTCTCTGTCAGACACTCACTGACGACCGCTTATCCTTGAGACACACATGAATGAATCAGACAATTTTTTAATGATACTGAATTGGAAAGAAAACGTACCTTGATTCCTGTTTGTAAGTTTATTGTATCAAAATACAGATACAAACTTTTAAAGAGGGCATTCTTCTAGGCTTGATGAAATAGAACACAATCTATCCTTTGATGAGCTTTTAAAAAAATCTTTGATCTACTTATTTTTAATAATAAAATATTGGGAAGTCAAGTGTATTCCCGCACATCTCAGGCATTTAAGGAAATGATCAACGTCATTGCAAGATAACTGGCTGCCATCTTTTGAGAATCTGAACTAGAAACAGGAGAACTGGAGGGTTAGGAAAGAAAAGCACAGGGACCGAATAATTGCCTTTCTCTTCTGTTTATATAATAAATGCACTCATTGTTGCCATGGCAAAGGAGCCAGTCTGTTTTTCTCATTCCTCTGTTTCTACCCATTATTATTATATCCAACACCAGAAAATGTCATATTTCACTATCAACTTTCTTGAATCATTACGTTTATCTACTCTGCATTTACTACTCTAGCCACAGTCTTTTTCATAGTGATACTTGGACAGAAAGTGATTTCAGGCGAGGGGAGTGGCTTCAGACGCAGTTAGAGACATCAGGAAGCAAAGAATGAGGGAGGGGGGTGGGGGAGGAAAGACAGCAGCTCTCTAGCCAGGAGGGCCTCCTAACCTTGGAAAACCCCTCAGATCCAAAAGGAAAAAACTCTAAAAATGTCATTTAAAGCAAATTCCTCCTTGTCGATACACTGAATTGACTTTGTAGGCATCTATTTTGACTTTCTAAACTCCCAAACCAACCATCATGATGGGGGTCATTAGTCTCTTTTTGTCATGATCAGGCTGAGCTCATCTAAGCATAAAGTCTAAATTAGGGGAATTAATACTACCATCGCTAGAAAACGGTCATACGACATGTGGAGTATTCTGCCCAATCCATGATGTCAGATTTTGTCAGAGACAGTGACACACTCATGTATTTTCAAAAGATGACAACCAAGGTCTTGCAACCACGTCCCCCATTCATTAATTTATTTGTGTGTTCAAAAATTACTTATTAAAAGCATATTATGTGCTAAGCACTGACCTAACCTGAAATTAAAAACAAAATACTCGAGTAAGACTTCATCCCCTTCTCTCAAAAAGTTTACATTCCAATCCAACCATGCAAGAAGCAGTTGAATGAAGAGGATATTTTTAGTTTAGAAAAAAGAAGACTGAGTTTGAGGAACTATCCCTGAGAAGATAGCAAATTTAGGAACATGCCACAATCTGCAGGAAACAATAAGAGTGAGATAAGTGGTTGCATCCTGTTTATATGCCCTAAGGCTGGAGTGTATAAACAATCAGCTCAAATGTTCTTTCTTGTTCATTTCCATTCCGCAGGCAAAAAGATGAGGCAGCTTGCCTTGCCTTTGATAAATCCGTCAGTTGCAGACTCTAATATTCTTGTTGAAACAATCCTACGGAGAGACACCTGGGTGGCACAGTAGGTTAAGGGCCCAACTCTTGGTTTGGGCTCGGGGTCTTGATCTCAGGGTCGTGAGACTGGGCCCCCTGTCTGGCTCCGTGCTTAGCTTCAGATTCTTTCTCTCTCTCCCTCTGCCCTTCCCACTCGTGCTCTCTCTTTCTCTCTCAAATAAATAAATAAATAAATCTTAAAAAAAAAAAAAATCCTACAGAACAAAGGGACCATGGGAAAGCTCAGGACAGGAAAGGTTCCAGCCCTGAACAATTTAGAAAGAGTCCAGCCAACAACCAACCTGGATTCTGCTTTTAAAGATTTGAACAGTTTTCATGTGCAATAAGTAAGATTCTAGACATATAAAATTGCAAGAAACTAAATTGAGACTAATGAGTGGATACTATAAAAGTAAGCTTTCGGATCAATACTATAATAATAATAATAAAAAGCTCTAGAGTCATACTTCTCAAATTGTAATATGCATGTGAATTACTGGGAGAGCCTGTTAAATGTAGATTCTGATTCAGGTCTGGCATAGGGCCTGGGATTTTTCATTTCTAAGAAGAGCCCAGTTTGGGCTGATGCCACCGGTCCTAGGATTAAATCTCCCGTATCACTGCTCTAGAGTCGTCTGACAACAGGGCTCTCTAGGATGCACTTACTGGGTTGCCAGCACTACAACTATTTAAACGGAGGCTGAATAACCATTTGTCAGGCATGCCACAGAAAGGATATCTATACTTCATGAGAGAGTGGGCTAGATGTTCCTTTCAATTCTGAATCGTTTGACTCAGGGCTTTATTTATAAAGGAATTAATTTTACATGTGATGGCTTCCTTTAAGTATTAAAACACCTGCACATAGATAATGAAGAAAGTGAAGTGAGACTTTTCTTACCACTTCAATAGATGTAGAAACAAAAGATCCTAGACATTAGGTGATTCGCTCAAAATTCACTCTGAATACAATGAACCTCAAGAAAGTGTGATATTAGCAAGTGTTAAGTCATCCCAACTTCTACAAACAAAACAGAAACTGAAAGTCCCATCTACTCACTTTCCCATCAGCTGACCTACCTCCCCACACCCACCTTTGTAGGATGGACCTGAAATCCTCCCATTAATACCACTAGAATCCTTCACACCGCAAAAATAGGCAGACTCACAGGAAATAAAAACGCACCAAGACTTTGTGGGCTGATTAGCACTTGTGCATTCAGTTTTAGCGTAAAGTTAACCTAGGAATTTCTTTCTTCAACAAGCTGGTCCATACAGCACCTCACTATTACTCTCTTCCAATCCCCTCAATAATTTCCTGGATGACCTCTATCCTACTTTCTCTCTTTCTAAGGCTCAAAGTACTGCTCGGCCCATTATGGATTATGTCCTCTGACTTCTGTTTCACTCTTATACAAGGTTCCAATCCTCTTATCTTTTCCTTATGCCATATTTAGTTTCTTTCCTTCAACCTACCATCCCTCCCATTTAAGATTTAAGCTCATACATGAGAGAGAAGATTGAGATAGGCTAAAGTATTTTTACATATCTTCAGGTCTCTTCATTGTGTGTCAAAGGCTGGGCTTCCCGGGAAACAGATTTCCAGACAGAGATCTGCATGCAGGTGGCTTATTGGGAAGCACTCCACAGAACACCATCTCCAAGGAAGTGAACAAAGCAGGACTGGACAGCTGCGAAAGGAGAAAAGCAATAGAGCTGCCACAGGTGCCTAAGACAATTTCCCAAGAAACTCTGAGGCTGGGCTGACCCTTCTGAGATATCCCTCACCGAGGAAAGGGGAGAGGGCTTTGAATCACCTCCGTTGATTAGTCATGGGATGTGGGTGGCTCCCGTGGTAGAGGCACAGTCAGGTGAGTTGGTTTTCTTTCCCCAGTAGCTGGTCCTAGGGTTGGACTCAGATGGAAGAGGTCGGTGCTTCTGGTTCTCAAGGTACAGTCTGAACAATAAAACACAGCATCCACTACAATCCACCTCTCGTGCTGCTTGAATCCATTTGCTTCATATAATAAATTCAGTTCATCTGGGAAGAACTCTTCCAGAATTCTAGTTGGTCTTTTCCCTGGGAAAAACTTACAAGATGAAGAAGGTTGGAGGGACACTGCAGCTGGTCCCTGAAACATAGTTGATTCTTACCACCTTCCTCTACTTCCTATTTATTTATTTATTTATTTATATGTATTTATTTATTTATATTTTAATTCCAGTGCAGTTAACATAGTGTGATATTAGTTTCAGGTGTACAATATAGTGATTCAACAATTCTATACATTACTTGGTGCTCATCGAGAAAAGTGTGTTCTTGGGGCGCCTGGGTGGCGCAGTCAGTTAAAGCGTCTGCCTCAGGCTCAGGTCATGATCCCAGGGTCCCGCATCGGGCTCCTTGCTCAGTGGGGAGCCTGCTTCTCCCCTGCCTGCCGCTCCCCCTGCCTGTGCTTGTTCACTCTCTCTCTCTCTCTCTCTCTCTCTCAGGCAAATAAATAAATAAAATTTTAAAAAAAAGATAAGTGTGTTCTTAATACGTTCACCTAGTTCACTCATCCCCAACCCACCTCCCCTCTTATAACCACCTGCTTGTTCCCTATTGTTAAGAGTCTGTTCTTTGGTTAGTCTCTTTTTTTTTTTCCTTTGTTCATTTGTTTTGTTTCTTAAATTCCACATATGAGTGAAATCATATGGTGTTTGTCTTTTTTGACCAACTTATTTTGCTTAGCATGATACTTTCTAGCTCCATGCTGTTGCAAATGGCAAGATCTCATTCTTTTTTATGGCTGAGTAATATTCTACTATATATATATAGTGGAATATTATATATACACCACCTCTTTGTTATCCATTCATCTAGTGATGGACACTTAGGCTGCTTCCATATCTTGGCTATTGTAAATAATGCTGCTATAAACATAGGGATGCATATATCCTTTTGAATTAGTGTTCTTTGTATTCTTTGGGTAAATACCCAGTAGTGGAATTAATAGGTCCTATGGTAATCCTATTTTTTACTTTTTGAGGAACCTCTATACTGTTTTCCACAGTGGCTGCACCAGTTTGCATTCTCACCAACAGTGCACAAGGGTTCTTTTTTCTCCACATCCTTGCCAACACTTATTTCTTGTGTGTGTGTGTGGGGGGGGTTGTTTTGTTTTGTTTTGTTTAACCATTCTGACAGGCGTGAGGTGATATCTCATTGTGTTTTTGATTTGCATTTCCCTGATGCTGAGTGATGATGAACATCTTTTCATGCACCTGTTGGCCATCTGGATGTCTTCTTTGGAGAAATGTCTGTTCATATCTTCTGCCCATTTTCTGATTAGATTATTTATTTTTTGAGTGTTGAGTTGTGTAAGTTCTTCATATATTTTGGATACAAAACTTTATCGAATATGTCATTTGCAAATATCTTCCCCCATTCAGTAGGTTGTCTTTCCATTCTGTTGATTGTTTCCTTTGCTGTGCAGAAGCTTTTTATTTTGATGTAGTCCCAATAGTTTATTTTTACGTTTGTTTCCCTTGCTTCAGGAGACATAGCTAGAAAAATGTTGCTATGGTCAATGTCAGAGAAATTACTGCCTGTGCTCTCTTCTAGGATTTTTATGGTTTTAAGTCCCACACTTAATCCATTTTGAGTTTATTTTTCTGTATGGTGTTAGAAGGTGGCCCAGTTTCATTCTTTTGTATGTAGCTGTCAAGTTTTCCCAACACCATTTGGTGAAGAGACTGTCTTTTTCCCACTGCATATTCTCATCTCCTTTGTCAAAGATTAATTGACCATATAATCATGGGTTTATTTCTGGGCTCTCTATTCTGTTCCAACTTTTGTGCCAATGTCACACTATTTAGATTACTACAGCTTTGTAGTATAACTTTGTGATACATTCGTTTTTTTTTTCTTTTTTTCTCTTTTTCAAGATTGCTTCGGTTCTTTGGGGTCTTTTGTGGTTCCATATAAATTTTAGGATTATTTGTTCTAGTTCTGTGAAAAATTCTACATCCTATTCTAATCCCCTTTACTCAGCTAGCATCTCTGCTAGTCTGGGTAGCTTAACTGGTGGGTGACCCAGATTCACATTCTTGAAATGTATAAGCCCCTGATTACCATGCTGTTCTTCTCAGGCCATGGCTTACTTCACCTGTATATTTACTAGTGATAAGTAGTGATCAAGGTCAACCTCAACATTGATAATAAAAATCACACTATACCTCTGTGGTCTTTCTCCAAAACACATAACCCTAATCTAATGATGAGAAAAACATCAGACAAATCTCAACTGAGGGACATTCTACAAAGTACTTAACTAGTATTCCTTAAAACTGTCAAGGTCATCAAAAACAAAGAAAGTCTTGGAAATGGTCAAAGCTATGAAGTCTAAGGAGACATGACAATTAAATGTAATGTGGTATCCTGAATGGCATCCTGGCATAAAAAAAAAAAAGACATTAGGAAAACATTAAGGAAATCTAAATAAAATATAGACTTTAGTTAATAATTATGTATCAGTATTGGTTCATAGATTGTGACAAATCAACTACTGATATAAGATGCTCATGATAAGGAAAACTGGGTGCAAGGTACATGGAAACTCTCTGTATTATTTTTGCAATTTTTCTTTAGATCTAAAACTGTTCTAAAATTAAAGTTTAAAAAAAAAAACTAAGTCACTCCTAAGGAGATAATTATCTTTTTAATAAAAACAAAAAAATTTTTGCCGTTATAATTATGGAACAATAGTCCCAGAGCATGATAGAAATTTGGGCAAGATAAACAGTGGACTAAAGTTGGACAAACTGTGATATTCCAAGAACTGACTAGCAGAAGGAGATTGGGGTCCCAGAGCAGAGCAATAAAGGAAATGGAACGAAATCAGTGACCTAGCTGGAGACCACGGATACTAAAGAATGAAGTCAGTCCCCAAAATATTTCCAGGGGTAGGAATGGCCAATGAAGTTTAAGAACAGTGTTCCTCATATCTCATTTACATTTTTCTGCACCATTATGATGTAAGTAACCTCCACCCTCATGCTACCTCCTCTGTTTGCACTTACATATTTCTTCTGGACAGTGCACGTGGTATTTTTGAGAAATCAAGGCAAACGGAATGCTTCGGGGCACATGTTGGCTAGAGGAGAGAGAACAACCACAGGAAGCAAAATGCCGGCAACAAAGAAGAATTCCAGAAGCAGAAAACCAGGAGAGGCGACTCTAAGAGACATAAGCCTTCTGAGAGTCTTCGAAGGTATGAAGGCAGCAGGGAGACACTGGGTCTTTCCTCAGTGTGGAGACATAAGGAACACGTACAGGATAATTCTGTGAGGCAATTATGTAACAAAACACATTCCTAGAAATGTGCAAATTTATAGGCCTTTTTTTTTTTAACAATAGGAGCCATGAAAGTATTTGCCACTTGGCAATTTCATGAGTGTAAAATGTTCCACTCAGTTCACATCCACCACTTCAAACCAAAGGAAGTCACAATTTATTTGTTACCATCTTAGTTAGAATAATATGCCAGCACAGAAACTTCCTTTCAATTATGTGTTCCTGGCTTCCTGCCTTCTTAAAATAAATAAAACCGCTGTATCCTACCTCTCAGAACAAAAACAACAGCACCACGTAGCAGTTAAAGCAAAACCTCCAAAGCCGATCAATGCCTTAGGCCAACTTCTGACTGTGGACGCTCACCTCCTTTGCTTATATAAGTGGAAATGTTTTCAAAAGGGTCTCCGTTTCACTGATAGAAGGGTACAGGTCTGTGAGCAGAGAAGGATTCCTGCAGAAAGCAGGTTAGATGAGCACAAAGGGGAAACGTGTCAATTCAACTTTGTGATGTAATTATGAATTGATTATACCAGGCAGTCTGACAAGGGACACAAAAATCAGGAACACGGCCTTGTCCTCAAGAAACTTTCAGTCTAATGGGCAAGGTAAATAATAGGCAAGCAAAGTAATGGTTGTTTAAAAATATAAAGAAATATTGCAAGACGCAGAGTTCTAGAGATGGGTTGCATAACAATATGAATATACTTAGCACTACTTAACTACATACTTAAAAATGGTTAAGATGGTAAATTTTATGTTATGTGTATGTCTTCCCACAATTGAAATTTGCTTTAATTTTAAAAAGGAAAAAAAGTGTAAATAAAGATAATTGATTGACCACCTCCCCCTGGTTTGGCAGCAGGCAAGACTGGATTCTGCCCAAGAAAATCCACTTTAGGGAAAAAAAAAGCACACAATTCAGTTCAAAATCCATGATGAACAATCAATCATCACACACTAAGAGAACAAGTAGAAATACCAAGGAGCCAGAATTGGTGTGGAGATGCACAAAAGAGAGGACAGAGATGGGCAAAGAACTCGCAGGGTCCTTGGGACGCCTGGGTGGCTCAGTTGGTTAAGCATCTCCCTTCGACTCAGATCATGATCCCAGAGTCCTAGCATCGAGCCCCGCATCAGGCACCTTACTCAGTGGGAGCCTGCTTCTCCCTCTGCCTGCCATTCCCCTTGCTTGTGCGTGCTCTCTCCTCTCTTTCTGACAAATAAATAAATAATCTTTAAAAAAGAAAGAAAGAAAGGAAAGAAGGAAAGAAGGAAAGAAAAAGAAAGAAAGAAAGAAAGAAAGAAAGAAAGAAAGAAAGAAAGAAAGAAAGAAAGAAAGAAAGAAAGAAAGAAAGAAAGAAAAGAAAAGAAAGAACTCACAGGGTCCAAGAACTGGCGGAGTACCAGAGTGTGCCAGAAAAAAAGAAAAGGCTAGCGCAATTGCTGGTGGCTGCTATGGGCAGTACTGGCTCCCTTTCTAAGTTGTTAGGCAAGCAATTCGGAATGTGTAGGGGCAGAGCCCGGAAGGCTACATAGTAAGGGCTAATGAATGCTGGAGAACAAAACAAGTTCCAAGGATCTGCCAAAGAGGAAGGAGGAGGGAGATCAGGAAAAGCTTCCTGCAGAAATTGACCATTAGAGTGAGCTTTACAAGATGGATTGATTTTGTCATATGGGATGATGGGGAAAAAAGCATTTCCATAGGAAAAGAACAACAAAACCCCTGAACCTGGGAAAGGCCAGGGATTGTGGTTACATATCTAGTAGATAAATGTATCTAACATGTAGAGAATTAAGAAAATTAAGAGAGAGGGTGGGCACTTGGCTGCCTGTCAGTAGCGCATACGACCCTGGATCTTGGGGTTGTGAGTTTGAGCCCCACATTAGAGGTAGAGTTTACTGAAAGAAAGAAAGAAAGAAAGAAGAGAGAGAGAGAGAGAGAGAGAGAGAGAGAGAAGAGAAAGAAAGAAAGAAAGAAAGAAAGAAAGAAAGAAAGAAAGAAAGAAAGAAAGAAAGAAAGAAAGAAAGAAAGAAAGAAAGAATAATGTGAGATAACCTTGGAAAAAAGACAGTCCACACTATTAGGGTCTTGCAAATCAGAATAAAGCAGTAAACAAAATTAAACTGGCAATAGTGTTTTTATTATATTGCAGGGAGAGAGAATATATAAAAGACCTATTTAAGGCTTTGGCAGTGACTCAGTTAAGAAGACTGTACCCAACATGAGGGTTAATTTTGATTATGGCTGGTATTCCCAGCAGCGAATCCCTAGCACATAGCAGGTGAACAGTAAACATTTGCTGAATAAATACATTATGCATAATAAAGAAACATTTAAGTGGGGCACCTGGGTGGCTAAGTCGGTTAAGTGTCTGACTCTTGCTTTGGGCTCAGGTCATGATCTCAGGGTCCCAGGATCCAGCCCCTAGACGGGCTCCACACTCAGCATGGAGTCTGCTTGAGATCCTTTCCTCCTCCCTCACCCTCTTCCTCTGCCCCTCCCGAAGCTCCGGCAATCATGCCTGTACTCTCTCTTTCCCTTTAAAATAAATAAATAAATAAAATCTTGAAAGAAAGAAAGAGAGAGAGAGAAACATTTAAGGGATGAAATCAGAGGGCCTGAGCTAAGATAATGACAATGGTAATGGAAAATGGGGAAAAAGTAGAAAAAATATTAAGATAAAATCAATACGATTTAATATTAGATTAGAAGTGGGAAAAGAATATATGATCTTGAAGTTTGGAGCTTGGGTGCTTTGGGAGTGGGAGAAGATAATGAGTCTTCTACCCTCACCTGTGCATAGAAAAGATATTTTAATGCAAATCTTTCTCATTAGAAGTATGATATATGGTTGACCTTGGTAAACACAATACAGAAAGGAGCACAATAAGTAATTACAACTGACATAACATTGAGTTTACAAATTATCTAGCTATACTTTTTGAAACAGCCATAAACAGTATTCTTAGCTAAGCTAAAAAACAAACTATATGCTTCAATGAATGAATAGCTTAGGTCCTACTCCATATTTCCCAACAGAAAATACAAAAAGAAAAAAAGCTAATTAAATAGAAATGCTGCCCTATAGCTCATCTCACAATTTTAGAAGCAATCCATTTACCTTAACTACTCCTAACAGATACCTTCTAAAAGGCAAGGATACAGGTTAAGCGAAACTCAATGTTCCCAGCTCACAATGTTTCCATCTCTGCCCGGATGGATGGTAAAATAAGCAAGATGATCTACATACTTCCTACCATAATATCCAGCTATTTGCTAAAAAGGATGTTTGCTTTTTACACCAGAGATATCCTGAGGTTCCCCTGGGCAGTCAATCACAGGAGAAAGTGGTTCTTCTTAGCAGAGACAATGTTAGAGATGGAATCACATTGATAAACCTGACCACATTTCTCTCTGAAATCTTAAACTAAAGTGTAGATAAAGATAACGTTTGGTTACTTAACAGTCAGTTACTTAGTGGGATATTCACTAAGAAATTTCATTTGTTGCTTCAGAGTAACATGAGCTTTTGAGATTTTTCTGAAGTCTTACGATCCAAGAACAATTAGACACAAACCTGTTAGCTGGAAATGGAGCCTCTTCTTAAGACTTCTTCGACCCACTTGATTTAGTCTGAAAATAGAGGAAAATAATTGCCTGTACTGTTTACCATAAAGAGGTTTTAAGAATATCACAAACATCAACCACTTCACATGTGACTATCAGCAGCATATTTCCAAGGCCAGGCTGACCTCCCTACCAGCAATAAGCACTTATGTTAGGTAAGGATGTGGAAACACATTATGCAACCATGTGTACAACTGTATGTTGCTCAGCCAACCGTTTTCATCTTAGAGTCATAACTTTGTGATCACCTGGCCTATCTAACCCAACGCTCTGCTTTCCAAATTGTGTTCTACCTCTTATTAAAAATCAACGGGCATCTGATTCCTCAGGATCCCCTGCAAGCTTGGTCTAGCATTCCACAAACTTGATCGATTCTTTACACTTTGGGAATCAACTCTCCACTCACAGTCCTTTCTATTTCTTTAGTTTAAGCCCAAGGCAACTCACTCAGGAAGGAGGTTGGAAGATACTCCCACAAGTCATCCAAGAGGGCTGAGAGCAAAATACAAGCGCTTCAGCCATTCAAGGCATGACAGTTGGCTAGTAAGAACTTTTGCTTAGATTCAAGCATTAAACATACACCGGATAAGCCATTTTCCACAAAAGGGATAAAAAATTATTCTGAGATCTTAAAACACAGTGTTCACTGGGAAGAACTGCCATTTTCCATGTCTCCTTCCTTGAAATGCCATTCTTGCCACAGCCCAGATTGAAATTCCTAGGACTCAACAGGGGAAAGTTGAGAAAACCCATGGTGCATTAGGGAAAACAGAAATTCTCAACCAAGAAAACAGAAATTTAAGAAGCACAGGGGAGTTTGTTCTCACAGAAAAAGAAATCTGGGATAGTACTCATAGGAACACTCATATTATCCCCAGGACAGCCTGTAAATAAGTTGTGTTACCACGGACAAATTTTTAAGATTTTTCAAACTAACATCTGAATTCCCAGAAAATGCGTTATGCTCTTGGAAATGTTTCTCTCAGTCCTCTGCCTTGCACGCTGTTTTCTCTCTCTGTCTCTCTCTCTCTGGGGTCATGGACAGCAGAGTCTCACAGCCATACACACAGCAATAAAAGCCACCAGCTATTGAACACTTAACCACACACGCCAGGCACTACGCTAAGTATTTGATAGACACTGGAGTGCTTTAACCCTCACAGCAATTCCTACAAGTTGGTGGTATTAACCTCATTTTTGATAGAAACAAACTGAGGTACAAAGAAATTAAGAGAACTGCGGAAAAGTTGGATGGCTGAGAGGTAGCAGAGGCAGGATTCAAATCCCTTAGTTTAGAGCCATACTGTTTTTATTGCTAATAATTTTATTGCTAAAAATGGAGAGCAGGGCCCCTGGGTGGCTCAGTCCATTAAATGTCTGCCTTTGGCTCAGGTCATGATCTTGGGGTCCTGGGATCGAGTCCCACGTCGGGCTCCCTGCTCATCAAGGAGTCTGCTTTTCCCTCTCTCTTTCTCCCTTCCCGCCCCTTCCATGCTCTCTCTCTCTCAAATAAATAAAATCTTTAAAAATTAAAAAAAAAAGAAAGAAAGAAAGCAGAGGATGGACCAAGTATAAACTTGGCTACTGCATGGGCATTTGGACTATAGAAAAAAAAAGTGTCTTCTTTCTCATGCCCTTTCTTACCCCTAAAACTGAACCCACAAGTGATGGAGGCTGGTGTAAGGCATACAAATTGGAATTGCAGAAAAGCAGCTTAGAAATGGGTGTTTAAAGGTTGGTTAATTTGATTGAAGTAAGAGTGGAATGGAAGAGATGAATTAAGAGCACACTAAATGGCCAACTTTAATCTCTAGTTTTATTCAAGATGCATAATTAGAGAGAAAAAGTCCTGAGTACATCTGCTGGTCTATAAATGTAACCAATTTCATTTATTTAAATGTCATCAAATCTTCTTCACTGTTGGATTCTGGTAGAAACCTTACTCAGTTTTTCCCTAGCTATGTAAATATATTTGGACAGAAACTTATGTGAAATATGTATGTATATATGTATGTACACACATAACCCCAGTTACCCAATATTTATTTACTACACCTTTGACAACGCAGAATCTAAGAGGAAAACAGAAAGTAGGCAAAATGTTCTCTTTGCAGGCAGCATACACACAGTAAACATCATGTGCTTTCATCCCCGCACTTGCCCACGCTAGGACCGTTAAGAACTTTTATTTTGCTGTTACTGCTCACAGCTCAGTATTTGGTAACCTGTTTTTCATTCCACTGCTGATAAGAAGTAAAGAGAAAGGGAGGATTTTTTTTTTTAAGATTTTATTTATTTTGACAGAGACAGAGAGTGTACAAGCAGGCAGAGGGAGAGGGAGAAGCAGGCTCTCCGCTGAGCAGGGAGCCCGATGCGGGGCTCAATCCATCATGACCTGAGCCAAAGGCAGACGCCTAACGACTGAGCCACCCAAGCGCCCGAGTGGGAGGATTATTAGAGGAGGCTGTCCTTGGAGGCAGCAGAAAGTGAGAACTGACAGGCAAATAACTAAACGATAGAAAGTATATTCACATACACATAGTTGCTTAATGTGCTGCCGTAGAATGAATGAGTAAATGAATGAACCTTCCCAAGAACCTAAATTACACAGTTTGACAGCAGTTCATGGGAAAAGACCTGGGCATTCTAGTAATCTGAGTACAGAATGTGAGTCAAGAATTAATGTTCTAGGGCGCCTGGGTGGCTCAGTCGTTGTGTCTGCCTTCGGCTCAGGTCATGGTCCCAGGGTCCCGGGATCGAGCCCCGTATCAGGCCCCTGCTCAGTGGGGAGTCTGCTTCTCCCTCTCCCACTCCCCCCTGTTTGTGCTCTCTCTCTCCCTGTGTCTCTCTCTGTCAAATAAATAAATAAAATCCTTAAGAAAAAGAAAGAATTAGTGTTCTAGGGGCGCCTGGTGGCTCAGTTGTTGAGCGTCTGCCTTTGGCTCAGGTCATGATCCAGGGATCCTGGGATCGAGCCCCACATCGAGCTCCCTGCTCCGCAGGAAGCCTGCTTCTCCCTCTCTCTCTCCCCCTGCTTGTGCTCTCTCTCTCTCACTGTGTCTCTCTCTGCCAAATAAATAAATAAAATCCTTAAAAAAAAAAAAAAAGACTGTTCTACTAGGTTGAATAAACTGTTCCATGCAATGTGTGTGTGCATTTGTATGTGTCTGTCTGTCTCTCAGAATGGGACAGGGATGATTGTAAGGATTTAGATATCTCACAAAATGAAAGCAGCTGACCCTCGTGGAAACTGGAGCCAGGCGCTGGGAAGCCATGTGGTTCGCTGGGAGCCATGGGCTTTGTCTCTCCTCTGTGTTTCCCTCTGTGGACCTGCATTATTTTTCTTGTTTCTACTCCGTAGGCTATGACTAGTCACGTCTCTACCTTCAGCCTCAATGCTGGGCCTTCCAGCTCCTCTCCAGGGAAACAGTGCTTCCACATTCCCAGGAGAGGTATCTAATTGGCCCAATAAAAAAAAAAAAAAAATCCGATATTTGCTTTTACTCCATCCAGTTGTGGCCAAGCGTGGCAGGGTCAAATGTAACAGCGTAACCACCTAGAGCAGCCTTTAAGTATTTATTCATTCAACCACTCATTTATCTCTTTACATAGGATATGTAGTCCCCGACCACATGGAGCTCAAATTTGAGAAGTTAATGGTCACATTTCAAGTTTCACATTCAAAGAAATAGAATATTTTGTTACAGTCACTTTCTGAAAGATATTAAGGAACTAGACCATGTTCATGGATGGATCACTAAGTCTCTGAGAAATTTGGAAGCCCTGTCTCATGAAGAATTGTTCAAGACTCTGAAGTTGCTAGTGTAGGAAAGAGAAAACTCATTCAGTCATTCATCAGGATATTTCATGAGTACCTACTTTATTTCCCACACTGTTCTAGATGCTGTGGTTGTCATGGGGCACAAAATGGGACCCAATTTGCTCAGATCAAAGGAAACCTGACTGCTGTCGTCAAACTTTAACAATTTGTCATGTATAAAATATACACTTATTCTATTCTGCTCCAAAAGGCAGAACTCATCAGAAAATGAAAGTTACAGAACTAAAGATAGAAGAATGTGCTATCTAACCATTGGTGGGGTCTAGAAATAAAAAATTCCCAGGGAATTACGTCTCCCTGCTGGAACTATGGCAAGTACGAGAACTATCAGGAATATTGTCAGTGATTCTGGCAGAGGAGAAAAAGTGGAACAGAGGTATTTGCTAAAGTCCCTTCTAAGTCTAAGACTCCAAAATGGAGCTTCAGAGAACAGAGTTCAGAAACATAATACCACATCTGAACCTCCAGTTTAGCTCAGAGAGAGGGCTTCCCAATAGGCTTCATTATGTTATTCTCTACCCTCATTCTTCTCAGATGCACTCTCTGTAAAACAGCATTGCAGAAATGTTCAGAGACCCACAGAGGCTCCAAAGAACATTTTTATAAGTAATGTTGTGGGCTGACTGTACAAATTGGTAATAAGAGCACTATAGGATCTATTGTTACTAATCTGTTTTTAGAACAATACTGAAAAATGACACAACTTCTAACCAGAAAGGGAAATAAATAGGCTAGCCTCTGTCTGTTTCTGCATGTGATGGCAATAAAGGATTTATGTGAGTGACCTTGAAGATTATCTGTATCTACCTAAGATATGCTTTCTGTGGTAACAGTGGGGGACAATGAAGCTGAATTTTACATGCAGACTTCAGAGCCCATGAGATGTAGGATTGAGCCCTGACTCCCTCGTCTCTACTTATGCCTGTTTTCTCATTTGTAAAATGCATATAATCACAATGCATATGGTTAAGAGATCATTGCACAAACGACTCACTTAGCCCAGTGCAGTGCCTGGCCCAAGGTGAGCACTCAACATACACTAGCTATAATATTTACAGAACAACGAACTTGTGGTGAGTATCCTTTTATGTGCCAGGCAATGAGCTGCTGGCTTTACACGTGATTTCTCATTACTTTCCGTGTTGAATAGATAAGAAAATGAAGACTTAGAGGAGTTAATCAAATCCTTCAAAGTTAAACAGTGAGTGACAGGCAGGAAATTGAGCCCAAGTAGTTTTAAATCAAGAATGTAAACCCAAGTAGTTTCTAACTATTGACTATAGCTCTACTTCCATTATGTTCTCTCTGCCAGCATCTTTAATATCAGGCTTCTGTCTGAAATGGCATCTCATTGCGTTTTTAATTTGCATTTCTAAGGAAACCAGAGAGGGGACAAACCATAAGAGACTCTTAATCTTAGGGAAACAAACTGAGGGTTGCTGGAGTGGAGGGGGTGAGAGGGATGGGGTAGTTGGGTGATGGACATTGGGGAGGGTATGTGCTATGGTGAATGCTGTGAATTGTGTAAGACTGAGGAATCACAGACCTGTACCCCTGAAACAAATAATACATTCTATGTTAATTAAAAAATTGCATTTCTAAGATTGTTAATGTGTCTGAGTGTATTTTCATGGTTTTGTCTTTATCTTACAGATCTGTACAAATACTGTGTATTCTAAATACTAATTATGTAATTATTTGCCAGATACACACACACACACACACACACAATTTTTATATATATTACCTTCTCCAAGTCTTTTCCTTCCTGCTGTCTCTATGGTGTCTCCTCATGAACGAAAGTTCTTATTTAATGCAATTACATTCATCAATCTTTGTGGTCTGTGCTCTTTAGATCTTGTTCAAATAATATTTTCCTTCTCCAGGTCACAGATTTTTTCTTATACTTTCTTCTAAAAGTTTTATTTAGCTTTGCCTTCCACATTTACATTTTTACTAGATATGGAATCGATATTCATGGTCACTGTGAAGTACAGATCCAATTCCATTTTTTCCAATAATTTCAACCCATTTGTTGACCACTCCATTTTCCACAAGTTTCTGGTATATATCAAATTTATTATGTTCCATTGGTCTCTTGGTCCCTTTAGTTCTTGCACCAATTACCTACTTCTTACTTAATATAATGTTATAATAAGATTTGCTTCTTCTTTTTCAGGACTATTTTGGCCATTCTCAGGCCTTCAATGATCCACATAAATTTTAAAACCAGCTTTCAAGCTTTGTTGTGTCAAGCTTTCAAGGACAGCACAAATCATTTTTAGATTTTTATTTTAATACCACTGAATATGTCGTTCCATTTGACTAGACATTCAAGAGAGTCTGCTTATTATCTAATGTTAATCATGGTATTTGTAATACCATTAATAAATTTTATAATTTTCTCCATAAAGATTTTTTTAGATTATTCCAGCTGTTTGTGCATGTATGTATATAAAATTTCTACTATAAATAGAATTGTACATTTTTATTTCAACTATTTTCTTTTATTTAAAAGATTTTATTTATTTATTTGAGAAAGAGAGAGAGAGAGAGAGAGAGAAAGCAGGAGCAGGGGGAGGAGGGGCAGGGGGCAGGGAGAGGGACAAGCAGACTCCACGCTGATCCCGAGGCAGGGCTCGATCTCAGGACCCTGAGATCATGACCCCTGCCAAAACCAAGAATCAGATGCTGAACTGACTAAGCCACCCAGGCACCCCTATTTCAACTATTTGCTACATTTTTGTTGCTATTGCATAGAAATACCATAGATTTTTGTATATTAAATTTTATAAACAACATATCTAAACTTTTTTATCAATTTTAGTGATGTATCTCTAGATTATGTAGGTATTCTATGTAAATAGTCATATAATTCCTCAAAACTGTGACTTCCTCTCTGTAATTTTTATACCATTCTTTTCTTGTTAGTTTTGCTTTGTTTGTAGCATAACAAATACCTGAAAGATCATGTGTTAAAGTTGTACCATTTAGTATGGTTTGCTGTAAGGTTTGCAGAGATACCTTTTCTCAGGTTATGGAAATTCCCTTTATTCCTAGGTTTATGTAAGGTTTTTCTCCTCAATCATGAACAGATATTGAGGGGGTGCCTGGCTGGCTCAGTCCGGAGAGCATGTGACTCTTGATCTTGGAATCATGAGTTTGAGCCCCACGTTGGGCAGAGATTACTTTAAAAAATAAAAAATAAAAGCAGCATATGAATAGATACTGAATTTTATCAAATGCTTTTCCTACATATATTGAGATGATAAAATCTTTTTTCTAATCTGTTGCTGTGAATTTTATTAACAGACTTTTCCAAAGCTAAAGCATGTTTATATTCTGAAATAGATTGAACTTGATCAAGATGTATCATGTCCTATTTACATTGCTGGATTTTTTTTTTTTTAAGTATACCGTTTGGGTTTTTTTGGACCTGTGTTTTAACATGAAGCCTATCATTTTTTTTTTATACTTACTGTATCTACTTTCTGAATGAAAGAAGTTGGTCAACTGTTTTATCTTTTTCTTTCTGGAAAAACTACATAATATAGGGATTTTCTGTTTCTTTGGAAAATGTGTTGAGCTTACCTGTAAATCAACAGGGTTTCAATTCATTGACAAGTTGGGGAGTAAAAGAGGAAGGTTGATAACCATACTGTTATCAAAGTATTATATATATATACCATATATATAACCAACTGTTATCAAAAGAGGAAGGTTGATAACCATACTGTTATTGATGTATTTAATTTTCTATTTTACCTTAGGCCTGTAGTTCCCTCCCACCACCACCCTGCCCTGCGCCACCAAAATCCACTTTTCTAGGCTATTATGGGCTGAATTGTGTTCCCAGAAAATTCATATGTTGAGTCTCTAACACCCAGTACCTCAGAAGGTGACTCTATTGGGAGAAAGGGCCTTCAAAGGGTGATTAAGTTAAAAAGAGACCTTAGGGTAGGCCTTAATCCAATCTGACTGGTGTCCTTATAGAAAGAAGTTTGGCCCCACAGAGAAATGTGACAGAGAGCATACTCTCACACAGAGAAAACACGATGTGAGGACACAGAGAGAAGGCAGCCATCTGCAAGCCAAGGACAGAGGCCAGGGGAAACCAAACTGGCAAAGACCTTGATTTTAGACTTCTATTGTTCACAATTGTGAGGAAATTAATTTCTGTCCTTTAAGTCACCCAGTCTGTGGAATTTATTAGAGCAGCCCTAGCAAACGAATACAAAGGTTTACACATTTATTGAGATATAAGCTAGTTGTTCAAAATATTGTCTCTCTCCCTTTTTATTGTGTATTTTGCCTACTCATCTCTTCACTTTTCTTCTTAACAGCCTTGCTGGAGGTTCTTCTGTCTTCTGAAAGGTAAACCAGGCCCCCTAGTTCAGATCCTGGCTCTGCCATTAACTAGTTGGATAACTTTCGACAAGCGACTTAAATTCTCATAGTTTCATTTTCCTCTTTTGTAAAATGGAGATAATTATAATACCCTCGAGCACCTGGGTGGCTCAGTTGGTTAAGCGACTGCCGTCGGCTCAGGTCATGATCCTGGTGTCCCGGGATCGAGTCCACATCGGGCCCCCTGCTCAGCAGGGAGCCTGCTTCTCCCTCTGACCCTCCCCCCTCTCATGCTCTCTCTTTCTCTCTCTCATTCTCTCTCAAATAAATAAAATCTTTAAAAAAATTTAAAAAAAATTTTTTTTAATTTTATTTAAAAAATTGTAACACCTCATCGTAGGGCTGTTACGGGGATTAGATGAGCTAACATAAATAAATCACTTAAAACAGTGCCAGTCAGTGCTAAATATTAGCTCTTTTTGTTGATATTATGATGGTTATTGTTCAAAGTATCATATTTGGGTATTATTGATTTTCTCTATTGTTTTTCTGTTTTGTATTATCTTTACATTATACTCTTTCTTGTTTTTTGTTGGCTGGTGGCTTTTTTCCTTCTTTTAGCTCACTCACTCTTCTTTTTCCAGGTGAAGTTAAAATCTTTGCTAATTTATTTTTCAGTATCGTTATTTTCTGTTCAGAAAATCAACTCAAACTTATAAATTTCCTCTGCTTTGGCTACTTCCAGAAAATTGTGATACAAAATGCTTTATCATTCACCTGTAGGTATTTTGTCATTTTTTAAAGTACCATTTATTACAAGTCTAACTTGGCACCCAATATTATTTTTTAGTTTGTTTCCAGAAATTTGGAGTCTTTTATCCAACTTCCATTATATTTTCGCTTTATTGCAGTCCCTCCTTAACACCTCTGTTTCCACCCAGCTCACCAGACTGAGGGCCTTCTGCTCCTCATGCACAGATGCCGTATCTTCTTGTACTTTTCTGAAGATGACAAACTATTTCTTAAATATTCTTCTGGATCCCAGAGTCCCTTGTTTTGAGATGTGTACTCTTCCCCCCAATTCTTCTCGATACTGTTTCTTTTCTTGCTGCACAGTATTTTTTCCACCCAAGGGACCACTTCAATTTACTTTTTCTTCTCTACTTCTAGAACAGGGCAAGACCCATTCAGACTCCAGGTTCCAGTAGGTAGGGTGCGTGGATTTCCCCTCGGTCCTGCCTGTTGTCCTTGGTATGGACATTGACTACTTTTCTCACATTTGCAACTGACAGGCAGATTCACCGACACTACTCTCATTCCAAAATCTAGCTCCTAATCAACTTCCCTCTGCCTGGCCTGCCTCCACTCTACGTGGTTATTGTAGTCCACTCACACAATTCCACTCACCTGAGTTGTTTTTTGTTTTTTATTTTTTTGTTTCTTAGTCATCTGAACTGATTAAGTACCCACTAAGACCAAGTTTCTTCCTTTCAACTCAAATCTTCAGGACTGTATTCCTGGGAATTACCTGTTTAGAATGCAGTGAATGCTGCCAATTTTCTTCCACTTTCTCCCCAGTTATTTCAGGGGATTTGTAGTTTAGTGTCTGTCTGGCATAAAGAAGATGATGGTTGCACTGGGTGGTGGATACAGGGAAGATGGAGAAATGTGTCCTTTATTTTTTTTTAATCACTATAATTTTTTTTATTTTTAACTTTTTGGCTATTTAGATCATTCATTTCAAGAAACAGTAAGTTGCAACAAATATAAGGGCTTATTTATTTCTTTGACCATAAATATATTTTCTTCCAATTAATAAGATCTAATTTCTCATGAGGAAGTAAGAAAAATCTCACTGTAAATCTTAAAAATGAGAGAAAGCTTAAATGATACTTCAAGATTTTGTAATTTTCAAATTCTGCCAAAGATTATTTCTTGAAATTCCAATTAAATACTTCATTAAAGAAGTACTTATATGTTCCATTAGTATAGGTGTTTAGTCAAAAATATGAAAAGTAATCAAAAATGCTTTTTCATTTTCTTTTGAAGGCTCTGTGTAGCTCAGAAACTGACAATAAATCTGTTAATTTAAAACAGAGTTTATCAAACTCAAAGATAATTTTCAATACAAATAACACTAAGGCTCAAATTTCAAGTCACTAGGAATGATGATTAAACCACATTCACTATGAAGAACTAGACAACTAATGTGTAACTACATTATTTAAAAAGATGCCTGAGGATGGGGACAAGTGGGGAGGCAGATGGTGGCGACCTCTGTCAGATGGAATCTCCTCTCTGCTGGTCCTCACGCCGCTGCTCCGGAAGCCCCGGCATGCGGCTCAGACGGCCACCAAGCAGGGAGAAGCCACGGGCGGCACTGCCCTGGTCGCGAATCGCCGGCTTCGGGCGGAGGCTCCACCGAAACGTGTTCTTTAAACCCATTTTCTGTTTGTCTGAGTGAATGAAGAGCTCTGCAGTATTGCCCCACTTTTGTCAAGTGAATGTTTCTGGAACAAGACTTGGTCTGTGCCAGGTGTTGCTTTGAAAATCACTTTCTGTTGTGTCCTGTCTCTGTCACTTCCTTGGAGGTAACCCTGGAGGCAAAGTTTATTAGCTCCTCCGGGGTTCAGTCTCCTCCCATATGAAGGGGATACCTGCCTCATTGGGTCATTATGATCCATAAAAGAAACGATCCACATAAAGTACTTAGAACTAGCCCTGGCTATAATAAATGCTTCACCAATGGTAGGCATTATCATTATCACTATTATTATTTAATAATGCAGTTGCTGTGAAGTGTGTCTTGTTCTGAGAGCTATGAGATGTAGGTCCATTTCCATCTCTTCCGGCTGACAAATTTTAAGCTTTTCTTTCCTCTCTGTGCCTTAATTTTCTCATTTGTCAAATTGTAGTGCTGGGATACATAATCTTCCAAATCCTGCCTCCACTGACAGACTGAGATTCTGGGGAACCTAGAGCAATGTTGCTTCCTGCATCCTCTGGGAACAGAGGTCCTTTATCGGAAGCTACTATTAAACATAGGTCTTTAAGTCACACAAAGTAGAACTGGGCCTGGGACAAAGACCTTAATACAAAGTTCTATTTGTCCTCAGGTGGCTCTGACCAAGTATGTTTTTGCAGTGCATCCTTGTTTTTCCTCTTTCTTGCTTCCTCTCTCAGAGTTTTCTTTCCCTCTGTCTTAGCTCAGGGTGCTAAAACAGAATCCCACAGCCTGGTATTCCGTAGGGTAGCTTATGAACAACAGGTATTTATTTCTCACAGTTCTGGAGGCTGGAGGCATGAGATCAGGTGCCAGCACAGGTCCTGGCGAGGGTCCTCTTCTGGGCTACAAACTGCCCACTTGTGTCCTCACATGGCCAACAGCAGACAGAGGAAGCAGGCTCTCTTGTGACTCTTGTAAGGAAACAATCCCATTCATGAGAATCCCACCCTGGTGACCCCATCTAATCCTCATTACTTCTGAAAGGCCCCATCTCCCAATAGTGTCATATTGGGGGCACAGATTTTCAACATACAAATTTGGGGAGGGGAACATAAACATTCAGTCCCTAAGACCCTCCGTTCAAGTCACTAGGTCTTTTTCCTTACCAACATGCTATTCCCCTTCTCCAAATCGAGCTGGACCCTCCATCAGGTGATTCATTGACTCATTATATTTCACTGCAGAATAGGATGCTTCATTATTAAATCAAAGTTTTCTCATTCACTATATAATGTAGAGCCTTTGTTCCCCTGGAACCAGAATTCTAGGCATCATTAAATAGGTGTAAAAGATATTTGGGAATGAAAAGAGGTGAAAATAATCTTACAAATCACACATTTATAATTTCTTCTACCAGGATGAGGCTTTATCTTTTACATTACTTAAGTTAGGACCATGATGGCAAAGTATTTTTTTACCAGGTTTGTGCAGAACCTATCACGACTCTACCAGACACTTAAAATAGTTCCAGAACCAAGAGTCAAAGGAAGTGTGTGATCCAGAGCTGGTACAATTGTTCAATTGCATACTTGAGAATAGCATTACCAAAATGTATTCGGTAAAAATCCAGTTCCATGATATATAAACCGTTTGTGAAGTATAGGTAAAAATTACTATGGTCACATAAATTTGGTTATCACTGTGCTAAACCAAACAATTTTATTTAGAACAGGAGTTCTCACAACCTTTAATATGTCATTATAGGGGTGCCTGGGTGGCTCAGTCTGTTAAGCGTCTGCCTTCGGCTCAGGTCCTGATCCCAGGGTCCTGGGATCGAGCCCCGCGTCGGGCTCCCTGCTCAGTGGGGAGCCTGCTTCTCCCTCTGCCTGCTGCTCTCCCTGCTTGTGCTCTCTCTCTCTGTCAAATAAATAAATAAAATCTTAAAAAAATATATGTCATTATATATTGGGAACGTCTAAGAAACTTCTAAGCTCTCTAAAGCATGTTCCCATGTTTTTTAGAAAAGTATCTGTGAAAGTTTATTAAAAATTAAAATTTAATATTAAGCAAATAGTCACTCCCTCTGCCCCCACTCTAGGTGAAGTATCCTACCCAACACCATTGACAATGGGGTTGGACATGTGACTTGCTCTGGTCAATGGAACATTAGAGGCCTTAGATGTTCTAAGATCAATTTCTCTCTTACACTTCTGTGAGAACCTGTCTTGGTTAGCCACTTGTACTAGACTGATAGAGAAGATCTGAACCCAACTAATAGCTTGGAATCAAGCCATGGTGACTACAACCTTGATGCCAAGTATGCAGTGGAGCCCAGCCTAGACCAGCTGAACTGTGGTTGAACTGCAGACAGTGAGCATGAAAATAAATGTGTATGGGGGATAAGCCACTGAGATATTGAGGCTAGCCGTCACCAAAAGCAGACTAAACATGTCAATGAAGTAGAGTTCCATGCAAAATGATTTGGGAAAACAAGCTTGAGTCTTTCAAAATCCCTCTTTCTACCAACCTACCATCAAAATCCCTCTTTCTACCAACCTACCATCATTCTCCAGTATTTAAGAAAATTAGTGCAGCCTTTTCAATTGAATAAACATTACAGTTTTCATTGTGATCCACATATCTATAGTTCCACATAACAAAGCCTGGGAGTTAGGATGAGCAGTCCCATTTCCCAACTAAGTAGGGGAACTAGCGGGGCTAATGATGGACAGAGAAGTCCATGGGACCCAGATCTCCAGAGTCTTGGCCCTGGTGCTTTCCCCCTACACTTTGTTGCCCCTCTTAGTTTCTATAAAAAGCCCTTCGTGCTCGAGTGCCTGGGCGGCTCAGTCAGTTAAGCATCTGACTTCAGTTCAGTTCATGATTTCGGGGTCCTGGGATCGAGCCCTGCAATGGGCTCCCCACTCAGTGGGGAGTCTGCTTGTCCCTCTCCATCTGCTCCTTCCCCGCCCGCCCCCCATGCTGTCTCTCTCTCAAATAAAGAAATAAAATCTTAAAAAAAAAAAAGCCCTCACACTCTAATGTGTATTTAGTTCCAAATTTCTATTTTCAGATATACTTTCTGATTTGGAAATTCTGTAATTAAAAAATGACTTCAAAACAATCTCCAGTTGAATAATATGAGTTTGGGTTGCATATTGTGAAGATTAATAATATCAAGAAGCCTTCCATTTATTTAATTGCACAAAAATCGTCATCCAGTGTCCTCTACCCAAAATGGCCCAAGTAACTTTAAAAGCTACACTGAACGATAGGGAGCTGCGGGAAATGACTAAATCACACTGAAAGCAGTACTCTGCTCATAAAAAGTTCAAAAATTAGGCAATCTGGGTGGTAGAAAGATGTGAACCAAAGGAACCGGGACATAGTCCTGAACAAGTCCCAAAGTTTGTAATGTGAACAAGTTATGTGCTCAAGTCCTGAAACCAATAGCTGCACATGTTTTTAAAAATATTCCTGTTGAACCTGTTTGAGGGCAGGTGGTATCTTCAGCAGGCATCTCCCTTGTGTATGACATCTGCTATTGGCCTAGTGGTCCCAGGCACCATGCCTTGTTTTAGTGTTACAAGGCTTTTTTTTTTTTTTTTTTGAGATTTTATTTATTTATTTGAGAGAGAGAGAGCATGAGCGGGGGGCGGGGAGGGGCAGAGGGTGAGGGAGAAGCAGACTCCCCTCTGAGCCGGGAGCCCGTTGTGGGGCTCGATCCAAGGACCCTGGGATCATGGCCTCAGCCGAAGGCAGTTGCTTAACCAACTGAGCCACCCAGGTGCCTTCAAGGCTCTTGACTCCCAGTGCCCTCCGCAGAGATCCTAGGAAGCATTCAACTAGTGCCTCAAAGTCCTACCCATCATAAATATTTCTCTGACACAGACAATGCCTTACTTCTGTAGGAGTGGAAACAGTATAGCATTTCTGAAGGGCACTTTGCCAATTTCATTCATTCATTTTCCACATCCTCTCTGTGCCAGGCACTCTTCTAGGGCTATAGATACTGTAGTGAACAAAGCAGATAAAACTTTCTGCCCTCTTGGAGTTGGCATTCTAGGGTTGGAGATGCGGGAAGATAGGTTACTCTGGGGGAGAAAAATAAATGAATTAAAATGTCATTAATAAGTAGAAGGTCAGAAATTCTACAGAGAAAACTTACGCATAACAGGGAAGGGAATGAATGTAGGTTATAGTCTTAAATAAGGTGGTCAGAGAAGACCTCAATAAGGCCATGTTTAACTCCATATAATGTTTAAAATTTTAGAGCTACAAAATAGACCAAATGGAAACACATAAACTGCGTATTTGTGATTATTCAATTGAAATGAGTATTTGTGATCACCTTAAGAAAGTAGGATCTGGAGTCATTGTTTGTGCTGTGTTCTATATGTGTGTGCTTGTGTATTTTTAATTAATTGGAATTTTTGTGAATGATGTACTTAGGCATCTCTATTTAAAAAAAAACTCTCCCAGGCAATTCTGATGCACAACAGATATAAAATTGTTTCCTTCCCACCTTATACTTTAGATTCTATGGTCAAAAGAGACCAATAATCTGAGCATGCTGAATTCAATATTTTAAGTTTTACATATATGTAAATCTTCCTGAAATCCTATCAATTAGATTACTAAGGAGTCATACACAAATACCTCACAGTGCACTGTGCAAAATACGTAATGTAGTCCAAATGAAGAGGTTCGCACAATAAATATTTAACTGCCATCACTGTTATTATTGTGAGAGGCTTAACGGGGAACAAGGTATTTGATACGGACCTTGAAAAAGGAATGGGATATATGGGAAAAGATAGGTAAAGGATGTAGATAAAGGTCAGATACTGGATTTTGTAGGCAGGAGAAATACCTGGCCAGAGTCATGGGCAATGAGCTTATCTCGAGCAAAGGCCACTGTTCCTTTCATTCCGTAGCTCCATGACCGCTGGGTCTGCGTCCGCCTTGCTCACTGCTTTATCCCAGAATATAGCTGTAGATATTTGTTGAATGTTCAAAGTATTTGGACCACAACTGAAAGTTTTCCTTTTTAAATGGAACCTCAGACCATTTTTATGACATCAGTCATCATTTTAACAAGGAGCTAACCAGAGCCATGCTGAGACAGAGTTAAGCAAGACACATTCAAGCATAAAACTACAGTGCTATCATTCTTGGATTTGTACACAATCACAACTCATTTATCTGGTGGAGTTAGGAAATTAGAAAGTTCTTTAGAAAGAAAATGGCCATTTAATGCTAGTTTTTAAAATGTATTTTAACAAAGTTTGATGGAAACATTTTAAATGCTTTTATTACAAATACCCGTGGCTTTTTAAACACTGCATATAAAACAAAATTGAGCCTTTTCTTTAATGAATCTGTGCTGGTTCCAGATCACAAACTGAGCAGCCTAAAAGTAACTTTGGCTAACTTAAGCTAAGTGTTCGGTTTTGTTTTTTGGGTTTTTTTTTTTTTTTCTTTTTTGAGAGAGAGAGAGAGCGTGAGTGTGCACTCACTCGAGCGGGGTTGAGGAGGGGCAGAGGGAGAGGGAGAAAGAGAATCTTAAGCAGGCCCCACACTCAGCGCTAAGACTGATGTGCTGAGGAGGATGGCAGGGGTGGGGTTTGATCTCATGACCTTGAGATCATGACCTGAGCCAAACTCTAGAGTCAGATACTTAACTAACTGAGTCACCCAGATGCCCTAAGTATTTTATTGGAATGTTTCAGGGCAGTCCCCAAATTAAAGGAAAATTGGATATCCAATCTTGAAAAGGTCAGGGACCATGCAATTCCAAGGGTCTGTGTGGAAGGGAAGAATAAAGTATCTATTTGAGATCCCAGGATGAAGCAGCCCCAACAGCTGTGAGTCACTCTGCTTGACATCCAAACCCCCGCCCGAAAGCAACTGTTCTGCTCAGACCAGATGCTCGATCAACCTTGCCCAGGAAAAGAGAGGGCACCATGAGCGACGGTTCCTCTGAAGCAAAGTACAACCTGGGAAAAGTAGTTTTCCAAAGCACAGTCACAGTGCTGCTTCCAAAAGAGAGCAGAAGGAGAGCTGGACACATGAAAAAACAGAGGTCCCACACAAAAATTAGTGATCATTTCAAACATCAATGACAGTATTAGATTATAATCCAGTGATGTTCTTGGAACCTACTCAGCTGTTCAAGGCTGCTCTTCCCCTGTACTTAATGGTCTCAGATCTCTCTACTTTTCAAGTTTCTAATTTGTATAGTTCTTTTGTCTCTCTTTTTCTTTTATTTTTTTAAAGATTTTATTTATTTATTTGAGAGAGAGAGAGAATGCACAAGCAGGGGGAGGGGCAGAGGGAGAAGCAGGCTCCCTGGGGAGCAGGGAGCTGGATGTGGGGCTCCATCCCAGGACTCCGGGATCATGACCTGAGCCGAAGGCAGATGTTTAACTGACTGAGCCACCCAGGCGCCCCTCTTTTTCTTTTAAAATGATTATCTGTTTCTTGCTACCTTCAATTTGTCTACTTTGGTACTTTCAATTTGCCCACCTAGCTATTTTCAATGTACCTACCTCTACTTGCCTATGGACTAGGAAATGAAGGAGCCAAGCCTGTCAGCTATAAGTATGTAATGAAGCTTTAAATGAGTCTGAGTCTCTGAGTAAAATGCGGATGACAAACAGATAGGCTTGGCATCATCTTCACTACCTTGCTGCTCAGGGACTTCTCTTGCTAACACTTAGTTGTTTAGCTATTTTGATAGTGACTGGATAAGGAATTTATCTGTAAATAGTATGCTACCATTTTTTGAAGAACGCAATGTTCTTTTATAATTATTTATTTCATCTTCACCATGGCACTGAAAGGAAGGAACGGACAAATATTTGCTCAGGTTTACAAGTATAAAAACAGAGCCACAGAGAGCTTAAAGTGCATGGATGAAAAGGCGAGGCGAACCCCAGGTGTCTGGTTTCCACTCTAGAAGTTAGTTAATAGATTCAGCTATGTCAATATCAGGGGATCTACAGAACCATAGGTCAGAGGCAGCTTAAAACTCAAGGGATCACTAGGGGATATAACAAGTGTATGATACAAAAGCACGGGGAAAATCCTACATATCACTATTGAACATGTACAAAATCCCAAGAACAGTGGAAGCAAGTAAATGGGAGCAAACAAAACGGTGTAAGTTAACTAAATGGGAACAAACTTCACTGTGCAATCACTTCTGGCAACAACTTGCATGAAATGCTGAAAATATGTTTACCAATTTTCAGGCAACACAAAACTGGAAAGCATTACTAATTTATCAAATGACAGAAACAAGATTCAAGCTGAAACTACTGGCCAGAATTTAACCATGATGAAATTCAATATAGATTTTTTTAAATTTTTCATATTTATATCTAAGATTCAAATTTACAAATGTGGTACAGGAGAAGCCTAGCTTGACAACAGTCATAGGGATGTTGGTTTACTGCAAACAAGAAATAATAATATTTACTGTTTATTGAACATAGTGCTGAGCATCATGCCAAGATTTTTACATGTATTATGTCAATTCTCATAACAATTCTAAAAAGTAAGTAACATCATCATCATCATCATCATCCCTTTGTTATAGATGAAAAAACTAATAATCTGAGAAGTAAAATGCCCAGAGTCTAACAGCTCGTCAATGTTAAAACCAGGGGTTAAACCTACCTAAAACCATGTCTTATTAATATGCTACTGTTACTGTTTAAAAATAAATGCCATTAATAAAAGACTCAAGGAACTCTCCGCAATACTCACATCTCAACTGCAGTACTCTGTGCAGTTTTCTGGGGATGCATAACTTTTATATTCACCTACATATACCTTTTATAAAGATATAGTCACTGTGTGTCCTGAGAGCAATGGTAAGTAAGCAGCACAGGAGAAATGAATGAGGGAACTGAGAAGAATTTAAGAGATGCCTTCAAATACACAAACTTGAAACAAGAATTATGCATGGTGTTGAGGAACGGGCCTAGGCTCTGGATTCAGCCAGACTGATCCACCTCTCTCACCTGTGTGACTTGAACCAGTTTCCCTATACGTAAAATGCCCAGGATGATCCTTCCTGCTACTGGTGCTGGGAGCAGTGGAAACAAGGCATGGGAAACCCCTTGGCACAGCGTTGGTACGGAGACGTGCCCAAGAGATGGTATAATTATTGCTCCTCATGGAAGTTAAGGAAAATGGACTTTACCTTGACATTAGGAAGAAACTTTAAAAATGGCCGCTGTCAGAAAGAGAATTAGCTGCCTCGGGAAATGGTGAACTGAGGGCACGTAGTCAATTTATAAATACTGCACTACATTAGATGAGTTTTTAGACTAAATGTTCTCCAAGGTCCCTTTAAAAGTTGAGATTCTGAATAAGAACATATGTGCTTTCTTCCATCTACAAAATGTGCTGACCAACCCACAGTGGGACCCCTGACCTCCAGCAGTGTGTGAGAGTAAATGGAGACACCTCAGCACCTTCCCCATTCTGTGGTGGGCTCAAGCACACACCCTTTCCAAAAGTCTATCAAAGTAAAGGACTATTGGTAATCCCAGATTGGCAGGCACTCTTCATATTGTTAAGTATATATATAACATATATACATATATGTTATAAAACATACACACACATATATATGTTTTACTTACAGCCATAGCTAAATGATCCTCAATAACAGAGTTAGTTGAACAGGAGACAACAGAAAAGGAAAGAATGTATGACTGCATGTTAACCTCTTTGGCCACTGCACCCTTCACGCCTTCTCCCAAATGACAGCCCTGTTAATGAATTACAGCGTCTGGTCTGAGTTGCTTCCTTTTACTACCCCACACTACTATGCCATTGGTGAACTGATTTTATTCTTTTTCTTTTTAATGAAGGTTTGGCAATACCTTAAATTTACACAATGTTTTGAAGACCTGAGTTGCTCTTTGTGTCACCTTTTAAACCAGATTTCACTGTAGCATATTTATTTACAAAGGCAGAACAAAAAGCTTTACTATGTTACTAAAGTCTGGAAATTTATCTGGGATGATAAAAAAGAGTAATTATAAGCTGACCTCAAGCATGGGGAAAGTGTTTTGGGGCCTTTTGTTTACAAGCCAGAAAAACGAAATCCGCCTCTTTGAAGTTTCTCTTCCCGACACATTTCTGGCCAGTCTAGAGTAGAGTGATGAGATTTTCTACTATCACGGGATACTGAATTTCTATTCTGAACTTTGGAAAATTTTCACAATATGAAATTTATTAAAGTCACAATTTACTCTGTTCCACACGCAGCTTCTCCTGCTTGGAAATCTCTTCCCCTCACTCTTGACCAGATCATTTTCTACTCATCCAAGGTCTCTGCTTAAAGGTATCTCTTCCTCAGAGAACCTTCCCTGTCTACCCGGCATTAGGTCCCTGTATTCTCTTCCATTTTTCTTCTGTATCTCCTCAAAATTTATAGTTGTATATTAAACTGTAACATAACCAGTTCTATCTTGTTTTCTATTGTGTCGCAACATTTAGAACAGTGTTTGGCATGTGGTAGGTGCTCAATAGATATTTGTTGAATGAATGAGTATATTCTAATTTTTTATGGCATCAAATCAAAGAAAAACAACTCAGTGTCAAATTCTCACTATGGTAAGTCTCTAAAAGTTAAAAGTTTAACTCGGTCCCCCACTACTGCTTTTTTTTTCAACTTTGGTACAATTTCTTACTTAAAAATTATGCCACTATAGAGTTTTGTTTGTAGGTAGATCCTTTTTGAAAACATGATTTTCTGTCTGTTCATCAAAGATTTGGTCAAAGGTCTTCTGGAAAAAACAGGTCAACAAGATCATTTTCTAACTGGCCACGTGGGCAAAAACATTCACGCACAAAGGTCACAAGCAATGTAAACATTATAAAGGCACAAGACCTGCCACAGTTTCATGACTGCATTCCCTAATACCTCCTAGGACTATAATGTTGTCAGGATAATGGTTTGGAGGAAAAGCAAAAATTTAACTCAAAATGTGGGCGTATTTAACCAATAGCAGTGGTTTCCAATTGGTTTGCCTCAAAGATTTGTTTTTTGTTTTTCCATTCCCTGATCTTAAATCCCACTCTTACCACAGATCCATGAGAGCAGGGACCAACCCACAGTGTTGTTCATCTTACCCTTAGTGCCTGGCATAAAAAAGGTGCTCAACTAGCAGTCATTAAGCAAATGAATGGATCCTTCCTTTCGTATGATTTTCTTTGCACAGAGGCAAAGAAACGATAAATAAATAGAAACTTTTATATGAGCAAAGGAAGTTTGATTATAAAATAAGTAACTCTTTAATCCGGCATTACTTGATTACCAGTCATCATTAGTGTTGTCTTTCTTTATTGCCACTTACAAGAACACCTGTGGAGTTCCCCTGTGTGAATTGACTTCGCAAGTTGTTTTTGAACCTCATTCATGAAGGCTGTCCCTACTATTACTCCTGCCCTGTTTATCACCCCCCCAAAGGTTTACCAGGTGTCTCAAACATTCACTTTATTCACCATGCTTGACTTCAAATAGTCCTTGATAAATGTTGAAAATTACTTAATTATTACAAAAAAATTTCAGACAAATTTGAAATAAGGGTAAGACATTCCCCATATTATTGCTTGGATAGAAAAAAAAAACACTCATTTGGATATCAAGAATGTTCATTATTTAAGTTTTCACATAAAGTTTCATTCTTAGCATATACACATAAAAAAGTTTTCATTATAAATCTTTCATTATAAATCATAAGCAACTTTCCCTCTGAGGGAAGAGAAATTTCCCTCTGTTTGCTTTGTTGGGAAGGGAGCAGGGATTGGACAGGATCCCACTAGCAACTTACACTATTTAACAACTTTTTCAACATTGCTCATAGTTTCTGTTATTAATAAATGCTCTTTCATACAATGGAAATGAGATTAGAGCTGTTCTGATTTACCTCACTGAACAGAACTAGAACCAATGGATGGAAGTAACAAAAACACCAACTTTAATGCATTGTTAGAAAGGACCGGCCAGGGGCGCCTGGGTGGCTCAGATGGTTAAGCATCTGTCTGCCTTTGGCTCAGGTCATGATGTCCAGGTCCTGGGATGGAGCCCCACATCGGGCTCCCAGCTCAGCAGGGAGCTTCTTCCCTGCTTCTCCCTCTCCCTCTGCCTCTCCTCTCTCTGTCTCAAATGAATAAACAAAAAATTCTTAAAAAAAAAAAAAAAAAGGACCAGCCAAACATTAGGAATATCCTACTTAAAATATGTCTTGGCCTCTGGGTCCTACTTTCACCACAAGGGGCTTATAATAAATCCTAGAAATGATATTTGATCTCCTTGGTGATGGTGGTGAGGTGGGGGTAGTTATTTCAGCCGCTTGTGGGCTATTAAAATGCCAGGATTAGAACAATGAGAGTTTGAAATATAATGCTATTGTTGAGAGTAGAATGTGCTCATCATCTAGGGGTCTAGTAGAATTTGAAGAGTTTTGAACAGAAATTATGGACTAGATTTTATGGGGAGAAAGGATGCCTAAGGGAGGGTGAGAAAGGACAGCCAGGCAGAGAGGGAAAAACTACCCACCCCCCGCCACGATAAACTTTTTCATTTTGTTGGCTGTGTGCCATACCTAAGAAGGCTTCCTAGCTGACTCGGACCTAATCTCACATCAAATATCGCTGCTGTGTGCTGTGTGCACAGGTCAGGCATAGGTTTCTCTCCCCGTTTCAACAGCTCTGGATCAGTGTAATCATCCCTGGGCGGGGGGGGGGGGGGGGGGGGGGCGGGGTTGGTCAAGAGACACTAAGAGAGGAAAGAGAATGAAGATGCATCTGACTGTCCTTACTGGTATTAAGCTGGGGTGCCTGTGGGAGCTGTTCTGACAGGCCCAGACAGGCCAGCCTAGCCCAGTTACAAGGGTCATATATGTACCAAATAATCTCACAAGGGCATATGCATAAACACTCTTTGGCTGGTTGTTATTAATGGTCTCTTTCACCTGAATCCAATTTTTCTAACTACACTCAGTACATTTATTTACTTGGCCTTGCTCTTTCTGGCTGGAAAATCCAGGTGTTAATGTCCGATTTCTCATTATATCTCCTGATTTCTGCCTCGTGCTCTTTCCAGAGAAGCTGGAGATCAGTCACGTGTTGCCAACAGCATAAAGTCCAAATGCCCAGGACCGCCATAATCTAGCTCCAACCCAACTTTCTAGCCCAGTAACTTCCTCTCTTCATGAATCTTCACTCTAATCATCCAGTCCCCTAAACACACCCTGTGATGTTCTAACTCTGGCTTTTGCTCGTGCCACTTGCCAGAGATGCCATACAGCTATTCTCTTCATCATCCAAAACTTTCAAGAAGGAGATCAGACATTTACTCCCCTAGACTGACCTTGGGAGTCACAGACTTTACAGACAAAAGTCTGGCTCCCCTAGATATTGGTCCACCTGGCTCATCAGAGCTCAGGTTTATAGAGAATAGTTGCAAACTGGCAGTGTGAGGACCATGTCCACAGAAGTATTTCCTTCAGCACAGTTTGGGTATGTATGATATTTAACAAAAACTTTCTAAAAGAGTCACCAATGTTTAAAAAGGTGGACTATTCAAAAAAAAAAGTAACCCGGGTGCCTGGGTGGCTCAGTTGGTTGGGCAACTGCCTTCAGCTCAGGTCATGATCCTGGAGTCCCGGGATCGAGTCCCGCATCGGGCTCCCTGCTCAGCAGGGAGTCTGCTTCTCCCCCTGACCCTCTTCCCTCTCGTGCTCTCTCTGTCTCTATCTCATTCTCTCTCTCAAATAAATAAATAAAATCTTTAAAAAAACAAAAACAAAAAAGTAACCTATTCCATGTAATTTTTTTAAAATCTGGATTTCCAGCTTCTTTTGAAATATCAGAAAAGAAGGCATCTGAGCTTACCTTCCTGTATAGCAAAAATCAGCCAGCACTGAGTAGTAGTCGCTCTCTTGTGTAAGGCTTGTCTCTCCTATTTGCTACAGTTCCCAGCCCTCCCACAGTTCTTACAATCCACTTGCTTTAGTCACCTGGACCACCTAACTGGATGCTATGGGCATCCGAGTTTGCACACCACCACCCTCTGCACCAAGGAATTGTCAAATCTCACCCTCTAGTACACATGGCTCTGTGGAGCTATCGCTCTTCCCACCCAGGAGGAGCCATGAGACAGCAGAGTAGAAACAAGCTGGACACCCCAATTTGGCTCAGCCCTTCCCCAATCAAATGTCATCTCCTTCCTCCCACACCAGAGAGGAATATAGGTCCTAGTCCTCTGTGAGTTTGCTCCAACTCTCTTTTTTCGTAGGTTGCAAAACAAAACTATTACTCCTCTATGCCATCCACTATTTTGGTGAGCTTTTTTATTTTAGAAAAGTTTTAGATTCACAGAAAGGATCACCGAATACTACATCAAAAACGAATGATGTATTATACATAAAAAAAAAAAAATTCACAGAAAGGTTGGTAAAATAATATAGATTGTTTCCATACACCCCAGATCAAATTTTCTGTTATTAACATCTTACATTAGTACAGCTCATTTGTGACAACTGTAAGCCAATATTAATACATGATTATTAACCAGAGTCCATGTCATTCATATTTCTTTATTTCTTAAGGCCCTTTTTCTGTTCTCAAGACTGTATCCAGAATACCATGTTAAATTTAGTCATCATGTCCTCCTAACCTCTTCTTGGCTATGAGATCAAAGATCCAGGGAGCTTGGAGAATACCAAGCATGATAAATACCAAAAAATCTAAACATAGGCATATCATATCCAAACGGCAGAAAATCAAAGACAAAGAGAAAATCTTTGAAGAAGATAGAAGAGGAAAAACACTTTACCTTTAGAAGACTAAGGATAAGAATTACATTGACTTCTCTTCAAAAACCACATAAACAAGACAAAGAGTGGAGTGACATATTTAAAGTGTTGAAAGAAAAAAAAATCACAAACCTAGAATTCTGTGTCAAGCAAAACAGATACACTTTTATCCTTCAAAAGTGAAGGAGACATAAAGATTTTATCTGATCAACAAAACTGAGGGATTTTGTCGGCAGAAGATCTGCTTTGAAAGAAATGTTACATTCTTCAGAAAGAAGTAAAACAATAGTATAGGCCAGATACTTGGATCTACATATAGAAAGGAAGAACATTCAAGAAGGAATAAATGAAGGTACAGCTGACCCTTGAACAACATGGTTTTGAACTACACAGGTCCACTTATACATGGATTATTTTTGATAAATATGGTACAGTATTGTAAATGTATTTTCTCTTCCTTAGGGGATTTTCTTAATAACATTTTCCTTTCTCTAGCTTACTGCTAAAAAGCAAACCACAGGCCCAAACTGATGCCACTTAGGTTAAGACTTCAAGTCAGTAAACCAAGACTAACTTGGTCCCTACCCTCACTGCAGTTTCAACCTTTAACTAGTCAACATAGGAATTTCCTGATTAGCACTAGGAAATTTACTGATAGTCCATTCCTCTTAGGAGGGCAACCTTGCCGAAAAAACAGTGGATTGTTGCTAATAATTTCCTTTTTTCCACTCTTCTACTTTTAAAAACTTCTTTTCTATAGCCCTTTGGAGCACCCCTCTACTTGCTAGATGGGATAATGCCCAATTCATGAATTGATTAATAAAGCCAACTAGATCTTTAAAATTTACTCAGTTGAATTTTTGTTACCTCACTATAAGAATATGGTATATGTTATATATAACATAAAAAATATGTGTTCATTGACTCTTTTTGTTATCAGTAAGGCTTCTGGTCAACAGTAGGCTACTTAACTACTTAATTAATTGTTAAGTTTTTGAGGAGTCAAAAGTTAAAAGCAGAGCCTCAGATCCGTGCTCTCTTTCCTTACCCACCATCTTCCTGTTTGGCCTTCAGGTATGCTGTGCACCCTCCAGGACTTGTGGGTACTAAATATTGTTCCTCAGAGCTCCCTGAAGGTTTCTGCTGATGTGTGTCTTGTGATCATAAGAACCACAAGGGTTGGTCCAGCCACAGCACTGGCCCTCATTAGGAGTAACACAGGCTCTGGCATGGCTCTGCCTCTAGAGTCTGAGGGCAGGATGTCTAGTGTGTCATGGGTTCATTGGCTAAATTAAAGCATAAGAGCAGGAATTAGGATGTTGGACAGGAGACTCACACAGTGCGTTATCTAGGTGAGCCAGGGCAGTCTGGAAGAGGTATGGGGGGCCTATGTCCTTGTCTGGTTGTTTTGCCGGTGGCTTATGTCATACAGCTGACAATATGTCTATTCAAGATGGGTGTCTTCTGAGGGTGAGGGCCTTCTGCCACACCATGTGGTCTAGCTTAACAATGCGACTTATGAAGGGGGCCTTGAGCCACATGGAGTCAGCACTCCCTTTGGAAGGGCTGGAGACTGATGGTAGCCCCACAGGTGGTAAGCTGTGTCTACCTGGCCAATCCTCGGTAAAAACTCCAGATGCCCAGGCTTGGGTGAGCTTCCCTGACTGGCAGTACTCTGCATATTGTAATATACTGTGGCTGGAAAAAATAAATGCTGTCCATACAACTCCACTCCACTGGGAGAGGACAACTTGAAGCTCTGCATGTCATCTCTCCTGATCCCTACCTTAAGAACCTTGTTCCACTGCTAAAATTAATCTATATCCTTTTGCTGTAAAAAACCACAACTGTGACAACACTGCTGAATTCTGTGAGTCCTTCTAGTGAATTATGAAATCTGAGTGTGGTCTTAGAGACATCCCAAAGTTATAAAAGTCAGATTTTTATAAAAAATCCTATTTCCATATACTAGCAATGAACAACTGGAAACTGAAATTTAAAAAAATTAAAAGCACACACACACAAAAAAAAACCCATAAAATACTTGGGGATAAATCTAATACATGCTAGTTTTATAGGCTGAAAACAAAATACTGGTGAAAGAGATCAAAGAGGACCTAAGTAAATGGAGAGACAAACCATGTTCATAGATCAGAAGACTAATATTGTTAAGATGTCAGTTCTACCCAAACTGATCTACAGGTTCAGTACAATTCCAATCAAAATTCCAGCATGTTTTTTTTTTTTAAGTGAAACCTAACATACTATCTGATTTTCAGGCTTATTATAAATAGAGTTATATTAGTCAAGACAGTATGGTACTGGAGAAATGGTAGTCATAAAAAATCAATGGAACAGATTGTAGAGTCCAGAAAAAGATTCACACATATGTTGATTTATTTTTTTATAAATATGCAAAGGCAATTCAAGGAGAAAGATAGCCTTTCAACAGATGGTGCTAGAACAATTGGATATCCATATGCAAAAAAAAAAAAAATCTCGATTCAGAACTCATTCCCTACACAAAAAATTAACTCACATGGACCACAGACCCAAATCTAAAACTTAAAAGTATAAAACTTCTAGAAGAAAACATAGGAGAAAAATCTCATAGCGTTAGGTTAGGCAAAGACTTCTAAGATGATACCAAAAGCATGATCCATCAAAAAAACTGATTAATTAAACTTCATCAAAATTTAAAATTTCTGTTCCTTTTTTTTTAAAGATTTTATTTATTTATTTGTCAGAGAGAGTGCACAAGCAGGGGGAGTGGCAGGCAGAGGGGAAAAGCAGGCTCCCTGTTGAGCAAGGAGCCTGATGCAGGACCCTGGGATCATGACCGGAGCCAAAGGCAGACGCCTGACTGACTGAGCCACCCAAGCATCCGAAAATTTCTGTTCTTCCAAAGATGCTCTTCAGAAAATGAAAAGACAAGCCCAGCCCAGGACAAAATAATTTTCAAAATTCCATATTAATAAGTCAAACAACCCGAGAAAGAAATGAACCAAACATTTGTATGGACACTTACCTAAAGACACAATTATAGTAAGTACACAAAAACATTCACAACATCATTATTCATTAGGGTAAATGCATATTAAAACAACAATGAGATATCACTACACACCGATGAGAAAGGCTAAATTTAAAAACTAACAATTTCGTATACTACTGAGTATGCTGAACAGGGGCTGTCACTATATTGCTGGTAGGAATACAAAATGGCAATTTATTAGAAAGTTAAATGCACATTTATCGTTCAACCCAGAAAATCTGCTTCTAAGTATTTAACCAAGTAAAAAGACTCATTGGTACCCCAGACAAGAATACAGTCAGCACCTCTGCTAATGTCTCTGGTCATTATGTAGTCTCATTTGGCTAAATAGTATCTCCCCAAATGACTTGATATGACGTAATTTTTTTCTTGGTTAGAAAACAACTTTATCCTCAGAAAGATTTAAAATTAAGTACAGAAATGTTGAAGAGAATCAGCCACATAATAGTAATATTTCTGTATTAAATCTGCATATTTGATGCTTTATGTATTTAAGAGTGTTAAGAGAAGTTTTCACCTGTTTGAGAGCTAGCAGGTTAATTTAAAACATATAATTGAGAAATTGACTTAGCCTTCTATTTTAAGTTGAAATTTCCTTGTTTATTTGCAGAAACGGAACATGTAAAAAAAAAAACTAAGATCAACATCTTTACAAGTCAGTGACCTCTAAATTAAAATTGCTAATACTGTATATTGAAAGATTTGTAGTTAAAGAAAACCCTCTATTCAGTTAATGTAATCACCAGAAGCTTCACAGGAAAACAAGTATTGACTGTTCTTAGTAATGAGTTTACTCACAGATCCACTCATTATCTTCACATTATAAGAGACTTCAAGAAGGAAGATAAAATTACAGTCAGCACCCAATGTTACCTTACTCACACTGTGTTGGACCCATGAACAAGAAATGCCATTTGGTGTTAAAAGGACAAAAGGAAGAATGACACTTCACTTTGCCCCACATGCAGGCAGCATATCAACCTCTCCAAGCAGGTGACCTTCCTCTTACAAAAGGCAAACTTCAATTCTTAGTTGCTCTTTATTAAGGTATTGATTATTGACTTTGATCAAAAACTCATTAAACACAGCCAGGGGCAGCGTGTACAATCTCCATGGCTTGGTAAAGGTCTTTTGACATGTGCTGCCCATGAGGAGGATTAACTTCTCTTCGGTTTTCATCCACAGTTAGGGTGACTGTCTCTCAGATGTGCCCAGCCCAGCCCAATTTACACCTCTTGCGCCAGCATAATGAATGGTACCTACTTCCACTCTCAAAAACATCCCTTTAGGATGGCAATCCATAACCCACACATCTAGCTCACTGCCCACTGATGTTGGCACTTGTAGAGTACTAAGTCGCTCCCCTTGAAGTCAGAAAACTTGGGTCCGAGTAACAGCCAGGTTATTTCTTTTTTTTTTTTCTTTTAAAGATTTTATTTATTTATTCATGAGAGACAGAGGGAGGGAGAAAGAGAGAGAGAGAGAGAAGCAGAGGGAGAAGCAGGCTCCCAAGGAGCAGGGAGCCCGATGTGGGGCTCGACCCCAGGACCCTGGGATCATGACCTGAGCCGAAGGCAGACGCTTAACCATCTGAGCCACCCAGGTGCCCACAGCCAGGTTATTTCTAATCTAAGGCTTGGACAACATCCAGATTTCCCAGTGACGACGGTGTATTTTTCATAGTGCTATGTGGACTACATGAAAGCATGAAATGAACCAGCTTTGTAAACTAGAGATGACTGTACAAGTACACATTACCACAATGAAGCAAGTGGATGTTAGCAAAGGACAAATTGTAATGGGATACAAAGAATTCAGAATCTTTAATAATTTTTTGACCCAATGCCAGCACTCTTACTTAAAGCTATTCATCCTTTCCTCCTCTCCCCTCCTTCCTCCGTTTTCTTCCTTTCAATGTTTGAGCCCCTCCTGTGTGCCAGGTGCTAATCTGTTGCTATGTGAAGAAAGGATAGCAAAACAAAGGACTACTTAACTCAGTCACATATCAATATTTATTAAGTGCTTACTACTTAATCCCTTAATAGTTAAACATAGTATATCTTTTTACTCATTTAATGCTTATATGTCCTGCAATAAAATTTCAAAATTTTTCCCTAAGGAGGCATTGCACATTTCTTAGTAAGATTTATTATCCTAGGTACTATACATTAGAAAAGTGTATTTCTGGGGCACCTGGGTGGCTCAGTCAGTTAAGTGTCCCACTCTTGATTTCAGTGCAGGTTATGATTTGAGGGTCATAAGATGGGGCCACATCAGGCTCTGTGCTCAGCAGGGAGTCTGCTGGAGATTCTGTCTCTCTCTCTCCCTCCTCCCTCTGTTCCTCCTCCGCTCACGTGCTCGCACGCGTGACTGCATGTCCTCTCTCTCTCTCTCTCTCCCTCTCTCTCTCTTTAAAATGAATAAATAAATCTTTTTTAAAAAAGAAAACTGTATTTCTAATTAATTGTTACTGGCATATAGGAAAGCAATTGCTTTTTATATTGATCTGTATCTATTAAGCTTGATAAATATTTTTCGAATAATCTATAGATTTCTCTTAGATTTTCTAATAATAATAATACAGCCTGCAAATAATGACTTGGTTTTTTTTTTCTTTTTCAGTCTTCTTAGCACTTATATCTGTAGTAAATGTTGAACAAGGGATAGAAGTTAGCATAATAAGCCATGTTGCCCGGATGGGACTGTTGCTATCTATGTTAGCATGTCTCTCTCTCTCTCATGGTCTGAGGGCCTCAGGATCAGGGCTGATGCCTCCTCCCTGTGAGTCAGTGACTCAGAGAGCCCGTGTACATCCATGTATCACAGTCTCCCGTGCATGATAATCCCTCAATAATATGTGTTGAATTGAGTGGCATGTCCCTTCCATAAAGTTTTTCTCAGCTTTCCCTGGCACCCTGACTTGTTCTTTGCATTCCTAAGGTGTTTGTTTGTTATTTGTTTTGTTTTTTATTGAGGTATAACATTGTGTGAGATAAAAGGAAAAAATACCTGTATTGGTCTCTGTCCCTGGTTCCTGGCACAGAGCTCCTAAATCCCTTGGAATTTCCCGGGTGAGAGCAGTAGAAGCATCTTTTGTTCTGGTATTTGGTCTCTGACCCTGCTTCCTGACAGGAGCTCCTAAATCCCTTGGAATTTCCTGGGTGAAAGCAGTGTCTTTTGTTCTAATGAGGTGACTTCTGGTGGGCTCCTAGATGGCTCCTAGGTGGGGGCGGGTCACCAGAAAGACCAAGCTATGAGTAGAAGCTTGGCATTTCCAGTCTCACGCCCCTATTCTCCAGAGGAGGAGCTAGAAGTGGAGTTAATGATCCATCACGCCTGTGTGATGAAGCCTCCACAAAAATTCCAAAAGTATGTGGTTTAGAGAGTTTCTTTGTTGGTGAGCACATGCAAGTGCTGGGAGGGTGACCCTCAGGGAGGCCAGGGAAGCTCCATACCCCTTTCCGCACACCTTACCCTACACATCTCTTCCATCTGGACGTTCATCTGTATCCTTTATCATATCCTTTTATAATAAGCTTATAGTAAATCGTTTTCCTTTGTTCTGTGACCTGCTCTAGCAAATTGATTGAACCCAAAGAAGGGGTCATGGGAACATCTGATTTTTAGGCAATCTGTCAGAAGCAGAGGTAACAACCTGGACTTGAGATGGACAGCCAAAAGGGGGCGGGGCAGCCTTATAGGACTGAGCCCTGAACCTGTGGGATCTGATGTTATCTCGGGGAGACAGCATCTCAGTGTCTGAATTGACTTAAATTGGAGGACACCCAGCTGGTGTCACAGAATCGGTTGGTGTGGGAAGTGTTGGCTTACATTTCTCCCACTCACGTCTGTCGTTTTATTCTGAATTCTTCATCTTTACCCTGTGACTCACACAGCCACCGGCTGTCCTCCTGTCTTAGCTCACTTTAGCCACTGTTCTCAAATCGTCCCTTTCCTCTATAGACCAGAACCCCAGGGCCAACAACAGTGTGCATCACTGGCTGGAGGGTCTGGGCAAGGGAGGGAGTGACAGAGGGGAAGGCGGGAGGGCATCACCCCCGCCCCCCCGCCCCCCTCCCGCCACAAACTGAAAGGCTATTATTAAGACTTTGTTCTTTAAAGTCCTTGGGCTGTCATCCTCAAAGGAACATCTCCTGGGCACTGTTTGGGCCTCAGGTCCCAGCCCCTCCAGCCAGGATTTCTCAGTCCTTCCCCCCTTGGACTCCTCCTCCAGAGTATTTCCTCCTCCCACCCCCACCCCCAGTCTCGAGCACTTCCTCATTCTGATGCAAAACCCAAATTCCTCTTCCTTTATTATGCAAAGCATTTCAAGCCCTTTCCCGGTCCTGGGTCCCAGCTCTGGACCTCAACTGGCTCCTCTTAAGTTTAAATAAACAAAAACCGGGTCTTCTCCTCAGGATTGTGCTGCTAGCCAATAAAATAGCAACTTTCCCCCCGTTCATTTAATTAATTAAGTGAAAGCAATCCAAGGGCGAATACTTAGAAATCACTTTCCTTTTTTTGATAGTTTAAACAAATGTGAGTCCTGACAGCAAATGACTAAACTACACCAAAGTGAACTCCTGGAATTGCCACGAGAGGGCGGTAGCACCGAAGCGTTGGTATCTTTCAGGGCTTTTCAACCCTGTCCCACCTCGCCAGACCTGCCCCTTCGGCTACATTAAATGTTAACATCTCAATCTTCATGACTCAGGGACAGACAACCAAGGGGTCACTGCTGGGGCTGGGGCTCACCAAACGCAACACTATTAGGACATAGTGTGGGTTATTTTGGTTTTACACAGCAGTCTTTGCTAACCTCATTGGAAACATGTTTTCACCAGAACTCATCTCACTCCACCTACTGCCGGCTAAATTTATCTCCAGAGTTCAGCAATGTGGAATGATTAATTAGGGACGAAACCATTTCCTGAGTACTTTGGACATAACTGATTCTATGACTCTGTGATTCACCGTCATTGCTTTAGCTGTCTGTCCCTGAACAAAATGCATTTATTTATGTTTTCTGTGGTTGGTTGTTCTCTTTTTCCCTTCTTTCAAAGACAAACACAGTTAATTTGTAAAAGCAAATTCTCTTTTTTTCTCTGCTTCTTTATAAAATAGTTTTAATTGAAACACAGGAATCCCATCAAGAGCTAAGTTATACATGCTGCTCCTGTTCAAATCCTTCCATTGGCTTTTCATCTCTAAGCAAGTCAAAGACCTTACAATGGCCCATAGGATCTAACCCCTATGCATCCTCCATTCTTCCCCTGAATGTTCCTTGGTAGCACACCTCTTGGTGTGCTCCACCCCAGGACCTTTGCACTTTGCTTCTTCCTCTTCTTGGGTCATCTTCCTCCACTGCCACCCCCATAACCATAGGTCTTTTTCTCTTCCTTCAAATGTTATTTTCTAAGTAAGCCTTTCCTGGCCACTGTATCTTAAATGAGCATCACTGGGTCACACCCACAGCACATTCACTTACTTCATCTTGATCCCTTCCTTTATATTTTTGCTTTAGCATTTTACTTATTTGTATAGTTTATTTTTTGCTTCCCTACAAAAAAGTAAGCTGCATGGAGGTAGAGGTTTTGCCTGTTTTATTCACTACTATATCCCCAGCATCTAGAATAATATCTGGCACATAGTAAGTGCTTAGCAAAAATTATTAAAAGGATGAGTGAACAAACCAGAATTGTACAATTGTACCCTAAAAATAGATCACATCACGTTTATTCCTCATTATTCATAGCTCTGCTCAATAATCCTCTCTACCCAACCTATTTAAGTAGCCCGTCCTGCAAGTCATTCTCTACGCCTTTATCCCAACTTACTTCTTCATAGCATTCACGATTAAGTGTTATTACTCAAATATTTGGTAACTTTAAAAATTAAGTTGTCTTACCCATTTGAAGGTAAGCTCAATGAGGGCAAAGAATTTGTCGGGTTCACTGCTGTGTCGCCTCAGCTTAGAATTTTTTTAAATCAAAAATCATTATGACCATCTATGTGTGGGTCTATTTCTGAATCCTGGATGCTATTCCATTGATCCACATGAATGTCCTTTCTCCAATATCACACTGTCCTATTGTCCTAACTAACTTTATAATAAGTCTGGCAATCAGGGTGTATATTAATTTCTCCTAAAAATCTTGCTGGGATTTTGATTAAGACTGTACTGAATCTATTGATCAGTTTGGGGAGAACTGACATCTTAACAATACTGAAGTCAATCCCTTAAGCAACCAGGACTCGTGCCCTAATCCCTGGCAGTACTCTGTGATGGTGGAAAGATCAGAAAGGGAAAGGAGCTTTCTGGTTTAAAGCCTCATTAGAGATGCCCTTGCACTAATGGTGGCCCTAAAGGTGCAGAAAGCCCTGGTCCTAGAGAGATCATGTAATTGGAGGCAATGAGTATCTCCACAGTGACTCATGATGGGTAAGGATCAATGACTGGAGAGGTGGAAACTTGCCCTGTGCCTTAAGATCTGAGTTCTCTATGCTGCCCTAAGTTTCAATTTCTAAAAACCTGGAGTTGAACTTGCCATCAGTCCAATGAGATGGGAGGCACAGAATTGAAGTTGATATAAAAAAAAGCAAGAAAATTAGATTGGGATGCCTGGGTGGCTCAGTTGATTAAGCGTCTGCCTTCGGCTCAGGTCATGATCCCAGAGTCCTGGGATGAGTCCCACATGGGGCTCCTTGCTCAGCAGGGAGCCTGCTTCTCCCTCTGCCTGCCACTCCCCCAGCTTGTGTGCTCTCTCTCTCTCTCTCTCTCTCTGACAAAATAAACAAAACCTTAAAAAAAGAAAGAAAGAAAATTAATCTGGGTTTTCCAGAGAACAGAACCAACAGATCTATGTATCCATCCATCTATCCATCTATCTATCCATCCATCTATCTATCCATCCATCCATATATTGAGAATGGGGTGGGAGAGGGGTGATTTATTACAAGGAATTGGCTCACGTGAATAAGCAGGCTGAGAAGTCCCAAAATTTGTGGTCAACAAACTGGAGATGTAGGAGAATTGAAATTCCAAGAACGAAGCCCAAGTTTCAAGACAGGAGAAAATCAGTGTCCTCACTTGTAGACAGAGAGTGAATTCTCTTTTACTCAGCCTTTTTTGTTCTATTCATGCCTCTGCCTGATTGGATAAGGCCCACCCACACTGGGGAGGGCAATACTGATTCTCATGTTAATCTCATCCAGAAACACCCTCACAGGCACACCCAGAAAAACCAAATACCTGAGAACCCCGTAGCCAGTCAAGTTGATACATAAAATTAACCATCACAGGAGATAATTGTTGCACCCCAATTTCTGGACTGAGATTCATACCGGTGACACTAGAATCACTTTCTGACTTATTGTTCAGGAAGACATAGATCCACAGGCTAATGTGAATAGAAAAGTGGAGAGGACAAAATAGAAATTGCAGGAAAAGTTTTCACAATTCATCAGGAATGAAACCCAGCATCCTGTTTTTAAAACAGTGCTGAAGGTAAGGGAGCATGTATTTTTATTTTTATTTTTTTAAGATTTTATTTATTTGTTCTCACAGAGAGAGACACAGCGAAAGCAGAACACAAGCAGGAGAGTGGGAGAGGGAGAAGCAGGCTTCCCGTCGAGCAGGGAGCCCGATGCGGGGCTCGATCCCAGGACCCCGGGATCATGACCTGAGCCAAAGGCAGACGCTTAACGGCTGAGCCATGAAGCCGCCCCGTGAGCGTGTATTTTTAAATATCACCAAGATAGCACAAGAAATCAGATCTCTATCTTACACCACTCACAAAATATAACTTGAAATGGATCAAAAACTTAAATGTAAGGCCTAAAATTACAAAACTCCTCGAAGAAAACATACAGAAAAAGATCTTTGACATGGGCCTTGGAAATGGTTTCCTGGATCAGACACCAAAAGCCCAGGCAACAAACACTAAGATAAAAAAGTGAAACTACATTAAACTAAAGAGCTTCTGCACAGCAAAGGAAGCAATAAATTGAAAAAGCAACCTATAAAATGGGAGAAAACATCTGCAAACCATATGTCTAATAAGGGGTTAATATCCAAAATATATCAAGAATCATACAATACAGTAGCAAAAAGTAAATAATCCAATTTAAAAATGGGCAAAGGACCTGAATAGATATTTTGCCAAAGAAGACCTACAAATGGCCAACAGATACATCAAAAGATGTTCAACATCATTCGTCATCAAGGAAAAACAAATCAAAACCACAAGGGTATATCACCTCATACCTATTAGGATGGCTATTAAAAAGACAAGAGATAACAAATGTTGGCAAGAATATGTAGAAAAGAGAACGTTTATAACACTGTTGGTGGGTATGTAAAATGGTACAGCCATTACAGAAAACAGTATGGAATTTCCTCAAAAAAATTAAAAATTGAACTGCCATAAGATCCAGCAATCCCACTCCTGGGTGTATAGCCAAATGAATTGAAATCAGTATCTCAAAGGGATATTTGCACACCATGTTCATTGCAGCATTATTCAGAATAGCCAAGATATGGAAACAACCTAAGTGTTCATCAATGGATGAATGGATAAAGATGTGGTATACACATACAAACAATGGGACATTATTCAGCTATGAGAAAGAAGGAAATTCTGCCATTTGCCACAACATGGATGGACTTTGAAAGCATTATGCTGAGATAAGTCAGATACAGAAATACAAGTACTGTTTTGATATCACTTATATGTGGAATCTAAAAAAGCTGAGCTCATAAAAACAGAGTAGATGGTGGTTACCAGGGGCTAGGGGGTGGGAGAATTGGAGAAATGTTTAAGGTTACAACCTTGCAACTAGTGGATAAGTATTTCTAGAGATCTAATGCACAACATAATGATTACAGTCAACAATACTGTAGATTAAACTTCAAAGTTGCTAAAAGACTAGATCTTAATTGTTCTCACCACAAGAAAGAAATAATTATGTGATGTGATAGAGGTGCTAGCTAACACTACAGTGGTAATCATATTGCAATATATAAGTGAATCAAATACATTCCACACCTTAAACTAACATGATGTTGTATGTCAGTTATATCTCAATTTTTTAAAAAACCAAAAATACCTTCTGCGTGGAGCACTGGGTGTTATGCACAAACAATGAATCATGGAACACTACATCAAAAACTAATGATGTAATGTATGGTGATTAACATAACAATAAAAAATTTAAAGAAAAAAATAAAAAACCAAAAATAAAACTACCATATGATCCAGCAATCCCACTTTTGGGTATATACCCAAAGGAAACAAAATCAGTATCTCAAAGAGGTATCTGCACTCCCATGTTCATTGCAGCATTATTCAGAATAGCTAAGATATGGAAACTACCTAAACGTCCATCTATGGATGACTGGTAAAGAAGATATAGTATATAGATCTACAATGGAATATTCAGCCATGAGAAAGAAAGAAATCCTGCCATTTGCAACAACATGGCTGGACCTGGAGGACGTTATATAAGTAAAATAAGCTAGACAGAGAAAGACAAATATCGTATGGTTATCACTTATATGTGGAATCTAAAAAAAATTTTTTTTTTAAGTCAGACTCAGGGTAACAGTGTAGAATGGTGGTTATCAGGGGCTAGGAGTGGCAGAGTGGGGGAAAGAAATGGGAGAGGCTGGTCAAAGGGTACAAGACTTCTGTTACAAGATGAATAAGTTCAGGAGACCTGATGTATGGCTTGGTGACTATAGTTAATAATAATGTATTGTATATTTGAAATCGCAAATGGAATAAATCCCAAGTGTTCTCACCACATACACACAAAAAAATGGTTAACTATGGGAGGTGGTGGATGTGTTAATTAATTTAAATGTAGTAATCATTTCACAATGTATGTGTCTATGAAAACATCATGTTGTTCACCTTAAATATTTGACAACTGAATAGAAACTATTTCTAAAAAGAAAATGCCAACTATATTTTGTTAGAATGAAAGAAAGAAAACATGCTAAGTGTTAGCAGTCACAGAAGACCCTATATGATTCCATTTATTTTTTTTAAGAGTTTATTTATTTATCTATCAGAGACAGAGAGGGAGTGAGAGCAAGCACAAGCAGGGGGAGCGGCAGAGGGAGAGGGAGCAGCAGACTCCCCGCGTAGCAAGGAGCCCAATGCGGGACTCGATCCCAGGACCCTGGGACCATAAGCTGAGCTGAAGGCAGATGCCCAGCTGACTGAGCCACCCAGGCGTCCCTATTATTGATTCCATTTATATGAGAAGTCCCCAAGAGGCAAATCCATAGAGACAGAAAGTGGCAGATTAGTGGTTTTTTAGGGCTGAGACAGTTAGGATGTGGCGGGGGGCGGGGGGAATGAGTGACTGCTGTAGAATACAGATTTCATTTGGAATGATGAAAATATTCTAAAACTGTGTTGTCCTTCGCACAACTTGTATACACTAAAAACTACTGTGCTACCCTCCACAAATGGGTGAACTGTGTGGTATGTGAATTAGGTCTACCTGTGAGTTAATTTAACTCCATTACCAGCTCAGACACTATTCCCATGTTTTTTAAGAGTCATGTCAAACCCAAACAAACTGCAAAGGAAGAACTTGAGAATTTCCCCCCCGGTTTGAAAGAGGCAAACTTGAAAATCAACTAAAGACACCTTTAATATGTCACCAGGTAGTCCTAACTTGCCAATCACAGAAAAGCGGAAATAGAGGTCATAATCTAATCTGTTAAAAGAAACCTATTTTTAGCTAAAGCTATTTAATCTTACTACACTACCCCTTCTCTAAGAAACTCTCTATCAATTAAATTGCCATTTCATGTTCAGAGTCCTACTATATGCTAGCTGTATTTGTCCTGATTAAAATAGTTCACAGTCCAAATAAATCCAAACCAAAATCAACTTCAGCTGATAAAACACGTGAACTTCAGCTCCTCTAATTGCTAATGCTGCCCAGAAATACAGATTTGGCAGGTCCCTAAAAGTTGTTGAGAACCAGAAGATTCATCTGGGTTATCTCAGATACAATGGGGTTTGCCATCGGGCTGATTTGATTTAGAATAAAAAAGCCCATAAGAATTCAGTTTTCAGCAGTTTCCAACCTGTATCAGGATAATTTCCAATAATGAAAAAATGTATTAAGAGCAGAAAAATAGAGAACACAGAAAAGTCTTCCTGATGTTGCCTTCATTAGTCTTTAAAATTAATGATCACTACAATTTAGGTACTAGCTGCTACTTCCTCAGCCATCTATAATGGACACTTGACTTACTCTCTTCTTTATCAATGACCATGACCTGGTCAGAGTGTCAACTAACACATAGCTTCAATTCCTAGATCAAGAGCTATCTTACTTGTAGTTTTTATTTCTCAAGCTACAAATGCCGACGTACTTGGAATTTTGCTTTAAGGAGAAAAAGAAAAATCACTGCAGACTTATTCTACCAAATTTAAAAGCATATTGTAAAGCCATACATTTTTTTAAAATGTGGTACCAGTTCAGTTCGGGAACACATATAAGTCAAAAAAGAACAGAAGAGAAAATCAGAAATAAACTAGGCGAATATAAATTTTTACTATATGTTAAAGGTGATATTTGAAATTAAACGAATTATTTAGCCAACTTATTAAACAGCTAAGATACCTGGTAAAGATATCCAGAGAGATATTATTGCATCCTATCATTCACCAAAGTAAATTCTAGATGAATTAAAGATAAATGCATTTTTAATGAACCCACAAATGCTTTAGGGGAATGTTTCTCTTCTCTTGAAACCGAGAACTTTCTAGGAAGAGATACAAATTCAGATTTTTAGGGAAAAAATTAATGTATTTGGCTACACAAAACTCAAAAAGTTCTATAGGTAGGAAAACTACAAGTTTAAAAATCACAGACTACCTCTTGCTAGATAATTGAGTGATTTTAAAAATATTTTTGCAGAATATAAGAAAAATACAATTCTTAGTATATATACAATTCTTACGTATCAATAAAAAAGAGAAATGTCCTAAAAGAAATGTAAGTAATTCACAAGAGAGAGGGGAAAAAGTATGAAAAAGAATTCAGTATCACTAGTTTTTAAATATATGTCCCATTTAAAGTAACATTAAGGTTGTTGTTTTTTTTTCCTGAATAAATTAGTAATATTTTTAAAACATGAAAACATGTATTTTGGTGGGGGGACAGTATTCTCAGGAATTGCTAATTAAGATGATTTGGTACCACAAAAAAATGCGTATAGTCTTCAACCCACCTTTGCTCTTCTGGAAAAGCATCTGAAAGAACTAATTTAAGGATGTGTACAAAGATTGATTTGTCCTCTGAAATCTACATTGCTCTCTTTCTCACCTCTTTTGGGCCTGAACTCAAATGGCTTCTGTAAGAGGAAGCCTACAAGACATGCTACCCTACCTAACGTCGCAAAGCCCCACATACTATTTACCCCACTTCCCTACCATATTTTCCAGTTGTGATTATGAGATCAACAATAAAGAGATACTGTGCAGACTTCGAGTATGTTCTTCTCCAAATGTGCAATCTCAAGATTAGGACCACTTTGTCTACATGCCCAATATTGAACATGAGTAATTGTTTCAAAATGGTCATCTAGTAATTTTGCACTATGCCTGGTAACTACAGGAAATTAAACAGAATTGGAATTCATTTTCGACAAAGTTAACTTTTTAAATTTTTTTTTAAGATTTTATTTATTTGTGAGAGACAGAATGAGAGACAGAGAGCATGAGAGGGAGGAGGGTCAGAGGGAGAAGCAGACTCCCTGCTGAGCAGGGAGCCCGATGCGGGACTCGATCCCGGGACTCCAGGATCATGACCTGAGCCGAAGGCAGTTGCTTAGCAAACTGAGCCACCCAGGCGCCCAAAGTTGCACTTTTTTTTTTTTAAGATTTTATTTATTTATTTGAGAGAGAGAGAGAGAATGAGAGATAGCATGAGAGGGAAGAGGGTCAGAGGGAGAAGCAGACTCCCTGCTGAGCAGGAAGCCCGATGTGGGACTCAATCCCGGGACTCAGGATCATGACCTGAGCCGAAGGCAGTCACTCAACCAACTGAGCCACCCAGACGCCCCCAAACTTACACTTTTTAAAAATGTAGGTAAAGTCCTGAAATTTAAGTTCTTCACCAATTCTTAAAAAAAAAAAAAAAAAACAAGCAGACATTTGTTTTCTACTTCTGCAAAAACAAGAAACAGATAACTTCAGTGGAAATTTGTAAGAGCCACTTTAGGAAGCACAAAGGAGAAAATAACTTCCCAATTATAATGACTGGATAAGACATTTTATTCACATGTAGCTAACAAAAAACAAAATAGGAAAGTTTGCTGCTGTTGTTGTTGTTGTGGATGATGTTTTAAATCTCAAAACAGGAGATGCTGTTTAAGTATCAGATGTATGACTTCTCCAGGCATATCCATTCTCAGCCCCAGAGGAGGATTCTCAACGCATCCAGTGTGCTTTCTACATGAAAATGCATATGTACAAACCGTTGGACCAGAGAAGTTTCCTTGGGAACTGTTTTTTTCTTTATGGTTATGTTGATATTAAATTTCTACTAAAACTTTGACTTTACACTTAGTTGGGCAACACAAAGAAATAACTAGCTCAGTTTCTTTGTCATCTAGCTGCCTAAATCCACTGGTAAGACATCAGATCTTCCCCAAATGTTTCACGCATAGGGAGGACACATTATTCGTTAAGCAGTATTTTACATCAGTTCATTTTCTTCTGTAGTGCACAAAAAGACTTTTCTTTAGAGTATGTACAGCAGTTTTTTTAAAGTGTTGAGTTTTCTCCCTTTTCCAATACAGCCATTATTGATGAACCATGGCCCCACACCCACCTCCACCCACGGGAGCGTTAGCCACAGCAAAGCTGTAATTAGGAACTGGATTCCGTCCAGTTTGCATATATCTCTGGACTGCTTCTCTTCAACCACAGTTAAGTATAGGCTCAAAACTGGTCACAGTCACGTTAAGATTATCCAAACAAAATACTGGGAAAATTAATCTGCTAAAATTAAACATTTTAGTTTAATAATGTACATAAAGGTCTTTATTAAAGTATAAATGACACGTTTTATTTAAAAAGTAATCATCCTTATCATACACATACAATTCCTTCTAAAGCAGTCGTGGAGATCTTTCACGTCACGTTCGGAGTTACACACGTTTCACTGGCTCTGTTCCAGAAGCACGGCCACCACAAAGCAGGTTGTAATTCATGAGCTATTATACACTGGGATTTTTGCAAATAAGGTATTTCATGACACAGCATGGGGAAAAAAATTTAAAACACACAACTTACATCCATTTACAGAAATAACAGTTCCCAGTTGTGAACTAATTACTATGCTTGGAAAATGCTAGCATCCTCATAAAAATCTTGTTAAATTATGGTGCAAAATCTGAATTTTTTGCCAACTTGGAAAAGGGCACATTTTTGTGATGTCTCCTAAGCATTTCCCTGAGAGCATAAGGAATGTTATTAACTTAATGAAACGTTTCAGCTTCTAGAAGGGTCTTTATCAAGGGAATACCTCAGAGGCAAAGATTTCTTGAGGACTGTAAGAAAAATCTGTGGGTTTCTAAGTGGAGGAAAAGAAACAACCATGAAAAGTACAACCAGCTGAGAACTCACCCGGAGGAAGGGGTGAGAGAGATGAGAGGGTTGCCCCTAACCCAAATATTATTTTCCTTCTATAAACTGCTGGAATGCTTTTTCCACTTTACTTTGAAACTCTGCCATTTGCTGTGAGTGAGCCACTGGGTTCCAAGGCACTCCCTTGTAAAATGCAGCTGCAGCAGGGCTTGGGAAGTGCCCACAGCACTGGTAAGTTCCAGGGGAGGGAGGAGATGATCACAAGTTTCTTTCTGGGAAGGAGTCTGACCAGCACCGCACCGTATCAGCCATATTAAGACAACTGACTGGTGGGAGCAGAGAGGTGGGTGATCTGGACATAGGAGGAAGCCAGCAGGTGGGGCAGGCTGGGAGGAAGGCCCCGCACCAGAAGAGGAGGCCAGCAAAACTCAGAGGAAAGTACCTGGACCCCAAGGGCATTAGGGGATGGGAAGTGCTGCAAAAATGAAAGAAAGACCTTTGTTCTTAGGAAAAGAGGTGAAAATTTACACTTTGCTTTCTCCACCCTGTTCATGCTACCCTGCTTCCGAGCCCCAAAACTCAGGCAGGTTCCCTGAGCATTAGAAGTCAAAGACAGGAGGGGTTAGCCTGCCTCAGAAGGCTTGGTCTGGGAACGCAATCACCAATCTCCCACTTTCTGTGGCAAAATGTTTCAAAGTCCACCTGTAAGCCAGTTGTCTGGAACATGACAGAGAATCCCTTCACATGACAGAGAATCCCTTTACAAGATTACTTACTTGTGAGCAATTCTCTATGTGTAGTCTCAGTTTTAGAATGTAATCAATGTGCTCTGAATCTCCAAAATATTTTCTAAGGTATACAGAAAAAAAATGAACCTTTTATAAGGAAAAAAAATGCCCAACATTTGTGTCATCAAAAGGAAACTTTTGTATTGTACATTCATACATGGTAATACTTCCTATCGACATTTATTACTTAACTGACACTTAAGCACTAAGAATAATGTTCGTTTTTAAACACAGAGCAAATTCTACAATCTATCACTTCAATAAACCCATTCCATTATTAGGGAAGAGTTACAAATATTCTCTATTCAAGTACTTTATATCATTCTGGAAATACAATCAAGAGGCAATGCTTTAAGGCTACATATTAAGGCTACCTTGGTTATTTGAAATATGTATAAGTAACAAAGACACTTTTGCAAAAGGGGAATATAAATTAAACACTATTTCCATTTTAGGAAAAGAAATATTATCACAAGCCAACAAGACACTCAAAATGGTATCTTAAAATTTATTGCTATAACTGAACAATAATCTATTGCTCAAACTGCCCATTTCCGAACACCAAGAGATTCTCACTTTATCTTTTAAGCAAGGCTACATCAGAATAAAGACTTTTGAAATTAAACTTTCTTTTGTGTTAAAAGAGAAATTTATTACAATAAAATAAGTGCAAGTGTTATTAAAAATGCTGATTAAAATTATAAAGTGTCTATATAATTTTTCTAGTATAAATACTTGGAAGTAACATCAACAATTCTGTACGTACATAGAATTTTGAAAACATAAGATCATGCACAAGGCCAAAATATAACTGCACACTGTCCTTTTAGGTATCACCATTCTCTTCTCCTGGTCCCAGATCACTCCAGAATGTGAAAATGTATACTAATTCCTCAGATTCCGAACTTCAAAATTTCAGTGTTTTCAATGTGTATCAGTTATCACACATTGACAATGCTTTGAAGTCATTATACTCTCACCAAGTGGTTCTAGTTCCCATATTTCCCTTTCTCAACAGACTTTAGACAAAAAGTTGAACTAGAAAAACTGCTTAGAGGAGCCAGCGTGACAGGTATTCCCAATGATTCATTTAAAAGTGGCATTAGATGTTTTATAGACCTACAAGGCATGAAAGACAGTAAGTACATCAACATGGGAAGAAAATTAAGCAGCTCACCCTCTGCCTGCTTACTTGGCTCCATGGCTCTATAGAGAGCAAGAGGCAGAGCCGTGAGGAAGTAAGGGTAAGTCGGAACCTCGGGGTATGTGTGTTTGGGAGGGTGGAGGTGGACAGCGTCACAGAGAAGCAGCTGGGGAGAAGTGTGTGATTATAAAGGGAAATGAAACAGTATCACCTGTTTGCTCTTGCCCACCCTGCTAAAGCAGGGACTGGCTCCAGCCTGGCCTCCCTCCGTGCATGTAAGTGGGGCTCTGGGGTGATTCTGTTCCCCCAGCACTGTGCAAACAGCCACTGCCTTTCAGACAGTGTGAGAATAGTTCCACAAATGTGAGGAACAAGATTTTCGGTTTGGACATTTCACAAATACCAAAGAGACTCGGAAAACAATTTTTACAAATGAGCCACTTAATGCCCAGAGAGGTTAAGTGGTTCAGCCAAAGGGAAGACAAGGATGCTAGATGTGATTAAGTATTCCTCTATGACGGCACTTATCACACTTGCATGTACATATAATTCATTTGGGATCTCATCCAAAATGCGCTGGGTCCCTGGTGGGGCCTCTGATTCCGGACGTACTGGCTCCTGGGAGAGGCCATTGCTGTTCGGACCACACTCTGAGAAGCAAGGATCTATCTACAACACAAAGAGGGAGCCACCTCCGTCTCTCTGGGCCACAAGTACATCTTGGAAGTCCTGGGCAGAACGGAGACTTGCTCCAGTGTTATCTGCCTACCCAGGCACATCCCCAGGCAAAAGGTGCATTGCACGAGTGAGCAGCTATCTACAAGACTGTGTTCATGTGTTTTCTGAGAGCACCATTAGTATATGAACAGCCAAACAAGTAACATAATTCAACTTGAGAAAATGGAGAGGTCTGCTGGCTGGAAATAAAACTAATCTTTTTCTCATGTAGTCCTTCTTACAATGAATAGGATATAAAGGTATAAAAAAATAGCATATGAAATTTCATAATAAAAGGCCACATGTGCACACAAATACATATAGTATGACTTCTAAGAAATAAAATGCATTTTATCAGAATAATGTGCTACCACTGCTCCCAGCTAAAATCATCTCCTCTTCCAAATACAAGGAAAAAACCTTGAATTGTAAGGAAAATGACTGCATTGCCTGCCAGCACAAGGCCACAGGCTCCCCATTTGATCTGAAACACAAGAAAAGAGGATTAAATCTTTACTTTCTTCATATTGCACTCTTTGAAAGTCTCTGTTATTTTCTGCATTAGAATCATCCAATGAAATATTACATAAAACTGCTAAAAAGGCTTAATGATGTAATAGGCGGGAGAGAGTGAACTATTCAGTAATTAGCCTAATTACCTCGTGAGGCTTGATAATTAAGTCTGTATCATCCTTATCATTTTCCCCATTAGACATATTTCTCAACTTGTTTTTAGTAGACGATGATTGCCTTAAGTAAAATACAAGCAGCCAGAATATAAAGGGTCCAATTATAATATTGGGTACTGAAAGTTCTATACCCATTGCCTTCTTTCAGAAAAATAGGAATTGGAGAGTTATGGATTAGTCTGTTTCTTTTTTAAGCTTTAAATAATAATCTGCATACCAATGAAAACAGCTTTCCAGCTTGGCAGATGGTTCCACAGAGGCACAGGAGGGGATGAGAGTACCCTCTAGTGGGCATTTTTTGTTTTAATTTAACCAGTAGAAAGAAAACCTCAATGAAAGGGGTTCTTCAAAAAACATGATGCATAAAACAGAAATCCTTACAGCCAAACATAAGAAGCACTATTCTAAGGCACAAGAAGAACAAGGTCGTGACGATTTTGCATTCAAATACCTTCAGTGCTTCTCCATTATCTAGACAGAGTTCAGACTGGCATGGCATTCAAGAGCCTGCCCAACTGGGCTTCACTAGCCTTTCTAGCCTCGATCTCAACCACATCCTTTTGGCTCCATCATACTGAACTGTTCTTTATACTACATATTGCCTTTTCACACTTGGGTGCCATTCCATAGAACAGCCTTCCCTACTTTAATCAAAACCTTATTTATCCTTAGAGGTCTACATCAAATGCCAGTTGGAATTTCTCTCTTCCTGGTGCTCCTATTGTGATCATGTTTCAATTACCACACATAATACATTTATAGTGTACTTACCCATCAGGCTAGTTTCTGTGTTCTCTGGAACAGAGACAGTATCTAGCTCTTATTCCTGGTATCTTACAAATAGCAGATGTTCCAAAGATTCAATGCCCCAAGTAAGACACCCAATGCCCCAAATAAGAGTTTCATGAAATTGAAACAGTATGTAGTGAGGGGAAATAAAAGCAAGTAGGATGAAAGACAGTGAATGTCAAAGAAGTGAATAAATTATACCCACAATGTGTGTTTTGGAGACAAAAAGAAAAATTTTATATTAGCTGTGAAGATGGCATCTTATTCACTGTATCTTCTAGAGGCCATGTAGTAGTCCCTCAAAATATGCCAAATGTATTGGGTTGAAAATTGTGTCCATGATCCTATTTGCAGAAGAATGTGATGTGATGCTCACTTTGGAACCAGAAGAGCACTGCTATCATAGTCTCCGTGGATTGCCCTAAGAGGCAAGGACTTAAGTACAATTCCAGAAAATAGCTTAAAGTCGAAAAAGCAAGAAATCACATGGTCTGGCTAAAAGTTGTGAGAGAAACAAAGAGAGCATTCGGAAAACATGGCCAAGACACTGAGAGGGAGATCTACAATGGAAGAGAGAAACTAAAAACACGTCTGGATTTGAGTATTAAGCCTAAGCACTGGAAATGAAATCGATGTTCTGGACACAGGCCTCTGAAGTAAACTCAGCAACAACTGGGCAAAACAATAGAAGACAAAACTTACCACAGACACACGGGCAAGAATAACAGGAAATCCAAAGGCAGAGACAACAATTCCAGTAGTGAAAAAATACGCCAGCTCCCGGCAGGCACTACTTGTGGCGTCGGAGTCATAAGTTGCTCTTTTGGCAATGAAATAGGGGATGGGAGAGATGACATGAAATATCAGGACAAACAAGGGCCAGTAGACGCTGTCGGGTGGACCCAGAAGAAACGCAGAAAGAGAAGTTATGGTTACATTTTAAAGACACGCTGCCATTTCAAAGTCAGAAGCATCTTCAATGTCTAGGTCAAACAATCATTCATTTAGTTGTCAATACTCGTACATGAGATGATTTATACCAGGAACAGATAAGATGTAATGATTAAAAATTACTAGTCCGTTAATACGTATATAGTTTACATGGTGTTTAAAAAAAAAAAACAACTACACAATGTGTAATCTAGAATCTTTATTGTTTTCCGTTATTAGTGAGCTGTAAATTTTTTTTTTAAGATTTTATTTATTTATTTGACAGAGAGAGAGCACAAGCAGGAGGAGCTGCAGGCAGAGGGAGAAGCAGGCTCCCCGCTGAGCAGGATTCCAGGACTGAGCCACCCAGGCGCCCCCTGAGCTGTAATTTCTTAAAGACAGAATCTTCACTTAGTGAAGATGACTTCACCTAGTTATCTTTGCTTTCCCTACAGAACACAGTACAGTGCTTTGAACATGCTAATTCAGTAGAGGTCTTTTGAGTATATGCATGTTGGAAACCCTTCAGTGGCTTAGAAAAACCCAGATTCCTTGCCCTGGCCTAGAAAGCTTTGTATGATCCATTCATTTTGTGCCATCTTCTCTTCATCCACTCAATAGCCACACCAGCCTTTTTTCTGTTCCTTGAACATCTGAGCTCATCCCTGTCTTAAGGCTTCTGCACTAGCCATGCCCTCTGCTTGGAATGCTCCCCTCCTGCTCTTCGCATTGTCTGGCTCCTTCTTATGTAATCTAAACTGAGAGGTCTCCTTCTACAAGTGGCTCTCCTTAACCATTTAATTTTATTTATTTATTATTATCATTTTTTATTGAAGTATAGTTGACACACAATGTTACAATAGTTTTCAGGTGTACAATACAGTGATTCAACAAGTCTATACATTATGCTATGTTCACAAGTGTAGCTACCACCTGTCTCCATAGATCACTATTATGATGCCACTGACTCTATTTCCTATGCTGTGCCTTTTATGTGCCTTTTAACCCCGTGACTTATTCATTCCATAACTGGAAGCCTGCATCTCTCACTGCCCTTCGCCCATTCTGCCCATCCCTCCACCTCCCAAACCAACCATCAGTTTGTTCTCCTCAATAAGTGGTGGTAGGAAACCTGAATAGCTACATGCAAATGAATGAAACTGGACCACTTTCTTACAACATATATAAAAACAGACTCAAAATGGACTAAAGACCTAAAAGTGACATCTGAAACCATAAAACTCCTAGAAGAAAACACAGGCAATAATCTCTGACATCAGCCTTAGTAACATTTTCCTAGATATGTCTCCACAGGCAAGGGAAACAAAAGCAAAATTAAACTACTGGGACTACATTAAAATAAAAAACTTTTGCACAGTGAAGGAAACCATTAATAAAACGAAAAGGTAACCTACTGAATGGGAGAAGATATTTGCAAATGATATATCCAGTAAGATGTTAATATCCTAAATATATAAAGAACTTATACAATTCAACACCAAAAAAACCCCCAAGTAATCCAATTTAAGAAGGGCAGAGGACCTGAACAGATATTTTTCCAAAGAAGAAATACAGATGGCCAACAGACACATGAAAAGATGCTCAACCATCACTCAACAACAGGGAAATGCAAATCAAAACCACAATGAGATATTATCTTACACCAGTCGGAATGGCTAGTATCAAAAAGACAAAATAAAACAAGTATTGGCAAGAATGTGGAAAAAAGGGAACCCTTGTGCACTGCTGATAGGAATGCAAATTGGTGCGACCACTGTGAAAAACAGTATGGAGGTTCCTCAAAAAAAAAAAAAAAATCAGAGTTACCATATGATCCAGTAATTCCACTACTGGGTATCTACCCAAAGAAAACAAAAAAACACTAATTTGAAAAAGACATATGCATATCTATGTTCACTGCAGCATTATTTATAATAGCCAGGATACAGAAGTAACCCAAAAGTCCATCAATAGACGAAGAGATAAAGAAGATATGGGAGATACATACACACACACACACACACACACACACACACACACACACACACGAATATTACTCAGCCATAAAAAAGAATGAGATCTTGCATTTGTGATGACATGGATGAATACAGAGGATATCATGTTATGTGAAATAAAACTGACTATCCATTTTAAATACTTCAAGTTACCCTAAGTACACTGCTCTCTTAACTTTTTGCACACACTTATCCCTATTTGATATTTCCTTGTTATGTGAACAAGAATCTAATTTGTCTTAATCAATCACCATTTATCTCCATGGCCTAGAATGAGGTATTCCATTAATACTTACTGAATAAACAAAATGACTTTTACGTATGAAAGTTATAAAAATAAATATGCTTACTAGCAAAAATTTTAGATAGCCTTTACTGTAAGAGGCAACTATAATACTGTAATGTTTTGCATTATTTTAAAAATTGCCATCTGCTTTTCAATTACATTTTCTCTATAACTACTTCAAAAATATGTTTCTCCATCAGGTAGATGTTTATTGTGCTTCATTCCTTAAGTGAAAAAAAGCACAGTCTCTACTCACGTTTCGATAGCCACATCCCAGAAATACATAGCACCACGATGGAGACCCACCCTGAGAGCCGGCACCTCTAAGCGGAGGTTGTGGTAAGGCTACACTGTGATGAAAGCTTCTTTCAGCCACAGATTAGGAGTGCAGGATAGTAACCAGAAAGCAAGAAGGGAAAGGAACCTTCATCAAGAGGACTCAGGATCTAAACATTGAATTTTAACTCCTGACTTCAAATTACAGGGATTTTTGTGTGTTTCAAGAATCACCAAACAGTATCGGTGAAGGGCCTTTAGAGATTCTCTAGTTCAAAGTCCTTATTTTACCAGTGAGGAAATGGAGATACAGAGAGGAGAAGAAGTCTGGAATAGAGCCAGCTGGGACCTGACATGCCCACAGCCAGGAGCTCTTAATTCTTCCTAGAACACAGTGAGAGTTTTCTGTAGAACAACGTAGGAGACTAAATTCCCATTCACAGTAAGCCATCAATATTCACCTACAAGAACTGTTAATATAGAAGCAACCTTGTTTATACACAAAATTTAAATATTAAATGTTAACTCTTCAGAAAACATGCAGGCCAGAGATTGGCAAACTTCTTCTGCAAAGATCAAACAGTAAATATTTTAGACTTTACAAGCTGCAAGCTCTCTCTCTCAACTACTCTGTCCCTGTAGTAGAAAAGTAGCCAAAAATAGTACCTAAATGAGCGTCGCTGAGTTCTGATAAAATGTTAATTACAAAAATAGGCATCAGGCCATGTTTGGCCTGTGTGCCAGTTTGCTGACTCCTAATGTAGACGATAATCCCGGGTTATCATCGTTAAGATACAAAACTAATTTCTCAACCGACTGAGCCACCCAGGCACCCCTGGGGTGAGAGATTTGAACTCATCAATATCCTACTGACTTGCTCCAGTTGGTTTAAGTTAGTTCCATCATCTTCTGTGCAGTTAGTTGCTCACGCCAATCACCTGGGAGGCAACCCCAAACCCTTTCCCCTTGCTGAACCCTGACGTCAGTTAACAAAACCTGTTAGTTCTGCCAACCTGGATTTCTCTCCTTCCTTTCTTCCCACTGCTACTGCCATGGCCCTACATTCTGCCTGACTTATGACAGCAGTGCCCTGCTAACTCACCCCGACTGCACTCTCAGCACCTTGCTACCCACACTCACACTTGGGTCAGATTGACCTTCTTAAAACGTAAACCCCCTCACCCTCTAAACCTATTCTCGAGATACTTCTCCAGCTCCTACTGCCTGAAGTATAAAATCTCACCTCCTTCACATGGCATACAGCGCCCTAAAGGCTGACTGATTCCACATCCTTGACCAACCCTTCTTCTGCCCACCCCAGCTACACTCTATGCTCTACCATAATGAACCACATGTGGTTTCCTCAACAGTCTATATGCTCTCACGTCTGTGAGCCTCAGCATAGGACTTCCCTACTGCCCAAAGTCCTCCTTCCCCAGTTATCCGCATGGCCTGCTTCCTTATTTCCTTTACATTTCTGCTCACAGGGTACCCTCTCCAAGAGGCCTGCCCTGACCACTCTCTCCCAGGCCTCTGTGCCCTTTATCCTTTATTCTTCATAACATTTCTGCCACTGATAGAATGGACATTTTTGAATCCGTTTATTGTCTGTCTCCCCCACTGAAATACACCCTCTAAGAGAGCAGGGCCTTGGGTCTCTCAGCCCTTAATCCTCCATTCCCGTAACGGTGGCTGCTACATGGTAAGCACTCGACCAACAGCTGCTGAATAAAGAAATTTTGTTGAATGTTCCCTCTGCCTGGAATGCCCTCCTCTAACTCATCAGCCCCACAAACTCTTATGCAGGCACCACGTCTCGGCTTAAAGAGCACTGCTTCTCTGCAGCTCTCCCTGACTCTCCCAGGGAGACTCAAATACGCCTTCTCAAAGCGCTCAGTGTCCTTTGCACTCAACTCCACTACAGATCAACTGGATTGCTGCCTGCCTGCCTGCCTCTCAGGCACAACAACTGTGAGATCCTTAAGGACAGGATTGTGTCTCTTCATTCTTGTATCCCCAGCTGGTCCAGAGTAGGTGCTCAGTCAGTGCTTACTAAATGAATACATCAAGTTTAAAAAGAACTTTTCTCTCTGTACAGATACAACTGACCCGTGAAGGGACCTGGACTTCACTTGGTGCTACACTGACCAAACTTGCTAACACTCATACTAATGGTGATGAAGGTACAAAAACAGGAATAGTTCTTTTGGAGATGATAACTTACCCATAATCTTCTAAGGCACATCCCAGCATGAGAAAAGTCAGCCCAATAGCTCCACTGAAGGATAATGCCACGAGAGCTGTGAAAAATAAAACCAAGAGTTAAAGATCCCAGATCAGTGGTTGCCAGGGGCTAGGGGAGGAGGGGAGGGGTGGGGGAGTGCTTACTAATGGGTATGGAGTTTCTTCTGCGGGTGATGAAATGTTCTGGAATTAACTAGTAGTGATGGTTGCACAACCTTGTGAATATACTAAAAACCCCAGAATTTTACACTTTTTTAAGATTTTATTTATTTATTTGACAGAGAGAGCACAAACAGGGGGAGCAGCAGAGGGAGAGGGAGAAACAGGCTCCCCGCTGAGCAGGGAGCCCGACGTGGGGCTCAAGCCCAGGACCTCGGGGTCATGACCTGAGCAGAAGGCAGACGCTTAACCAACTGAACTACCCAGGCACCCCCAATTTTACACTTTAAAAGGGTTAATTTTATGGTATGTGATTTATACCTCAATAAAAACATTCAATTAAAGAAAGAATTAAAAGGTTCCCAATTTAAGCAAAGATAGTGATTTACCTATTTCATTAGCTGATGTCACATTTGACTGGCAAATGACTGCCTATGCCCACCACTTTAAAATCATTAGGTGAGAAAGGTCTCAAGCATTTCCCAACCCCTATCTAATACATAAATTCCCTCTTTTCATCATAAGAGGCCAGCCAGCCTGTCTGCACAACTCCAGTGAAGGGAACTCACGACCACCTGAGGCAGATCATCTTCTTCTGACAGTATCCAAATGCTGAAAATCCTCTCTTTAAATTATATCCCAAACTACCTCACAGTAATATACATACCCTTTGATCATTTTGCCTCCCCCAACCACAGTACTTCAATATTTGAAGACTGCTTTCTTCATAGAAAATTATTCCCAACTAGTATCCACCAAATAAAATATTTATTCCCTGCATTTGTTCAACACTAATCTCTGAGGGGGCAGGAACGTATTTGTCCTTGTAACTCTGCTGAGTGCGAGACAGAGCATTAGGGCCGTTAAAGAATCTTGAGCTCTGAGTCACCACCAACAGGGGTTCAAATCTTAACACTGCCACCAACTGGTTCTGTGACCTCAGAGAGAAACTGAACCTCTCTCCATCTGATTTCTCACCTGTGAAATGGGAATAAACGGTACCACCTTATCATGGAGCTGATGGGAAATAAAGGAGATAATCTATGGGAAGTGTCTGGCAAAAGGAGGTGCTCCATAAAGAAAGGTTGCCTGATGAAGGATCTGCTCTTTTTAGCAACGTTCTTTCCTAAAGGTATAAACCCAAAGCACAGGACACAATTTAGCCAAATTTCCTTCTGAAAAAATCCATAATGCTCAAAATTATTCAGTAACTTAATTAACATTTTGATTGCTTCCTTTTACTTTAAGAGATTTGGGAAGACTGTCTTATAGGAAGATGCCAAGGTGCTTTTTAAAAACATCTGCAAGTATACAGACATTAGGGGACAAGGAAGGGCTGTCAATTTTTTTAATTTTTATATTTTTCCATGTAGTACATGTCACTCTTTAAAGAAAAGCTTACAAAACTAACTTTTCACATTTTTCATGACAGATGGTCTTTTCCTGATTGGCACTGTGCCTGACCATCTGCATCACTCCCTCCTGCAGACCTTTCAAAGCTAGGAACCATAGATGTCTTCTCTCTGTTCTGTGACACTGATCTCTCAAGGGTCACAAATGTACCTCCAGCTGATTCTTTTTTTTCTTTTTTCAGGAATCACATCCTCTGCCATCTTTTAAAGTTGGATCTAACCAGGAATCCAATTTCATTTCTTTCCACTGTACATTTCTACTGAGACACTGCATTCAACCCAAAGCTCCCTGGTACCACAAGGGCCAAGCCACATCTGATGTTGCAGCCCAGAACAGGTCCTAAGAACTAGGCCTGCACCTCCTACTCCACTCTGGACTTCTCTGCCTGGGTAGCCAACAAGGACCTCAAATTCAACATGTGTTAAACTGAAACATCCCACCCTCTCCTTCCAAACACACTTCTTCCCTTTAAGTTCTATCTTTTTTTTTTTTTTAAGGTTTTATTTATTTATTTGACAGAGAGAACAAGCACAAGCAGGGGGAGCGACAGGCAGAGGGAGAGGGAGAAGCAGGCTCCCCACTGAGCAGGGAGCCGGATGTGAGGCTGCATCCCAGGACCCTGGGATCATGACCTGAGCCGAAGGCAGATGCTTAACCGACTTGAGCCACCCAGGCGCCCCTTTAAGTTCTATCTTGAAAGAACAACCAACACTATCATCACACTCTGTCTTAGAGAAAATTAGCAAGTCAAGGTGACTCAATCTCCCAGTTGTCACTCACACCTACTGCTATAGACTGAATGAGTGTATCCCCTCCCCAGACTCATGTTAAATCCTAGTGCCAATGTCATGGTATTTGAAGCTTCCGGGAGGCGATTAGGTCATGAAGGAGGGGCCCTCATGGATGGGACTCCGGAGCTCCCTTGCCTGCTCTACCACGTGAGGAGGACACAGCGAGAATACCGCAGTCTATAAATCACTAAGCAGACATTCACCAGACCCTGAATCTGTTGACACCTTGATCTTGGACTTCTCGGGACCCAGGACTGAGAAAGAAACGTTTGCTGTTTATGCCACCCAGTTTCTGGCATTTTTGTTAGAGTAGCCCTAAAGGAATGAGATGTCCACCCTCTTCTCTTGAACCCGCCCTCACCATCTCACACCTGCCTCCAACTGTGACTCTTGCAATCCATCCTCCACGTGGCATGCAGTGATCTCTCAAATAAACAGCGATGGTATCGCCCCTTTACAGCTGCTCTCACAGCCTGCGGAGTTGTTTGGCACATGTTCTCTCCACTTGGAAAAAACTCCGTCCTTGCTCCATTTACCTTACTGACCTTTTTAGATTCAATGCAAAATTGCCTCTTTAGTGAAAACAGTCCTCTTTCTCCCAGGAGCAGGGTTAAATAATCCCATTTGTGTGAGTTTCCTGGGGCTGCTATAAATGTACTACAAAGTGGACCCTTTAGAACCAGAGGATTTTATTTTCTCACAGTTCTGGAGCCTTGATGTCTCTAATCAAGGTGTTGGCAGGGCCATGCTTCCTCTGAAGGTTCTAAGGCAAGAAACTTTCCTTGCTTTTTCCTAACTCCTGGTGGTCACTGGCAATCTTTGGTGCTTCTTGGTGTCTACCTGCATCGTTCCAGTTTTTGCCTCTGTTTCCATGTGGTGTTCTCCCTATGTCTCTACATGCAAATTTCCTTTTTTACAAGGACACCACTCATTGGATTAGGGCACACTCTAATCCAATATCATCTTAACTTGATAACATCTGCCAAGATCCTATTCCCAAATAAGGTCACATTCACAGGTACTGGGGAGTTAGAACATGACCACTTCTTTTGAGGGATACAATTCAATCCACAACACCATCACTGTGCTCCTCCTGTTATCTAAGCACACCTTGGCCACTTCAACAGTAATATAATTATTTCCAGTTCTGTCACCCCAAAATTACTTTTATCTTTTTATCCCAAGTCATAGGCATACTGTATAGTCCCTCAATAAAAGGTGAACTATCTGTAAAATGCTTTTTCCTTTAGTCCTTTTCCATTTCATAGTCTATCTTCTTTTTCACTACAACACAATTTCTACCACATTTACACATAACCATTTTTATTATTTGATAGTTTGGGGGCATGACTAAACAGCACAGTGCAGTACTGAGATACTAATTATCACCTGTTCTGTACTGGCTTCAAACAGACATGTCACACACTGGACACCGTCCAAGTATATCGTATTTACTAAACTGATATAAAAGTCAGCCAGAAATAATGATAAAATGTGTCTGCCGCTAAGAGCTCCCATACTCAAATTTCAGAGTGCACACACATGCACGCAAATCTCTCTATACATGTTTATAGCGTATATACTGATTAACCAGGAAAATCCTTGGGTACAAATTCCAAAGAGGACAGTAATTCCAACATAGAAACAAGTTACACTACTCAATCAAACATTAGAAATCGAATGGTTTCCCACGAAAATAACAGGAAGCCTTCCAATAGCCTCTCCCACCGCTGCCATCTCCCATTTCTCTAAAGGCATACAGATAAGGGAAGGGGTATTCTCGGTACCCCCTTTTTTAACTACCCCATTCAAAAACGTACTGTGCAAACACTACTTTCTTGTCCGTCCATAAACACTAAAGAAAGTAGCGATAACATTCCACCTAATCCACAACTACGAGAAATACAGAATTTCTGGGGGCTTTCCGTTGCCTGCAGTCAACTCTGCTCAACTGGAAAAATTCAGTACCGAGAAGATTAAGAGCCCCGGTACCGAGAAGACTAGAGACAATGGCTGCTCTGGAGGAAATGGGAAACTGCGGAGCTGCAGGAAGAGGGAGGAGAGGCGTTAGGGTGGACATGTCAGGAAGTGGAAACCCAGTCTGTTTAAAACTCGGCAGAGGTGGGAGCGGGGGGGCGCTCCGAGGAACTGAGGAGCCGGGAGGTAATGCCAAGGGCCAGGCCGGGTGTCCCGGGAAGGCACCGCTCCTGGCTCCGCCTGGAGGGCCCCGGAGAGCCTGGCAAGAGCGTGAAGACCAGTGAGATTCCACCCGCACCCCGCGGGGCAAAGGGAGAGGGCGAACGCCTCCCCCCGCCCCGAGAGGCAAGGAGGGCGGCGGGCCTAGGGGATGCCGTTCCCCGCCCACGCGCTGAAGGCTCAGTTCCAGGCTTAGCCCGGGACGGAGGCGACACCCCACCGCAGGACCAGGGAGCGAGCGGGGGGACCACGCATATACCTTTAACACCCGCCATATCTCCCGAGCTGGGGCCGCGGCTGCTTCCGGCTTCCTGCCACGGCCCGGCTGCAGCCCAGACCCGGCCCCGCACCGCACCGCGCGGGTCCCGGGCCCGCCCCTTCACACGGAGCCCCGCCCCTGCCGGTCCAGATCCGCCCCGCCCCGCTCCCCAGAGCCCCGCCCCTGGGGTCCGAAACCCGTCTCGCAGAGCCCCGCCCCTGCCGGTCCCGATCTTCCCCGCCCCTCCACCCGGAGCCCCGCCCCTGTTGGTCCAAGACTCACCTCGCAGAGCCCCGCCCCTGGCGATCCCGATCCTCCCCGCCCCGCCACGCACAGCCCCGCCCCTGCTCGTCCAAGATCCGCTACGCCGAGCCCCGCCCCTGCCGGTCCCGATCCGCCCCTCCCGGTCCCGATCCGCCCTTCCCGGACACGCACAGCCCCGCCCTGTTTGTCCAGGATCCGCCACGCGGAGTCCCACCCATGCCAGTCCCTTGTGGGTTTCAAGTTCACTCCAGATGCATACAGCCCGGCCACTGGGGTCTTGATCTCTCCCGGCCTCGCCACTCAGAGCCCTGCGCTCGCCGTTCCCTATCGCCTCTGCCCCTCCACTCAGAGCCGGATCCCAGCGGGTCCCAAGCTCACTCCCGCCACGCAGGGCCCCCCCCGCGCCGCGCAAAGCCCCGCCCAGTTCGTCCATAATCCCGCCTCTAGCCCGTAGAGTTCCGTCCCACCCAGTGATCCAGGTCCTGAGCTTGTCCTGGAAACGAAGTCTCAGCGTGTAAACCCGACCTTGCCGCTGGAGCCCTCCTCCTAGATCCTGAGTCCTACGGGTAATCCCCGAACCTGCCCCACGTTCACTCCTTCAATCCGTCGGCTGGCAACTGTCGCTGACAACAGTAAGACGTTGGCTGGGGCCTCGGCTCCTCCCGCACCGCTGGGTCCCCGGGCCAAGACACTCCAGCGCAGCCAACCCAGTGCAGGTCCAGCGCAACCAAGACCCAGAATTGCGGTTCCTGGCTACAAGGAATCTCTGCCTGAGGGTGGAGAACGAGAAAGTGGGGAGAAGGAAGGAGGGAAATTACAATCGGTAGGGAAGGAAGGGACACCCACTTACTGAGCAGCATTATTCTCTGAGCCCCAACGTGCTTCTGTGTGTGTGCGGGTCTGCGTTTACCTGACTGTGACTGCTTCCGAGCTGGAGATGGGAGCACCAGAGAAAAGGCCCCGAGGAGACATCCCTCCTGAAGATCTTGGCATTTGCATGGACCTGCCTTGCTTAATACTAACTTAACACTTTTCAAGCGCTCGTTTTCTCCCTTACACCCTGGTTTATTTAGAGAGACAAAGACCAATAACCTCTTTTCCGTCTGAAACGTTCATGAACCTTTTTTTTTTTTTAAGATTTTATTTATTCCTTTGTGAGAGAGACAGAGAGAGAACAAGCAGGGGGAGTGGCAGGCAGAGGGAGAGAGAGAAGCAGACTCCCTGCTGAGCAAGGAGCCTGATGCGGGACTCGATCCCAGGACGCTGGGATCATGACCTGAGCCGAAGGCAGACGCTTAACCATCTGAGCCACCCAGGCGCCCACGTTCATAAACCTTTAAATAAATATTATTCTTACACCTTAGGACCTCAAAGTCTGCAGGTAACCAAGGCCAATTTAAACTTCCTGGGGCCATTTTGTACTTACTTTTCCTCGCAGAAATGGGGAGTTTTGTCTTGGTGGGGCCAATCTGGAAGAGATCTTAAAAGCCATTTGATCCAGTGCTTTATCTTTATGAAAAGAGGCTCAGAAAAGGTAGGACTTCCAGTTCTTTGGAGGTTGAATTACAGGCCACTTATGCCTCATTATAGCTGAGAACTGCTGCTGCCCCTTTTCTATTGCTTTTTTCTAATTTTCAGAGACTGAAAGATAAAGGGGTTCCCCTGGCTGCCTGAGAAGTACAAATTCTCACCACCACCACCTTTCAGGATTCCCATTCAGTTTACCTTTTGAAAACTGTGAATTTGTTTTTCTAGCCTGTCCCATTTCTCCTCATAGATGTAAGGTACACTTATTAAAAACATTGTGTTGCTAATACCTGGCTCACTGTAGACCCCTGCAGGTCCAGAATTACACTGTGCTCTACTTTGTAGCCTGCAATCTACTCAAAATTGTTGAGAATGTCTTTTTCTCTCTTCTGAGTATCGTATGCTTTCTAATACCTGTTAAAGCATTCAGGGGAAACTGCCTATCAGCCAGCCATAGGCTGGAAGCCTGTCCTTTTCAACTCCTTTACCATAGTGCCAAGCTGCTCTCATGAGAAAGCAGACTTTTTCCCCCTTAATTGATTAGGATTTTCTGTGGGGTCAGATCTCCCCATTTCCCTTTCTATTCCCAGACATCCAGCAAGTGTTTGAAAAGCCATATATAAAGGTTTGCTGGAGCCTTCCAAGTCAGCCTGAGGCCAGTCCCATAGAAGGGAAGTGATTTTGGAGAAAAGTGACATTACCTCAGAGGTGCAGCTTGGTTTGAGTGCCTTAGGCTTAGCAGTAAGAAACTGAAAGACGGTGAGAAGCAAAAAGATGAGGTGTTTGCTCAGGGGTAATGTCTGGAATCAGAAAAATGCAGAGTCAGTATTCGTCTCTAAATTAGGTTCCTGGACCTTATTTCTAAGTGTGTGTGGGAGGGGGTTGGGAGTGGGGTAGGAAAGCTTCCCACACAACACCAAGAAATTCTTGGACACCAACAGGGTGTCCTACAATTCAGTTCAATTTTGACACTATCTATCTGAAGATAGCATCAAATTCCACAGGTTAAGGGTTTAGTCCTGTAAGACTCCGCACCTCTCACCCTCCAACGCCAGTCACAAGCCTGGTTGTTACCTATGCTTCTGACCTACCTTGGACTTGAGACACCAGTTTTGAGTCGAGGTTGTTACCTGTACTTCTGATGGACTGGCTATAAATCAGAGGTTCCCAGGACCTCCTCCTGTTTGATTAATTTGCTAGAGCAGCTTACAGAATTCAAAGAAACATTTTGCTTACTAGATCACTGGTTTATTTTAAAAGGCTATCCACTCAGGAACAGCCAGATGGAAGAGATGGATAGGGCAAGGTGTGGGGAAAGGACACTGAGCTTATGTGCCCGCTCCAGGTGTACCCCTCTGTCCACATCTCTAGGCATTCACCAACTGGAAGCCCTCTGAACCCAATGCTTCTGGGTTGTTGTTGTTGTTTTAAGATTTTATTTATTTGAGACAGAGAGCGAGCATGAGAGGGGGTAGGGCCAGAGGGAGGAGCAGACTCCACTGAGCAGGGAGCCCGATGCGGGACTCCAGGATCATGACCCGAGCCGAAGGCAGTCGCCTAACCAACTGAGCCACCCAGGTGCCCCTCTTCTGGGTTTTTATGGAGGCTTCATTACATAGACACAATCAATTAAATCACTGGCCATTGGCAACTGATTCAACCTCCAGCCCCTCTCCCCTCCCCGGAGGTCATGGGATAGGACTGCAAGTACCAACCCTCTTAAAAACGTGGTTGGCTCCATTGGCAACCAGCTGGATCCTTAGACGCTTTCCAAAAGTCACCTCATTAAAAAAGACATCTTTATCACTCTCTACACTTAAGGGAATTCCAAGGGTTTTGGGAGCAGTGAGCCAGGAACTGTGGATGAAGACCAAATATATGTAAGAAAAATATTTTGGTCATCTAAGTGATTAGATATATACTTCTTATAAATCACAATATCGCAGTTCCCAACAAGGTTCCTGCCCACGCCATCTGTCCTTTCCAGTTTACTAAATACTCTAAAAGAGAAAGCCTCTTTCTAAAGGCCTTAACCATCCCCTGAGAAAATCTGCTTTCCTTTTGCCAGATGCTGCACTGAAAAATTGTTCTTCCACTTACCCATTCCATGTTTCCTCAAGAATAAGAGTCACCAAAAAACAAAGTAAAACCTCAGAAGCTGGAACCTACCCCCAACTTGGATGTGTAAGATCCATGTCTTCCATCATGCTGCCTAGGACTTCAGTGAACCACTTTAGATAAACTGTCATATTCTCTCCTGGCATTGAATTCCCTCACACTATGAACTAGGTTATATTATCTCCATCTTGCAGATGGGAAAACTGAGGCTCAAATAGTAACTAGGGAGTAGAGAAGCTGAGATACAACCCAAAACTGTCCAACTCTACAGTCAGACAGTCAGCACTCGTACTACTCCCTCTAAATCTGTTGTAGGAATTAGAAGAACAGCAACCTCCTGTGTTTTACAGGGCAATCAAATCCATTTGTTCATTTTGATTTTCCCTTACATATCTATTAGTACCTGGCATACAGTTTACACAAAATATTGGTTGAATTAACAAAAGTTAGTAAGTTTGTCATCCACAGTACCATCTCTCCCTATCCTACAGAAAAGATCTAGCTTCAAACCCCAGCTCTGGGTAAATGTCTCCAGGAGGTAGGACTTACAAAAACTGCCTCTCAGAACTTTTTGAGAATTAAATGAGAAAACAAATGTATATCATAGCACCTAGGGTCGTGCATGCAAGATAGATGCAGTGGCATCCATCTGCACTGGGGTAGGCTCTCGAATCAATTCTTAAGTTAAATCCAAGGGTGATGCAACCATTGAAATCAGTCAATGTTAGTTTCCCTCCCTAACTCTCAACCACTCCTTCTTTTCACACAGCCATTCCCTTTACAGAACCTACAATTCAAATCTCTGCCATTTTACACAGGCAGATCTCTGTCATTCCAAGGATATGGAAATAAGGGCCAAAGGCACAAATTTCTTTTGAAGCTTTTTTTCTATTTGTGTTGTTCACTCCCTACAACCCAAGGTTTCAATGTAATTCCAGCCCCAATACTGACCTGCAGTGATCTACTTTGTCCTACAATCAGTAACAATGACAATAGCTCCTATTTCTTGAGTACTCTCTTGATAGCAGTTTATATACGGTTCCTAATTCCTCCATTGCAGGGTTGCTCCAATTATCTCTATTGTACAGGTGATAAAATTAAGCCTTAGTTTAAGAAACTTGTCGAATATGACAGTCCTTAAGTAGAAAAACCAGGATTTAAAGGCAGTCTTCTGATCTCAAACCAATACTGTACCATTAAGACAAACACCATGATTTATCTTTAAAAAGAACAACCAAAACCTATTTACTTGACTTAAACTCCCTTATAGATGTTTCCAGCAGGGAAAGTGTCCTGTTGCTGTGATAACTGTTTCTGGAATTCAACACTTGTGTTCACTCCTTACACAATGGTGTTTCATCAGCGGTATTAGGATCCAACTTGAACATTATTCCAGACAGAGACAGTACAGGGATGATTCAAATGCTTTTGATTTGCAGCATGTGCTTCCAAATGAACATGCTGCTTCTATCCTTAAAAAACTAAAATACAGTTGACCCTTGAACAATACAGGTCTGACTTGTACAGGTCCATTTATACGTGGATTTTTTTCAATAAATACAGCACAGTACTGTAAATGTGTTTTCTCTTCCTTGTGATTTTCTTTACATTTTCTTTTTTCTAGCTTATTTTATTGTGCGAAGACAGTATTCTGTAATACAGAACATTATACATTACACTGTATTATATACATATACATACAAAATATCTGTCAATCGACTTTGTTATCAGTAAGGCTCCTGGTCAAAGGCTATTAGTAGTTAAGTTTTTGGGGAATCAAAAGTTATACGTGGATTTTTGAGGGTGGGGGGGTCAGAAACCCTAATCCTCGCACTTTTCAGGGGTCAGCTGTATCTGTTTTGACAAAGTCCCAGACTCCCAGGATCAATCCCTTTCCTTCAGCATACAAACACAGCTTTGAATATCCATTAATATTCTATCTAGTAAACCAGAATTTCTATGCTGATTCTTTTTGAAACATAGTGTTTTTGTAGCATGATCCAAAGTAAGTGTGTGTGTGTGTGTGTGTGTGTGTGTGTGTGTGTGTGTAGGGGAAAGGGCGGTATGGGGGTGGTTAAAGTATAAATCCAGAAATCCTCTCAGATTACATTATGATGCAATTGTATTAAATGCTTTTCATATTCTTTTCCCATAATTTTTCTTAAAAGTGAACATGTCAGAAGATATAATTCAAACTTGTCATTAAATTCCTATAAGTGCAAAAATAACTTGTTTCTACAAATATTTTTGAGCCTTTTAATATACATTACAAATATTTTAGACCAATCACATTTTGTTGTGTGTAACATATTTACAAAACAAAAAATATATTACAATAAACATGAATGAAATAGTGAATCTGATCAACAACAAGGTTTGTCACAACCAGATATTTAAAAGGAATGCAAAAACCTGTTGGTCTGCATATGTTAAGAGTTTTGAGATAAATAGGGGTCCAGAATTATAATGTATCTGGAAAAGAGATGAAGGAAATCCCAAATTCAATAAGTTAGGTAAGATTCTTTCTCATTGCTAATTACATAATGTTTAATGATGTTTTATATTGTGAACATTGATGAATTACCCAAACATGATACAAAGCTAATATAGTTCTATCATTTCAAAATGTATGTGACATTCACATAATATTCTTTTAATTATTATCATTATATACTGTAGTTCACACAATATCTACAAACGTGAATGAGAAAAAAAAAAAAAAACCAGGTCACAGCAACATGTCTCACATTCCAATTTTAAATAAGACAAGCACATACTGGATCAAACATTATTTCATAATACGTTAATAAATAACACCTATTTTGTTATGGTTACCTTGAACAGTTTACAGCTGTATAATTAAAAAGAGAACATCTTCTGTGAGTTTCACATTTTCAGTAAAGGGTAAAATAAATAACAAACATAACCAAAAAAGGAAGGAAGAGAAAGAAAGCAAGAAAGTAAGCAAGCAAGAAAGAAAGACAGAGAGTTCTATATAGAACATAAAGTATTTTTGACATGCTGCTTTTCTGGTACAGTTTGCCACAAGAAAATTAAAATAGAAACAAAAAATGATTGTCTTTTAAAAACAATTTTTGAAAGCTTTTCACAATATTGAGCATGAACTTTTAAGATTAGCATGTAAATCTTTTTGCCCATCTGCTTTGCATATATATACTATGCACATCGTGTATGTGCACACCCAGAGAGACTTCCTGAAGTCACGGAATAGCAACTGCTGAGCCCTCAAAATGAGAAGCAGCTAAAACACTGGACTGAAATCCAACCAGTGTGAAGTCTGCAAAGGTCTCCTTCTTGCTTGGCTTTCACAGATGCCCTTGTGTGAATGCTGTTCCTGTGGACCTCCAGCTACTTTGAAAACAATAAACCCCACTGTAATAATCCAAGGGATCCAGTTTCAACAGGTGGGAGGGGAACCATTTGCCTGGATCCTGACAAGCCACCTGACTCAGTGGGAAGGTGAGCACAGCTCTCCCCCCACAGCTGCGCCTACCACATTACTCGTGTTCAGTGTGGGGTTTCTACTCTCTCACCACAACCGCTCACAAACCTAGAGGACAGGGACTCCTTCCTAGATGTCGGTCCTGATACAATGTGACTGTGCCAAACTGCCTCGCAACCTGTTTCCAGCTAAGAACATTTTCTTGACTAAGCAAAAGAAAGAGCATGAAGCCTTATGGCAAAATTGTTTCTTTCAAATCAGGTTTAGAGTTGAAATTACATCATGAAGACATTTTCTTTAAGCAACCACAGTTTTCTACAGGGAGAGGAAGGTAGCAGCCCACCTTTCTGACCAGGAACAAAGATGTCTATCTCCACAGAGTTTCCTGTTTTCTTTAGTCAGCATTTCCACTAAGTTTTAGCTTATCCAGGAAGAGTTGGCAATCACTGGATTGTAATACAATCACTTCCCACAGTTCAAGTTCTTTTACATCAGTCAGTCCTCTTGACCAAAAGAAGTATACAGTATTATGCTAAAGACCATTGTAAATTTCCATAAAAATAAAATATTCCGTGGTTGTGTTCCTAGAATCTATGTAAAGCCATGGCTCAAATTACATCTTTCCCAGAAAATCTAAAAACCATTAGTCAAAATCCATCATGTAATCCAATTATCATAGCTTTTGCTCATTAATCCTGTTCTCAAACAATGAGATGGGTGTTACGCCTTCGGTGACCTGTTTCCATCTCCCCACAAAATGCTGAGTCAGCTCCCCAGAGGGCAGGCTGGAATGTTTTAACTCCACAAGGTCGTCTGACTAAAAGTTCCTCCCCTGCTTTGGACTTTTTATGGTGGCGACTTGAGGAAACAAACATCCACATTCTTTATCAATGAGGAATTAATTAATGAGTAATTTAACAGTTTAGTACTAGATACACGTTACTGGAGTTTTTGGTTCACCTGTGAAAACTTCGGAATTGTGACGCACACTAAGCATTAGCACAGGTCTGCAGCAGAGATGGAAAAGCTCATAAATTAATACAAGGGCTTTTGACCTTGATTTTCAAATTCAGACCAGGCATCATTGAGCTCCATGAAAATCATCTTTGCATATTGTTCATAAGGTTGCCCGGTAGCCTGTAGAAAAAACAAAAACAAAACAACACATTAGATACTACAGACCAAAATTTTACTTGTATTACAATTTTCACTGCTAATATGGGGGCTCCAAGTAATTGAAATGTTTTTCTAATAGGCCATTTCTCTTTTTATAGCTCAATCTATGTGACCCTAATTACTATGACCTCCCCAGAACTCCTTCCCCTTAGGAATTCACATATGGTAACAGTAGTCCGTGAATGAGTAGAAACAGAGCACTTACTGAGTAATGAAAGACGCACCCATTCTCCAGAAGTACCTACCAATGACAAAGGCTCATGACAGCCTATCTATAATTGATTGTATTTCTATATTCCTATTTTCCCATCACTTCTCGGCCTTTTGGCTAAGATCAAGTGTAAATTCCTATTTTCCCATTTCTAAATAAAATTAAGTTCTTGGCGACCGGTGACACGGGCATAGAGTTTGTGTGTTTTTCTAGGCTCTTGTTTCTCATTCTCATTTGACTCACTGAAACACATTGTTTCTCATTAACTCTTCTCTTCAGACTAATCACCAAAAGCACGGAGAAATGAAAATCAAATATATCAAATTCAAGCATGTGTTCCCAAGTGGCATTTCAACCATAGCCTCACATAACAGGACTGGTATAAATAACACCGACTTCATCTATATGACAGCAAGGTGACTCACTTCTCTCTAAGAGGTTTCTATGTATTACGATGATTTCAACTGGGGCCATGTGGTAGTTTCTGACATTGTAGAGCACCTATATGTGGATATACTTCCATGAAAACATAAACTGGCATCATCAATAGAATGATGAATTTAGGTCCATTTTGAATATTTTGTTGATTCCCACCAATTTTGCCAACTACATTCTAAAGCTCCTTCCCTATAGTTGTGGCTAAACATACTGCTATATCTCCACAAGAGAAAAATTTTCCTCTGTCCAGCTCTTAGCCCGCCCTTACTATTTGTTATAGGCCAGGACACAATTTATGTCTGATCCCTAAAAGTTAGTCAGTGGTAAATCATACACCTGAGTAAAGCCCCCTCACTCCATTATTGTATTACATAGTTTAATTTCTCTTGTATCGTAAAGGGCAAGTTATACTCACTTTATCTGGGTGCACCACCAGCACAGCCTTCCTGTACACCTTTTTCACCTGCTCAGGTGTTACCAGGTCTGCCATGCCAACTGGTTTCCACTTGGTCTCCCCAGCCCACAGCACAGTGTGCATCGTGGACAGAAGTGCTCTGATATTCCTCTCTTTACCTTCAATCCATTCCAGAATCTGTCAACGCAGAGGGAATTAGGAAATTCAAATGTTTTCAAATCCCAAAGGTCTCCACCAAGACTCTGGAAACCCCTCCTGCCCCAGCAACATCAACTACTTGGGGCTCTGTGAATACTCCAAGTTGTTTCCTCAACCTGGGATCCTTTTCCACCTCCATCTCCTTGTCTTTCTGGTTAACCCTTCATTATCCTTTTAAAGCCTGCTCAGGAATTTTGTACTGTTCACCTTTGACAGCTTGAATTCCCTCTCGGCCCCACCCCAGAGTTAATCTCACTCTTAAAGTATGAACTCCCTGGGTGCACACCCATGTCTACTTTGGTCTGGGTTACCTGCCTCTGTCGAGTGTCTGGCAGACAGACACTAAATAAGTACCCCTTGAAAAAAAGAACAAATTTCTTTGAGCTAATCCCTTGAACATGTTTCTATCATATGTGTGATACTTTATCGAAATCACCCATGTGTTTGTCTTTCTTTGCCATTAGGCAGAGTTGTTTGAGAAAAGGTACTGTTTCTTATACATCAGTATAACTCAGGAGCCAAATAACATGTCTGGTTCAAAACACAGCTCAAAAATTGTTAAATGAATGAATCCAAGTAGTTATATGAATGCTCATAATTTGAATCTTCTCAGTTTGAGCAAATGAGGTGATTAAGTTGAAGGGTTTGTAAGAATGCACCAGCATTTAGCACATAATAGAAGCTCAGTGGGTATTTTTTGGTGAACGATGGTTTAGCCAAGGTGAATGATGGCTACTCTCCCAAGCAACTAAATACCCTGTACCAGCTAAATAACCAAGCATTGTTTAAAAGACATGAACCACTTTCTTTCAAAGAAAACTGTCAGAGTTTGCCTAATGAACACATGTTATTGAGATGGAGCATAGAATTTTGGAAGAAATATGAAATCTCTCTGGTGTTACATGAAGTAAAGGCACATGCAAACAAAGGATCCCATATTGCCCTCAAAAGAGTATCCAAGAATCTATATATCTTTAACAAATCTGGAATTATGTTACATTTTTTCAAAATGTGTAAGATGGACTAGCTGTGCTAATCCTGGTTCTGGAGATCATTTAATGCAGTAACAGATTACAGCACCATCTCCCAGTTAGTTCTAGTGTCAGCATATGTAGTACTTCGTCAGGTAGGAATTCAATCTTTCCATCTGTGAGAACATTCCAGTTCTCTTGATCTTTTACAAACCCATTCTCCACTACCTCACACAATTCATCCCCATAACTACCCTTTTGTTTCCAGGATAAACCAGGAGTACCTGGTTTACAATTTTTTTTTTTAATGGGGAACTACTCTTTTTCCCCAAATCCAATGCTACCTAGACTCCTAGAATCAAAACAGATAGAAGTAGAACTAGTCTGGTTGAGGGCGCCTGGGTGGCTCAGTCATTAAGCGTCTGCCTTCAGCTTAGGTCATGATCCCAGGGTCCTGGGATCGAGTCCCACATCGGGCTCCCTGCTCGGCGGGAAGCCTGCTTCTCCCTCTCCCACTCCCCCTGCTTGTGTTCCTGCTCTCACTGTCTCTCTCTGTCAAATAAATAAAATCTTTAAAAAAAAAAAAAAGAACTAGTCTGGTTGAAAGTTGGGGGGAAGCAGTGAGAAAGCCAGGAACCAGGAACATTGATGGCTCTACACCTGTGACCTTGTCACATGACAGTCACACCAAATAATCACACTGGGCCAGGGGCTCACTCACCTTTAATTTCTCAGGATCCATTTCCTTAGCCATTTCCTCCTTTCTCATCTCAGCTATTGTTCGAGGCCCCTTTTTGTCTTTGTGTGCATTGAAACCTTGACCAGAAAGTAGGTCTTCAAAGTCAGCTGCTTTTTGTTTCCCTTCTGTAACAGAATTTTTGAAAAATCATTATAATTTTTACTCTTTTTATTTTTAATCCACCAAAGATTTTTTTTTTTATTAACAAAGAATGTATTATTTGTTTCAGGGGTACAGGTCTGTGATTCCTCAGTCTTACACAATTCACAAAGCTAACCATAGTACATACCCTCCCCAATGTCCATCACCCAGCCACCTCATCCCTCCCACCCCCTCCACTCCAGCAACCCTCAGTTTGTTTCCTGAGATTAAGAGTGTCTTATGGTTTGTCTCCCTCTCTGGTTTCGTCTTGTTTCATTTTTCCCTCCCTTCCCAGACGATCCTCTGTCTTGTTTCTCAAATTCCTCATATCAGTGAGATCATATGATAATTGTCTTTCTCTGACTTATTTCACTTAGCATAATACCCTCTAGTTCCATCCATGTCATTGCAAAAGGCAAGATTTTGGGGTCTTTTTGATGACTGCATAATATTCTTGTGTGTGTGTGTGTGTGTGTGTGTGTGTGTGTGTGTGTGTGTACCACATCTTCTTTATCCATCCATCTGTTGATGGACATCTAGGCTCTTCCCATAGCTTGGCTATTATGGACATTGCTGCTATAAACATTGGGGTGCATGTGCCCCTTCGGATCACTACATTTGTCTCTTGGGGGTAAATACCCAGTAGTGCAATTGCTGGGTCGTAGGGTAACTCTATCTTCAACTTTTTGAGGAACCTCCATACTGTTTCCCAGAGTGGCTGCACCAGCTTGCATTCCCACCAACAGTGTAGGAGGGTTCCCCTTTCTCCGCATCTTCGCCAACATCTGTCATTTCCTGCCTTGTTAATTTTAGCCATTCTGACGGGTGTGAGGTGCTATCTCATTGAGGTTTTGATTTGGATTTCCCTGATGCTGAGTGATGTTGAGCACTTTTTCATGTGTCTGTTGGCCATTTGGATGTTTTCTTTGCAGAAATGTCTGTTCATGTCTTCTGCCCATTTCTGGATTGGATTATTTGTTCTTTGGGTGTTGAGTTTCATAAGTTCTTTATAGATTTTGGATACTAGCCCTTTATCTGATATGTCATTTGAAAATATCTTCTCCCATTCTGTCCGTTGTCTTTTGGTTTTGTGGACTGTTTCCTCTGCTGTGCAAAAGCTTTTTATCTTAATGAAGTCCCGATAGTTCATTTTTGCCTTGCTTCCCTTGCCTTTGGCGATGTTTCTAGAAGAAGTCGCTGAGGCTGAGGTCAAAGAAGTTGCTGCCTGTGTTCTCCTCAAGGATGTTGATGGATTCCTGTCTCACATTGAGGTCTTTCATCCATTTTGCTCTATTTTTGTGTGTGGTATAAGGAAATGGTCCAGTTTCATTCTTCTGCATGTAGCTGTCCAATTTTCCCAACACCATTTGTTGGAGAGACTGTCTTTTATTCCATTGGACATTCTTTCCTGCTTTGTCGAAGATTAGTTGACCATAGAGTTGAGAGTCCATTTCTGGGCTCTCTATTCTGTTCCATTGATCTATGTGTCTGTTTCTGTGCCAGTACCATACTGTCTTGATGATGACAGCTTTGAAATAGAGCTTGAAGTCCAGAATTGTGATGCCACCAGCTTTGCTTTTCTTTTTCAACATTCCTCTGGCTATTCGGGGTCTTTTCTGGTTCCATACAAATTTTAGGATTATTTGTTCCATTTCCATTTCTTTGAAAAAAGTGGATGGTATTTTGATAGGGATTGCATTAAATGTGTAGATTGCTCTAGGTAGCATAGACATTTCCACAATATTTGTTCTTCCAATCCATAAGCATGGAACATTTTCCCATTTCTTTGTGTCTTCCTCAATTTCTTTCATGAGTATTCTATAGTTTTCTGAGTACAGATTCTTTGCCTCTTTGGTTACATTTACTCTTAGGTATCTTATGGTTTTGGGTGCAATTGTAAATGGGATAGACTCCCTAATTTCTCTTTCTTCTGTCTCGTTGTTGGTGTATAGAAATGCCACTGATTTCTGTGCATTGATTTTATATCCTACCACTTTACTGAATTCCTGTATGAGTTCTAGCAGTTTTGGGGTGGAGTCTTTTGGGTTTTTCACATAAAGTATCATATCATCTGCAAAGAGAGTTTGACTTCTTCTTCACTGATTTGGATGTCTTTTATTTCTTTTTGTTGTCTGATTGCTGAGGCTAGGACTTCTAGTACTATGTTGAAGAGCAGTGGTGATAGTGGACATCCCTGCCATGTTCCTGACCTTAGGGGAAAAGCTCTCAGTTTTTCCACATTGAGAATGATACTCGCTGTGGGTATTTCATAGATGGCTTTTATGATATTGAGGTATGTACCCTCTATCCCTACACTGTGAAGAGTTTTAATCAAGAAAGGATACTGTACTTTGTCAAATGCTTTTTCTGCATCTATTGAGAGGATCATATGGTTCTTGTTCTTTCTTTTATTAATGTATTGTATCACATTGATTGATTTGCAGATGTTGAACCAACCTTGCAGCCCAGGAATAAATCCCACCTGGTCGTGGTTAATAATCCTTTTAATGTACTGTTGGATCCTATTGGCTAGTATTTTGGTGAGAATTTTTGCATCCGTGTTCATCAGAGATATCAGTTTGTAATTCTCCTTTTTGATGGGGTCTTTGTCTGGTTTTGGGTTCAAGGTAATGCTGGCCTCATAAAATGAGTTTGGAAGTTTTCCTTCCATTTCTATTTTTTGGAACAGTTTCAGAAGAATAGGTATTAATTCTTCTTTAAATGTTTGGTAGAATTCTCCTGGGAAGCCATCTGGCCCTGGGCTCTTGTTTGTTGGGAGATTTTTGATGACTGCTTCAATTTCCCTTCTATTCAGGTTTTCTATTTCATCCTGGTTCAGTTTGGGTAGTTTATACATCTCTCGGAATGTATCCATTTCTTCCAGATTGTCTAATTTGCTGGCATATAGTTGCTCATAATATGTTCCTATAATTGTTTGTATTTCTTTGGTGTTGGTTGTAATCGCTGCTCTTTCATTTATGATTTTATTTATTTGGGTCCTTACTCTTTTCTTTTTGATAAGTCTGGCCAGGAGTTTATCAGTCTTCTTAATTCTTTCAAGGAACCAGCTCCTAGTTTCGTTGTTCAGTTCTACTGTCCTTTTGGTTTCTATTTCATTGATTTCTGCTCCGATCTTTATTATTTCTCTTCTCCTGCTGGGTTTAGGCTTTATTTGCTATTCTTTCTCCAGCTCCTTTAGGTGTAGGGTTAGGTTATGTATTTGAGACCTTTCTTGTTTCTTGAGAAAGGCTTGTATGGCTATATACTTTCCTATTAGGACCGCCTTTGCTGCATCCCAAAGATTTTGAACAGTTGTGTTTTCATTTTCATTGGTTTCCATGAAATTTTTTAAATTCTTCTTTAATTTCTTGGTTGACCCATTCATTCTTTAGTAGGATGCTCTTTAACCTCCATGAATTTGAGTTCTTTCCAACATTCCTCTTGTGATTGAGTTCTAGTTTCAAAGCATTGTGGTCCGAAAATATACAGGGAATGATCCCAATCTTTTGGTACCAGTTGAGACCTGATTTGTGACCTAGGATGTGATCTATTCTGGAGAATGTTCCATGGGAACTAGAGAAGAATGTGTATTCTGTTGCTTTGGGATAGAATGTTCTGAATATATCTGTGAAGTCCATCTGGTCCACTGTGTCATTTAAAGTCTTTATTTCCTTGTTGATCTTTTGCTTAGATGATCTGTCCATTTCAGTGAGGGGGGTGTTAAAGTCCCCTACTATTATTGTATTATTGTCGATGTGTTTCTTTGATTTTGTTATTAATTGGCTTATATAATTGGCTGCTCCCATGTTAGGGGCATAGATATTTACAGTTGTTAGATCTTCTTGTTGGATAGACCCTTTAAGTATGATATAGTGTCCTTCCTTATCTCTTATTATAGTCTTTGGTTTAAAATCTAATTTGTCTGATACAAGGATTGTCACCCCAGCTTTCTTTTGATGTCCATTAGCATGGTAAATGGTTTTTCCACCCCCTCGCTTTCAATCTGGAAGTGTCTTTCGGTCTAAAATGAGTCTCTTGCAGAAAGCATATCGATGGGTCTTGTTTTTTTATCCAATCTGATACCCTGTGTCTTTTGATTGGGATATTTAGCCCATTTACGTTCAAGATAACTATTGAAAGATATGAATTTAGTGCCATTGTATTGCCTCTGTTCCTTTCTGTTCTATGTTACTTTTAGGCTCTCTCTTTGCTTAGAGGACCCCTTTCAATATTTCTTATAGGGCTGGTTTGGTGTTCACAAATTCTTTTAGTTTTTGTTTGTCTTGGAAGCTTTTTTATCTCTCCTTCTATTTTCAATGACAGCCAAGCTGGATATAGTATTCTTGGCTGCATATTTTTCTCATTTAGTGCCCTGAATATATCATGCCAGTCCTTTCTGGCCTGCCAGGTCTCTGTGGATAGGTCTGCTGCCAATCTAATGTTTCTACTGTTGTAGGTTACAGGCCTCTCGTCCCAAGCTGCTTTCACGATTTTCTCTTTGTCTCTGAGACTTGTAAATTTTATTATTAGATGTCAGGCTGTGACTTATTTCTACTGATTTTGAGGGGTGTTCTCTGTGCCTTCTGGATTTTGATGCCTGTTTCCTTCCCCAAATTAGGGAAATTCTCCACTTTAATTTGCTCCAATATACCTTCTGCCCCTCTCTCTCTTTCTTCTTCTTCTGGGATCCCAATTATTCTAATATTGTTTTGTCTTATGGTATCACTGATCTCTTGAATTCTCCCCTCGTGATCCAGTAGTTGTTTATCTCTCTTTTTCTCAGCTTCTTTATTCTCCATCATTTGGTCTTCTGTATCACTAATTCTCTCTTCTGCCTCATTTATCCTAGCAGTTAGAGCCTCCATTTGTGATTGCACCTCATTAATAGCCTTTTTGATTTTGACTTGGTTAGATTTTAATTCTTTTATATCTCCAGAAAGGGATTCTCTAGTATCTTCTATGCTTTTTTCAAGCCCAGCTAGTATCTTTATAATCGTCATTTTGAACTCTGGTTCTGACATCTTACTAATGTCCATATTGATTAGGTCCCTGGCAGTGGTTACTGCCTCTTGTTCTTTTTTTTTTTTTTGAGGTGAGTTTTTCCATTTTGTCATTTTGTCCAGAGAAGAATAGATGAATAAGAGAACAAAATACTAAAATGGTAACAACGACCCCAGAAAAATATACACTAAACAAATCAGAAGAGACCCAAAACCAGGGGGGAAAGAAAAGAGGAAAAAAATATGATCAGGCTGGTGAATAGAATAGAGCCACACACTAGATTTTGGGTATATTTTGGTCTGTTAGAAGAAACTGCCTCCCAAAATTTTAAAGAAAGAAAAACTTATATATATACAAAAATAAGGGTAAATACGATGAAGGGATGGAATATGACTATAAAGATGAAAATTAAAAAAGATTTTAAAAAAGGAATTGATAAGATAAGAAGTTGGTTGAAAAAAAAAAGTAGAGAATGTGATCAGGCAGGAGACTAGAACCAAGCCATACACTAGATTTAGGGTATATTTTGGTCTGTTAGAAGAAACTGTCCCAAAATTTTAAAGAAAGAAAAACTTATATATATATACACACACAAAATAAGGTTAAGTACAATGAAGGGATAGAATATGACTGTAAAAGTGAAAATTAAAAAAGATTTTGAAAAAAGGAATTGATAAAATATGTTAGTTGAAAAAGGAAAGAAGAAAAATGTAAAAAAAATAGAAAAAGAAAAAAATAAAGAAAATTAAAAAAATTAACTTTGAAAGAATAAAGAATCATGGGGGAAAGCCATGAATTCTCTGTGCTGTATTCCCCTCGTGCTGGGGTTGTGCCGTTCTCATTGATCGGTAAACTTGGTCTTGGCTGGATGTTCTTTCTGATCTTCTGGGAGAGGGGCCTGTTGCCATGGTTCTCAAATGTCTTTGCTGGAGGTGGAATTGCCCTGCCCTTGCCGGGCCAAGCTAGGTAATCTGCTTGGGTTTGCTCTCGGGAGCTTTTGTTTCCTGCAAGCTTTCCGTGCAGCTTTGGAGGACAAGAATGAAAATGGCCCCGGAGGAGCTGAGAACTCGGGGCCCTACTCCTCAGTGAGGCCCCAGAGAAAAGCAGTCAATCACTCCCGTCTCCCCAGTCTCCGGCTGCACTCCATGCTCACCCGGCCTGTGACCGAGCATTTCTGTCTCTGGCACACGACCCTGTTTGGAGTCTCCAAACCCAGCAGATTCCTGTGGTGCGCTCCTGAGCCACTCCTCCTGGGGGAGGAAGGGGAGTCTCCCCGGATCTGCCGCTTGTTGGGTCCCTGCTGGAAGAGCAGTGGCCTGACTGGGCCACAGATGACAGTTTATGGCAACCCCGAGCTGAGAGCCTGTGCCTCGGCTCCGTCTCTGCAGCTGGCTTCCCCGCTCCGATACCTGGGAGCTCTGCCGCACTCAGGCACCCCTGGGCTTCCTGTGGCCCCGAGGGTCCTGAGACCACACTGTCCCAGCGAGGGCTCCCCCCCCCCACCCTTAGCCACTGGAGCAACGTCCCTCAGCGGAGCCGACTTCTAAAAGTCCCGATTTTGTGCTCCAAGGCTCTATCACTTGCCAGAAGCGGCCGGCAGAGGCCCCCTCCCCTGCCGTCTATCCTCCTGAATATCGCCTCGGATTCACTTCTCCGCACGTCCTACCTTCCAGAAAGTGGTCACTTTTCTTTCAGAGAGTTGTTGCTATTCTTTTCTTTGATCTCCTGTTGAGTTTGTAGGTGTTCAGAGTGATTTGATAACTATCTAGCTGAATTCCTGGGACCAGATGAAACTCCTCCGCGATCTTGCTCCTCCCCCTATAATTTTTACTCTTAAACATAAAATCCTATCACCTCATAACACTTAGGGTCTCCAAGGTGCTTTCACATGCATTAGTCCTCTTACTCCTTATACTTACCCAATGAGTAGGGTATGAGACTGTCATGCCCATTTGACAGATGAGGAAAATGAGGTCTGGAGAACCTAAGAGATTTGCCCAGAATCATATACCACGTCCGTGGCAAAGCTAGGACTCCAGGCTAGATTGTTAGACTAAATCCAACTCCGTAACACTTTTCCCACTGTATCATCTTTTCATAGCTGAGGATACTCGTGATGCCCCCCCGACCCCACCCGCTCTAGTCATACAACTAGTTAGTATCAGCAATGGGACGAACACCTGAGTTTGGGTACTTGCAGTCCACAGATGCCACTGCTTTCCTGCCCACACCCAGCTGACAGTTCGAGTCCCTCCCAACAGTGCTCTTTTTCACCAAGTCTGCTTGTGGCTTCACAATCTCTTAATGTTTGGAGAGGCATGGTGGCAAAGAGCAAAGTCTCTGGAGCTGGACTCCCCAGGCTTGAATTATACCTCTGCCACTTACTGGCCAATGTAACCTTGGAGCAAGTCACTTATCGACATGCCTCAGTTTCCTCATCTGTAAAACAGGGATGGTGTTAACAATACTACTTACCTCATAGGGTTGTTGTGAGAATTGATAGTTAACATCTTAAAGGGTTTAGAATAGTGCCTTTTTAAATGTTTATTATATTACAACAGAACCAAAACACGGAAATCCACGCTGTCAATGCCCATCAACCAAAGTTGGCATGTGAAATGAAACCCATTTGCCATCTCTATACTGTAAGACATTCTGAACACATACCCGCACATGCACATGCTAAAACGTAAGTGGTCTGAGATGATGGAATTTATCTGTCTTGTTCACTGCCATAATCCCCAATGTTTTCTACACTGAAGATGGTCCATAAATATCTCCTGACTGAAGCCAGTCACCCTACATCTACTCAAAATAAAAATGGAGGGGAAGTCCCAAGACTCTATGGAATTGTCTAAGCAATATCCACTGCTAACCAAAGAACAAACATGATGTTACATATTCCCAAGAAAAAAATCCCTGTCATGTTATTATTTTGAGAAGGCACTTGTGTCATATCCAGTAGAGTGTGACAGTTAAGAGAAGGAGTTCTGGAGCAACATTGCCTGGGTTCCAATCTTGCCTTTGTCACTTACAAGCTGTACAGACTTAAGAAATAATTTATCTCTGTCACAGATTTTTTAAATCTACGACATGGGGTTGGTTTTGAAGATTATATGAAATAATACATGAAACTGTTTGGAATAGTACCTGACACATAGTAAGCCCTCAATGTTAGCTACAGTTACTAGAGAAAGTAGGATTTCCTTTTCCATATTCCATAGAGAGAAAGGCCCGTTTCCTCACCATGTCCCTAAACATCTATACATTTAGTTCTTGAGTATGATCAGATCAATTGAGATGTAAAATACATTATAATAGGCTGTTTAAAAAACTCAAAATTAGGGGCGCCTGGGTGGCTCAGTCGTTAAGCGTCTGTCTTTGGTTCAGGTCATGATCCCAGGATCCTGGGATCGAGCCCCACATCGGGCTCCCTGCTCAGCGGGGAGCCTGCTTCTCCCTCTCCCACTCCCCCTGCTTGTGTTCCTTCTCTCGCTGTGTCTGTCTCTGTCAAATAAATAAATTAAATCTTTAAAAAAAAAAAAGAAACTCAAAATTAACCATCCCAGCTAGGCAAAATACGTTATTTTTTCCTTGTTATCAAGAATCCCATTCAAAAAAAAGGGGCAGGGGGAGAAAGAGTCCTATCCAAAGCATCCTCTATCCTTAGCTGTTGGCCCATTTTGTGTTCTTTTAACTTTCTTCTTAGAAGAGAGGGAAAAAAAAACCATCACAGAAAACCGAACGATCTCAGAAACATCCACCAACCAGAGCATAAGCAAGACCAAATGTCCAAGATGTACACACTCCTCTAATCAGGATCCAAGGGCAAATATGAACAGTGCTTGCAAGGTTCCCAACCTTTCTCTTCTACCCCCTCTTCCAAAGGAATAACAGCTTCAAGAACCAGCCACCCCTCCATGCATATCCACTCCATATTCATTTAGTGCTACTAAGCTAGGTGCTAATGATAACATGACACAGTCCCTGCTCTCCCTTCGGTCTCCATGTGGAAGGAGACAGACAAGTGAACTAACAGTCACAAAATAACGGAAGTGTTAAGAGCATGGTAAACCCAGGTGCTTCAGGCACAGAATGGGAGGTAGGGATCATGGTGTGCCTCTACAACTATAAGATTCACTCAGAAAGCCCTGGAATCGTTTTCTGTCTCCTTCTTCGGACATACATACATACATGTAGTATGACAATACAGGCTACCCTCTGGTCAGGCTACACACCATCATCCTTACCCAAATTAGCTGATCCTTTCCCACGATCGCTCTGCCCCCCAGGCATGGCTGAGAAGCTCACGTTGTAGTTGGGTCGGTTCTGGGGAGACGAGTGGGGGATGCCGGTCTGTGGCTTAGACTGTGTCTGCTGCCAGCTATAGCCACCTCCCTGCTGCCACCCTCCCCCCATGGGCTGGGGAGATGCTTTCTGCGGCGAGCTGAGAGGTGGAAATCCTCCACCCAATCCAGTTGGCGTGGTGGGTTTGCTGGCAAATGAAGAACTACCTAGGGAAACAAAAAGAGAGACAGAGAGGAATGCTATTTTGAGTAGCCTCTAATTCCTGTGTCCCGAGTTACTGTTTTCAGTGACTTTAGTGGAAATGGCCTTGACTGATGGCACCATTAACCTTCCTAATAGTTAAAGAAACTGCAGGTATATATTTCCTTTAATCTCCACAGTGACATTTTTAGGTATGTATTAATAGCCCCATCATTTTCTTCAGATAAACAAACGGCAGTTCAGAGCAGTTAAGTGATTTTTTTTTAAGTCACACAACCAACAAGTGGCAGAACTGGGACATGAATCCAAGTCTTTGACTCCAAGCCTGAAGAGCCCTGGCTTTTCCCACTGTGCCATCTCTTCTCTCCTTCCCACCTTCTAAGCACATTCGGTTTTTTCACTGGAAGAAAAACTACCAAATGACAAGAACAGAGAATAAAGCAAAATACGTTCACTCACTAAGGTACTACTTACATGTCAATGATTAAGGTTAATAATTGTTTATTATAAGTACAAACGTGGTTAGTGCCCAGGAGTAAACAAAGATGTTTTTGAAATTTCACAAGTAGGTTTCAATTTCACACTTCTTGCATTTCATTGCAGGAGAGTAAACACAGCCAACACTATGACAACTTTGAACCAGGCAAAGGATCTTACTCAAGCTTTACAAAAATGATTATTAGTTTGTGCCGGGAATTTAAGTAGAATTCTGATTCCACAATCTCCTAACTTTTAAGAACTTGCTGCATACATGTTGGGCTGTTTCCAAAATACAAAGACCAGCCATGGCTTGTGTTTAAAGAGGTAAAATGAGAAACTGAAATGTGGTGATCTCTAGGAACGCTTTCATGCACCAAACCCAAAGTAACAGTGATAATAAAATAACTAAAATTTATGCACAAAATACATTTGTGTATATTACTGCTTTCAATCTATACAACACTCTTAAGGAGGTAGGCAGTACTATTGATCCCACTTTATTTTTTTTATATTTTTAATCCACAAATATTTATTTTTAAATTTATTTTTATTTTAAATTTAATTAATATATAGTGTATTATTAATTTCATAGGTAGAATTTAGTGATTCTTCAGTTGCATATAACCAGTGCTCATTCCATCAAGTGTCTTCCTAATGCCCATCCCCCAGGTACCCCATCCCCTACCCAGCTCCTCTCCAGCAACCTTCAGTTTGTTTCCTATATTTAAGAGTCTCTTATGATTTGTTGCCCGCTCTGATTTTGTCTTATTTTTCCTTCCCTTCCCCTATGTTCATCTGATTTGTTTCTTAAATTGCATATATGAGTGAAATCATATGATATTTGTCTTTCTCTGACTGACTCATTTCGCTTAGCATAATACCCTTTAGTTCCATCCACATCATTGCAAATGGCAAGATTTCATTCTTTTTGATGGTTGAGTAATACTCCATTGTGTATGTGTGTGTGTGTGTGTGTGTGTATATATATATATATATATATACACATATATATATATATATATACCACATCTTCTTTATCCATTCATCTGTTGATGGACATCTGGACTCTTCCCATAGTTTGGCTATTGTGGACATTTTGCTGCTATAAACATTGGGATGCATGTGCCCCTTCAAATCACTGTTTGTATCCTTTGGATTAATACCTAATAGTGCAATTTCTGGATCATGGGGTAGTTCTATTTTTAACTTTTTGAGGAACCTCCATACTGTCTTTTTTTTAAGATTTTATTTATTTATTTGACAGAGACAGACACACAGAGAGAGGGAACATAGGCAAAGGGAGTAAGAGAGGGAGAAGCAGGCTTCCGGTAGAGCAGAGAGCCTGATGTGGGGCTCGATCCCAGGACCCTGGGATCATGACCTGAGCCGAAGGGAGACGCTTAACGATTGAGTCACCCAGGCACCCCTCCATACTGTCTTCTAGAGTGGCTGCACCAGTTTGTATTCCCACCAACAGTGTAAAAGGGTTCCCCTTTCTCCACATCCTTGCCAACATCTGTTGCTTCATGAATTGTTAATTTTAGCCATTCTGACCTGTATCTCATTGTGGTTTTGATTTGTATTTCCCTGATGCCAAGTGATGTTGAGCATTTTTTTCATGTTGACCCCACTTTAAAAATTTGGATTTAAATCCAAATATCAGAGAAGTTTCCTGACATGCTTATGATCACACAGCTAGTTAACGGTGCTGGGACTTGACTACAGGCATCCTACCTCCAAATGTCATGCTTATTTGCTGCACCCATAATCCCTAATTCCTTCCCAAATCTCTGAACCTGTTACTACAATTTATCCCTTACTGTCTCTTCTCTCTATAGATCTTTCCCTTTATTCTCATCTAGGACTCCTTCCTTCTCCACTGGGAATGCTGCATTATGGACACTGTGACTTGGAGTCAATCTGAGTTTGAGTCTCAGCTTTATCACCCATTCACACACGCATATACTCATTCATCCATCCATCCATCCATTCATTCATCAGTATTTATAGGGCATCTGTGTGCCATCTACTGTGCTGGGCACTGGGAACACAGCATTGGGAATATGATCTACAGAAAATCCTTGCTCTCCTGAAGCTCAGTGAAAACCTTCCCCTCATGGAGCCTCAGTTTCCTCATTTGTAAAACCAGAACTACATCTATATCATAGGTATACCATAAAGACACAAAGACTTTATGAAAATATTTCACAAACCCTGAATTAAGCAAATTAGGAGGCATTATATATTATAATATGATGCAAGTTCATATGCCCAGTATACATTGGTACATCATAAGGACTCATGGCATCGCCCCCTGTCAGTGTGTAACTCAGAGCATGAAGCCTCTTTCATGAGCCCCTGGGCCCACCTGCCAACAGCACATCAACATACACCTTAGGCTGGGTATTCATTCTGCACTGGGATTTCATTTTACAGTTTAAGGATGTTTACTGTCTTCCTTCTGAATATATATATGTGTGCGTGAGTGTGTGTGTGTGTATACACACATATGTATATAATTTTAAAATTCAATAAACATGGAAAAGCCTAAAAACTAAAAAAGAAAAGCTTCCATAGTCCCATTACACTGCCATTTATTCATTCATTTATAAAACACCATCCAGCATCTTTCACATGCTAGGCTGCTGACACAGTGGTGAAAAGGCGAATGCTGATACTGCTCTCAAGAGGCTCATCAACATTGCAGGATTTTCTGATGCTTACTCTTCCAGAATATTCCTACCCATGTTCAGAAATTTAATTTTTAATGCTATTGAAGCTGGGAACTGGCAAAAATGCAAAGCAGCAGCTAAACCCAGAGGCCACTGCTATCCTCATTAAAAGCTAAAGCAGTGGTTATCAGCCTTGGTTGTGCATTATAATCACCTGGGGAGCTTTTAAAACTCCCTATACTCAGGCCACAGCCAGACCAATTAGATCAGAATGTCTATGGGAGGAACTAAGGCATTAGTGTTCACATCAGAATTGTTGAATGTGAAAATACCTTTTGGAGAAGGACACTGTCTTTTGTCTTTTCTGAAATGCAGCTATGTAATTTAGAAGTTTCATTTTAATCCTTAAAGCATTTGCCATGGTGTCAAAAATTCTAGCTTGTAGCCCTTGCTTATACACCTGTTCACTGTGTGGCTTCAGGAAAGTCATTTAAATTTCCTAAATTATGTGACTTGAAAAATGAAGAAATTTAGGAAACCAGTTTTCCCACCAGTTGTAAGAATTACTATCTTTCAAAACTGACAAAGAACTCCTGAACTCCTCCCAGCAGGTTTGTTGTTTGTAGTGATATGGATGTAGCTATTCTGAAATTATTTTTGTTGTAGGACAGTTAGTGTTGTTGAGATCCAGGGCAATGGAAGACACATATGTAGAATAGGGCAAGGCATGGAAGATCCCTGTGGTACTGGATGGGATTTTATATATAGTTATACCCACTCATCTCCTCTCTCTAGCTCCTGAAAGACAGCAATGACACCCACTCCAGTACCAATGAACACACTTGGAACACAGAACTTGGTTTCCAAATGCCATTTCTACAAAAAGGAATAAGGATTCCTTGGAGAATGACTGATTTTAGGACTGGGGAACAAATATTTCAAGACAAGCCTGGAGCATCTTGTTGGGCCATAAAGAAAGAAGGTTTTCAAAAACTGATGGACACAAGTGATAAGGACATAGGAGCCAGAAAAAAGGGGTTTTCACAAACCAAACCAAATCTGAGATGTGACTATTACAGAAAGTAATGACAGTAATGAATCAAAAAGGAATCTATTAGTCCATTCTGATGAGAGACGGAGAGAGAGAGAGAAAGAAAAAGAGATTCTTTTTACACTTGAATGCCAATTAATATACACAAAAAGAAGGGCAGAATCAGAAAATCACAATTTTGCAACCATCATAGTAGTAACTGCTTCAGGCAAGAATCATTAATGACTGCTAAAGCCAGTAGCTAAATCAGGTGGAGAACAGGATATTCTCACATAGGGTAGTCTCAAATTATCTCCAGATTACTCATCAATTACAAAGGGAAAAAATGGTAATTTTGTAATGAAGAAACCTGGCAGACACCCTCTAAAGCAAGTGATCAAAGTTAACATCAAACCCAAATTGAGACTTTCTCAACTGGGCCTCTATCCTTCAAGGATCAATGTCATGAAAAGCAAAAAAAAAAGACAAAGGAATGATTCCAGATTAAAGGTTTCTAAAAGGACATGACAACTAAATGCAGAATGTGATGCTGGGTTTTTAAAAAGAACTTTCTATAAAGATCACCTCTTCAAAGAGGCCTTTCCTAACCACTTGATACCTAAAATAACACCCTAGGCCATCCATCACTCACACGCTCTCTGCTTTTTTTTTTTTTTTTTTTTAGTGCTTAAGATGGGGCTTATGAGTGTGGGCTCCAGAGCTTCAGGGTGTTGAAACCATGGGACTTGGGTGTGTTACTTAATCGTTTGTGCCCCAGTTTTCTCATCTGCAAAATGAGGATACCAGTCCCAATACTTCAAAATATTGAGATTAAATGAAATGATACACGTAAAACTCTTAAAATACCATTGTTATTTTTTATTATTTGACACCATATTATATATTTATTCATTTATTGTTTCTTTCCCCTTCTAGAATACAGGCTTTAGGAAGGCAGGAATTTTGTTTTGGTTTTGTTTGTTTAGTTGGTTTTTATTAAGACAATGTTAGCACACAGAGGGCACTTAGTAAATAGTTGGGGAATGGATAAAAAATGAACAGTGAATAAGATTTTAAACATTTTTTAATTTTTTAAAGATTTTTTTTTATTTATTCATTTGCGAGAGAGACAGAGAACAGCAGGGGGAGAGGCAGAGGGAGAAGAAGAAGCAGACTCCCTGCTGAGCAAGGAGCCCGATGTGGGACTCGATCCCAGGACCCTGGGATCATGACCTGAGCCAAAGGCAGACGCTTAACCACCTGAGCCACCCAGGCGCCCAGTGAATAAGATTTTATTTGAAGTAGAATTTCATCTGATGTTATTGTTTTAAAATTTGAAATGTATATTAAGAAGGAAAAAAGAAAGAAAGGAAAATGACTTTGAGAGTTCTTAAAAGAAAAAAAATTCTAACAGGTGTATGATGGAAGGTAGATTCTGACGCAATTACTGGCAAAAATGGAGTCATGCTCTCATTCCCTACAGACAATTTAGCTCTCAAGCTTCAGAAGGGCTCTGAAGAGAACCTAAACTATCAGCATGGCCAATTCAAAGCTCTGTGTCAGGGATACCCTATCCTTATTTAACTCCGCACTGCCCAGAGGAAGAAGGAAAAAGGAGAAAGAAAAGGTTTCATGACATACTAGTCGAACGAACTGTTCCTTGAAAAAACGTTTCCTTGGTGAAATTGTTTGAGAACCCTGCAACCTGTATCCTTTTGGGGAACATCACCATGAACAGTTATGCTCAGAAGTTTTTACAATAATCAAAGTCCACTAAACTTAGTGCTTACAAAATTACTTCCCCATGAAACACTTATCTTGCAACAATGATTAACATATGATGGAAAACATTTTGAAAATACTATACAGAGTCTATTTTCTGTATGGAATCTTACAAACTGACCAGAGAGCACTGTAGTCAGTGGAGAGAAGACACAGGATGCCAACATGAGGATCTCAGGGGTACCATCACAGGAAGCCCTGTGCATGGTGGGCCCCATATGGCACAAATCTATCTAGCCAGCCTCATTTTTCAGCATTGTCCTACATGTTCATTACCTTTGCTGCAGCCAAACTCTGTTATCAGGTGCTCCTGAAGGTTCTGACTGTACTCATATTACTAATCCAAAATTAGGCACTGGAGAAATGGTTTACTAGGGGTTAATTCCAACCCAGTATTTGAAGCTTGTTTTCTTTTTTTAAAAGCCCATCTCAGATTTTAGAGTATTGCTTAAGAACCCATACTATTTTAGGTCCCAGGTAACACCAGAGATTTAGATGTAAGGCTTTGTAGCCAAAGTAAATGCTACTTATATCTTAACCTGCTGAGTTCATACCTAGTGTCCCAAGGTCAGCAAAAGGATCCAGAGTCTGTGGTTTGTTTTGATGGGTGGGTGTGCCATGCGAGGATCCCGTTGGGCTGGTGGCAGCTGACTTGCTTCCCACTCCAAAACTTCCTGAAAAGGAAATAAAATCATTGAAAATGAGTTAGTTGTCCAAGGCTGAATTCTGAAATTCAGAAATCCAGAGCTACCGCTCATCTTGCTCTGAAGGCAAATTAGGACAGGGTTTGCAAATATGTTAGAAGTTGTTAGACCTTATTTCTCTGACTTAAGTGAAGAGTGGCCTGGAGCAGGAACAGGGAACAGAGAAGGCATATGTCATTTCTGGCCATCACTGGAAACTATTATGTCCAGTGTTCACCTCTCATATCACCTGACTTCATTCTTTCCTATGGGGTTTGTAGTCAGGCCTGGATCTGAATTCTGGCTCTGCTACTTCCTAGCTGAGTAATTTGGCATATTGCTTAACTTCTCTGAACTTCAAAATTTTCTCATTGGTTAAATAAGGAAATAGCAACTGCTTCAAAAAGTTGCTGTGAGATAAGCATATAGCGTGTGTGTGTGTGTGTGTGTGTGTGTGTATGAGTGTGTGTGTTAACTTGCACAGCACTGGAAATGCAATCATACAAGATGGCTCTCAAGAAATACCATATTAGCCATGAGAAAGAGAATTTATTTATTACAGACAAATTCAACACTAAAATCCTTTGTTAAGAAAGAAGACTATTTAGATTATTCAGTACCTACTCTATGCCAGAAAATTTCATATAAGCTATTTCACTTGAACTTGTACAACTGTGTGGGACAAGAATTATGAACCCTATTTTACAGATTATAAAATGGAGGTTCAGGCTTATAAAAAATCCAAGTGCTTCTAAGTGGTTGAGTTAGCTATATACCCAGATTCGTCTAATTCTATTGCCACGACAGACATTCAGCAAATGAAACTGAGAATAGTTAAATAGTGTATAAAACACACTACTATCTTGTCATCAAAGGTAAAAAGCTCCACCAGAAGGTGAGTGTTTAGGAAATTACATAGGTGAGCTATAATACTCTGCAAGTACTCATGACAGCTCAGGGGAAGGATTATGCTTTAGCAATTAGCTAAATGTGCACAAAAATAACCTGTTGACTTTTACCTGGTTTGGTATGCCAATCCCAACCTCCTGAAACATCTGGCTGAATGTTCACAGCAGGTGTACTAGAAGCTGCAAATAGGAAGATGAAAAAGAATCACAACAAAATAGCTGAGAACCTACTTTCCTGAGTTCACACAGAAAAATGCTGTCCCTTCCATGAAGCCTACAGGACCTGCCAAGGTCCCAAGTGATTCATCTCTGCCTCTGAGCTCTCCCAATATTCTGCACACTGATATTTTTGTGCCTTCATCTATGGTTACTTACATGATAGTTGGTAGAACCCATATAATGTTTGTTTCTCTTCCTTCTTTGGCTTACCTATATTTTACTTCCATCCACACTTTGAGTTTTAACTGTGCATATGTCTGTCTCCATTAAATTGTTAGTTCCTTGAAGGCAAGAACTATCTTATTCATCTTTGTGTGTCCTACCTCTACCTTTAACACAAAGTCAGTGGCCAATAAGAAAAGGTAAAAAGAAACTTAAACTCCATTTGCCTTAAGTTGGTATTATAAGTGTATGAGAACCATGATTGGCTTAGAACTGAAATTTTGTTTTCTCTTCTGCTGTGACTGAATGGAGAATGATGAGTCAATCAGAGCATGTATTGAGCACTAACTATATATATCATCTACCATGCCAATGTCACAGTTCATTATCACTCAAAACTAACTTACTGCAGTTTCAAGAGAGACCATTCTGACCCCTCTCAAAATTCCAAATGTAGAATTTAAAAGAAATGTTCAGCTACAGAGAATCAGGTATATTAGAGGAATATACCTTGGTAGAGTAAGCTTTTTCTGAATCTATAAAATCTAAATAAGAAACAAGAGACCATAAGAAAGAACTTCTTTTTAAGGCACCTGTAGGTTCTGTCCCTAAAATCTGTGAGTAAAATGTAAACATTAAACTTACATGGTAAATAGCATTAAACACACACATGTGCGCACACACACACACACACACACACACACACACACCCCACCACCACCAAAGGAAACATCAAAGCACCAAAATTAGCATTACCAAGGTTTGCGTTTGCCTGTTTTGTTTGCTTAGTACCAACCAAGACATCTTGCGCTTTCCCATCATTAAGTTAAAAAGAACATGCCCTTATCAGTCATAATAGTTCTTTCCTATTTCTCTTCTACCACAGTAACCCATGAAAACTGTGGTGGAAATTAGACAATTTTGCTAACATTTGCTGTTTGATTTCCTTTAAACTCTGATCTTAGTCTTATATCCAACTAGGATGTAGAAATAGGTGTTAGAACTTCAATTTTATTACTAATCAACCCACAAATCCTTATGACCACTCACCGTATGTAAGGCACCGTACTACGGAACAGAGAACTAAAAGACATTGTCTAGCCTCAAGAAAGGTAAAATCTGTTGAAGATATAGGAATATACAGATGAAAAGGTAACATCTAGTATTTTCATCTCTATTTTGCCTTTTATTATGGTTATTTAGTTTTTCTTCCAACACTATGCCCCAAGTGATTGTTGTCTTCAGAGTAGATGTTCAATAAATATCTGTAGAACTCAAAGGCACTATTTCTTGATTTCCAGAAGAGATTGGTGATGCCTTGTAGAAGTCAGAGATGGGCAATCTGAGCTCCCAATCTGACATGTCAGTCTGACCTATATATTATCCTGTATGAAGATGATGTAACTGACCCACTAACAGTGGAATTATTGTTTTTCCAGCAAGGATAGTGGAAAATTCTTTTCAGTCACTGGCATGACAGAGGTCAAAATAGCGACAAAACAAAGAGGTGCTAACTGGCTGAGAGTGGGTGATAAGCATCTTCTAACTAATTCACAAGCACCAGAGAACTGAGTCCAGAATTGCCATGCTGAACTATTAACATACATACCCATGGGACACAAAAGATAGTACTCTTATGAAAACTATAAGTTCAAAGTATTAAAGTTGGGGAAAATATATAACCTTATTAACACTATCACTATTCACCAAAGAGACTTAGGAAAAAACGATTTAATTCATTTTATATTTACATACTGTATGGGAAGACAGATGGATAATACCTACTATGTGCCCATAATTCTTCTAGACACTAGGGAAGCATTAATGAACAAAACAAACAAAACTCCCTGCTTTTGTGAGCTCATATTCTTGTGGGGAGAGATGGACAAAGAAAAAGAAACATAACACATGAATAAATTATTGAGTATATTGGAAGTTGATAAATACGATGAAACAAAAATCTACAGTAGGGGCACGGAGATGAGTTGTGATATGAAATGGAGCAGTTGGAGTAGACCCCACTGAGAAGGTACCAGTTGAGCAGAGATCAAAGGAGCTGAAGGAGTTAGTCAAACCAATGCCTTGGGAAGAGGGGACAGCCAGCACAACAGTAAGAGGTCAGTATGGCTAGAACGGAGAGAGCAGGAGGGGGAGGACATGAGGTCACAGCACTGGGGGACGAGAGCACATAGGGCCATGTAGGCCATTTCGATGACTCTCTCCCTCTCCCTCCTCCCTGCCCCAATCCCCACTCACACACACACACTCCCTCTCTAAAATACATACATACATACATACATACATACATAAAATTTTTTATAAATAAATTAATTAATTAAAATACGTTCTTACCATGCACTGTAGGTGAAGGACTTCTTGTAGGCTGAAGAAAGGGGTCACTGGAAGCACTGGACGTGGTCAGAAAAGAACCCAGCAAATCCTGACCTGATGGTTTAGAAGGTGCTCCAAACGGGTCAAAGGCGGCACCTAGACAACAGAAGGAAAAATGTGTTTCTTTGTCCTGTGAGTTCATTCATTAAATTAATATTGAAGAGTTGTCACTATGGCCAGGTCTTAGGCCAAATATTTGAAACACTGGGATGAAGCCTGCCTCCCGGGCTGCTCCACACGCCCATCCTATCCTTAAAACTTCCCCCAGGGCCAACAATGGAACCTGAGGATTCCTGACTGCACAGGAACAATCCCATCTTTATGGACAAAGGAGGACTGTAGATTTATCTGCTGGATGATACATAAACACCATCAATGAGGGCCTCATGGGCCCTCTAGAAATGACCCGCAAAACCGTGCTGGGACCAAAGAAAATGCTCCATGAACAACCTGGGCTCATATTGAATATACTAGTGGACAAATACCAGGTAGGGGAGCTCTGCTATCCAGGCAAGCAGTAGAAAACCCCACTGATCAGGTTTTATTTAATTTAGTTTCGTGTTTTTCATGGTCTCTGGCTCACTTGAAAGTTAGAAAGAGGAGAAAATGAGTGTTGCTATGTCACTCAAATGCTTTCTCAAATAACTTGCTAGAAACCAGATGCAGATAAGTGAGGAAAAGTTTGTGAATGTACTAAAAAGACTAGAACAAAGCAAGCAGCTGAGGCCTCCAGCAACAATACAGTAAAACCAATATTGTATCGTTTCTCAGGGCTTACACTGCCTTTCATAAAAAGTATGTCAGCTGCTTCTCAGTCTCTCCCTGCCAGATAGTAGTATTACCTTCACTCCACAGACAACAAAATGGAGGTTTCAGAGAGCCAAGTCAATCAATATATTTAGGCTCAATTTCATTATCTATAACCTGGGGCACAGATTTAACTCATGTCTCAAACATCCCTTGTAGCTCTGACCCTAGAATGTAACTATCTGCATTAGACTGTGATGAATTAAATCACTGAAAGTCATGCAAGGTGTGTGGCCTTGAAACCTGACTGAGTACTATGGTATTTTGGACCCTGCAGATTTTTTTTCCTGACAGATCTTTTATTCACTTTGGTGAGTAAGAACTAGATAAGAGGAAGTCAAATAGATAGGAAACAGCCTGGGACTCAGGGCACCTGGGTACCACCATGGCTCCATCAATAACTAATGTAGGAGCTTAAGCCTCAACACCCCCATTCCATGATTTTAAGACTCACTCTTACACCAAACGCCTCCAGTTGAACAACTCTAAATCAAGACCACCCCCAGAGCCCTCTGAGAACTGAAGGATTAGCTTGGGAAAGCAAGTTTCCATAGGTTACCATGGGAGTGGAGAGTTGAAACATTTCTCTTTACTCTTCCTAACGTGATGTCATCTTGGTTGATGGTGAGGGTAAGAAGGGGCAGCTAAAACGCTGACCCAGCTACAGCATCTTGCAAATTTCAAAGCATTGTGGATGACCGGTCATAGGTCGGGTCTGTAGCAGTGAGCAAAGGGAAGCCAGACCACATGGGCAACAACTGCTCAGTTACAGTCCGTGGTGGTGCTGGCCTAAGTCCCTTAAATGCATCCTGAGCCAATGAAGTACTTCTCTGCATAACCAAAGTGCATTCAGAAAAATCACAATTCCAGGAAGACATTACAGGAAAACTAAGAGAGAGCTCTCAAGTCCACTGGCTCAGTTTTGGACCCTGGCCCCGCCAATAACAAGCTGTATAAATGTACACTACTAATTTGACCCTAAGCCTCCATTTCCTTCACTCTAAAAATAGGGACAATAATAGCACCTAATTACCAGGTTTTTATAATAATTGAATCCATGTTTAGTGTGAAATTTCATGTTAGGCAAAGAGTGAGTACCCCAAGATTATTAGCTGTTATTATTAGTAATAATTCATCAGTCTACATCTCCAAGGAAAAGTCACTAAAGCAGCTCCGGGACTGAAGCTTTGGGGGAAAAAAAAAAAAAAACAAAGAAAGGATGAAGAGCTCAAGCATTCACTCTTACACTGTCCTACCAAAATGGACAACATTTCCATTTCCTCTTGTGTTCTCCATTTAACAGAAGATAGAGACCTCTGAGAGCCTTTCAGGGAGACCAGAAAAGTCTGCTTACAAGGAAAGCTCAATTTTGCCTGCTTGGCCCCAAGGTTACAATTCAAAACTGAGAGGTACAGTGCAACATGGAAAACATTACCTTCTCCCACTCTTAGGGTTGGAGACGCAGACGTGGAGGTGGCAGATCGGCGTGGTGTCGACTGGGCGGACGCAGGTCCACTCGGATGAAACATGTCTTCTACCCCTGACTGGCCAGGCTGGGCAGGCCCAGCTGCACCTCCACCCCCAAACAGGTCACTCAGCAGTTCAGAATTGGTGGGAGGTGCCACTGGCGGAGAGAAGTTCTTACTCACTGCAGACCCTTCTAGGCCCAGAAGGTCCACATCCTCGGGGGGTGGAGGAGCAGCGGACCCCTGCTGCTTTTTGCTGGGCTTTTTAGCTCCATGATGTTTGTCACCACTCACGTTGCCGTGTGGACTGGAAAGGGTCAGAAGTTCATCGTCCGACTGCTCACTTTCTGGATTCACTAGGGCAGCATGGTCCTCCTCACAGAATGATTTTTCTGATTTCTGATCTAAGGAAGGCAGAGGTGCCCATAATTAGTTAGTTACTGGCCACAGCATTACTGATTTTTGTGAGTGAAGTCAGTCCATTACTCCAGAAAGAGAAAGGAGCAGCCCTGAGCAAACAATGCTTTCAGACCCTTACCGATGGAAAACCTGATGTATTTCTCAAATCATTCAATCACCCTTTGTTGAGCATCTGAGAGGCAGGATAGCATAATGGGGACGAGCAGAAACTTCGGAACCAGACAGGCTGGGTCTGAATCCCACCTCTACTACTTACTGGTTCTGTGACATTGAGAAAGTTACTTTACTTCTCCTCTGTGCCTTGGTTTCCTCCTCAGCAAAATGGGGGTAACAAAGAGTACCTAACTCTGCTGGCTACTGTAAGGATTACATAAGATGATAGAGAGAAAGTGTTCAGACCAATATTATGTAGTACTTAAGCGTTTACGAGTATGATTATGATTATTATCTTCCAGGTGCTATTGCTAGGTGCTTTGGGAAAAAAACCTGTTATTTCCTAATCCTTTGCTGATTCCTCTCACTGTCTTTTCTTTTCCAGGCCTGCGGCCAAAAGCAAGTCCTTCCTCCCACAGTCTGGAGTGGAAGCAAGCCACACACACCTAACAAGTGAATGGACGGAGAGGCTCCACTCAGGATGGTCCTTAGACCCTTTCAGCATCAGATGGGCAGCAAGGAAGAGGCCTGTTCCGGAGAAGGGATGGAGAGGCTGGTGAGTGACTTTCCAGGCCCTCCTTGAGACAGATCCTCCAAGGAAACTTCGTTATTTAATGTCAGCTAGACCCACATTCCAAATCAAGTACAGATTGACATCCCTAATCCCCAATTCTGAAATGGAAAAAACTATGAAATGGAAAACGTTTCCCTAAGTTTGGAACAAATTCAGCTGGTGGAAAAATCTGACCAGAACTGACGTGAAAGTATTTATAATCTTCATTTATCTCACCCAGTGTGATTATTTTTATGTTTCAATGCAGAAACATGAATATGTTCCATTACAAGTTGTCTGAGATGCCATTGGGGATGCTAAGTAATATACAATTTATGTACCATATCACCTTTCTGAAAGTCAAAAACTTTTGCAATTCCTAAATGCTTCTGGTTCTGCAAGGTTCAGATAAGAAATGTGCATTTGTGCTAAAACCTATTTCAGACCCTAACAGGAATGATTTCTAAATTACTTACTATAATGTCAATGGAGAAGGAAAAGTGAAGTTTCATTAAAAGCCCTTATGTGAGGAAGGTAAGATGGTAGGGGACTTGTTACTGTGGGAACTGGGAAGTCTACCTGCTGCTAGATTTCGCTGGGCTTTTCCAATTTTTTTTAATGTTATTGGTTCCACTTCTCAGTAGGAAATTCTGAAAGTAAGGCTTTTAATTCAAAGGAATTCTGTGAGCTTTTTTTGTCACCAAACATGGAAAACTCCATAGGCAATGGGAATACCATCTTATGTTCACCTAGTGAAGAAAGGTCAATCAAGAGAATTTTATCCAGAGCATTTCCAAAGCTATTTTCCTACCCCTTTCTTAGAGAAAGTTCTTGCGATTCAATTCTGCATTGAATCTTGCAGTTAACCTCAGCAAACGCTACAGCAAGGAGGCAAATGTGTATGGACAGAATGCCAATGCCAGTCTACCAATGGCAGCGGTCTGAAGTGTTATGTTGGAAAGATTCTAAAAACATCTCCAGGTTTGGCAGAAAAGGATACTGTGACTGAGCCCAATTTCTGCCATGGCTGTTAAAGCACGTAGCAGAGACATATGGGCGAAGCGTGTGCCTTTTCTGCACCGGAGGAAGCTTAGATCCACCCTGTTGGTGGTGAGAGCCCTCTGGGGGAAATGCCAGACTTTATATTTTCAGAACATGTACTCGAGGGCATTCGTGTGTCGGCAGCATAAAGGGAAATCCTAGAAAATATCACGCTTATTTGTAAATCCAGGAAAGATGTGATCCAAAACACAGCATAGAGAGAAAAGGTAGAATCCGGCTGAAAATGGTTTTCTACATCAGTCTAAGAGTACCTACCCATGGAGTTGAAAGTAGGGAAGTAATTTCAAATCGCCTGATTTGAAAAAAGGAATGAGCAGGGAGGGTGTGAAATAAGGAGGAACAAGGATGACTTCAAGTGTTGCTGTCTTTGAGGCTGCTTCGAGGACAAACCATGTTTACAGAAGAACCATGTAACTTAAGTATCTAACCACGTAACTCAGAGAAATGCCTGGAAGTACCTTGCCAACAGAGAGAGGAAAAGAAGCCACCTTGCCCAAAATGCCTGGGGTTGTCTGGAGGGATGTCTATTGGAGCCTGTCCTGCAAGACAGAAGGCCATGCAACATCAGTGAAACACAGTAAAGAAGTCAAAGTGATACATAACACAGAGGCTTTGCCCTGAAAACAAAACCAGGGGACTCATACCTCCTAAGACCAGAGTATCCTGATGCTCCTGGTGAGACGAGAAGAGGATGCTAGGATTGACATCTTTTGTGCAGTAATGTTCCCATGGTGGGGTTAAGTCTATCACTTTGTCGTGGGGCTGTAGTTCTACATCCAGAGTCACCTGAAATAGCTGAGGATATTTTTCTGGTACATCACATGCATCCAACTCAGGTCTACATAGGAATTTAAAAGAAGAAGATTGGTGAAAAACAATGGGATCAGAATGATGTTCAGCACAGAAACCATTGTAGGTTGACTCAGATTAACCCTGAGACTCATTCCTCGACAAAAAGCAGTCATTAACCAGTTAAGTTACTTTACTGTTCTGAGCCTGTTTTCCTCATCTAGAGGAAAGAGGAGAATAATGGCTACTCAAAGAATTCGGATACTACCACTTGTGAAAGCATTCTAGAAGGACGGCTGATAGATCCAGCCAGTATGCCTGGGTCAGGCCAAATCTGTTGTTAACATAATGAAACAGCCCCCAACCGCCACCCTGAGCTCTTGAATGTCCACCCCTACCCTGACCCTATCCCCCTGGCTTCAGCCACCCTTCTGAGTTCCCAAGACCACACCATATTAAAGCAACTAAGGTTCGTACAGAGGGGTACCCTTCTTCAGGGCTATGGCCTGGCATCCTGTCTGAAGGGTCATCCCTCATATCTTACCACAGATTAAACTGCGCTCCCTGTTGAAAAACACGAAGGGATACACAGATGCAAAGGGTCACAGTATTGATACTTTGTTTCCACTTTGTTCAGTCTTGTTCCCTCACAGGGAATTTTAGACCTTTCTGTTTGAAGTCTTTGATCCTATTGTGTTCAAGACAAATTATACCCAATTGCAAGTTGTAAAAGGCAACCAGGCTCTCTGTGTTGCTAAGCTACACCCTAACAGTCCTGCAGCGCAGGATTCCAGGGGACGCTGCCAGGGGACGCTGCTGCACGGAGCGAATGAGCTTTGGGCACTTGGCTTCCAGCATTTCACAGCTGCTTGTATTGAAAGGGGTGTTCGGCAAGCAGTACTCACTTGGTGAACTTTAAAACTGTGGTTTCCAGTGGTATGAATCCAGTATGAAACTGAAGCTGGAATATCTGGGTGTTGGTCACCTAAAAATATAGGAGAGAAGCACATTACAATCAACCCATGAAGAGGGAATCGGATCAAAAGATTATATTTTGGGGAGCCATACACCTTCAACTGTTTCAACATCTGAGCCTTTGTTTACTATGAATACTCAGTGACCTTGCCATTTGGTAATGGCCCGGTGTTATTTCCAGCCTCTCTTCCCCCATGAACTCTGCTTGGACAAACCATTTCTTCCTCCACTAATATCTCACGTTCTTGCACACTACCATACCTTGGCTCTTTCCATTCCTTCTACCCAGAATGCCCGTGCTCCAACCTGAGGAACTCGTCCTTCAAGGGCCACCTTACAAGGTCATATCCTCTCTGTAGCCTTTCTGTAGCCACCACTGGCTAAAACAAACCACTCCCATTATGGCATCCCATCCCACCTCTACTGTGATAGTGGATATTCAGATATGTGGTGACTTTCTCCTGCTAGGCTAAGCTCCTGAAGGGCAGGGACACAGTCTTATTCTTGTCTGTCCTAAACCCCTAAGGTGATGACTGGCACAGAGTATGCACTTAGCAAATATTTGATGAATTAAAATACAAGTACTTATTACATTATTCATAATATCCAAGAAGAGGCAAGACCCAAATGTCCATCAACTGATGAAGAGATTAATGAAAAGTGATAGAGCCACAATGGAATATTATTTGGTCATACAAAGGAATGAAGTACTGATACATGATACAACATGGGTGAATTTCAGAAACACGCTAAGTGAAAGAAGCCAGTCTCAAAGGACCACATATTGTATGATTCCGTTTATATGAAATGTCCCAAATAGGCAAGTCTATAGAAACAGAAAGTAGATTAGTGGTTGCCCAGGAGATGGAAAAGGGGAATAGGCAGTGGCCGCTAACAAGTATAGGGTTTCTTCTGGGCATGACAAAGATGTTCTGGAATTATATAGTGGTGCTGCATAACCTTTTGAAAATACTAAACATAATTGTACTGTACACATTAAAAGAGTGAATTTTATGTTAATATGTGAATTTCATGGTAATAAAAAAATTGAAAAAATATAATTACTTAATCCCACACCCTTCATAGAAATATCTCCTCTCACATTGATTCAAATGGGACACTATAAAAAAGGGCACAAGCTTCTAAAGAGCAAGGTTTGCTAGAAGCTCTAGGGCTGTCAGCTTCTGGCAAAGGCATCATGCCAAGGACGGGGCAAATCACCACCTTTCTGAGTCTCATTCCCTATAAAATAGGGAAATCGGTATAAGTAATCTTTAAAGGCTCTTTCTAATTCTAAAACTACAAGCCATTCAAACCCAAAGTGATGCAGAGAAAAGCCTCCAAAAACTCCTTATATTAAGGGATGCCTGGCTGGCTCAGCCGGCAGAGCACAGAGTCATGAATTCAAGCTCCACACTGGGCATAGAGCTTACTTTAAAGAATAAGATACAATAAAATACTCCTAGTAAAAGCTCAGAAGAGTTTATGCCATGATTCTTCATGAAACCATACCTTAGCCTGTAGCCGGCTCCCAATGGTTGACCTCAAATGATACATGGAAACAACCACATCTCCTTGTACAGTGATGCTCAAGGGAATGAAGATTTTTCCATCTTGGACCCGGTATTCTCTTTAAACAGAAACAAAAATATACACTGCAAGAGTCCAATCTTGTATAATCACAAAGGTAGAGTCCTCTGTGGCTCTGGCCAAGGGACCTGTTGCCCAAGCCTAGACCCAAGAACCATTTCCTACCTTGAGCAGAGTCAGGAGCACAGCTGTGGATGCAAACTGGTTCTACCATGGGATGCTGTTGGTCTGATGCTAGGCCCTCTCTCTCCCTCCATCCCATCTGGACTTCCAGATAAATTGACTGCCCATCCCTACTTTGCAGATCTCATAAACCTCAAGTACACCTAGCTCTGATGTATTTGTCATTTCCTAACTTTAAATGAATAGTTAAAGCAGGGACAGAGGGAACAAAAATATCCAACCAAGATCATAATGCCATGCTCTATGAGGGTCTTGGATACCAATCCCCAAATTCAACCTATTCCAAATTAACTTCATCTTTTTTTAAAGATTTTATTTATTTGTCAGAGCGAGAGAGAGTGAGAGAGAGAGAGTGAGCGCATGAGCAGGGGGGAGCGCCAGGCTGAGCAAGGAGCTCCTGCTGAGCAAGGAGCCCGATGTGGGACTCGACTCCTGGACCCTGAGATCATGACCTGAGCCAAAGGCAGGTGCTTAACAGACTGAGCCGCCCAGGTGTCCCAAACTAACTTCATTTTATGTTACCATCCACTCCCTGCTCTCCACACTTCCTAACACCTCCCACTGGCACCTGCTCTTTATTGTGGATTCTATAACTTCTTTAATCACATCACCATCTACCTCATTGCTCACCCAGAAACTTCGTTCATCCCTGATTCTTCCCTCATCCTCACCAAATCTCATCAAGGTCATTTCTTTCTTAAATGTGCAGGTCCTCAGTCCCCATCACTGTCTTAACCCTCATTATAGCTCACGTTAGTCCCTTACTTGTGTCTCCATTTGAGAAGGAGTTATAGCATCTCTTGACTTACTTGTGCTTTTCTAACCTACATAGAACTTTGTTTTTTAGTATCAGTCATGTCACAATAATGCAGTCCTCACAGGAAGAATATGATCCAGCTTATACAAGAATTGAGCAATTCACAAGAAGAAGTGAAAAAAAGTATCATGACTGGGGTGCCTGGGTGGCTCAGTCGGTTAAGAGTCTGTCTTTGGCTCAGGTCACGATCTCAGGGTCCTGGGATTGAGTCCCACATCAGGCTCCCTGCTCAGCGGGGAGCCTGCTTCTCCTTCTCCCTCTACCCTTCCCCGCCCCACTTGTACTCGCTCTCTTGTGTGCTCTCTCTCTCTCAAATAAATAAAATCTTAAAAAAAAAGAAAAGTATCAAAAAAAAAAGAAAAGCATCATAACTTACTTCATTCGTTCAAAATCTGCACAGGTTGTATATATTTTGGTTTCTCCAATCAATACATCACAGTAAGGACGACATCCATTTCTCTGTTTGTTAAAAAAAGGAACTGGACTGACAGTGATGGACTTAATGGTGAGAGGCTTGAAGTGAGGGCGGTAGGGTTTGTCTGCTAGGAGGTCACACATATAGCCCAGGTATCTGAAACAGAAGATTGACATTCTGTCGGTGCCTAGCACACCAGAAGAAAGAAGCAATCAATCTTTGCTATGAAGTCTGTTCTTGTAAATAACTAATTTATAATAACCATTTAATGTGATAATTTCTTAAACATTAACTACCAAAAAAGGAAGTTGCCATTTAGGAAAGCTTTCATCTAGTGACATTACTATATTTCCCCGAAAGAACTGATAAAAGGGTATTTATTAAGTGAAAAAGCTTATGGGAACCTTATACTAGCTCGATATTTGCACATCTATTCCTATTTGATCTATCAGATTCAATTTATCAGCTAAAGGCTGGCTCTAGAAAAATTTTAGGGTTTATCAAAAAAGGAGAGGCAATTTAAATAAGAGAAAAGAAGAAACTGTGACTAATGGGAATATAATAAGTCAATTACCTAAAAAGGGTTTTCCTTTTTTTAAAAACATCTGGGCCTACCTTGCATCTAGCTTACTTTACCTCCTGTGGGATGGTGACAGTCCGATTCCGGGTCGCTTTGCATATAACAATCGCACGGCCGGGCCAGGAGTGGAGTAGAGATTACAGAAAATGAACATAGCACCAACCAGAATTGACGACGCTGCCCGTCCATCCTGCCAAGGAAGATACATAAACCTGTCACAAACATGGTCCAATCAGCCACTCACCACCGAGAATGGCTATACTTGCAGTTAAAAGAGGGGAGACAGAGGGAGAATTCCTCTTAACAGAATGATTTTCAGTTCAAAACTGTGCGCCTGAAAACCAAACTCTGTCCCAGCTCTTCAAATCACAAAGCAGCAAGGAAGACTTATTCTTAGGGCAAAATTAACTCTCTTCTAACCTAAAAAACCAAGCAACATAAATTTGATTTGCATATATTTACTGAAAAATAATCTAATCTTCAAAGTAACTTTGGACTTGTAGGATCAGAACTAGTAGTTGAGGTCTCTTGATTGCAGGCCAGAGGTAGAGTTGACAGATTAGGTAAATACTGCTTTTGGAATAAGCTATGTATAGATTTATGCTCAGATTCCACTTGTGTGTCCATTTGTTCATGTATGCAATCACTGATTCCAAACCTTCATACCTGGGTACAAAGGTAAAGAAGACACAGTTCTTGCCTGCAACATGCTTACAGTCTAGTAGGAAAACAGGCAGGTCACCAGATTATGAGGATGCCACAGAGGACATTTAGATATACAATGGGAATGTCCATACTGTGAAAATACTCACGAGTCAGAAAGATTTTGCCAGAGCTGAGTTTTAAATGATAGGTAAGAAACCACCAGAGAAGAGCTGGGGAAAGGGATTCTAAGGAGTCAGGGATCAAAAGAGTCATCAGTCCCAAAGGAATTGCTGTCACATACAATCAATCTATACTTACAAGGGCAGATGGGTCTTCTTATTTCATTTTTATTCAAGCACAAAAAGAAATGATACGTATTCCAATGTGTTTATCAACTTTATTCACACAGAAATCAATGGTATTTTTGCCTACATACCCACAGTCCTTGTTTCTACCTCTTTTATAATACTCAGCACATTCTAGAGGTCCTGTGTTATGTGTATGTATCTGCCTCTCTCAAGAGTACTCAAGCTTTAAGGCAAGAATAATAAATTCCTCCCTCGTTTTTATATCCCTCACATTAACTAGTTCCTAAGTAGGGATTCAATAAATGCTTAATCTGTTTAAATGTTACCTGTCCACCAGTCTGTATAGAGCCAGGTGTATTTGGCCAAACCAAACCCACCTACCACAAATGACAGCAACAACAACAATAAAGGTTACTCACCAAGCAGTGGACAACACAGACGTTTTTGGGATTCTGTAGTAGCCAATTATACATATTCCGACACACAGCAAAAAGGTTGTGCAGACTGGGGGCCTGCCTGATGGGCCAACTGCACTCTGAGACCTAACGGAACAGAGCATGAAGGAAATGAATTCCCCAAGCGACCCCTCTCCATAAGGAGCTATCACACCAACAACTTCTGGAATATGATACCACATTCTCTTTTAATATAGACAGGAAGAGATGGGAACAGGGTCCAAACACAGAAGAGTTGTTTAATATAACAATTTCTTAATTAAAAAATTCCATTCCAGTAAAGGTATCAAAACACACATTTTGAAGTACGTTTTATTTATTTATTTATTTATTTATTTTAAGATTTTATTTTTATTTATTTGACAGAGAGAGAGGGACATAGCGAGAGAGGGAACACAAGCAGGCAGAGCGGGAGAGGGAGAAGCAGGCTTCCCGCGGAGCAGAGTGCCTGATGTGGGGATCGATCCCAGGACCCTGGGATCATGACCTGAGCCAAAGGCAGACGCTCAACGACTGAGCCACCCAGGTGCCCCTTGAAGTACGTTTTAAATAAAAATGGACCATTTAGGGGTACCTGGGTGGCTCAGTCAGTCAAGCGACCAATTCTTGATCTCAGCTCAGGTCATGATCTCAGGGTCATGAGATCAAGCCCTGCACTGGGCTCTGCGCTCAGTATGGAGTCTGCTTGAGAGTCTCTCTTTCCCTCTCCCTCTGCCCTCTCCCCCACCCCAGTCTCTTACCCCCATGTGTACATGCACATGCATGCACAATCTCTCTCTAAAAAAATAAAATAGACCATTTAAACTATATATTTGGATTTTTTTATTCTGTGAGGTTGCATTTAATTTCTACTAAGTATAAAATGTTTTGACCTGCCTATTAGATACTTAATTATAATATTACCTTATAAATTCTGCATTATCCCTAATTTTACCCCAGTTCTCATGAGAACATGAAAAGAGCTGCAGAGTGAGTCAAAGGTACCCTTGTTCAGAGCTCTTATTTCTTTCTGTCTTAATGAGAGAACTCACAACTCCATGAGGGCAATCCTTGATATTTTCATTCATCTAACACACGTGTTCATCTAACCCATTACAGAGCATTGACTATGTTCCTGGAATTCTATCTGGCTCTGAGCTGTACCACAATCATACAAGTCAGGTATTAATGTGATCCCCATTCTACAGATGAGAAAACTGACTCACAGAGGTTGCCTTGTCTAAAGTCATACGGCCAGGGGCACCTGGGTGGCTCAGTTGTTAAGCGTCTGCCTTCGGCTCAGGTCATGATCCCAGGGTCCTGGGATCAAGCCCCCACATCGGGCTCCCTGCTCAGTGGGAAGCCTGCTTCTCCCTCTCCCACTTCCTCTGCTTGTGTTCCCTCTCTCACTGTGTTTCTCTGTCAAATAAATAAACAAAATCTGAAAAATAAATAAATAAATAAATAAATAAATAAATAAATAAATAAAAATAAATAAATAAAGTAATACTGCCGGTCAGTACCAGCAGTACAACCCAGGTCTTCTGAATATAAATCACTGGGCAACAATAGTATACTGATAGAGATTATCATTTGCTCAAAATATTAGGCATGAACCCCAACTGATTAGATACTTACTGATTTAGGTAATCAAAATAAGAAGAATTTTAGACTTGGGCAAACTTTGTGACCTCTTTTAGCCTTTCTTCCTTCATAAAATGTGGTGAGTGGTACCTACCTACCTACCTCACAGGGTGTGGTTACTACATGAGGATGTATTTTAAGGGCTCAGCTCAGTATCTGACACACACAAAGTGATTAAGAAATGTTAGCTATTGTGATCATTATTGTATCAGATAACTGCCAATGCAAAGCCCTGAGTTCAGATAAAGCCAGCTATGTTTGAACAAAATGAATGAAATCCTGTTTGGCAAGAAGGTAGACTGAAGGGCCACCAGATCATACAAGGCCTTGTTAGGAGCTGAGAGAATATTTAAGAAGGAGAATGACTCTCATCTGCATTTTCCAAAGATCTCTTAAGATCCAGTGTGGAGAATGGATGTGGATGCCATGTGAGTAGCTAGGGAGAGCAGTCAGGAGGCCGCTGAGGAATCAAAGTCAGGGATGATGGTGGCTTAGGCCAGGTGAGTGGCAGTGGAGTACAAAAAGACTCGAGGGATTCAAGAATTAGAGATGAAGTAGAACACCTGTGCATATACGACTTGGAGATTGATCATATGGGGGCAGTGAACGAGTGTGAAGGGGTATACTTAAGCCATGAGGGAGAAAGAGTCAAGGATGACTCCCAGATTTCCAGTCTGAATGGCTAGATAAAAGGATGACAGGTGCCATTGGCTGAGGTAGGGAATTCTGGAGAAAAACTAGGTTTTATATGGACGGTGTCACCAGAAAATACTCAGAAACACTACCACCACTGGCCTAAGAAAACCCAAATGTCTCAAATTCCTAATATTTAACAGTGGGGAGAGGGAGGCAGGAACAATCTATTTGGTTGCCCTTTTCTGGTAATCAGATAATCACTGTCAAAATATAAATGGGAAGTGATGTGTGGTCTCTTTAGAGGTGACATCCAAAAGCAAACACCTGGAGTTTCTCATTCTGGGGTTGCCAAGAAAGCTTATTCTTTTAGCTTAATTTGTAACATTTTTCTGTAAGATGATTATAGGGTAATGGCAGGGGACCTTTCAGGTACTCACTTCCCTATACCTTTTGGCAATGACAGATGTGGTTTATTAAACAAGGTAGTTGAAATGCTTGACATAGCTACCAAACAATCCAGGGCGACCCACTACTGGGCTTCTGTCAGATCCATATCAACTTGCCCCTTCCTACCCAACATAAATCAGGGCTGTTTCTGGCCCATTCTTTACACTCAAATGGATTCCCCACTGATGTGTTCTCAAGGAGTGGAAATGATATATTGATTAAAAAAAAAAAAAGAATAGTTGGGAAGATAAATTTTGCCATCAGAGAAATTGCAAAGTGTACATCTATACAAGCCGGTTCTTGTCTGCAACGTTTTTCTTCCCTTGGCAAATCTGTATTCATCCTTTAAAACCCAAATTCAAGTGCTCTTTTGTCTCTGACAGTTTGTCGAACACCCACAGACAGAAATCTTAGCTAACTTAGCTAACTTAGGTCTTCGTACCCATGCCCTTGTCCATTTTCATCTATGAAAGCTTTTATCAGTAGAGCAACATGGTTGAACCCATGGGCTGGGTTTTCACCTTTGCTTTACACTTACGACCTGATGGACATTTATCAAGTTACCGATCTCTCAGACCCTAGAATCTCTCGTGTGTAAAGTGAAAATGGACATTACAAGACTGTTAGGAGAATTAAGTAGCACAGCATAAGCACAGTGAGTGCCAGCTTATTGTCCAATTGTACTCAAATTAACTGTTTACATCTGTCTCCCCCTCTAGACACTAAGCCCCATGAGAAGGGACACCATAACTTATTCATTTGGTAACCCCAGAGTCGTGTCCCTGTGTTAGTTGAATGGCAGGTGCTCTGTAGGTATTTGCTGAGTGAATGAATGAGTGGAAGATCAAAGGAGTGAACCCCATTTGGCAATCACTTCTTGTACTAAGATTTGTCTACATGTACGATCTCACAGGGAGGGAACAGGTGAATCAATTTTGTTGTTGTTTTAGGTTGCAATCATGTAAAATTATGAAAAAAAAACTGATTTTCCAGGCAGTATTTTTAAACCTCTTAGAAGCTGTCTGTCAACCATACAAACACTTTAAATGTCAATATCTGTAATGAGTCTCAGCTAAAAGTTGGCTAAATTGTTCCTAGCACAATAGGCTACAAGCTCCAGAATCATTAAATCAATCAAGTAAATAATATTAATTTAAAGTACTCCATAATTATATATTTACTTGATATATAATTATACACCATTAAGCAAACATACAATTAGAATTTTTTTAAAGCCTGTACTCTGTCTAAAAGGGAAAAAAAACATTAAGGCATAAACAAAACAAAACAAAAATGTTTTAAGGAATTCAATTACTGAAAGCTATTTTTGTAGCTCCCTGGAGTTCATAGGTTCATGCAATAAGCACAATCCTTGGGCATGTGACACTTTGCGATGCGATCTCCAGTCTCTCTAAACACCTCCCAGAGCCATAAGCATCAGAAAACGCCATATGGATTACAGGCTGCCATGATACCACCCAGTGGGGACAGAAGCCAAAACAGCACCAGGGCTGGATGCCACTCCATTTTCATCTCTCCATCGCCCCAAGCATGAGATAAGATGGCTGAAGCCTCCCACCTGCTAAGCATAAGAGCAAAAGGTACTACAGAGAGTCAGACTCAAGAGCCATATCCAGTGTTTTAAGAATCTACTACACCATTTTTGGAAAACAGGGGAATTTCAGTCAATCATTTCTTGTGGCATTTTATTATTACTAACATTAATCGTAACTACCCCTTCCCAAATGCTTACTATAGGGCAGATACTGCTATCAGGTTTATTCCTTAGAGCAAACCTACAGAAAAAGTTTCTAAGTATTTGCAAGGTAGATATTGGTATTGTTATCTCTAATTTATATAGGAAAAAATGGTGATTTAACCAGGAAGAGGAACAGCTAAGATGTGAACCTAGGGTAATTTTTAAAGTTTAAAATTTGTGTATATGCTATAAATTTCATCTCAATAAAAAAATAATAGGGGCGCCTGGGTGGCTCAGTTGGTTAAGCGACTGCCTTCGGCTCAGGTCATGATCCCAGGGTCCTGGGATCGAGCCCCTCATCGGGCTCCCTGCTCAGCGGGAAGCCTGCTTCTCCCTCTCCCACTCCCCCTGCTTGTGTTCCCTCTCTCTCTGTCTCTCTCTCTCTGTGTCAATTAAATAAATAAAATCTTTAAGATAAATAAATAAATAAATAAAATAAAAAAAATAAAAAGTAATAATAATAAGAGTTGTGTACTTTCTATTCTATCACACTGTCTGATGGTTGATTATTAACTGCAATTCCATCTTACATTTGTGGGGCGGTTATGGCTTCAAGTGATGGCTATATTTTCTAAGGTGAAGATATTCAATTCACTGAAGCCTACAGAACTCTAGTGTGGGGATCCCTGGCCCTCTGGTTTCTAGGACAGGGTTGTTTTGGTTTTTTTTCCTACCCCATTATTTCCTATCCTTATACTGAAGCCTGGTGGCAGAGGGAAAGATGAAGTAGAAGCTTCAAAGTCACTCCTCTAAGGCCAATCCTCCTCACCAACCAATGAACCAAAGCCAAAATACCTGGGAGCTATGGTGATCTCTTTGGTGAGCTCTGGAAGGAAAAGGAAAATGAATAAAGGAAAAAAAAGATCGACCTTTAAGAAGTTCAAGTTGATAGAATATTTCCCTCAAATCAATTTGTTCTCAAAAGGGAAAAAATCCTACAAGATCGTGTAGTTTAGAAACAGTCAAAATGAAGAAAGTTTCTAAAGGAACCTGGATTGTTTATTATTATTATTATTATTATCATCATCTATGCTCCTCTCAGGGCTCCTTCAGCATACTTTTCTTCCTGGCTGAACAGGGGAAGAAAGACACTCAGAGTGGCAGTGGAGAGCTATCAGCATGTAAGAACTTTAGGGCCAGGCTCAACTTAGGGGACATTCATCCAGTTTTCCATTTCTTGCCAACAGTAATGTGTAAAGCGGTGGTCCCTGATATTCTGAGGAGAGCTGTAAATGTGTGCAGAAGGTGAACCAGTGTACACGCCCCCACAGAGTGGATGGGTACGGTGTTTATTTGGGAGATGCCAGAAAAGGTATGGGATAGACAGTGGTGATGGTTACACAGCACTGTGAATGTGTTCAATGTCACCAAACTGTATTCTTACCAGTGGTTGAAATGCTATATGTTTACATCATGTATAGCTTACTGCCAAAAAAGAAAGGAAGGAAGGAAAGAAGGGAAGGAGGGAGGGAGGGAAGGGAAGGGAGAAAGGAATGGAAGAGACGGTTAAACTCTCTGAAGCCCATCCATGGATCTAAATACACAGTAGACCTGCATTTCTTTAACTCAGATTAGGAACACCTGGTTTAGATAATGCATCTTATTGGTCTCCAGGACTTTACTGTCAACACTGGTCATTTTTATTTCCTCAAGGTGGAAACTGGCTACGAAGAGTAAGAAAACTGCTGTTCAATACCTCTTGGGCAGTTCTGAGTAGGTATTCTAGCACCTCACCTTGAAAGCGGCGCAATCTGCCAAGTACTGTTTTGAGTTGGGGCCTCTGTTAAAATGGAGACCAAATATAAGTCCTATTCTAACATTCTGTTATACGTGCAAATACTAAGAAAACTGCTAGTTGATTATTTCATATGATTCCTATCAAACCATGTGGCTTCTAAGCATAAAAGCTATTCACGATACAAAAGGACTCCCCTCAGCAAAGTGAAATCTTCCTGCAAACAGCCTGTCTCTGCCACCACCACCCATATCCCCAAACACAACACATAATAAAAATGTAAAGTGACTGGGAGTCTATAAATAAAACCAGTCTCATGTTTGGTCTTTTCCAATCCTGGAATTTATGGAAGACTCTGCCATCTACATTAATTTTTAAAAAGTTTTTAAAAAGATTTTATTTTTAAGTAATCTCTACACCCAATGTGGGGCTTGAACTTAAAACCCTGAGATCAAGAGTCACATGCTCTACCGACTGAGCCAGCCAGGCACCCCATGCCATCTATATTTATTAAAATAAGATTTAATTGCAGACCTAGCACTCTACGGTCCTGGAAGGAGGAAGAAATAGTTCTAGCCCTCGTGCACTGGAAGATGAGAACCAAAAAAACTTCCCTAAGTAATGCAACAATGAGATGCAAATCAATTTGCAGCATTAGTGCTGGGGAAAGAAAGGACTGGAGGCTTGACAAGAGATGTAGCCAAATCCAAAACAGAGCTTAAGATGAAAATACTAAGGTTTGGGGACTGTCTTCCTGAAATGCAACCGAGGACAGACAGCTAGTTAGGTCAGAGGGTCCAGCTGAATTCTGCCACGTTCTGGAACTGTCTGGGAGGGGCTGAAGATGTAGTGCAAGCCTGTATTTTAGAGAAAAGAACTGGAAAAGCCTTGTGGGTAGCATATTGAAATCCCCCCCTTTAGCAAAGTTAAGGCTGTTAGAAGGGTTACAGAGGTGTGGCATGAGGGACTCTTAGGGAGAGGGAGCAGCTCATGCAAAGAGACAGTGTCTGTCTCTCCTGGTTGGAGCATGGGGTTTTTTAGGCAGTGGAGAACAGTGAAAAATGAAGCTGGAGAGGCAGGAAGAGGCCAGATCATGAGGAGTTCTGTAAGATACATTCTACAATTTGCACAGAGACGAATAACCCCATTCCTTTCACTTACATTCATAAGTAATCAAGATTTACTCATGCTTCAAGGTCCAGCTCTCACTGCTGTCTCCTTTCCCTAAACTCCCTCAGTAGGGATTGTAAATATTATTTGCATTTGTCTCTAGCATGTTTTGGCTTCTCTTTCCAGGCAGGCTTAAGTGTCTTGAGAAAAAGAACCAAACATTTATTTTATATCTATGTGTTTAACAATTCTTCGCACATTCATTCTTCTGAGAAACATGTATTAGCCATGCCAGGCACTGTTCTAGGGGGCAAATAAAATAAACATACCTCCTGCTCTTCTAGGGCAAACGAGAGCAGCCCAGGACAGATGTTCAGTATGTAAGTCCTGGTCTTGTGGTAAGACTGTTAAGACTGGTCACAAAACATGTAGTGATACTAATAGGTGCCTTTCTTTAAATATCTTTGTTTTTACAAATATTACACAAAGAGACATCTTCATCCGTATGAATACTTCTATAATGATATATCTTTATTTACTTTCAGAGTGAAATTTTTCCAGACTATTACAGATATTTCAAGATCAAATAAAATTTCTATGAAATACTGTGGAGGATGTTCCATAGTCCTTTAGTATGAAAATGATGGCTGAGTCTTCAAACAAGAAAAAAAAATCAAAAGACTGGCATCCAAGTTAGAAACAGAATATCTACCCACATTTTTGTTTGATGTTAATTCACTTGTTCTGAATTAGGTAATAGATGGAAAAAGAGTTGGAAAGGCAGTTAATTATAGGGAATTTAAAAGAGCTGCATTTAAAATCTCCATTACAGAATGGCAATTTAGACCCCACTGCTTCAGAATGGTTTTATCATGCTTCTCAAGAGTGGTCCCCAGGGCAACCGCAGGAATAGCATCCAGATAGCTGTTAGCACCCACTCTCCTGTCCTGCTGAATCAGAAATTCAGGGCCTGGGTGTTTGACTAGCACTCCAGGTGGTTTTGTTGCTCACGAAATTTGAGAACCACTGGGTTTCCTCTGGCCTATTCCAGGAACACTCAGAGAAAAGAAAGTCCTTAGCAAAACTCTCCCTTATCTTATTGAACATTAAGGCAGGTAGAGGTCTTAGAGAACACAGAAACCAAACTTTTTGTGTTTTTCACAGATCCAGAAGCCAAAATCCAAAGATTATCAATGGCAATGGAAATTTGAAGCAAAACGTGTACCAGCATCAAAGCTGAGATCCTGGATACACAGCATGGACAACCAGCTATCATTTTGCTTATTTGAAGTCAATTCTCACTTATAAAGTGTCCATTGTATAGAAAATCCTTTCTATTTATTAATAGACTCAGATGTAGTTAGAAAACCAATCATATCTAAGGCTAAATCAAAATATTTGAAGATGTTCTTGAGAGAGAAAAAGGCTTCATTTAGTGAGTCAATCAAGAATTCTGTGGCCAAAATACCAAACTCCACATCAGATTCAAACCTAAGCCATCACTTGTGGCTTCACCAGCCAGAAACTAGGAATATTGCTCTGTCTCGTTCAAAAAGATCCTTAGGAGAATAAGCCAGCTTTTCCCAGTAATATTGTCAGCCCAGAGTAATAGTTAAGAACACAAGCCTGAGACCACCTACTAGTGGTACAGTCTTGGGCAAGTCACCTTACTTCTCTGTGTCCCAGGTCTCCAGCTACCTCAGAAGACAGTGTAAAAGCTCCAAATATTAGTAACAGTATTACCACACCCACAGTATGGACTGTCTGTGTGCTGTCCTCTACCCATGAAAGAAGCACCTTTACTGAATGTCAGAGAGCTATTTCCAAGAACACTGGTGTCTGTACTGGTCTAGCGGTGCTGTTTCATCATGATGCCCAAGTAGCAACAAGCAAGGGTTAAAGGCATAATTAGTGCTACAGATAAGGGTCACCAACCGCCCTACATGGCAGTTCAATCTCCAGCTGAGCCTCAAAGCAACGTGCCTTAACAACTGAGCAACCAGCCATAAGTGATTTGAGACCACAAATTATATGGTATCTCATTGACAAATAAACTTTCCTGCAAATGTCCTCACCCAAGGAAAATCTTCAAGATATTTTCATAACAGCTTAATAAATACTCTGTGGCTAGAAGCATCCAGAGTATATAGTTAATTAGCTTTGTGTGTCTGAGGACCAGGGCTTTGAGGACAGCTCTTAAAGGGAAAAATACCCTGTTATGTCTTCAAATCATGTGATACCAGTGTTAAAATTCCTTACCCTGCTGTGAAACTTGGCAGTTCGATAAGACTTGGGTGACAGATTGTACACCGTGTAGTGGTCAAGATGTCTGGAATCCAAAAAGCTTCGGATGTCATCAACCTGATTCCTGAATCCTATGTCAACATTGTCCAAAGGAAAGGACATCACTAGGAGGGATCACAGAGAGAGAGAGAGATAGGTTAAACAGGCTTGCTATTGCCATGGGCAGACACTGCAAGCTGAGCTATTGAGCAGCTATTAAATATGAGAAACTTACCAATAATTCTGGAGGTAACATAAGTGAAGTCTAAATCTCCCTTCGTGTAGCTAAAAGCAAGACAGAAAAGGGTGCTCATTAAAATGATCCAAATATGCCAGGATTCCCCTCTCTCAATCACTTGCCCATTATGACTTGGACACTTCCATCCAGTAGACATTTAAACTTCCCTCAAGGCCTTCTCTCTAACAAAGAACAATCATTGAGAAAAGCAACCCACACCCTCAGGAGCATGACTCTACCACTCTGATATACCCCAATACCTTTTGTAGATGACACTTCATGAACAGAATCAATCTCAGAACAGGAAACACTGCTCATTCATTAACATGGATTATTCCAGCCTCTTTGCCTACGTGTGAATTATCTCCTGTAAGTGTGAGCAGCTAGGGGGTAAGGAAGGAAGTGATGGAGAAATAAGGAACATCCTTTCTCTGCCTGCCAGGTCCTAGCTGGGGATTGCAGGTTAAGGGATAAATCTTTGGACAAAGATTAAAATGTTGATTAATATTTTGGACTTGACATGTGAATTTATGATTCAAGACTGTATACTCTAACCTACTTTTAAAGTGACCCTAGAATTTTCTAATACCTACAAATAAAAAAGAATTGGCATGGCCTGCTTGTAAGAATTTTCATACATTAGAAGGGTAGAAAATTTCCTCCACTAAACAAGGTCTGAAGGATTATTAAGATACAAAAAACAATTGTTTCAATTATAATCCATGAGTATCACTTTTTCAGCTTGCATGTGCATTACTATCTCATTTAATTCTCAAACCAACCAGGGATGTGAATCCTATCAGAGTATAAAAATCAAGCTCAGAGAGGCTAAGTTGCCTAGGTCACATGGTTAACAAGGGCAGACAAGGCATGAGAACCCAGGATGCTGGATTCACAAGGCAGGGATGGCAACCACTATATTTTAACATAACACTCTATAAGGCCTCTGAGCCTGTGCTTGTCGCTTCTGAAGGCTTCAATGACATTGCTTGGTTGATCAGATTCCAGGCAATTATATCACACAATTGTCAGTCCTTGAGCCAGAAAAGCAGCTGGCAGGTAACCAGATCCTTGGGGGGCATGGAGGTCCATTAACTCAGCTGGGAAGAATGAGCATACCTCGTAACAGACTGTATGACCCTGGAAGATGTGTCTTTGAGGGTATCTTTCAGGTTGTCCTTCAGGTTACTGAAGAGCCGCCCTGCACCCCCTTTCACCATGTCAAAGAGACCTCCCCCGTAGCTGGGCTCCATGTCTGGAGATGAGGCACCTGCCAATGCAAAACAGAAGTGGAGGTGATCTACAGACGACACAGTCTCTCCTCATCCCTAAAACATGCAGACCGGACCAGACACTCCTGGAAGTGATGCCCACTCTCAAAACTTACTGACTCTGGGTTCTGGCAGTGCTGCAGGGCCTCAGAGACCCAGGGAAGTGCCTCACTGTCTCAGGCACAGAAAGCTCGCAGGGCTATAGCCATGACCCACAGGCGCCCACTGAGCCCTTAAAATGTGGCTAGTCCAAATAGAGATGTGTTGTGAGTATGAAATACACAACAAATTCCAAAGATGGCACACACACACACACACACACACACACACACACACACACACAGAAATGTAAAAGATCTCGTTAATACTTTTTACATTGATTACATGTTGAAATGACAGTATTTTGGATATACTGAATTGAATAGACGATACTATTAATTTCACCTGCCCCTTTTTATTTTTTAATGTGACTACTAGAACAATTTAAATTGTACATGTGGCCCGCATTATACTTCTTTCGGACAGTGCCACATCAGAGGAAGAGCAGCTTAGAAGTGGGTCCCGGGGCCTTCTCTGCCCTTAGATGGAGCTGACTGTGTTAGAAGACTCATCCCATGGCGATCCCTCCAAGTCATTCTTCACTTCCATCATAGAAAATAGTTTCTCCAGGGCCTTTATAATGGTTTTTAGGATGCATGGTGATCATCAGTGTTAATTGTCAAGTATTCTGGTTTCCTTCCTCAAAGGAAGGTACTTTCTGGCCCCTTGTGGTTAGCTCTAGCCAAGTTTCTCCATCTTGGCACTATTGACATTTAAGGCCAACTACTTCTTTGCTGTGGCGGGGTTGGGGGGGGCGCTGCCCTCTGCACTGTAGGGTATTAAAGCAGCATCCCTGGCCCCTAGTTACTAGATAGCGCCACTAGCACCCCACTTCCACCAGCTGTGACAATCCAAATTGTCTCCAGAGATTGGTACGTATCCCTGGGGGGGGAGGGGCAAAATTACCCCCAGTTGAAAACCACTGCTCTAGTCTATGATATGTGATGATATGTGTGTGGAGGTATTGTGTGTCACTTTCAGGATAGAGCATTTAACTGTGAGTATGAAACTCTCCTTAGTTCTTATTCGCTCTCTGTGTCTCTGTCTCTCTCTCTCTCTCTTTGCGCTAGCAACTGGCAGGGTTTGAGATCATGGCTGTACTCTGGGGCCCTGGAGTAAGAAGCTGTGTAGCACAGCTCCCAGCTGACTTCAGATGAATATATAACACGAGTGACCAATAACTCTTTATTATTAGAAATGCCCCCATTCCCACTGTGGGAATGTTCCTTACCACAGCACAACTCTGCTTATAAAAGTCGATACAGTAAGAAAGTAGGAACCTGTGTAGAGGAGGCTAGTGTGAACAATGGCTGGGTAGTCTATTCAGCCTAGCAGTCAAGAGCATGAGTCATTCTCACCTGGGTTCTGGCCAGCCTTGCTACTCCTAACTGTGTGACCTTGGGAAGTAACTGTCTTCATAAGCCTCTTCCTAACTCTAAAATTGGGATAAAAATAGTGCCTTCTTCATAGGGAAAGATAAAATGAGTGCATATAAAACGATTAGTAGAGTACCTAATATATCTAGGGGTCAATAGATTGTAGCTAACTATTATTATGCCACATCCTGAAATTCCTATGTTGATATTTTCAATCTTTGTTCACTTTTCAACTATATGATGACATCTCTTCTTTTTTAAAAATTACAATATTTATAATGCACTTTAAAATATGTTAAGATAGATCTCATGTTAAGTGTTCTTCTCAAAAAAAGAAACTACAAAGGAGCACAAGAAGATTTTTAGAGGTTGTGGTAATAGCATCATAAGTATATGCATATGTTTGAAGTCATCAGAATGTATAATTAAATGTGTGTAATTTTTGCATATCAATTATACCTCAATAAAGCTAAAAAAATAAATTGTAAGAAAAAGGAAAGTTGGAGGAGGAATCTATAGATCAAAATGTCTTAAAAGACAAGTCAACCAAGCAGAATGTGTGGATCTTGTTTGGAACTTAATCCAAACAAACTATAAAAAATTAATCACATTTATGGGACAACTGGAATTTGAGCACTTACTGAGTATTTGACATTAAGGATTTATTGTTACTTTTTTAGGAGTAATAACGATATTGTAGTTACGTTCAACAACAGTCCTTACCTTATCGGAATAAATACTGAAACACTTATAAATGAAAAATTGCAATATTTAAGATTTTAAAAACAAAAGATAAAAGATTTGTGTAATAGGAACTAAAATTACTAACACTTACATAGCACTTACTATCTGCTGGGTATTATTCTAAGCATTTTGCCTATATTTACTCATTTAATCCTCAAAGCATACCTGTGAAGCAGATACTATTATTATTTTCTTTCATAGATCTGAAAACTGAGGCACATTAAGGAACTTGTCTAAGGGTACACAGCTAGTAAGTAAATGGCAGGGTTGGGATTTGAACCTTAGGCAACCCTTCCAATCACATCCCCCTACCTTTCCCTAATACTGTTCTGATTTTCATATGTACCATTCTAAATAATTTTTAAACATTTATTACATATGTACGTATCCATAAGCAATACATTAATATTGTTTTCCATGTTTTAAAGCTGTATATAAATGGTTTTCTGTCTGCAATTTTATTTTTTTCATTCACCATGGTTTAAAATTCATCTATTACAGTGCTACCTGTAACTTTAGCTCACTTAGAGTATGATCCATTACCCCACTGATGGACACTAAGGTCGTTTACTATAACAATGTGGTTATGAACACATTGCCTTGATTATATGTGGGAAATTCTCTCTAGGTTATATTTAAGAGTAAAATTTGTTAGTAAGAAGGATATGCACATTTTCAGGTCTCTAGATACTGACAAATCATTTCCCAAAGCAGTCATATCAGTCTAAACCCCTACTAGCAGTGCAATACAACATTTGGTATCGTCAGACTTTAAAATTTTTACCAATCTGGTGAGTGTGAAGCAATATCTCATTTTGGTCTTGTTTTGTGCTTTCCCTGATTAGTGAGTTGTGTATCTTTTATTGTGTTTATTGGCCAGGCAGCTGTTCTTTTAATCACACTTCAGGTTCCCACTAAATTCCTATGTAGCATCTGGATGTTCACACATATGCCTACAAATACATGTTGACTACTATGTACTTTCATCCTGATCAGAAGATGCATTGCCTAAATCACCATTAGGCATCTATTTAAAAAGACAGCTCTTAGAAATTGCAAAGCACAATCCATGCTGGTGAATAAACAAATGAATGGACGCATGGACAAACATGAACAATGTCTACCACTGACTGAGTTCCCCTATGTATCAGGAACCCCATTTGGACTTTTATGTTAGTACAATTTCACACAGGTGGAAAGGAGGGTGTTTATTATCTCCATTTTATACACGAAGAAATGGAGGCTCAAGGAAGGGAAGAACTCTCCTAAAATCTCGGCTAACTAGTGGCAGAGCTGGAGATTCAAGCCCAGATCTGTACAATCCGAAGCCTTGGCTACTTGTACCATTTCCTACTATTCTATGGCTCCGTATCAGCTCTGTTCTAACAGTTGTCCTTGGGACAGTCTTTACCTGCCTGATGCACAACCACCCCTCTCCTATTCCTTGCTGTCTTCCATCTCCCACCTTTCATCTGGCTGCTCTCAGCAGCAGATGTCCCCACAAAAACATTCCCATAAATCACTGCATCTGTCAGACCAACCAAACCAATCTCATTATATAGGCAGACAACCTGGGTCACCCCCACTGCTTCACAGCCCTAAATAAAATGCCAGGAGTTGGTCTGAAGGGCAGCCCCACAGATTAGGGCTAGAACCACAGATCTGAGAACGTCCTCTCGGGCTCTGTTTCCCTAGGACATAGGGCATATTATTTCCCTTTAAACACATCCTCATATAAAAATCTGTATCGTGTTTTCATTTTCAATATATCGAGGACAGGGTGGTATAAAATGTTTATACTTCTCCCATTTCTATCCCAAGTTTCCACTTCAGCCTGAATACCCTTGTTATATACCACTTTTCTAAGAGATAACATCAAACTGATTATTCAGGCCTCTCTGTGACTCTCAATTTTGTGCTGGAACAGAACTCCATGGTACCAGCCTATTAAAAGGATATAAATATCCATGATTATCTAAAAATCAGACTCTCGCCATCTCTAAGGTTGCATTTACTGTTTATTAGAAACTTGGAGCCCTGCAGAAACCAGAACCATTTGTCAGAGTCTGTTTGTCCCCTTCATATGCCCCTATTATATGTCAAACTAGCCAGGCACAAAAAGGAGAGGAGGGACGTTATCTGAATTTGCCCTAACGGTTCTTTTAGGTAGAATGTATTCTGGTTTTCCCTGATGAGCTACATGAGGGCAGGAAGCATAGATTCGCCAAAGGATACGCGAGTCTCAGCTGAGAGAAGGGGCAGAGAGGCTTCAAAACCATGACACAGCACAGGGGGAAATGGTGTAGTCAGAAAGTAATATGTAGGAGAAAAATAATGGCTGTTGTAGGTCAAGGGCTGACAAACGACAGCTCATGGGCCAAATCCAGTCTGATGTCTGTTTTTGTACAGTTTGTGAAATGAGGGTGGCTTCTACATTTTTAAATGATTGAAAAAAGTCAAAAGAAGAAAATGTTTAATAAGGTGAATATGATTCGAAGGTCAAATTTCAACGTCTATAAGTAAAGTTTTATTAGAATACAACTACACTCATTCCTTTACACATTGCCTATGGGTGTTTTCATGCTATGACAGCAGAGTTGAGTAGTTGTGACAAAGACCTGATGACCCACAAAGTCTAAAGTATTTAGTATCTGGCCCTTTACAGAAGAAGCTTTCTAATCTCTGTACTAGCTGGTTGAAAAGACCAGCATTCTTAAGAATCCAAATCTTGCCACCTCAGACATATTTCTAAATGCTTTGACTACATGGCAACTAGTGGGAACACACCCTGAGTTTACTAAAGGGTTTTCAGGGATTTGTGGGTCTTAGAAGGTGGCAATGGGGAGGTCAGATTTGATGGAACATGAGAGTGCCATCCAAACAGAAAGATCCACCTCTGTGCCTTGAAGGCTCCAAGGAGGTAGATTCTTGTTCTATGATGTCTTGTCATTTTTTTTTTTAAGATTTTATTTATTTACTTGAGGGAGAGAGAGCACAAGTTGTGGAGAGAAGCAGACTCCCCACTGAGCAGGGAGCCCATTGCAGGGCTTGATCCCAGGACCCCAGGATCATGGCCTGAGCCAAAGGCAGATGCTTAACCAACTGAGCCACCCAGGTGCCCCTGTCTTGTCATTTTAAAATCTAAGCCCACCAAAGACAAGCACTAGAGAACTGCACCCTGCCCCATGTCATTTCTAAGGATGTAATATCCAACTTTTCCCTGGGATTCCTAATTTAGGAGACAAGACAGCCTCCCATCCCTCCCAAGTCATGGGAACTCATCACATATAGAACCTGACTAGTTCTCACTTACAGAGCGACACAAAGTTTGTATCTCCGGGGAGAGAATCTCTGCTTCCCACTGGACTGCGAGTTAGCTATTTGCTCTGTATTTATATCATGCTTCATTCCAAAAAAGATTTGACGTGATTTGATAGTTATTTGGAATAGAATATGTTTTTAAGAAGATTAGCACAAATGTTAAGGCTGGTCTTATCTGCCTTAATGTAATAGGAAAAGTAGGTGTGGCTACTTTTCATTAACATCTTACTGATTTGTCAGCCATAAGCAAAATGTTATAAGAAGTACTATGAGAGAGGAAGGAAAATGTGGACAAAGGCCTGACCATGATGCACTGCAGTCATTCTCCATGTATGCCCCTACTGCTCATACAATATATGTGTCCATGACACCCTAGGCTGCAGATAATTTCACTTGGTGACCCCTAAAAAAGGATGCTCCCCCATAAAGTACTGTCATCAAAAGAAAAGAACAGTATGTAAAGATTCAGCAAACCACATGTTCACTGAGGTATTGTTTATAATGGCAAGAGACTATAAATGTATTTCTCCATAGTAAGAGAAGTGGTTGAGTACCTCTAACAATGCTACATAATTAGCTATTTAAAACCAGTTTGTGGGGCACCTGGGTGGCTCAGTCAGTTAAGCATCTGCCTTCAGCTCAGGTCATGATCCCGGAGTCCTGGGATCGAGTCCCACATCGGGCTCCCTGCTCAGCGAGGAGTCTGCTTCTCCCTCTGCCCTTCACTCTGCTCATGCTCTGTCTTTCTCTCTCTCAAATAAATAAATAAAATCTTTAAAAAAAAAAAGAATAAAAAAAACAGTTTGTAGAAGAGTACAGATGTTCATGACAAAGAACTAAGTGGAAAATAAGCAGGATATAAAACACACACATACTACAATCCCATTTTTGCAAGAGAAAATTATTTGAGTTTAGAGAAAAAACTCAGATGGTTTAATAAAATAAAAATAAAATTAAAATAACAAGTCAAACTTACTAAATGCCAACTAGGTACCAGGCACTATTCTAAATTCTTTATATGTAGTATTTAATCTTCACAACCACCCTGTGAAGGAGACACCATTGCTGTCCCCGTTTTCCACCTAAGGAAATTGAAGCAAAGACACATCAGTGCCCACCCCAGGTCCCAAAGTTAGGGAGGCAGAATTTGTACCCAGGCAGGCTGCTCCACAGTCTAAGCTCTTACTGCTACATTTTCAAAAATAGCTACAGCAATTATATCTAAGTGAGGGAATGGTAAGTGATTTTTTTGTTGTTGAACTATAATTTCTAAATTTTCTATAATTTACATTAATAAGTTTTACAACAAAAAACAAGTTATATAAAATAAAGACAACAGCCAAATGCTATGCTGGTAAGGTTCAATATGTCGGTTCTCAGAGGCTGGAGAGATCTCCTTCCTCTGTGCACAATTCATTGGAGTTCACTGCCTCAGAACAGTTTCTTGGCTCAGCCTGTGAGATGGAGGCAAATGCTGCCCACAAGCCCTATGTGGAGGGATGGGAGCCCTCCAAGTGGGATGGGAACTTGCCGGGACCGTCCTTCAGTACCTGACTCTTTTTCTAAGACCTGAGACCCTGCTTCATCATGGTAGTGATTGTCTCAGCTCTGCTGTGAATACTCAAGCTAATCCAGTACATTAGGACAAGAAAAGGATGGCAAAGGACTCTTGGCAAAATTGAAGTTCTTGGGATATGAGCTTTCTTCAGTGGGTCCTCTAAGCCTCCACAAAGACTGTTCTAGGAGCATCCCCTTTCCCATTTCTGGAACATCTCTGTCATCCAGGTCTCACAGTAGTCACTGCGACGTATTATTTCATAGTGTTCAGAATCAGCCTGTTTGAAGAGTGACTGATAACCTGAACGCTGGCATGATGATCTGTTCATATTCGTGCTCCTTTTCACCAATGGGGCAGATTTTTCTGTAGTTATTTAAGTGTCATAATGCTATAAATGTCCTTTTCTGGCTTCTACAAAGTTGGGACCTTGCAGAGATGCACTATTAGCTCTTATCCTAGGAAAATGCTATTCCTTCTCCACAACACTCAGCAAGAAGCAGAGAATCAGTGTCATCACCACAGAAAGCTTCCTCCTCGTTTATAGCAGACTTTTCAGCTCTTGGCTTCCCACAATTAGAGAAATGGATCACATGGGGATAATAACTAGATCTACCATGAAAAAGCCCACTGCCTTGGCTTCCAGAATCAAAAGCTGCTTACACCTCATTCCTCATACACCCTAGTTCAGGGCAGCTTAGAAAAAAGCAGGACACTGGGGAGAGAGGTCTTGACTGGAGACTTCATTTTTCTACCTAAAAACTCTGTGGCCTTAAGCATGATATTGTACTCTTCTCAGACCTCTTCTCCCTCTGTAAATGGGAACAAATTGAGAACAAAAACTTTCCTACATGCCTCTTGGTGTCAAAAGGACCAAGTGAGACCATTCCTGTCAATGTGATTTTTTTTTTAAGATTTTATTTATTTGAAAGAGAGAGAGTGCCAGCGTACACATGGGGGGCGGGGGGTCAAAGGGAGAGGAGGAAGCAGGCTCCTCGCTGAGCAGAGAGCCTGATGCAGGGCTCGATCCCAGGACCCTGAGATCATGACCTGAGCCGAAGGCAGATGCTTAACCAACTGAGTCACCCAGGCACCTAATGTGATTTTTAAAAATTTATTTATTTAAGTAATCTGTACACCCACGACGGGGCTTGAACTCATGACCTTGAGATCAAAAGCCATATGCGTTCTATCAACTGAGCCAGCAAGGCACCCCTAATGTGATTTTTAAGTAGTGAGATCTTCTAAAACAATCAGGAATTTTTATTTTCTTAGAAATTCAGCTCTTGTGTAAATGAGTCATTGGATTGCCTGCCACAATATACCCAAGAATCCAAGTAGAAATAACAATTTCACAGAAGAAATAAATAAATAACATTAAAAACAAAACAAACAAACAAATACAACATTCCCTATGCCAACAAGAGGCTAGGAATGGGACATAGCCACCACAGTCATATATAGGCCTTAAGCAGCTAGAACTGGTTTGGATCCAGCTTCTGCTACAGCTGGATGAGCAGCCAGAAGTTAAGGAACTAATCCAAGTCTTGACTTCCTTATCTGTAAAATGGAAGCATTAATAGAATATCACATGGGATAATGGTGAGGATCATGCAAGAATACTCTGTCTTAGCATAACACCTGGTGTGTTGCATGACTTAATAAATGACAGCTACCAGGTGGCTCTGGGGAATGGAAAGAATGAAGCTAGGAAAAAGGCTGTCTCCAGCAAAGTTATGCAGCCTCAGCAAAAACAGGCCATGCTGCTCTGTTTCAGGGTTGTTGAAGATGGGACAAGGACAGAACCTCTTTTCGGAGCTTCAGCTGCAGCCCCTATAAACTCTTCCCCTTCAGTAGTTCAGAATCCTGAATGTTGAACAGAGGTGAACTTCTTCCTAGTTCTGGGATTTCCTCTTCTCATCTTGAAGTGATCTGGTGCCAAGTATGGGAAACCATTATGTGTTACTTGCATGACTAATAACCAGGTTCACACAGATTCAGTAGTCCTGGTTTTTGAAATATTGAAATCCTTTGTACTGCTTGGCACATAGTATGAGCTATTAAAACTACCAGTCACTTGTAAAACTCCAAGCCATCGCACCGCAGCCTTCCTAGACACGGACAGATCTGCTAGCCGCTCAACAGACCTCGTGGGTAGAGGCCTGGGTGTGTGCAGCTCCCACCAGCAGTTCCAGAGGAGTTCAGCACTGGAAGGCACAGGCCACAGAGCAGGTGATGCCAATGATTCAGGCCTTGAGGACCCAAACCATGTAGGAAGCACTGGTATCTGCCGGCAACACAGCACTGACAAATCAATATCACGTTCAGCCCTTCTTCGGCTGAAATAAGGTGCTAGAGCGCATTACAATCAACTTAACTGGGAAGTTGCTGGAAGGATCTGGTGCCATTCCCCATGTCAAATGATGGCTCAGAAATGGTGACAATTTAGCTAGTGACAAGAACACTCTAGAGAATGTCTAAAATCAACAACAGAAAAGTAAATAAACATTAGAATGATAATTTATGCTATGAATATTATCACCTGCTAAGCAGTTATATGTGCATGTGTGTATTTGTTTGTTTAGAGAATAAAAGGGGGCTATACTTTACATTTGATATGTATGCTTATATATTAATTTATATTATCATACCAGTTATTAAGTATTTTATTATCCCTCCAGATACCATAAAGTCACCATGTTCAGTATTTCTGTACCCATTCTTCAGGATTTTAATGCAACAAGCAGCCCCCTCAACCTCTTGAGCCATGTGGCCATGGGAGAATCACAGACTTACGGTCTCAGAGGATATAAAACCTGGGGAACAAATTAGATGATTCCCTAAGTCCCCCCCCGTTCTAAAACTCTTTGACACTATCATCATTTTTATTATTATTTTGTTTTAAGATTTTATTTATTTATTTGAGAGAAAGAGAGAGCAAGAGAGAGAGAGAGAGTACAAGCCAGAGGGGAAGGGCAGATGGCGGGAGATGCAGGATCTCCACTGAGCAGAGAGCCCAACATGGGGCTCTAGCCCAGAACCATGGGATCATGATCTGAGCCAAAGGCAGATGCTTTAACTGAGCCACCCAGGCACCCCACTATCATCATTTTTAAAAGGCCATCTATTGGAAAAAGGAACCCTCGTGCACTGTTGGTGGGAATGTAAACTGGTGCAGCCACTATGGAAAACAGTATGGAGGTTCCTCAAAAAATTAAAAACAGAAATACCATATGATCCAGTAATTTACTAATGTTTGCCCAAAGGATATGAAAACATTAATTCAAAAATATATATGTACCCCTATGTTTATTGCAGCATTATTTATAACAGCCAAATTATAGAAGCAGCCCAAGTGTCCATCGACAGATGAATAGATAAAGAAGATGTGGTGTATACACACAATGGAATCTTACTCAGCCATAAAAAAGAATGAAATCTTGTCACTTGCAATGACATGCATGGATCTAGAGAGTATAATGTTAAATGAAACATGCCAGAGAAAGACAAATACCATATGATGTCACTCATATTTGAGAAATAAAACAAATGAACAAAGAACAAAAAAGACAAACCAAAAAACAGACTCTTAACTATAGAGAGCAAGCTGATGGTTACCAGAGGGGAGGTGGGTTGGGGGATGGGTGAATTGGGTGAAGGGGATTAAGAGTACACTTACCGTGATGAGCACTGAGTAATGTATAGAATTACTAAATCACTATAATGTACACCTGAAACTAATATAACACTGTATGTTACCTATAATGGAATTTTTTAAGGCTATCTATTAAACACATACTCTAGGCACTCTACTGAGCAGTTTCCATAAGCTACTGAGTTAGACCCTCACATTAAGCACAGTAGCAGGTGGGAGTCCCACTAAGGAAATGGAAGCTTTGGTGAAGTTTAATAACAGTCGTAGCAGAATGAGATGGGATCCCAGTTTCGCTGGATCCAAAGGCTCTGCCCTCACCCACCTCTTATCCTGCCTTCTTTTATAAGAACTTTGTCTCTCATGGTCCCATTCTCCTACCTCACTTTGCACCCCCATCCTAGGATTTGGAGCAGTATGACTTATATCAGAATTATTTATGAGTGGGTCTGACCCACCACATTCAATCCCAGTGACTCTGGGTCTTCAATAACAGGGATAACATTTCACTTCTCCGTAGGCCCTAAAATCTTACCAAAATACCTTTATACAGTAAGCACTCAATAAATGTATGTGAAACTGGGCTGCTATAGGATACAGGAATTAGGGAGAAGAGGGAAGGGATGGCAGGGAAGACCAAGCAGATCACCTTGGCAGAGACTTGGTCTTTGCCTAAATGTAGGCAGCAAATATAACCAGATGCTTTTCCCATCTCCCCACACCTCTCTGATTTTCTAATTGCACCCATTGAGCATGCTTGTTTGAGAGATGGGGATTTCATGAAACTCAACAAGAGCGTTATTGTATGGAAGACTAATACTTGACAAAAAGGCCAAGGAGAAATTTTTATATTCAGTTAGATAAGAGGAGTTAAAGAAGTAACCATCACTAGTTACTCTTTCCTGAAAAAAATCCAAGATATATAGAAAAGGATGATGAGAGGAGAAAGAATGAGAAATGCAATCCAAGAGAAGACTGCAGTGAGATCAAAACTGACTCTGTGCAGAATTAAAGCAAGGCGTGGGGTCGGTGCTAGGGAAATTCCAGCTGAATGGATGTAACACATTTTGTTCCTTCATGGGTCATTGGAATCAGGCTACAGTTGTCAGTCCAATTTCTATTCTGTAAACTCTCATATAAAACAATGGATACATGGATATGGCTTACTTTGTTTCAACAAATATTTCAAGTAATTACAGTGTACCAGAAAAACAGATCTATGTGAAAGATCTTTTTTTTTTATGTGAAAGATCTTTACTCTCCCAACACTTGGGCCAAATAAAGAGCTTCACCATTATGAAATAGCAATGATCGAATCTATTTAGCAAGAAGATCAGAACACCCAAGAGAACTCTGAAGAAATAGAAAGGGTTCTGCCCACCACATGGCCTCTCAACTCCAGGAAGCAAGGGGTTATCAATTTTTTTTCTCCCTTCTCTAACCAAAAGGTCAGGGCTTAAATTGCATTAAACGGACTATGACATTTCTCTTAATGACTAGTCTTCTTGCCTGAAACAGAGAAAACATCCTCACTGTTATCTGACCCTGTCTGTGATGGAGGACAGAAATAGCAAAAGACCTGCTTAAAAATAATGCAAAGAAAAAATCAAGCAAAAGTCTTCTTTACAACATTTCAGTTCTTTTCATTGGAGAGGGAAGACAATAGAAGCCTCAAAAGGTGGCCGAGAGAACTCTAACTGTCCTCCCAAATAAACCCCAGATACAAGCAGAATCTTTTAAAAGCACGATGTTTGTTGTTCAAATGCAGCCCTAAGAGGAGCTTCTCAACCCCTTTCCTTCCCATGAGACTGTATCCTCTTAGCTCTTCCTAGACAGAGATTCTGGAGCTGCTACCGCAAGCAGACTTTTTAGAGAAAGATCCAATCATTGCTCTCAGGAGCAGCAACTATCGTGGATGGATATTGTGTGTTGTTTATAAAATCAGGGTCGATGTGTATATACTACATACCACACAAACACACATGGATGCCACACAGAGCCAAGGGAGCCTTCCTACATGCTAAGCTCTACACTCCAAACATACACTATCCCACACTGTATGGAATGATATTTTTGCTCTTATTTTTCAGATAAGGAAATTGTGTCTCAAAGAGGTAGACTCATCCACACAGAGTTACTTAGCTAGGACATACAAATGTCTACCTGATGAGAAGACCCATGCTTTTTTCATTTCATCAGGCACAGATAGGTACACACAGTCACAGAGGTGGAAGTCCTGCTTGGGCCATGAGAGGAAGCAACTCAGACTCATAACATTTCAACACTCAAGGGGGTATTATTAACATACTCCCATGCCTCAGATAGATGCGCGAGAAAGATAAAATGATTTTCTCCAAACACGGTTATAAGTAACTTTAAAAAAACAAAAAAAAAAACGCTTTATTGACATTTATAAAATTGAAACACCATAAACTTCACATATTTAAAATGCAAACACTGGATAAATCTTGATGTATATGTGTGTGGATGTGTACGCATGCGTGCGCACGTACACACATACATGCATGCACCTTTAACTCCAAAGCTTATATCCTTATTGTCATACACTTGTATAGAGCCCAGACTATTTGGGAAAAGATAAGACAAACATAGGAATCACTATAAAATACAACCCTTGGTCCCATGGGACTGTCTCCCTTGCCACGGCCATTCTCTGCTTATAGTGCAGTGTTGTGCTAAGAAGCAGGGACCATGCTCAATCACTCAGGACAAGTGAGAATGAGAACTCTACGCATAACCATGAATCACAGAGCTCAAGGGAGGGATCAACTAATATGTGCAATAAAGAATCCTGGGATTTTAGAGCTGGAAGGACAACTGCACAAGTAATTTTCATTTGCGTGTATATATGTGATGGTGGGGCTGAAAGGAAGGGAGGGAAGGGGGAAGAGTATGAGACAGAGATGTAATTCCAGTTTCTAAGGTTTTCATTCAGATTTACGTATATATATCATACATGTTATATATATAACTTTTTGTTATATTATATCCTTGTTGTATAACATATAAAATGCATAGAATTACATAAAATATAAGATGTATGTAACACAGAGGTCATACTCAATATGGAAAGTCCATATTCAGTCATATTCAATATGGAAAATTTGGGTACATAAAGATCCAGAGCATTAGAAAGAGAACAAATGGCTGAGAAATGAGGATGGGATTGGGGAGAAAGGGAGGAAAAAAAAGAAATCTAGAATCAAACCAGAGAGGGGTCTGTGCAGTTTAAAGAGCACAAAGCAGTGCGATTAATTTACTTCTCTGCACCTGAGGTCCACTAAAACCAAAGAAAACAGAATTAAACCAGAGAAGAAAGTAAGGAAACAAACAAGTGACAGGGATGCCTGGGTGGCCCAGTTGGTTAAGCATTCGACTCTTGGTTTTAGGTCATGATCTCAGGGTCGTGGGATTGAGCCCCATGTCGGGTTCCATGCTCAGCTTGGAGTCTGCTTATCCCTCCTCCCTCCACTCCTCCCCTGCTCGCGCTCGCTCGCTCTCTCGCTCTCTCTCTCTCTCTCAAATAAATAAATAAATAAAATCTTTAAAAAATAAACAAATAAACAGGAGCAACCGCTGTTAATGGTTTGGAGAACTGTGTATCCTTGTCTTTTTAGTTCTGCATTTTTACGTACATACACACGTACGTATTGTGTGTTCTGTGTACATGTACACAGAAGTAAGATCACACCGTATGCAGTTTGGGACCTGCCATTTCTCCCACTTAACACTGAAAAGTAGTCTTCCAAGTCATTAATGTGTTCTTCTCTAGTATCTCTCACAGAGTCGCACCATGATCGTTAACTACTTTTCTCTTGTTCACACTTACCAAATACTATTTACATACATACATATAAAGTGGACAGTTCAGAAGCGTTTATGTCGAGTGTGAAGAGAGGGATACAGGTCACTGGAAGGAGGAAGGGGGAAGGCTTTAAGGAAGAGGTGGTATTTGATTTGCAGTTTGGGTGGAAATGGGCTGAAGGGGCATAGATAAAAAGGAAAAGGATCGGGCACCTGGGCGGCTCAGTCAGTTAAGCAGCTGACTCTGGATTTTGACTCAGGTCAGGGTCCTGGAATCTAGCCCTGCATCAGGCTCCACACTCAGTGGGAGTCTGCTTGAGGATTCTCTCTTCCTTTCCCTCACCCCCCCCAACTCATGCTCTCTCTCTCTCAAATAAATAAATCTTAAGGGAAAAAAAAGAAACGGATCAAAACTGGGGACCAGTTATAACAGTCCTGGGGACCTTGCTAAGAGCACTGAGACACGGGTGTTCCAGTCTCCACTAAACAGATGAGGAAGCAAGGGGCACTGTGAGATGGTGAATAATGTGTGTGAGGCAAGTCTGGGAACAAGAAGAACCTGCAGGGAAACTGGGAGCATGTGGAAGGTGTAGAGCGGGGGAGGGAGGCGAGACTGGAATGTGGTGGGTCCTCAGATGCCAGAAGGCTTGAAGGTCAAGCTAAAGAGCAAGAACTTTCACTTGCACTCTGTACAACTGCTTGTGGAAACTGGTCCTCACACTTACATAACAAATGATAAAAAATGGTTATCAGCAGATTGCCAAGAAGCTGTTCCCAGAGCAGATTAATATTGCCTCAGACAAATGGAATTCCCCAGGGATTGCACATCCTTTAGGACATATTTCAAAAGCCAGTATTCCATCTGAGGGCACCTGAGGAAAATTTCAAAGCGGTACCTTTGGCACTTAATTCTTAAATAAATGTGTTAGCAGGAACCTCTGTAGTTAGGTCGTGCCAAGCATAAAGAGGCTCAACGACGCTAAGTGACCTCTGAGTGAGGACACATCTAAATGCTAACTCAACAGGGAATGCAGACACATTCTGAAGGTGAACCTGGGACAAACAAAAGACCAAAACAAAACAAAGCAAAAAAAAAAAAAAGGCGGGGAGGGGCTCCTGGGTGGCTCAGTCGGTAAAGCGTCTGCTTTCAGCTCAGGTCATGATCCCGGGGTCCTGGGATCGAGCCCCACATCAGGCTCCCTGCTCAGCGAGGAGTCTGCTTCTCCCTCTCCCACTGCCACTCCCCCTGCTTGTGCTCTCTCTCACTCTCTCTCTGTCAAATAAATAAATAAAATCTTAAAAAAAAAAAAAAGGCAACCAAACCAAACCATAGCAAGCATTGGGAAGAACATCTGCTACCTAAGTGCAAAGAAAACCTGCAACTCCTCTGCTTGGTCTCAAGGACAAAGCTTCTGGCATCGAGTTGGCTTGTGGAGACATTCTCATAAAGGTCTGACCACTACCCTTTTATGTGGGAAAACCCAACACTGTGCCAATTCAATCAAAGGCTGTGACAGGGGTTGGCTTCTGTGCTCGGCCAGACTTAAGAGACAACGTGGGTCTGGGCTTGGCACAAAGCAGACATGGGCCAACTCTCCAAGCACACCCCTACCTGTTGGATAGTAGGTTGGTTCCTAACCTCTCTGTGGATCCCCTGCTTTAAAAAAATAAATAAATAAATGTCCCTCTATGTGCTACTTATCGCAAAGAGTATCAACTCAACAATAAGCACTCCTGGAGTGCCAGGAAAAGGGAAGAGGCATTTGGTATAAATGATGCGATGGAAAGGACCTAAGCTTTGCAAATAAGCAGATCTGGATTCATGACACTGACCTTCCTTATTTCCTGTGCAACAATGGGCAGGTTAATGAATCTCTCTAAGCCCCAGTTTCCTGAACTGTAAAATGGGGGCAGATAATATCTTCCTTCAATATATGTTATGAGGTTTAAATGAGATGATGATAGAAAGGCATCTGTCACCTGGAAGGTCATCATAGGTAGTATCTGCCCAGCCATGCCTATCTTCTTACTCCCCTAGGGGAAAGTGCAGGAGAACCTATTGGGCAAATGACCTTGAGAAAGAGAAAGAAACAGGCACTTAGGAATGGTGTGCATCTAGAACCGCCAAGTTCTTCCATCAACTCAGTGGAAAGGCTACTTGCTATCTATATAAACTTTAGGCAAAGGAAAAGCCTCTGATACCTTCCTTATAGAATTATCACAGAGATTAAATCCACCATCTGCAAAAGCCTACTGTCCAGGACACTTAGAACTTAGCGAAAGGTAACTTAAGGCGGAGGTATATGGGGCAGCACTGAATTAACTGTAACACTGCTCACAATGGATCACCAACCAGGACAGTGAAATCTTCTCCTTGTCTGGAGATTTTATCATACAGGAATTTGAACTAAACAGAGATCAGAGATCCAGGAAATGGTCCTCAGTTGGAAATCCTTACATGTGGCCCCATGCTGCCTGAGGCAGGCTTACCAAGCCAAGGAAGGGGGTCCCTCCCTGGCTCCCATGTTAACCATTAAATAACTGTTCTGGCAGTCTTCCTGGCTTAATTATGCTCCAATAATCCTGACAAGACTGGCTGAGCTTCGCTATAAATCATGACAGTGGAAATCCTAAAATAAATGCAAGATTAATGATATGACCTCCATCTTGGCATGAAGGCCTATTAATTGGAAATTATGGACTTAATTGAATTCTGAGCATAGCACTGGCAGCTGGATTAAATTTTCTGAGAACTGTTTCTTCACCCACAGGAAGGTAACTGAAATACACCAGTGACAACTAAACCAAACATTGGGTGTTGCTTAGAAGACAGATAGATAATTGATTATTTCCCTGGCATGCTAGTTATCCAACCATCAGAAGTCTGAAGTCAGCTTTGGAAGAGCCATCACCATCATTTCTACCACCTTATCTTCTATATGCTCAAGAGTGCTATGCAACCTCTTTGGACCTCAATTTTGAGATAAAAATTTTAGCTGCTACACACACACACACACACACACACACACACACAAACATATATATATAAGAAGGGTCAATAAGAAGCACCATTATCATCATGCCATCTTTACTATCATCCACTACTATAAGGAGCCTGGAGGGGGAAAGGGGACCGGAAAGAGCCATGTCACTTCTGTAGGCTGCAGAAATGGCACCACAAACAGCACAGACAAGTCACTGTACGCCCAGGGCCTTCCTGAGTTCCAGGTAGCTTCTGTCTCTGCTTGGCATTTGGCAGATGCAGATTCTTGTATGTCTCTTCTATTTCCTGCAGTCTGGTCTGTGTCAGTCCATCTGCCCTTGGGACAAAGACTGACAGGCATGAATCCTCAACCAACCCTGAGAGATGGGGAGTAGTCTCCTCTATAGAAGAGAAGGAGGGGACTCTGAGATAGTGACTAATGTGTCTAAGGTACCAACTGTGGTATGTGCTGGAACCAACACATACTGTTTCCTCAGGGAATTGGGAGGATGTAGAGGGTGTGTTAAGAAAGTGGGAGGTGAGACTAGGAAGGTGAATGATTCACAAGTCCCCAAAGGCTTGAAGGTCAAACTAACCACGCCTTCAAAGGCGTGGACATTCATTTAGAATTACTGGGAGGGGTGGGGGAATGCTTTTGTTGAAGCTGCAACAAGACAAATTAATTGAGAATCAGCAAGAAGAGCTTAGTGAGAACAGACGGTGCTGAATTTGTATCTGTACCACGCACCCAGCGGGACACCTACCAGGATAAACAGTGCAAAACAGGACACTGAATTGAGCTGAATTAAATCTGTCAAGAAATCAAGAGCCCCACTTCACTCTTAAACTTACTGCACTTGCTTTGAAGTGCTGCAACGTAATGGCTACAGCTATCACTTATTAATCACCTTCTGACTGCTGGGAACTGGTACTCCAAGCATTATACCCATTATCTCATTTAATCCTCACAATTATGTTTCCAGATAAGCTTTGCTAGCCCCTTTTACGCATGAGCAAACTGAGGACCCAACACACAAATACGGTCACACAGCCAAGGCTCTTCCCTAGGTCTGCCTTCCTTGAAAGCCCATGTCCTCAGCACATAGGAGAAGTGGGGCCTCCTATGTATTTGTTCAAAGCTTAAGACACAAAGGAAAATGGTCAAACCAGAAAGCACTGCTGGAGAATAGAAAAGCCAGATCCTGGCCTGATGTCTGCTCTGGTATGACCTAAGGATGTGTTTTAAGACCAGACATTCAGAAGGGAAAAACTGAGAAAGATCAGGCACTGGGAAGGCACAAATAAAGGAAAACTGCCTTCTGAGACTTTGACAGGCGAGGGAGGCCAAAGCCTAGTTGTGCTTATGGTCCCTCATAAGGCCTTGGTGGTTATATAAAGGGATGTCGGAAGTGACTTAAGATGTTCTTTTCTCATATGTGGAATCTAAAAAAGCCAGGGGTGCCTGGGTGGTACAGTTAGTTAAGCATCTGACTCTTGGTTTTGGCTCAGGTCGTGATCCCAGGATCATGAGATTGAGCCCCGAGTCAGAGGCAGAGTCTGCTTAAGACTCTCTCTCCCTCTCCCTTTGCCCCTCCCCCCTGCTCTCTCTCTCTCTCAAATAAATAAACCTTTAAAAATAAATAAATAAGAAAAAAGCCATACTCATAAAAAAAACAGAAAATAAAATGGTATTACCAGGGGCTGGAAGGTGGGGAGATAGAAGAGATGTTGTTTACAGGGTACAAACTTGCAACAAGTAGTAAAATAAGTCCTAGAGATCTAACGCATGGTATAGTAAATACAGACAACAATATTTTATTATAATCATCCAACTTGCTAAGAGACTAGAACTTAATTATTTTAAAGTTTTTTTTTTATTATTCATTTGAGACACAGAGATACAGAGAGAGAGAGAGCATGAGCAGGGAGAGAGGCAGAGGGAGAGAGAGAAGGAGGCTCCCCGCTGAGCCAGGAGCCCGATGTGGGGCTCGACCCCAGGACCCTGGGATCATGACTTGAGCCGAAGGCAGACGCTTAACCACCTGAGCCACCCAGGTGCCCCTAGAACTTAATTATTTTAACCACAAAAAAAGAAACGATAATTATGTGACATGATGGAAGTGCATCACGATAATGGCAATCATGCTACAATATATAAATGTATCAAATCAATGCGTTGTATACCTTAAATTTACATAATGTTATATGTCAAATATATTTCAATTAAAAAAAGATGCACTTTCCTAAATTAGCCTCTTCTTGCTGCCTAATGGCACTCACCCTACAGGCACACACCGTCTTCAGGGTCAGCAGCTGCTCAGACTCTGATTCTCGTGTTTACCAGCCACACGTACAAGTATTCCAGGAATGGCAGCCAGAGCACCCAAGACGGGGGAAAGAGCAAGAGCTCAAAGAGCCAATCTGCAGACACGCTCTCCATCTTCCCCAGAGAACCATTCTACAGAATGCAGACCTGCCCATTGTCAAGGCCTTTTGAGGTATAAAAGCACATTAGCACTAATAAACCCAGGGTCACAGCCTTCTTTGAGAAGGCTATGGCTGAGAGAGATGACAAATCATTAGCGCCTGGTCTCCCTCAGTGCCTTTTAGATCCCAGATAACATGATCAGAGCTCACAGGCTCTGAGATTTCAAAGATACGCACCGACAACCACAAAAAAGAGTCTTGGTAAAGGAGGGACAACATGAGAGGCTGAAAGCAGGTGGCCTCCCATCATGAATAATGTGTCCTCTACAAAACCCAAAGAATAGTCTAAGTGTGGGTCAGTGGATGCATTTTAAAGGTTTGGTGCCCTTCTCTAAAAGGAGGCAAGGGGATTACAGCCAGCTTACACAGAACCGTTATACATGTTGGAAAAGGGTGATACAGCTTTTTGTTATCTAATGTCGGTCCCCACCTGACCCCTCAAAAAAGCCCGTCTGTGTATAGCATAACTGTAAGCCTAGTAAAGCAGTGTACAAAGGGCTCCCAGGATTAAACGTCAGGTCTGACTCGAGAAATCGTAGGTGCAGCCTACTGCACTAAAACAGCCTGGGGTGCCTGTTGAAAATACGGATCTCCATATTTTTTCTGAATCGGAATCTCTGAGGGTGCGGCCCAAAGTCTGCATCTTTCAACCCCCCCCCCCCAGGAGATTCTGATAAACAAGCAAGTCTAAGAACACAGCCTCAGCCCCATGCCAAACTTCCTCACTGAAGATAAGCAGCTTTAAATGAAGGTGGGGTGGGGGGAGAGGGAGGGAGGAAGGGAGACAGGCAGGGAGGGGGAGAGAGTGGGGGAAGAAGGACAGAAAGGGTGAGGGAAGGATGAAGGAAGGGAGGGAGAAAGGGAGAAGGAGAGGGGGAGAGATGATGGAGCTATCATTTACCGAGCATTTTTTATCTGCCAGGTACTTCACATATGCTACTATATGTGAAACCTTACACAACCTGCTGAAGGGGATATTATTACACCCATTTCACAGAGGAGGTAACTGAGGCTCATTCAAGTTAAATAATGGGAGGGGAGGTGCCTGGGTGGCTCAGTCAGTTAAGCGTCTGTCTTCGGCTCAGGTCATGATCTCGGGGTCCTGGGATCAAGCCCCACATTGGGCTCCCTGCTCAGCGGGGAGTCTGCTTCTCCCTCTGCCCCTCCCCCCACTCATGCTCATGCGCTCTCTCTCTCCCCCCCGCCGCATTCACTTTCTCTCTCTCAAATATTTAAAAAAATCTTTAAAAAATAAAGTTAAATAACTGGATAAAAGTCACACATCTAACCAACAGCAGCGTAAGAACATGCATCAGGTCCACCTGGCTCTCAATCCCATGTCCTTTCCAGCCACATTCTTCATTTCCCATGTTTGACGGAAGAATAGAGGTCTCAGTGCAATCACCAACAGTGCTTGGGTGAGGTACATCTGAAAGGGCCCCCGAGAAGACCTTGCCCAACGTAAATCAGGCAGCAGAGATGGCTATGTCTGGGGGCCTCCCGGCTGTTCCTATAGCAGCCACTGTCACTGGACCCTTCCCAGGGGTGGGAGCCTGGACTGGCCAAGGACCATGGGAGCAGCACAGGGGTGAAGCCAGCACTGCACCCCCATGCCCTGCACCCAGGGGTGAAGCCAGCACTCTCCTCCTCACGCCCTGCATCCTGGGGGCCACTCTATCACTGGCATTTGGGAATCTGTATTATCTGGCTCTGGAAGAGAACCCAAGGAGTTCAAGTTCCAAATACCAGTGTGCCCTGAAGGAGACAGCATACTCTCTCTGGGCAAAGTCTCTTCCTCTGCAAAATGAGGAGGTGGAACTAGGTGCTCCCTAAAGTGCTGTAGCACTGGTGACTCAGAAATTCACAGACGCTACAGAATGTGAGTGTGCTATTGTAATGTATGTACTTTGCCACAGGGCGAGGGACAGGTAGGGCCCTACCAAATTGGACATGGAGTTGAAGTTTAACCACAACCCCAGGCGGCACCGGTCAAACAACGACATTCGGATCTCCATCCCGGCTCCTGTTTCTATTTCTGTCTGCGAGGCCCTGGTGTGGGCTGTTACATAACAGGTCGGCCGCTGCGAGCTCCTTCTGTCCTCTTCTCCTGCACTTGGCACTGATCTCCGACTGACGGACCACTCCCTTGGTGCCCTTTTTTGTAACCTTTAAACATCTGCATCTTGCCTTTTTAACAGACTGTGAACTCCTAGAAGTCCAGCCCAGCGGGTCAGACGAGACCGCATACACAGCGCAGAGCAGGGAACCATGGACACAGTGGTAGTAAGAGTATTCTAGCATTCTCCCAGTAAAAATAAACAGGAACAACATCAGCCAACATTTGAGTGCCTACTGTGTGCCAGGGATTATTCTAAATGCTTTATAACCCTAGAAGGTATATAATATTATCATCTTGTGTTTTGTAGATGTGGAAACAGATAGAGAGGCTGTGTTACTTGCTGAGGTCCCACAGTTAATAAAGGCAAAGTGCTGGCATCTCTCACAACCATTTCTTGAGTGAATACTTCTAAATCCAGACTGAAACAACAGGTGAGGCACTGTGCCTTTGGCATCAGACAGACCTGGGTCCAAACTCCAGTTCAGCAATTTACTACCTATTCCTTTAGATAAGCACTCGAACCTTTCTGTGCCCCAGTTCCTTCATCTGTAAAATGGGATAACACCTACCTTGTGGAGTTATTCTGAAAATCAGAGAGAAATACCTGTAAAAGTGTTGTGCCTGGCCTACTCATCTACTCATATATTTATTGAGTTTCTACTTAGTAAAAGGCTTTGTACTGGGTGGTAGGAAAACAGAAGAAAGTATGATCCCTGCCCTCAAGCTGCTCCCAGTCTACTGATCAGGTAAACATAAACAAAAAGAGAATATACCACATGGGAAGGACAGTGTTACACACAGGATATCAGCAGAACACAGAGAAGTGTACCTGAGGGCAAGGAAAGCTGAACAGAGTCTGCAAGGATGAGTGAGGTTAACCAGACCCACCTGGACAGATGGTAGGAGGGGTCTGGGTTATTCCATTCTATCCATGGATTAGGCAATACCTCCAGGGTATCGGCCTTGACCCTATTCTCATATTTCACATTCCATCTTTCAGAAAATACTGTCTGTGCTACCTCAGATTTTATCCAGAATCCCAAATGTGTGTAGAACTCTTACTTATCTAGGACAGAGTAGAGGGACATGGGGGGAAAAACATCTATATATAATGAATACACATACACACTCATATTTGCAAAGTGAAAAGATAAACTCAAAACTACCTATGCAGCAGGGGACATGGTCTAGGGAGCAGGGATAGAAGCTGGAGTTCTTTGCATACAACTTGTTTGATAGATTTGAATGTGGAACTATGTAAATCTATAATTACAAACATCCCTTTAAAAGCAACCCCTAAAAAGTGAGAGCAAAAGGAAGTAAATGAACCCAACTAGGTTTCAAATTGATGATACAACCACAAAGAGAGAAACTATCTCAAGTGACTTTAAGACACAAAGTAACTGTCTTAAAGTGAAATATATCCAGACCAAAATACAAAACAAAACAAAACAACCAAGCAACCAAGAATCATTACAATCTTAAACTGGTTCTGTGGTAGTTTTGGTATTGTTATTCTGTGACTGTGTATTATGGCAAAAGGCAAATAAGTAATTATATTGGTATAACTGAGAACCAGGATTTTTGGAATGGGAGAAAAGAGAGATGTAAGAAATACCAATGTGAAAGATGGATGGAATTAAGTAAAAATCCCATATTCCTGAATTTGAGTTGGAAGTATCATAATGAATCCATGATGTGTTTTATCTTTTAAAAAATGTGTTTCTAAATCTGCCCACTGAACAGGGAGAGCTAGACATAAAGACCAACCCAGCAGCAGTAAGCATCTATCCCAAGAGTGTAGTCCTGAAACATAATTTCCCTCTAAAAAGAACTAGGAACCTTTGAAAAATGTCTGATTAAAGACTGGAGCAGAAAATGTACAAAATGAGCCTGACAGGTGATAACAGAAAGCAAGGTAAGAGTCAATGACTACTACAATGTGTCAAAAAGACTCAGACACCAGTGGAAGAGGCTGGCTCTGGCCAAAGATGGGTCCATTTGAGTAAGAATAATAACTGCACTGGATTGAAACAAATATAGGTTTACAAACATGAGTTCATAACAATATGATAAAGAGGGCAAAGAGAGAGAGAAACTTCATTAGTCACTCCTGGAGAAGGCTAGGGAACCAGTTCTTCATTTTTGAAAAATAAATAAAAGGAAAGAAATGAGCCTTTCCTGCTTTTGCTGTATGAACTGTATTTCAGGGTAACCAAATATCTGATGAGGGGAGTAACTATTTCATAGAAGTATTCCAGCTAACAGAGAAGAAATGATAAAATTTACCCTTCACAACTCCTAATAAAATAATGGAACTAGGCAGTGATCAGAAAAACAGAAACAACCATGCATTACGTACCCCCAGTGGAAATACAAAAGACAATATATGAGACAGTCTTGCAGGGATCTAATCTGAATCTCAATCTGATCAAGCCTTTAGATCTAACTACCAGGGAACACAGCAGACAAAGGAATAGGGTGTGTACCACAGGGATGCAGTCAGCCAGCAAAATCCAGGTATTGGAAAAATCTACAGGGCAGATAACCCGATTTTTTTCAACAAAGGTATTACAAGGAGACAAAAAAGAGATGAAGAGGAAGTTTCACAAGATAAAGAAAATTGAGAGACCAACCAACTTCAACGCATGAACATTATTTGGATCCTTGTTCCAACATATAAAAAGGAAAACATAAAACTCCTAACTTAAAAGAATTGGGAAATTTTGAACACAATGGAGAGTTGATGATATTAAGGAATTACTATTAATATTCTAGATGGAAGGAGGATATTGTGATAATGTTTTTAAAGGAAGACCTTATATTTTGGAGACATGTTGAAATATTTAAAGATGAAACAATATTACAGCTGGGATTTGCATCACAATGATCCAAAGGGCAGGTAGAGGTACAGAAGAAATGAGATGGGTCACCAGTTGAAAATTGTTGAGGCTAAGTGATAGGGACACGTGTTTCTGCTTTCTACTTGTGTTGTTTCCCCTTCCTACTTTCATATATATTTGAAATTAAGAAGGTTTATGTATTTACATATTATACACATTATATGCCATAATTATAATGCAATATTTTATATATGCACATACATATAGATATAATCCCCTTCTCCTCACTAATTACCTGTGGTGCCACCACCCTGAGATGTAAGTCACCATCATTTCTCACCTGAATTATTGTAGCGGACTCTTAATTGGTGTCTCTGCCTCCACCCTTGCCTCCCTGCCATCTGTTAAACTAAGAGCAACAAAAGTGTTCTAAGAAATAGGGCAAATTATGTTACTCTTCTGCTTAAAATCTTCCATTGGTTTCCCGCCCCACTTAGAGTAAAAATCAAAGCTCTTGCAATGGCCTTCAAGGCTCTGTAGGAGTTGAGCTCTGCATACTTCTCTGGCTTTTTCTCTCCAACCTCTCCTTCCCTGTCTCTTTGCTGCAACCACACTGTGCCTCTATTCAACATATAGCTAGCTGTCTCAGGACCTTGGCATTTACTTTCCCACTCTTCCTCCAGATATGCACATGGCTTGCTTCCTCACTTCCTACAGGCCTCTACTTAAATGTTCCTTTTTCAGAGAGGCTTTCCAGATCACCCTATATAAAGCAGCACCCCAGGCTCTCTATTCTAGTTTATTTTTCTTCATGGTATATTTTTATCTTTTTTTTTTTCTGTCTCCACCTACTAGAAAAGGAGCTGCATAAAAGGATAGGCATAGTTTGTTTTGGGCACTGTTATTTCCCAAAGTGTCTGGCTCCATAAACATTGTTAATTTTGTTTTTAAATTTTGAACTATAAATTAGTCAGCAATACTTCATGGAGTGTTGAGCAAAGTGTGGTGGGGTAGGCAGGAAACACATTATGGAATGCTTGTATGCCCCTTTAAGACACTTGAATTTTGTCTTGCAGGTGATTGGGAGCCTCAAATTATATATAATAGGCCTTCAAATTTTAGTCATAGTCATTCTTACCACCTTTGTTACTATCTTAAAGGAAACACATGTGTTTTGGTGTTTATATGATATATACATTAGGTCTATCACCTTCTAAGAGCTGAACCACAATACTTCTGGTTAGCCACTTAAGACATATGTTTCCTCCTGGATTAGAATAAAATGTCCCTGCATAAAGAGATATGGACATACACAAATAAGGCAATCATTTGCCCATAAGGTTCTTTGGATAAAAAACGCCCCAACCAAAGGCATTAGAAGCTTGGGGTGGGAGCGGTTATTTGGAAAGGATCTGTTCAAGAATCAACAAATCTCTTTTGTTGATTGACCACAAAAGCCCAAAGGTTGTACGGCAAAAATGTGTGAATACAAAGAGATATGAGAGGCACCTTGTCTCCTCCCACCTGTTCCTACAGGCAAACACCAAATCCATCACACCTTCTACAAACCCACAGCTAGCTAGTGCCTTAGTTCAGGCCACTTCCATCTGCAGCCTAAGTGTCCTGCTAAGTGGTCTCCCAACGGCCAGCCTGGAATCCTTCCAGTCCTCTCCAGAAAGATGTCATTAAAATACAAATTTAATCTTACCAAGCCCTTCGTAGAAACTTTTAGGTGCTCTAGGTAACAGGGTCTACAAAGCCTCGAATGACCTGGGAGCTGCTTACCTCAACAGTCTCACTTCCTGTGTTCCTCCCCAATTTTCCAGCTCCCTGCTCCAGTCCCAGGAAACCATGGTGGTTCTCCCGAACCCACGCTCTGGCTTTCCTCTGAACTGTGTACATGCTTTTGTAGGCTTCAAGAGTATTGCTTAAGAGTATTTTCGCTGCTCAAGAGTATTTTTGCTGTCTTCTCTCCAGCAACAATTCTGCACATGTTACATTTTGTGTTTTACCCCAAGAAAAACCATTCTACGAGACCCCAAGTGATTTACCACCTTGCCAGAGGCTGTCAGGCTTAAGGGGGTTTGTAGGCTATGTTCTCCTAGTTCTTTGTCAAACACAATTACATCCTACATTTGGAATCTTCATGTCTGCCTAGAAAATTCTGCAAGTATGATCATATCTGGGAGTCTTCTTTTTCTTTTGATACAGTTTTATTATGGCCCTCTCTCAAAGCAGGGATAAATTACCCTAACAACAAAACTGCCATCTTTTTCTTAATGATCTAGTTTAAGAAATTCAAAATATATCTTCAAAAGGATTTCTTATAATGAGTGAATCAGATATGGACATGGCTAAAGCCTTGGTTACTTTGTGAAATAGTTTTATTTATTTCCATTCATATTTATGCTTCTTCTAAAAAAGGTCACGTAGTTCCCTTCTCTTCCTCACAGCCATCTCCTACTCAGCTGATGGCCACCCTCAGACATCTGGTGAAGCCCAAGATCTTTCAAAAAAGGAGCAAGAAGTTCACCAGACACCATTCAGACCAATATTAACCGCCACTGGGGGAAACCCAGAGACACTGACAGTAGGGTGCTCAGAAGATTCAAGGACCAGATCTTGATGCCCAACATTGGTTACAGGAGCAACAAGATAACAAAGCACGTGCTGCCCAGTGGCTTCTGGAAGTTCCTAGTCCACAACACTGAGGAGCTTGAAATGCTGCTGATGTGCAACAAATCTCACTGTGCAGAGATTGCTCACAATGTCTCCTCCAAGAACCACAAAGCCGTTGTGGAAAGAGGAGCCAGCTGGCCATCAGAGTCACCAATCCTAATGCCAGGCTGCACAGCAAAGAAAATGAATAGACAGCTTATATGCACATTGTATTTGTGTTAATAAAACCATAAAATTACCAAAAAAATAGGGCGCCTGGGTGGCTCAGTTGGTTAAGTGACTGCCTTCGGCTCAGGTCATGATCCTGGAGTCCCTGGATCGAGTCCCGCATCGGGCTCCCTGCTCAGCAGGGAGTCTGCTTCACCCTCTGACCCTCCCCCCTCTCATGTGCTCTCTCTCTCTCATTCTCTCTCTCTCAAATAAATAAATAAAATCTTTAAAAAAAAACTACCCAAAAAATAAAAATAAAATAACACAATAAAAAAGATTATGCAAACAACTGACAAATCCTTAATAAGTGATTCTCCAGGCTCTTGCCTTTAATGTGATATCATCAAACACAAGGCAATATTAAAGATTGAAGTTTGGGAAAAATCAGATAGTCCTAAGGAATTATGGACTCAGGGACATTATAGAAAGTGTTATTAAGGTTAGTACAGAACAGAATTTGCAGTTATTTCCTTAAAACATTTGAAACAATATTCATGGAGGAAAAAAAATCCCTGAGCCACTGTCCTAAAGATGGCACTGATTTTTTTTTTTAAGATTTTAAAGCTACTATGTTTTCAGAAGTTGTGCCTCTAAGTACAACATTTGGGTTGCAGTCCTGATTCTGTCACCTGTTAGCTATGTTGTGACTTTGGGCAAGTCACCCCTTTGAGCCTCATTCTCCTCAGCCACAAAATGAAGATAATTATACTCAGCTCACAAGGCAGTTGTAAAAATAAAGTAAAATGATGTCCAAGGAAGCCCTTCATAAACTAAAAATAAGGCATTGGATGGTTTGTACTCTTGGCCAATGACAAAGAGCAATGTGATTAGAAGATAGAGCTCTCCCCAGAACTTCAGCTCTCCACCTAAGAGTCCATTTATTTCATGAAGCTGTTATTTTTATTGTTATTGGAAGTACATCAAAAGGATTTCTGCTGAGCCTAGGCAAATAATAAGTCTAGTATGTACTATCAAATTCCCACAATTAATTACTGGGCTTGCATTCTTTGTGCTTTTTTTTTTTAAAGAACTTTTGGTATTTTACAAACCTTAATATGAATAGCTGAATTAACATTAGGTTAAGAACCTAAGTGCCCAAACTAGAACCATGTGCAAATCTGCTAGCAATGGATGGACTGTTGCCAGTTGATGCACATCTGTGAGGCTCTAGTCACTGTAAATAAAAAGAATCTGCCATTGTTTTCAGAGCAGCTCAGCACCTCTACCAACAGAACACCCTTTGAGTACCCTTCACTTTTCTATAAATCCCAGGTTTGAGACATTGGAGTAATCATCTGATTTTCAACCTTTTATGTGTTTAAATGGATTTTAAGAGAAAAGGGAGATCTAAATATTTTTAGGCACCACTGCTAATATCAAAACATCACTGCTTTCTATGTTTAAAGCCCCTGGAAGATCTCTAAAGAATTCAGAAAGGAACACTGCCCATAGAACCACTTCCAAAGGTGAGTTTAATGACACAAAAGAGAACAACACTTCATCAAGTTGTTGATCACTCTTCCGAAGATAACTAAGCAAAGTAGAATTTGACAAGCATGATGGCATTTACCCCGACATCACTGAGGTTTGCCCCAAAACAGCCACTGATTCTCCACTGGGGGTGGGGGTACCACTGACAATGAGCTTCTATCTCCCCTTCTGTAACAAGTAAGCTCTAAAATACATAAGGCTCAAACATGATCTTAGTTTATTTCTTGCGTCTTTTCCATTTTCCCCACCCAGGGCATTCGTTTTTGCTTTTCCTTTGTTAGGAGCCTCTTCCTGGCTCTTTGCATAATTGATTCCTTCTCCTTAGTCCTCTCAGACCAACGTGGAGTCAAATCCCAGCTCTACCATAGGTAAAAAATCCTATAATATCTGCACCTCAGTTACCTCACACAAAAGAAAATATCCCAAGGAGCACTGCTGACAGCAAGATGGAGCACAGGAACAACAGTCTTTGCCAATTTGGTCACCAGTTTTTTTTTTTTTTTTCTTTCCTGAGTTCAGACTCAGCAAACAGGATGTAAGACCCATCCCTTTAACTTGGGGCTCATAACCTACTTAAAAAAACACTTCCTGCTCAGTTTATAATTAGAAGTATCTGATGATTATGAAGAACATGAGAGGGCTTTATGAAGTGTTAATGAGCAACTCTGCTTTGCCTGGCATCAAAATGGAGAGGGCAATGACCTCAGGCCACCAGCACACCGTGATAGGTAGCAGTTTTACTGCATATTTGCCATGTGACCTTGGGGAAGTTACTTCATCTCTCTAATAATGTGATCTGTAAATTCGGGATTAATAAAATTACCTGCCTCCCAAAATTCCTCTAAGAACTAAGTAAGATAATGCATGTTAAGCATGTTAAGCTCAAATAATGACAGCTATTTCTACCATTGTGACCTCCTCACCAAAGATTCTGAATTTCAGTCTTTCATGAAATCCTGAGAATTTCTCTTAACTCCCCTGGGAGTGGGGGAGGGGAATCCTGCTTTGCCATCTTTCCTAGAAATGGAACGTCATAAGCCTGGGAGGCTAGTAACTATAGAGCATCAACCTGGAGCTTGTTTTCCTGGCGCTGAAACATGAGGAAGGCTGTGGCAGAGATTGCTATTTGTTAAACCAATATCCATTTCCCCCTTCTCCTTCCTTAGTAATATGTTTTAGCTGATCATGGGGCCTCCCAAATAAAACTACAATCCCCATGCTTCCCTTCAGCAAGGTGTGACCATGTGATTAAGTTTCAACCAACAGGAAGTGAGTAGAAGTGAGAATACAACTTCCAGGGTGTTTCTTAGAGGGAAGAAATATGCTGGAAAACAAATATGTTGGTTGTCATCTTGGATAAGCAGAAAGAGAGTAATTCTAAGGAACGTAAAGCAACAAGAGAGAAGAGCCTGGGACCCTCATTATTTCATAGAGTAGAGCTACCATTCCAGATCAGGCTTTTATAAGAGCAAGAAATAAGCTTCCATCAGTTTAAGCCATAGTTATGATGGCCTTTATTACATGCAGCCAAACTGTAGCTCCACAAATACTGTAGAGTTACAAGAAAGGCAGAATGTGGTGGACAGTTACAACATGTCCCTGGCACAAAGTACCTGCATGATATTTTCACCATAAGCATTTTTGCCATAGATTTCTTTGCCCTGAGCATTTTTGCTGCAAACATTTTCATCGTGTAACTGATTAGTCATAAGGCAATTCTTCTGTAAAAGATAAAATCATGAAAAATAAAAAAGACATTCATTTAAAAAGATGTAATGAAATGGGAAAAACAAATAAAAAGATTTTATTACAAAATACAAAATACTTGAATGCATTTAAGATGCATGTAGGTTCATGGCAATATTGCCAAATAACTGATTTTATTTTGTGGATTGTACCTAAACACTTGTCTTTGAAGTCTTTCATTTATCATATTATACATTTTTTGCTTGTTGATTCATTTATCTCCTCATTTGGCATCACACTTTTCTTCTTTTTTTGCTAAAATTTCTTCCTTCCCTAAGAGATGTATCAGTTTCCAAATATTAGGATGCATATTTGTAACCAAGCTTTCTATTGCATTCTGAAAGTCTTCTATGCTGATCTTCATTCTTGGCATACTGTCACAAGTCTGTTTATAGACATTCCAAAGCTCTATGGGAAATGTAGGATTAATATTCTATGCCACTGTATAGATCATCATCAGCGCTAAGACTTACATAAAAATGGGAGTGCTGTGTCAATGGAGAAATGAATCCAAACTGTCAACCAGTTTGATGATAAAACCAAATTGTCAAACCAAAGGGTCAACCAGTTAGTTTTGTTATCTTTTACAGCAAAATTGCCTTATGGCCACTTAGTTATGTGGCAAAAATGTTTGCCACAGAGACCTCAGTGGCAAAGATGTTTAATGCAAAAGTAGCCCATATAGTAGGTTCTCATAATGACTTGCAGAATTAATCTTCAGGGTTCTAGGCAATCAACCCAAATTTGGAATATCGAGGTCAGCTCCAGAAACAAGAAGACAGTGGTCAGCTGGAGGGTCCACAGGACAATGACTAGGGCAATGAAAGGTCAGAAAAACCCATCTCAGGAGGAAAGACTGTAAGATCGAGAAGGAGAAAGGTAAGCCAGAGCAACAGAATTAGGTTTCAAGTAACTCAAGTGTAGTAAGTTGAACAGGGCTCCTCTCTTTGCACTCTAGTTTCCTCATCTGTAACAGATAAGACCCAGAAAATCATTAAAATCCCTTCTATCTATACCACAAGGGGTCTACAGATTCAGAGGAATTTATATTGTACCACAGGACAGAACTACAACCCACCTAGATATAGCACTGTGATAGTGAAGGACAGATTTCCACTGAACATCAAAAGACAACTTCCTAGCAATGTTTCTTGTCCAGCAATAGAATGGCTGCCATCTAGAGTCCAAAGTCACGTGACTAAAAGGGTTCAATCAGAGACTAAACAGGTTTCTAGAGGAAGTGCTGAGTTTGGGGAGGATCATGGAGTTCAAACAGACTCAGCTCCTTCTTACAGACTGGTCAGGAAAGCGGGCTTTATAATAGATAGTCCTGGATTTCAATCCACCTCAGCCACTTGCTTGGATACATGATCCTGGACAAGTTATTCACCTTTTTTTTTGAGTCTCAGTTTCCTCATTTTAAAAATGGGTATGCAAGATGTAACTTAAAGTATATTGTATTAAAAGAGATAATGCATGGCAAGCACATGGCACAGTATTAGGCCCTTAGCTGTTGATAGCAGTCATCATCAACATCGCATTAGCTTTAGAAATGGAGGAGGAAAAGAGAAAAATGGGAGGAGCTGAGAAGATGGGAGTTAGTCATCCTGCTGGTGGAAGCACCAGTAGGTAGAGGGCTGGAAGTTGTAGACTTAGTGCACAGTTGCACAGCTAAAATTTACCAGGGCTTGCTACATAAATGCTGTGACACGCAAGCAGAATCAACAGCAACTCAAAGAGTAGGGGTGGAAGGGAAGCTGGCGGTTGGAGGCTCATCAGAAACTGAGAAAGGACTCTTATCCAGACCTCATCTACCCATCCAATATTTATTGGTTATCTATAAGCAATTACAACATGGTAAAAGTGTCACAAGGAGTTAAACACAAATTATAACCAAGGCACAGAGGAGAACCATCTGACCCAGATTTAGAGGGTCAGATAAGGGTTTCCATAGAAAATGATAGCTAACTCAAGACAGACGTTACCGAAAAAAAGGTGTTTGGGGCAAAAGGTAGAAAGAGAAGTCAAGCCGATGGTATGTTCGAAGGAGGGTGGAGAATCATAAAACCTTTCCCAGTTCCCCTCTAAAATTCCCATATTCTGCTAATTGTTCTACTTTAAGGTTCTACATTTATGGCTCCAGATGAAAAAGCAAAATAAAATAAATGTCCTACACATGTGATTTCATTACATTTCTAAGAGAATAGTGGTGGGTGGGCGTGACGTGTTTATAAAAGGGCAGCACAAGGGCTCCCTGTGCTACTGTAGGACCTGTGATGTTGAATTCATGAATCCACACAGTTGATAAATAGCACAGAATGTGCACACACACATATGAGAAATATGAGGTGGGATGTATCCATGTCAGTATCTCAGCTGTGATATTACACTATAGTTTTATAAAATATTGCCACTGGGAGAAAGGGGCAACATTTGCAAGGATATCTTTGTATTGTTTCTTACAACTGCATATGAATTTATAATTATTTCCATACAAATTGCAGTTATAAAAGTAGCAACAAAAAAGAATATAGTTATATAAATTGTAGTTATGAAATATGAATTTATTATTGAAACTTTAGCAAAACACCTAAAAAATAAAATGTCAGAATTACTGGTACCCTATGACCCAAATATCCTTTTGTAATATTGTGATCTAGTTCCTTCATTTTTATACTAGTATATGCTCTTATAATGATTTTCCTCTATGTATATATAAATATATACATGTTATATAGTTTAATTTAGCATAGTTTATTCTTTGTTTATTCCACAAATTTTCTATTTCAAAGATCTTCCCATTATAGTAAAATTTCCTTCAACAATTTTTTAAAGATTTTATTTATTTATTTATTTGAGAGAGAGAGAATGAGAGACAGAGAGCACGAGAGGGAAGAGGGTCAGAGGGAGAAGCAGACGCCCTGTTGAGCAGGAAGCCCTATGTGGGACTCGATCCCGGGACTCCAGATCATGACCTGAGCCGAAGGCAGTCGCTTAACCAACTGAGCCACCCAGGCGCCCACAACAATTATTTTTTGATGGCTACTTAGTAATACCATATAGGCGTATCATAATTATCTGAACCAATCACCTTATTTGGAACATTCTAGGCTGTTTCAAAATTTCTCCTATTATAAGTAATTCTAGAATAAATTAAATCTAACTGGTTGCTGACTTTACTGAGATGAAAGAGAACAAGTCCCTAAATACTAAAATGTTAGAATTATCAAACATTTTAGAAATCATCTGCCCAATCCCTCGAAAACAAACACACATAAATCATTTTATACTTATGAAAACTATTTGCCTATTCTCACTTTAGGAAGTAAGGACAAGGTACAATTTCAAAAGCCGTTCAAAAAAAAACATGAGCCACTAACCTTGCTCTAAGTCATTTCTGACCTTGTAGAATCAAGTAGAAGCAGCATAAATGAAAAAATTATAGAGGAAAAATGTTTTTAAGACTTTGGTACATGCTAGATATGGTTCACATTCCCATTCTCTATGACATTGGGGAAGCAGTTTAACTATTTTAATTTTTATTTCTTCATCCACAAACATACCTTCCTCCTAGCAAGCCCTCAATAAATATTTGTTGTCTGAATGAGTGACTGAAGTTACTGGCACATTAGGTACTCAGCTGCTCACTGCTGCTCAAACATCCAATGTTCCTCCTTGCTCCTAGTCAGCTCCTCCTTAGAATGTCCTCCCTTATCCTTCTCCACCTGAGGACATCCTCCCTACAGCACTGTTGTCCTTCTATAGAGAAGCCTTTGTCAATCCACTCACTTCTTGCCCATATTAACTACCTCCTCCTTAGGTATAGCTACATAGATGTCTGTACTTACATTAAAGGAACAACTTGAGGGTCAGTTCTGTTCCTGTTTCATCCTTGAGTAAGGCTTCACCAACTATGTTGACATGACAAAACAAGTTTCTCACATCCTCCACTTTGGCTACAACTATTGGATGAGAGGTACACAAGTAATACCTCTTAAGCCAATTGGATTCTCTCCTCTTGAATTTAGAGTTTGTGATATAGAGACAGATGATCCATGGAGACTGGTTGCTTGAATGAGTGGCATGTGAATTTGTAACATTTGGGGAAGCCATGCACACAAAGAAGACAGAAAAGCTGGTCTACAGAGAGAGAATGAAGGATGCAGCAAATGCTCAGCAGAGCATAAAACAAGAACCATGAAGCACAAGAAAGAGAGAGGCTGCCAAAAGGAGCTCAGCTCTGGAGTTCCAGGCCCAAATGAAGCCGAGCCCTGGGACCCAGAAGGTACCCTGTGATTTTACAACTCCCTTCTTTTGGTTTTCAATTAAAATGTTCTGAAATAAGTTTTTATTACTTGCAACCAAAGATAATTTACTAAGATATGGGTAAGAACCCCAATGCTTTTTCTTCCATCCCTTTAGCATTCTATTTCTTCCTCTGAAATATTCTTTCCCACTTTATCTAAAACTTTAAAATCCTATCCATTCTTCAGACTGATCCTAAATACAACTTAATCAAGGAGACTGTCTCTGCCCTCTCTTAATTGCCTCTTAGAACATTCATTCTGTGCTTGACACATATACATTAGAGTTATTCGTACTTGCCCCATGCCCCATTTAAGTCATTTCCTCTCTCCAGGCTTCAGTTTCCCTGCTTTTAAAATGAGTGAACTGTTTGAGACTGGTGGTTGTCAAAGTGGATTCCCCACAGCCCCATGTTTAGCAATTATGACAGAGAGGTGAGTGGGTAGAGGCCAGGGTGCTACTAAACATCCTATAATGCACAGGACAGCTCCCCACAACAAAGAATTGTCTGGCTCAAAATGTCAATAGTGCAAAGGTTGAGAAACCCTTATACAAAAGGAATGAATATATTGATTATGAGTTGAAGATGGTGAACTTGGTGAAGTATGTGTCATGGACCAATGAGGTCCTGGTCAGTACTACAAATTAAACTATAGTGAAAAGGAATTCTTCCTGGGGCACCTGGGTAGCTCAGTCGGTGAAATGACTGCCTTCGGCTCAGGTCATGATCTCAGGATCCTGGGATTGAGTCCCATATCGGGCTGGGAGTCTGCTTCTTTCTCTCCTGCTGCTCCCCCTGCTTGTGCTCACTCGCTCGTGCTCTCTCTCAAATAAATGAATAAAATATTAAAAATAAATAAATAAAAGGAATTCTTCCTGACTACAGGAGGGTCCTTTACTTTTCAGAGAGATGGTGTAAGTTGTGAAATGGTTGTTTGCCCATGGAGGGAGGGAGGGTATAAAGTAGGGAACCACTGCTTCACATGAATTAGCTTTTGTGGAAACACTGGGGGATGAGAGAAGGAAGGAAAGGAAGAAAAGAAAGAAAAGAAAGAAAGAGAGAGAGAGAGAAAGAAAGAAAAGAAGAAAGAAAGAAAGAAAGAAAGAAGGAAAGAAAGAAAAGAAGAAAGAAAGAAAGAAAGAAAGAGAGAGAGAGAGAAAGAAAGAAAAGAAAAAGAAAGAAAGAAAGAAAGAAAGAAAGAAAGAAAGAAAGAAAGAAAGAAAGAAAGAAAGAAAGAAAGAAAGGAAGGAAGGAAGGAAGGAAGGAAGGAAGGAAGGAAGGAAGGAAGGAAGGAAGGAAGGAAGGAAGGAAGGAAGGAAGGAAGGAAGGAAGGAGAAAGAAAAGAGAAAGAAAGAAAAGATTGTTCTAGGTTCTAGTTATACTTAAAATATAAATGGTAATTTCCTTTCATCCTTAGGAAGCTCCCAATTTTATCCTCCACCTTCAAAATTCTCTTTAAACAGGGATGTTCTGAGCACCCCATCAGGTATCAAGCCTGCTGACTGCCTCAACCAAGAGTTGTAGTAATAGATATCCCACACATTTATGAGGTCTATAGGGTGACCACAAATTGCCTTAAAGCTTACGAATAATCCCAGTATGAATATAATGAAGAAAATGCTCAAAACCTTGTAAAATGAAGAGAGAAACATGATCTAACTTAAAGAAACCTCTGGATAATAAAATATTGCCAACATGGTCTTACTTCATGTCAACCTCTTGATACAGCCAACACTTATCAAGTATCTAATATAGGGCAGGGAATGCACTATAAATAACATTTCCAACAACAAAAATAACTGATGGAAGTATCAAAATGTAATGCCCGTTTCAAGTACCATTACCACTATTTCTCACTTATGAGGCTGCCAAAAATTAAGAAGTTTGATAACAACACTCAGCTTTAACAAGGGTCTGGGAAAACAAGTAGTCACATATACTGTTAGTAGAAAAGTACCTAGTGCATTCCTTGTTTTTTTTTTTTTAAGATTTTATTTATTTGCGATAGAGAGGGAGAGAGCATGAGTGGGGGGAAGGGGTAGAGGGAGAGGGAGAAACAATCTAGTTGTTGTGTTATGTTCTAGGTTCCCTACTTTATACCCTCCCTCCCTCCATGGGCAAACAACCATTTCTACTGTTAGTAGAAATTTAAGTTGGAACAAGGCTCTTTAGACAGCAATCTGGCAAGATCTATCAGAATGTGATATGAGTGTGCTCTTCGCTCTTTCTCCTAGTAACTCCACTTCTAAGAATTTATCCCATGGGTGTACCACATATACAATACATAAATATATACTCAAAGATTTTGCTGCTTATCAATAGAAGAATTGGGACAGTGGAATTTAAAGTAGTCATTAGAGAAAATGAGGTACTTCGCTAGGTAAAAATGTATAAAGTTATCCAAGACATAGTGTTAAGTAAAAATCAAGTTCTATAATAGCACATATAGAAGGATCCCAGGATATACAGGCATTTATTATATATGACTGTGTATGCACACATGTGTCGACGGGCAGGAATCTGCATGTGTCTATGTGGCTGTGTATAAGCTTGTAAATGCATAGAAAATTCTATAAGTATATACAAGAAACAATTAATATTAATTATATCTGGAAGGTAAAACTAAAAGTTGGGGAGGAAGGAAATGAACTTTTATTTTCATTTTCATGCCACTTACTAAATTGTTTTATATTTTCTCTTCATAAATATGCATCCTGCTGTAAACAAAAACAGCGTTCTTGTTTTGGTTTGGTTTTGCTTTTTAAGAGACAAGAAGCCGAGCTCTTATGCAATGGCTTGAAAACAAAGCAACATATGAAATAGAACTGTCTTCTGTTATAACTGCAAATGCTCACAAAACAAGACAGTGTGTGAAAGCCTCCCAGGTTTCATTGTGCCAATGAGGCATAATGGAGACAGTTCTCTCCTGGTACACTGAAAGACAAAGCCGGGCTCCTACCACGTTAGGCGATTTAGTGGCTGGATTTTAAGACCAATAATTAAAGTGAAATGCTGCTATACATTTCAAGGCAACCTAAGCCAATTTCCTTAGCAGTTAAAACCCAATTGGTACTGTTCTATCCCTCCAGCTTGTCTCCTTTTAGAGTAGTTGATACATCATGGCCTCTGGGTGCCCAAGACCTCAACTCTCCTCCTCTGCAAATGTGTCATTTTCCGGTATGTTAGAAGACCTGGAGTCACCGATTTCACTGGGACATTCTAAAAATTGAGTATGATAGGGTATAGAAAGCATGTTGCCGGGGCGCCTGGGTGGCTCAGTTGTTAAGCGGCTGCCTTTGGCTCAGGTCATGATCCCGGAGTCCTGGGATCGAGTCCCACATCGGGCTCCCTGCTCAGCAGGAAGCCTGCTTCTCCCTCTCCCACTCCCCCTGCTTGTGTTCCTGCTCTCGCTGTCTCTATCTCTGTCAAATAAATAAATAAAATCTTAAAAAAAAAAAGAAAGCATGTTGCCAACACTAAGATGCTATGAGAATATTATCATTTGAACTTAAAAAGGCTGACCCTTAATGTTGAACAGTATAGTTACTGATGTCATCTCTGGTATATAAATCCTGTCTACAGTCTCGAATACCTATGAAGCTATGAAGCCACCTCAGATTCTTATTTGATGTAAACAGCCAAAATGGTCTCTTAAAAACACAACTCAGACTTCATTTGTCCCCCTTCCCTTCTGACTCACTAAGTGCTGGTTGTAACAATGACCTATCCTTTCACAGAGCTTGGCCCCTCTTCCAGGTCTTTGCATTTGCTGAACCTAGTCCTTGAAATGCACTACATACAGTGCTCTCTCTCTTTTTTTTTCTTCCTGTTTGCTTCTGTTTCTTCAGGTGTCAACTCAAATGTTACCTTCTCAGAAAGGCCCTTCCTGATTGCGCTCTATAAGGTAGGCTTCCCTCCTCCCCACCCCCACCTTGAGCTATTCTCTCCTTCACTCTAGTCCCTCCATGGCATTTAGCATACCATATAATCCTTTATCTTTGTTTAGTGGTTTATGGTATATCTTGTGCACTACAATGTAAACCCATAAGCACCCAAGTCTTATCTGTCTCATCCTCCACTGTATCACCGTGGCTAGAACCGTACTGGCACATAATATAGGCAGTCAGGAGACATTCATAAAATGAATGAATGCTGAATTTACCCATTGCAAAGTGCTTTCATCTACATTCCCATATTTCTCCTTGCCTGGGAAACAGGCAGGGTCAGTATGATTTTTCTCATTTGAATTACCTGCCCAAGGTCAAAGCTTGTAAATGACAAAGCCAAAGCTTATATCTGAGGTTTCTGACTCATGACTCCCTGATATCCCCACTGCTCAACAGCATCCACAAATTTGGACTCGGAAGGATTGCAAATAGAGCCATTTTTCTAGGCTTTAGCAATAGCTGAAGGGAAGAGAAAGGTCTGTTTTCTTGCAGGGAGGGGGTAGGAAAGACAGGGAAGGGGAAATGGTGTGCTATTATCTTGCACTCCCTAGCTGCAAATTAGTAAGTGAAATTCTTTCCTTCATCTGAATGAAAGGCAGCTACCTCTGGGATGGAGGCTTATGAAACCTCTCATCACCAAGTCACAGTGCGGAACACTTGGCTAATTGAAACAGCAAGTGAAATTTTAGGTAGGTCAGATGCAATTACCCAAACTGGAAAGTGACACCAGTGTTCACAGCCATTGGGCCACACGCAGCAGCCTGGGATCTAAGTCACACACACACACCCCCACATGCATACCCCCAAACTACAATCATCCACATAGCTTCCTATGGCATGGGGTTCCAAGTCTACCAAATATGCCGACTCACTAGAGGAAAGGGGAGAAGACGCAGGTAGGACAGGGGAAGAAGAGAAAGAAGAGCAGCACAGGCAAAGAGGAGAGACAGGGACAAGGAAGCCGAAGACAGAGAGGAAGGCAGAAGAAGAGAATATTGGAAAGAAGGACTGCAGAAGAGGGAGAAAGTGAAGGAAGAATAAACAGCGAAGAGAAATGTTACCCTACTGATTTCTGCTGTGATGCTCAAGGGACCAAATGCTGGCACAAGGCAGCCCTTGAGAATTTCTGGGGTCGGGGTGTTTCTTCAGGCCCTTGGCTGTTTCCATAGAGACCTAGAATTCCTGCTTCAACAGTCACCTTCCAGGTTTCTCTGGTGTGTGAGCTTTCTTCCTGTTTCCCCATCAGCAGGCAAGGAAGGACCCAGAGCCTAGGGCTTGCCCTGTGAGAACAGGCCTAAGGGCAGGCTGGCTACTTTACACCATCCTGGCCTCCGGCCACAGCCCTGGACTCAGCCCAGCGCCGTAGAATTTCAGTTCTAGCCTTTCCACTGATTACCTTACTCCTCCCCTAGGCAAACACAGACCCTGCTCCTGCCTCCCACCTCCTCCACAGCACTCCTCTGGAGATCTGCACAGCCTAATGAGCAGCCCACCAAAAAGCTGAAAGCCTGGTGACACCTCAGGCCAACCTGACAGCATATTCAGCCCTTGGGCTGGTATGCTCCTAGTGTACCTGTAGCATCGAAAACCAACTGGTCACATTTTCCACTTCTGGCCAAGAATGAAAATACTACCTCTTCTTCTGCCACCAGGCTGTCTAGCTTGCCCTATACCTCCCACCCCACATCCAGGCTGCTGTCAGTCTGTCCATTCTTTTGAGCAATGCTTTGCTCTTTCTTCCACAATTCACTGGCACTACTCTGGTTTGGGCTGTCATTATTCTCAGATTAATGGGCACTTACTTGTCCTCCTTGTCCACCAGGCACATGCTCTCTCCCTGTCAGAACGCCCCCTCCCTCACTAACTCATGAATCCCTGGAGCCCAGGAACCTGTGTTTTCAACCAGGGTCTCAGGTCAATCTGATACAGCCAGGACACAGTTGGGAACCACAGACGGGACCCACCTTTTTATGCAGCTGTCAAATATCTCCAGTATTCGCACATTACATTCTTCTCTCTGGAACTGCAGTAGAACGTTTGGGGGCCCTAGGTAGTTTTGCCTTCGTGTGCTCATTCCCCCCCTTTACAAAAATTATTTTTTACTGCATTGGTAATGAAGACGAATTCCTTAATTCCTTACTGTTATACTCATTTATTTTATTCTGGTTTTTTAAAAGAAATTAAAATTAAAACACTTTTGTCAGCCTTAAAATTGTTGTGATCCCTAGGCACCCTGCCTCGGCCCCTCTCCCAAATCTTCAGGACCCTCCCACTGCATACAGAATAAAGTCCAACCTTCTCAACAGACTTACCCCGATCTGGGTTCAATCTGTCTTGCCAGTGCCACCCACTATAGCACTTTCAACCCATATGGGCTCTGGCTTCCAGGCCTAAATGCAAATCTCTCAACACACCATACATGTATGACGATGCCACTGGGCCTTACCTCTCAGCCCAAAACAATTTTCCTTTCCTTCTCCACCTACCGACTTCCTGCTCAAACAGTACTTTCCACTGTGGCCTTCCCTCATCCCCCTGGTTGAAAGTATCCCTCCTGCTTCTGCACTCCATGGCACTGCATGTGTCTATCGTTATACAACTTATTCACCCTGCCATGTGCCAAATATACCCAATTCTGAGGTGCACTTCTTTCACAGCATAACATTTCTAAAATCAGGAAGTGGCTTATAACACATGCCAAATTCACCAGCGACCAGGTACAGTATGACACTTCAACATGCCAACAATCATTTTCTGCATGTGCAAACCCAACGTGCATAGCAAGCACTGGACCATCTGAATCCTTCCTTGGTGCGGTCATTTGCATTGTTAACATCACACACAGGTGAATTTTAATTTTCATCCCTAGTGCCTTTTTAAATTACGCTTTGATGCATTATTGAAAGAAAAAAAATTTTGGATCCAGGCTATGACCTGTGACATGTCAGGTAAAGCAATTTTAAGAACTAGAAATTGCCAGATCTCTTGGCACCTGTCATGAAAATTTCCTAATTCCTTAGACCGTGAAGGGCTTATTAACTCAGACATTGAGCTGCTCTGTCAAATGCTCCTAAGTAAATTTCGAAAGATGTTGTTTAAGTAGACAATAACTATAATATAGCTTTTTCCTGAGTTACAAGTTTTGCCAATGAGGAAGTGTACAATTTAAACTCCAGGATGCTTTAATCCACCTTGAAATTATAGACTCTTTCCAAAAGGAGTTCAAAATGGTGAGTACAGGTTATAAAAGGACACCATAATGCTTACATAAATTGCAGATGGCCAAAGGTGATACAAATAATTTTTAATATTAAACTTGAAAGTAGCTAAGATTCCAACCTCCCAATACTGATGAAGAAACACACAAATCTACAGATAAAAGTCATCTATTGTTAGTTTGTTAAAAAAAAAAGTTTACATTCAGTGCTTCTTTTTTTTTCTGCTAAAAAAAATTATCATGATGATGAATCGTATAGTAGGTTGCATTTTTTTTTTTGGTCAAGAAAGCAGTCTCTTGGTAAGCTTATTATTTCTTTACATTTCCATATTAGAAAACTCTTGGGGGTCTGGGACTATGTATTAATTATCTTTCTCTCTCCTCTAGTGTCCCTTGCATATGAAAAATGCTCATTTTTGAGTTGGTCTAGCTTTCTGCCAACAGTTTCATTTCTATCAAGTCTGGTCTCATTTCTATTAAAATCCAGTTGCATGTTTATTTTATGGTTTGGATGGGTACATTTCATTATAAATTCCCTTTTTAAAACTTCAAAATCAGTGCATGCTTTTATTCATTCAACGAGTATTTATCAGGCCCCTAATAAATGCCAAGCAGTGACAAGAATACAAGGTGAGGAACACACAGCCCTGCTCTGAACTTTACTTAGAGTCTAGAGGGAGAGATAGGCCAGGCAACATATCACAACCTAATGTGGTAAGGGCTAAGGGAGGGATATACAGGCTGGGGGAGGAGCACGGAGAATGGCCATCTCATGCAGTCTACAGGGGTTAAGGAGCTCAAGAATGAGCAGGAGATAACCTGGAAAAGTGGGCATCTAGAGGGCTCTGGGAGAAGTTGGCCTAACCTGAGAGAACAATGTGTGCAAAAGCATAGAGATGGAGGTGGGGGGCAGGGGACCTACCAGTGGAGACAGGATAAGAAGTCTCCTGGGCTGGCTTACAGAGGTAGCATGATGGGCTTCTGAAGTCCAGTTAAGGTAAAGTGACTTTATCCTGAGAACAGTGGGGACTCACTTTCATTGGCAAGATATTGCTCCATAAAGTTATAAAGCGGTACCAATTATATTGTTCTCTCAGTGTCAATAAGGATTTAATCAGTCTTATTCAATACTGCTTTTTCTCTGCCTTCTTCATTTCTAGCATTTTAAAATTCTTTAGGTTCTATTTAAATCAAGAGAGCTATCTTGGGGTGGCTCAGTTAGTTAAGCATCTTCCTTCAGCTCAGGTCATGATCCCGGGGTCCCAGGATGGAGTCCCATACTGGATTCCCTTCTTAGCGGGGAGCCTGCTTCTCCCTCTCTCTCTGCCTGCCATTCTCCCTGCTTGGGTTTTCTCTCTCTCTCTCTCTCTCTATGTCAAATAAATAAATAAAATCTTAAAAAGAAAAAGAAAGAGAGAGAGAGAGAGAGATCTTATTTACAAGATTCAAAATGAAAAACAACTACATTCCTTTCAGTTACCTCAGACACTCCTATTTCTCCTTACCACAGGGAAAGCAGCAAATAGAAACATTCACCGGGAAATTCTTTCCTTGAAACTTTATGGACACTTCTCCACGACATTTTACTCAATGTAGAATAAGTAGAGCATGTGTAACCTCAGACAGTTTGCTTAACCTCTCTGTGCCTGGTTTATTCAACTATAAGGAAAAATTAACTGGGGCACCTGGGTGGCTCAGTCGGTTAAGCATCTACCTTCGGCTCAGGTCATGATCCCAGGGTCTGGGGTTGGAGCCCCACATCAGGCTCCCTGCTCAGGGGGCAGTGTGCTTCTCCCTCTCCCTCTGCTGCTCCCCCTGCCTGTGTTCTCTCTCTGTCTGTCAAATAAATAAATAAAATCTTTAAAAAAATTAACTTTCACCTACCTTAAAGAACTCTTATGAGGATTAAATAAGATACCATAGGTACAGTGTTTAGCAAAATGGCCTGGATTGTAATCATTGCTACAATCAAAAAATTGTAACAGTTTTTATGTTTAAGCATTACTGAACAATGTATATAAAGATACATGGTTACAACTTTATATTTTATTATAATTTTAATCATGCATATACACATATATTTTATATATATATATGCTTACACACACTTTCAATAGGGTTTATCTCTAAGACAAAGAATCAGGGAAGGGGGAGGGTATATTATATTTTCCATTATATTCTTTTCTGTAATATTTAATTCTTTTTTAACAAGAGCATGGAAAACTTTTATGATAAAAACTTTTATAATAAAAATTAATTTAAGATTAACATAATAATAAAAAAGAAAAGAAAAAATTAATTTAAAAACCTTGTTAAATAAAGTAATATATATCTAAATATATATATTATTATAGATATCTATATATTTATATTATAATAAATCTATGTATCTAATATAGCTATATATCTAAACATATCTAGATATATATCTAAATAAATATATTTATATAGATTTTTATATATGATTTATATATATGATATATATTTAGATAGATAGATGATTAACCTAGAAAAGAAGACAACTGAGCTCAGAGGAGAAATAGGACCTGTTCTCTAATTTTCAAAGGGTGGCCATGTGGACAAAGGATTAGATTTATTTTGTACCTGGAGAGCCAAAAGGCCTAAATAAAAAGAAAGAACTTGGTGCTGATGAGAACAGTCCAAGGGTACAGCCTCAGAAGGCAGTGACAGCTCCAACACAGAAGGTGCATGTCATAGGCTACATGGTCATCTTTCTGAGACTTGGTTCAAAAGATTCCCCTTCTGGGGTGCTTGGGTGGCATAGTTGGTTAAGCCTCGGACTCTGTTTTAGCTCCAGTCTTGATCTCAGGGTCCTGATCTGAGGATCGGTAGATGGAGCCCCACAACAGGCTCCACGTTGCGCTCAGCGTGGAGTCTGCTTGAGACTTTCTCTCCTTCTGCCTCTGCCCCTCTCCACCCCGTATTCTTACACTCTCTCTTCTCTGTCTAAAATAATAAATCTTAAAAAAAAAGATTCCCCTTCTAAGTCTATGAAACCTGGCAGTCTCCAAGCATTTGAACTTTGACAGAGACGTATCCTTAAGTGGCTATCTAGAAACATTCAAACTTTAGGCACACATTAAGTTAGTAAATCAACTTTGCCTTCAACCTATAAAACCCTTAAATGGGCAGGTATTCCTAAGAAAGGAATATTAGCGTATATATGCTTATAATATTTCAATGAGGTATGAAGTTATCCAAATAAGTACTTCATAACAATAAAGTCTGATTCAAAATGTAGATGCTGTGTAAACACCACCTAGAATAGCATTTGTTAAGGGTAATTTTTGCTTTCAATCAGATTTATACTAAATAGGAATATATATTAGCATTCTTCATTATCCTTACACTTTTAAATCCCATTAAAATCTGGGAACATTTTAATTGGACTACTGTTTTATGGCTTATCATTATGAATTTGGTAAGTAAAGCCTTATGTTGGAAGATTTTAGTGACTCAAGACTAAGAGTTCATTTGTGGATTCTACTTTCATGGTAGGTGAAATGAACACAAGGTAAATATGGGGTTCCAGAGCTAATGAATTGGGACAGCTACAGTGCCATCTGGGAGATGAGAGAATGACCTCTGAATGACAATCTGTTCTAGAGAATAATTCAAGAAGAGAAAGTGAACCAGGGCAGGCTGAGAGCTCTGGAAGACACACATCTGGCTTGGAGGCTACTCTGGAATGTACCACTTGAGAGTCTGTTGACTTAGAAAGTCATTAAACTTCTCTGAACATCTGTCACTCTTTCATCTAAAAACAGAGGGGAAATCCAAGGAGATAATATTGTTTCCATCTCAATAATCAGTTGATATTATACCTACACAGAAAGACAGTTCAGTTCAGTGGAGAAAAACTTAGACCTTAGAGTCAGAAAACCTGAATCTGGCTGTCACTAAGTAGCTATTTTTTTTTATTAACATATAATGTAATTATTTGTTTCAGGGGTACAGGTCTGTGATTCATCAGTCTACTAAGTAGATATTTTACCTTGAACAAGTCTCCTACCATCTCTAAGAGTAAGTTTCCTCATCTAATTCTAAGGACACAGACAGCAAAATAAAGGAAAACTTCAAATGTATTCTCAAGTTGTTTTAAATCTCAAACTAAAAGCTCTATTGTAAGAACCACTATTATGATTCTCCTTTTATAAATGGGGAACAGGCTTAAAATTTTTCTACGTTTTACAGCTAGTAACAATAGTGCAGATGTTTGATATCAAGTCTCTAGGCACAGACATGCCACTTATTCTGCCTAATAGACTTCTGGGGAAATGAAATAAGGTAAGTGCCCAAGTGTACCACCTATTATAAATAGCTATACAAGTGTAAGGTATTGTTAGAACTAAGCTTTAAATCCTCTAGATTTATTTTTAAATCCCCTAGACATATTTTTTCCATTCATAAACATTTCTATTAGACCAAAAGCCCCATGAACCACCTCTCCTATCCAGCATGTCACAGTACAATGAGTTGAATAAATGGGCAGATCACTGTTGTTTTTAGAAATGATCCATGAGCTTAATTAAATATCTTAAACAAATGGATACATTTACACTGCACAAGGCCACTCTTTGAGGATCTAAGAAGAAAGAACTATAATTAGACAAGATAGATATAGTTGCACTAGTCAATGAAACTTGCTACCCACTAAGAGAAATCCCACTCTCAAGGCCCAATTGCTCATCCAGACCAAACAAACAGCATCTTCCCAGACTGTTCTCAATTGTAAATATGCATCAAAATAGTCATAAGATACACAGTACTGCCATAACAAAGCCACGACATTCCCCTAAACAGAAAGAAGAATGGGGACGGGAAGAATCCTTGGAACCTCTTCATACAGGGCTAGTTTGATCAAGTTGAAGAATCAACTCCTAGCAATAGTGCTTTACAGATAACCATATTCTTAATTAAAATGTTTTCCCATTACAACGGTTTATCAATTCACTTCATTTTTCTTCTCTAAACCTATTGAAAAAGTCTGATTTGGTGAAAAAGACAATCCTCAAAAATCCAGGACTCATTATAGGCTGCTGTGTTTTTGAGTTACTGCTCCTGTCATCTAATAGTGTCTCATTCACTATTATATTCTCCCACAGTGCTTAGCACAGTGCCTGGCATATAATGGACTCAGGAAATAGGTGTTAAAAATATTCTAGGATGTAACATACTTCAAAAACAAATTCCAATTCTTAAAATAAGAATCCCTATGAGAAGTGAAAATATACAAAATTTCATTTCCTGAAAGTGGGGCTCCTCCTCACTCATTGGAAATTGTTCATTCCATATGTACATGTCCACGATGTTCCAGAAAGGATTATGGTGGCATCATTTGGAACGCATGAATCTTTTTCTTTAAGACTTAAAGGAGATCACATCCAGTCAAAAGATGCTTTGGACTTTCTCACAGGTTTAGAAAATAAATCATATACCCATGTACAACATCAATACCAAAGCTGTTAGAACCATCAGTCCTTCAGATAGTTTTAGCTCTAATTTAAAATGGCCCTGAGAGGGGCACCTGGGTGGCTCAGTTGTTAAGTGTCTGCCTTTGGCTCAGGTCATGATCCCAAGGTCCTGGAATCAAGCCCCACATTGGGGTCCTGGGATTGAGCCCCACATCAGGCTCCCTGCTCAGCGGGAAGCCTGATTTTCCCTCTCCCACTCCCCCTGCTTGTGTTCCTGCCCTCGCTATCTCTCTCTGTGAAATAAATAAATAAAATCTTTTTAAAAAATAAAATAAAAATAAAATGGTCCTGAGAAAACATTCTACCAAGACCTTATTTAACTACAATAAGAGCTTGTATGGGTAAATTATGTTTTCAGGTCAGGACACTTGAACATCTGTAGATGATATTTTACCCCACTTATGGGATAAGGAAAATAGAAAATGGTAGTCCAGGGAGAGCCATTACACAACTAAAAGAAACAAGCATTTATTTGCAAAGTGCAAGAATTAAATTCAGTTTGTTTTCATTACTTCCCAAACAACCCAAAGTGAATCTTCCCTTTGGAGTCCTCAGTTATCCAGTATATTAAAGTTGCCAATGTAGAACAAACCATGGAGCACTTCGATTACAAATTATCTTTATGTAAATAATCCTCTGATCCTGGTTCCTTGAAAAGGTGAGGAAACAGCTATAATAATACCCCTGGTCCAACAAACATATATTAAATGACTGTTTTGCTATAGAAATCGCTAAAAGAGCATTTCCAACAGAGAGAAAGCCACCTTGTTGAAATGCTTTATAAAAAAAAAAAAAAAGGTTGCAAGCCCAGATACAAAGTTTAGAGGCATTTTCATTTTCCTTATATGTAACGTTTATGAAATATTGGTACACTCAATGCAAAAAGATAAAGATAAACAAGATCAAAGCCAATAGCTGATGAAATAAACGTCATTGTACAAATCATAAAAGCTGAGTAAAAGGGTTCTAGATAAAAATTTGCTCAAGGTAAAATTGCTGAAGAAAGGTAACAGCATTGACCCTAGCAAACAGCCAAGTTGAGAAGAGGCACAGCTTTACAGAATTGCAAATAACAACAGCATTACGAGAATAATAATTGGAATAAATACCGTTCGTCCGCAGGCTGCGAAAACAACGCACTTGCTCCTTCACGTCTCCCCCTCATCCAGCTGGGTAGTGAAAGCAGCTGCCTCTCCCTGCCCTCCTTCCCAGTGGCTCCACGAGCCACCCGCTCCCTTCTCGCTTCCACCCCTTCCCTCCCCTTTCCCCTCCTCTCCCCGCCCCCAGCTGGTGTATTCAGCAGCCTAGCCAGATTAAGAGGCGCTCTACAGTCACTGGGCCTCAGGACTGATCTAACGTTTCCTAGCTCCTTGAACTAGAGAAATTAGAGACACGACACCCTCGTGGTATTAGATGCCTTCGCTCCATCCCGGCCCCTCCCAGGCCAAGGTTGGGTGGGAGCCTCGGGCTAGTGGAGTGGGCAGCCACTGGAGGACACGGCGGAGTTCCGCTGGGCGCACCCCGCCTCCAGCGCTACCTGAGCTGTCCATGGTGCTGGCGCGGTCCTGAGACTGCTGGGCGGGACTCCGCGCGGCTACCGCCGCCCCGGCGTTCACTCTCTGCTTGCCGCCACCCGCGCCGCTCCCCGCACTTAAGTCCCGGTTACTGTCCACCAGCTGCAAGGATTCATAACCATCGTTGCTGGTCTTTTTCCGGTAGCTCCCGAGGAGACTCATGGGCAAGCCCAGAGAAGAGGGGGAAAATATCAACCTGGGAAACGAAGGGGGAGGTGGAATGTGGAAAGGGCTAAAGGAGGAAATTAAAAAAAAGAAAAGAAAGGAAAAAGACCATCAAGTGTCCGACATGACGCAAAGAGGAGGGAAAGAGGGAACGGCCACCAGAGAGGAGCTTTGCGGGGCGGGCGGCAAAGCCACCGCCCTGGGCAGAGAGCGACTCTGGGCGCCCCGCGCGACCGAGGGAGAAAAAGAGGGCACGGGCGGGAGGGCGAGCGGGTGCGCGCGTCCTCGGTGCCGCCGCCGCTGAGCCGCCGGCCCTGCGGAGCTTCGGGCCCCGGGCCAGCCGCCCTCTGGCTGGGGAGTGCCCGGAAGCAATCCTATAGGTGTCGCCGCGTCGCCCCGCCGCGCAGCAGGGCAGCTCCAAGCGCGGCTGGCCCACGGGGAGGGAAGAAAAGAGAAGGAGTGAGGGAGGGGAGATTCTCAAGGAGGGGGGCTGAGGGCGGTAAACGGGGCGTGGTGGGAGGGGGAGGGGACTACTACGTCCCGGGTAGAGGGTGTTTTCGCGCGTGAGGTAAAGAAGAAAGAGGCTGGGTGTCTCTGCTTGGTAAGCTTTGGGGACGAGGGGGTCTCTTGGTAAAATCGACACGCCCATTTTGTATAACTTAGCCTATATTTGCTGGAAGATTCGGCAAGTCAAAGCCACTCCGACGGTTACCGTCCTGGAGGACTGACTTGTAACTTAATTGAACAGAAAAAGAACGCATCTTAAATGCCAGGCTATATGTACGCTAGGACAGAAAAGAACAGCAGTTTCTTTCAAACCAGAATAGGAATGATCCCTAAGTGAGATATCAAAGAGCTGGCTATTCTAAGTAGGAGACAGGGTCCATTCCACCTAGCGAGTAGATGTGACTGTTCCAGTAACTATTTGTTGAACGAATAACTAGGGGGCGGGGGGGAGCGGGGAAGAGGTCGAATCAGGTGCAATTTCAGTTCTGACATCATTTACCTTGGGACCTGGAGAAAGGACTATACCACTCACTTGGCTTGAGGGGATGGTTAGGAAGACAAGGATTTTCCTTCCATTCTCTAGCCCCTCCCCCTTTTTTCTTTGACAATTTTGAGAAAACAAAGAAAACAGTCACTCATTATCAGAGAATTCATCACGAAGTTAATCAAGCTGAAGGGTCAGAGCCCCTTTCTTGCAGATGCCCCTTTCAAGGCTGTGTACCTAATTTCATATTCATGAATTTGCATTCTTATTCTTAAAGAGAAACCCAACATTATATATTTCAAGACTTGCAAAACCTGAACATAACTCTAAGTCTCAAAATGTAATTACCAAATGTTCTTTTTCACTTGAAATAATAAGACTACAGAAGTATCCTTCTATTTACATTTCGAGTGAAATTCTGGTTTTGAAAGGATCCTTTTCCCTATTAGGATTTGGAATGATTAAGTGAGGAGCTTTTCATAAGTCATTTGGCAGAGTTTTATCACCCATCAGCAAGAAAATATGCAAAATTTGCTTAAGCCCATACACAAAGCCAGCTTCGCCTTCTTCTCACCTTTCAAGGCTTTCTCTTGATGTTATTTTGATCACTTAAGGACACAAAAATCAAACAACAGCATCTACAAGCATTGGGTCCCAATCATTTGAGACCCAAAGAGTTTTCAGGAAGCTCTAGCTCTGCATACGTCTACGTAAAATAAATTAATTGTATTGAGAGACATATGCCTTTCAAGGATCACTCAAACACAAATTCTTATAGGAAAAGGATGAATCAGTAGAGGCCAAGAATGCCGTGGATCCCTCCAGTCCCTCTGGGAAGACCTCAATTCCCTGACCAGTTGCTTTCCCAACTGCATTAACTGAAGAAGGTGTTGTCTGATGCAAATCACAAATTGAAGTTAATGCTCATTTACAACAAGATCAAACAACTTGATAGCAGTTAAAATTGTAATAAAATTTTAAACACAAATTTTATACTTTCAGTTTTTCAAATCTGTCAGACTGAGCGATTTTATATACATGACTGAAGTAATACTCTGTAAAGTCTAGTAAATAAATATTTTCCAATAATATTTTAAATAATCCTTTTCACTTTTCCTTCTCTTTTAATTCATTACTAAGGCACAGGGAGAGTAAATACTTAGTGTCCATCACGTACAAATTCTGGATTTCTAATCACTGGATTAAGATAATTTAGAGATGACCATTTTTCAAAAGTGAAAATTATTTTCAAAAAGAGCTCTTTCATTTATTTTTGTTCAATTGTTCTCGGAGTTGCAGGCATACTGCGTGAAGAAATTAAGATGAAACATGTGCCTTTGTATTTTTGGATATCTATCTCCCCAGTCTGCAAATGTAAAGAAAAACATGAATGGGCTACAGGGACCCTTTAATTTTTTTTATTTATACTTAATTTAATATAAAGTTACTCAGAATAACTATTAATGACCCTACAAAGTTAAGGATATGAAGAATACAAAAAGGCAGGAAAATGCAATAGCTAGATTAATATACAACAGTCTAAAAACTAGTTTGGGGCTTAAATTGGAATATACACCAATTTTGACACTCAAATTGTTTTTATTATCCTAAAGATCAAATTCATAAAAAGTTCACTTATCCATGAGATCTTTTCTATTCTATAAAATAGAGCATAATAAAAATACCATTATGTAAAGAATTAAATTAGTACCTAACACATATAGAGTAAGTACTTAACAAATATTCACTATTATTACTATTATTGGGCAGGCTTGGGCACAGCTCTATCCTCAGTGCCCAACAGTCCTAGTTCTTCCCATGGGAGTTGCTCAATAAAGGATAAGTATTATTTTTTCCAACACTATACTAATGGAAATTTTTCTGTGTGATTCTGAATGAACACCTGTGCTTAAGGAAGGGCACTGGTAAAATCCAAGGCAAATATTTAGAGCTAAACTCTCCTGCATTTCCAAGAGCAAGACTGGAATAATTTACTTTATCTCAAGAATACTACATCACATCTGAAGGGGTACATGCACCCCAATGTTTATAGCAGCAATGTCCACAATAGCCAAACTATGGAAAGAGCCAAGATGTTCATCAACAGATGAATGGATAAAGAAGATGTGGTATATATACACAAAATGGAATATTATGCAGCCATCAAAAAAATGAAATCTTGCTATCTGCAATGACGTGGATGGAACTAGAGGGTATTATGCTAAGTGAAATAAGTCAATCAGAGAAAGACATGTATCATATGATCTCACTGATAAGAGGAATTCTTAATATCAGGAAACAAACTGAGGGTTGCTGGAGGGGTGAAGGGTGGGAGGGATGGGGTGGCTGGGTGATAGACACTGGGGAGGTTATGTGCTATGGTGAGCGCGGTGAATTGTGTAAGACTGCTGAATCACAGACCTGTACCTCTGAAACAAATAATACATTATATGTTAAAAAAAAGAAGAAGAAGATAGTAGGAAGGGAAAAATGAAGGGGGGGAAATCAGAGGGGGAGACGAACCATGAGAGACTATGGACTCTGAGAAACAAACTGAGGGTTCTAGAGGGGAGTGGGGTGGGGGGATGGGTTAGCCTGTTGATGGGTATTAAAGAGGGCACGTATTGAATGGAGCACTGGGTGTTATACACAATGAATCATGGAACACTACATCAAATAAATAAATAAATAAATGGGGGGGAAAAGTAAAAAAACTAGAGTCAACTAAATGCTAGCAATAAATGATTGGTTAAATAAATTCTGGTATAAAATAGGCAGACAATGGGATATTATGCAACCATTAATACTCATGCATGGAAGAGCATTTAATGACATGAAAATATGTTTACAATGCCCTAGGTAAAAAAGCAAGCTAAAATATACAGTATGATCCCATTTTTTTTATTGAGAAATAAAAAAATATGTATAGAAAACTCTGAGAGGTTAGTATAAAGATGTTAACAATGATGGCCTTAAGAGTGATTTTTATTCTTTTCCTTTGTGTATATATATATATATATATGTTCTAATTTTCCATAATAAACACAATGCTTTTCTAAACAAAACAAAACAAAAAAGAATACCACAATCACAAACAGCAAAGCCAAAGGATTAGATGCTCTCTTTGGGAGAGAGTATTCTTTCCCTTTGCCTTTGCTATTGCTAACTTTAGTCACTTTTATTAACTTGATGAAGGTTATTCACAGAGGAATGTTCAGGCTCTATTCCTACTCATTCCCTCCACCCCCAAAATACTCTACCATCACAACAGATGTCACACTATTTTGTGGTGGGGGGATTGGAGAAGATGAATATATGCCACAACCCATCTGGTATTATGATCTGTGCTTTTTAATTTCCAGGAACTAAAACATACTGGTTAAGACTGAGGTTCTGGAACCATATTTCCTAGGATTGAACCCTATTTCCACAGACTCTGCTAGCTCTATGACCTTAGGCAAGTTACTTAACTTCTCTGCCTCACTTTTCTCCTTTGTAAAATGAGCATAAAAATAGTACGACTAGAATAAGGCTGTAGTGAGAATTAAATCAGTACCTAACATATAGTAAGTGCTTAACAAATATTATCCATTATCACTGTTGTTCTATTTTTATGTGGATAAGTAACTTTTTCTAAAAATGTAATTTCCTATCTGTAAATTAGGTTAAAATCTGCCCTGCCTATTTATTATGATGATATATAATAATATAAAAGCATTATGTATAATGTAGAGTAATTATTCTGCCTTGAGGTTTTAGATATTTTCATGCACCTCTTACATTTTAGACTCCTTGAGAACAAAATTCCATGTTTTGCTCATGTCTGTATCCCTCATGGTACCCAAAAGAGCACCTTACACTCATCAGAGATTGAATAAATATCTACTGAATAAATAAATAAAATGTATTAGTATCACCTAGTCTAGTGATTTTTTAAAAACTGTATGTTGTGGTCTACTATTAGACTATAAAATAAACTTCGCAATTCATGACCATTATTTTAATAAAAATGAAATAGGGCATATGGTAAGATATTGTTTCCTGAACTAGTATTTTGAGTTTGTGAAAGTATGAAAGTATGTATGTTTCTCCTCAATCATGACATAAATGTATTTCTCACTACTGGGTACCAGTTATAAATGTTTGAATGTCTATATATAACAGAACCTCCAGTACTAAGAGGTTCCCAATTGTGAATGTCCTATACACTGTGACATCTGAACTCACTTGGATACATAACTGGACAACAAAGAGTTCTGGCTAACCAGACAGTAAATGAGAACAGAATTGCTCTGTTCTCTCTGTTGGAAAATGCAAAAATTATTATGTATGATCAGGTTTCTAAAATACACTTCTTCGATTTTATGCTTTAATATAAATCAATGAATAGCACTGAAACTTTCTTTGGCAACATGCCTCAGGTACATAATTCAGATTATGTCCTTATTGAATAAAAGTCTGTAGATATAGACAATGCAAAGTGCTCAAACAGGGGACCAACAAGCCATATCTGGCCCCCAAACATGTTTTGTCTGTCCTGTACTTTTTTTTTTAATTGTCAGCTTAAATGCCTCCACAGAAGGTACACAGGCCCCAGCCTGAGTGCCAAGTTCACCACCACTTCCCCATATGAAATACCCAGGCTGCCCCACTTGTTCCTTGTCAGTCAGCCCTTGCAGGCATTTAAATTTGAGACCTCTAGTGTAGTGGCCAAAACTGGAGGAGTAACAACACCAAGACAGATGCCAAAAGCTTCATCTTTAGGCCACAGTCCAGAAGAAGGTTGAAATCCTCTCCTGGCTCTATTATTAATCAGCAGAGTAGCCCTGATAATCATTCTCCTCTTAGCAGTAAAATTGAAGGTGTTGAATTACAGCATTCTCTCTAGTTCTCAAATTTTCCTATCCTTCTCAAAACTTTAGTTGTCACTTCCCTCCTTCTCCAAAGGAAGCCCAGAGGGAAAAACGATGACCATTTTTAAGTATTCTAGTTCTAAGTCCCAGTTAATCAAGGTTTTACTACAGAACAGATGCTTAAATGGTGGCAGCTATCAAGAGTTGCACATAGAGCAATACATAAGAGACATGAGGGAATGTGCTGGAAAAACTGAGTGAACTGATAATGTTTAGCAGAAGAAAACCTCAACTATTCCTACAATATTTCTTAAGAAATGAGCTTGTCTGTTCCTGGTGCCTGATGGAGTGTTGGGTCTCCTACAAGACAGGACAAATTTTCCAGGCAGGGTATATTTTTTAAGGTAACTCAATACCCCAAAACCTGTCCCTCCTTGAACTTCTAACAGTAATAAGAACAACTGCCATTAGTTACTTTCCATTTGCCTGGTACCTTACCTACCTTAACTGTCATCTTCCCAACAACCCTGCAAAGGTGTGACCCTTTTTTGAGGCACACTTGGAGAGGTTAAGACTTGTCCAAGTTCATACAGCTAGCTCTCAGTATTCAAAATCCCGTTTTTATGGGGCGCATAGGTGGGTCAGTTGGTTAAGCATCTGCCTTAGGCTCAGGTCAGGATCTCAGGGTCCCAGGATGGAGAGCAGCGGTGGGCTCCCTGCTCTGCAGGGAGTCTGCTTCTCCCTCTGCCCCTCCCCCCATTCCTGCCCCCCGCGCTCGCACTCTCTCTCTCTCTCAGGCTCATGCATCTCTCTCTAATGAATAAATAAAAATTCTTTTTTAAAAAATCCCATCTTTCTGATTATGCTTTAGCCACTGCACCAGCCTGAAAGGGCAATTCCAGTGGTCAAAGTGAACACTGGATGACATTTGGGTCATTTCTTGGATCTGACCTAAGTGTGGCCAGTGAAAAATAGTTTGGGCATCTTATGGGAATTACCCTTGCTTTACTCCCCACATGGCAGGTTCTCCTCAGTGGAACCTGAAAGTTTTCAATTTATGTGGGTTCCCAATAGGCAATCTTGTTTTGTAATTATCTGGCCTAGAGGACTTTTTATGTTGTGCTCCTGAAAATGGATACTTGGCTACTCTTTGGCCTAGTTTTAATCACTAGAAGGAAAAATAATCTTTATATTCATTAAAAGCAAGCCCCTAGCTTTCAAATAAGCTTGGCCCCTGTTGAGTTTGTGCATGTATATGTGTATAAATATGTGTGTATGCGGATTAAAAAGACTTTAGGTGTGGTGGAAAAACCACTAGCTTTGGGGAAAAAAATACAACTATGTTTGAGTTTTGGACCTGCCAGATGCAAGTTTTCTATAATTTGTTTTCCACTCGGAGTCACATTCCCTTTCCATAAAGTTGAAGAGGTACTTGTTCTCTCTCACAGAAAGAATCAAATGAAATAAGGTCCTTGAAAGCATATAATAAACACTAAAGCCCTACCCAAATGCTTCATTTCATCAAATCTAAGAAATCACCCATTTTGAGTCACAGCATTAAGAAAAATATACCACTGATGACCTACACATGACATATTCTCAATTTTAAGATGCTTAAAGACTGCATAAATGTTAATATATTAAAAATTGTTTTAGAAATGATGAAACAAATTTTATTATTATTTGACTATCTGTTAACCTGAGAATATTATTTGTCTATTTATAATTCAGGTATTTTGAGCAACTCTGGTAGGTAAAGACAACATTCCTCATATTTTACCAGGCCTAGCATAGTGCCTGCCAAGTAAAAGGTTATCAGCTAATTAATGAAAATGCAAAAAAAAAAAATGTTTCAGAGGCCATCTTTAGCTTACAGAAAAATTCACCATGGGTTTCTTTAGTAAGCTCACTTAAAATGCTGTGTCATTTGCTAACATTCAACTTACCCTTGACTCTTCAAGGTCATGCTCATGGTTTAACAATGTTACACCTACATTACCATTTCAAGAGTAACTCATTGAATCACCTGTCCCTTTCATTTGTCACTTTACAAGCAAGGAAAGCAGCTTCTCAAGTGGACAGACTCTGACAAACTACCATAAACTGGCCCTGTGCTCAATTGCTCTCAATCTTGGAAATAATGAACTGAAAATATTCACGTGGTAATCAGTTCCCCAAAGTCAGGTACAAATCTACACAGAAGTGAGTTTCCCTAAATCTTAGATATTCCCATGTTTGGCCCTGAGCTCATTATATATGGTTTTATGTTAAAGATCCTCAAAATGTAAGTGCTTATTCTCTGTAACCCCCTTGTGCCTAAAGGTTGAGCCCTAGAAGATGTGGCAGATCCTATATGATGGTGATGAGGAAGACAATGATCACCTCAGATGCAGGTAGAGTCAATTCTTGGGGTGTGAGTCTCCAGGGCACGAAACCACTGTCACCCACTTGCCCACATCTCACTGAAGGGAAAGAACGAGCATTTCCTGAGCACTAAATTCAGTGCCTGGGTTTTTTGGTTTTTGTTTTTTTGTCTTTTTATCTAGTTACCCATTTAAACCTGAAAGGCCTTTTGAGAAGGATTACCATACCCATTTCATAGCTATGGAGACCAGAGCTCTGAATGCAGCTGACTGTCAGTGATCCCTAATATTCCTTTCCAGCTGCTATTGCTAACAGAATCCTTGATCTTTGGCTGGGCACATGGCCATATAGCATAACAAATCTATTTCTCAGTCATTTTTCATGTCTTGGACCTGCCACGAGCAAGTTTTCTATAATCTGCTAGGTATGTGCATGAGAGTAAGTTGTGGTATAATAACAGTGATTTTGTAATATAAGTATAAATGATATGTGCAATTTTTAGTATGCATCCTTGAAAGGGAGGATGGGTGGTATTCTTTTCTTCCATTCCTCTTCCCTTTCTTCTGGTTGGAATATGAAGCTCCAGGGGGTATCTTGGACCATGAAGTGAACTTGAGGATGGAAGATTTTCACAATGAAGCAACAGAAGGACCTGATTCCCAGAGAATCATGGCAACCCTGGACTGATTATCTCTACACTTCATGAAGAAACTATTTTGTTTTAAGTTACTGTTATTTTACTTTTTTCTGTTATGTGCATCCAAACCTAATCTTCACTAGAATCCAACTGCAACCTAACCACTGGATTTATCCCAACATTTACTGGCAATTATATAAAGTCTATGCAATCATGGACAAATTATATAAATTCTCTATGCCTCAGTTTCCTCATCTATAAAATACGAGCATCAAACTAATAGAGCAGTCATTAGAATCAAATGACATGAAGTTCATAAAGAGCTTAGCACAGTACCTGGCATATAGTGAGAATTCAATTAATTTTACCTATTTTGTTATTTCTTGTCACTATCTTTCACCTGACACATAGCTCAGTCTATTGTGCCTATTATGACTCCAAAAACAGTGATCTCTCCACCTCACTCTGCTATCCAGAGACTGCCTTCTTGGGCTGACCCAGGCCAGAGCTGCAGGGCTCTGCCTATGTCATCAATGAAATCTCTAGAAGAACTGCCCCTTCCTTGGAGTGTAATTCTCTTTCTTTGATCTGCCAACATAATCTCAATGCAGTCTGGAACATTTTAAGCCCTTAAAGTTGATACAGAATTCAGAGCAGGGGCCCCTGGATGGCTGCAATCAGTTGAGCATCCAACTCTTGATTTCAGCTCAGTTCATGATCTCAGGGTATTGGGATCAAGCCCTGCGTCGGGCTCTGTGTTGAGTGTGGAGCCTGTTTGAGATTCTCACTCTTCCCCCTCCCCCCTCCCCAGCTCACACACTCTCTCTCTAATAACTCTCTTTCTCTAAAAAAAAATAAATAAAAATAAATAATTTTTTTAAAAAGAACTTAAAGCAAAGTGTCAGTGTTTATGACACAGTAGGTTTGAGTCTATTTATTTCAGTGTGACCAAGTAAGAGAGTCTGATTCTTTCTCCATTTGTGCTAAAAGTAATAAGGAACTTGGGTAATAAGTCAGAGAATCTTTATTTTATTATTCTATCTTTCTACTTTCTATTACAGAAAATTTCAAACATATACAAATTATGAAAATTATATAATGGATCCCTTTGTACTCATCACTCAGCATCAACAATTACCAAGTCATGGTCAACCATATTTTATCTGTATAAATCCCTACCTTTTTAGCAAATTCCAGACTTTGTATCATTTCATCAACAAATATCTCAGAATGCAGCATTTTAATTTTTGGAACATAACATCAGATTTCATATTGGAGGGGGGCAAGGTGCCATTCCACTGTATGCTGAGAAATTAAAGTCATCCACCAGTTCCCTCTCAGGAGACTGTCAGAGGAACCTGCATAACCTTTCTGTTTCCTTTATTTCACAGTGGAAATAACAGATCATCCATTCAGCTTCCTGTCCCCACTCTCACTCACCCCCAGCCCCACAAAACCCACCTCTTCAAGTACTGGTCATAATCTTAGCTAGGCCTTGCTACCTGAGAGATCTGGAAATCAGCATGGAATTAAGTTTATCAGCATAGCAGAAATTTACGGACTATTAAAGTTGGAAGAGGCTATAAAGGGTAGGCTATCCCTTTCAATTTAAAGATAAGAATATTGAGACAGGGAAGTGAGCAAATTGATTCACTTCTGAGCTTTCTAAAATGCAAATCCAGTTATGTGACTCAGCTACTCAAAGCCGTTTGAGGGCTTTCCATTGCCCTCAGTCTAAGGTATTTAACATAACGAACCCTTCCCATTCTAAGAGAATTCTAAGAGAAGCTACTTCCCTCTATTAAATATAATATATATTAAATATAATAGCTAACATTTGTTGGTATGGTAAATACAGTAGCTAATATTTATTGAGTACCAACTATGCGCTAGGTACCCAAAAATAAAGTATATAATCAGAAATTACAAAACCATGGGGTCCCTGGGTGGCTCAGTTGGTTAAGCGTCTGTCTTCAGCTCAGGTCATGATTCTACAGTCCTGGGATCGAGCCTCACATTGGGCTCCCTGCTCAGTGGAAGTCTATTTCTCCTTCTCCCTCTGTTGCTCTCTCATGCTCGCTCTCTTGCTCTCTCTCTCAAATAAATAAATAAATAAATAAATAAATAAATAAATAAAATCTTAAAAAAGAAATTACAAAAGCAAAATGCCCAAGTGGTGGTAAATATGTTTTAAACTCATCACCACAATGATAATTATGGTAGAGCTTTTTTACGACCTTTAAAGCTTTGGATACAAGATTGGACAGCATAGTAGTATGGGTTTTCAATCCAAGAAAGATTTACATGTTACTGTGGGGCCAGTTTCCTTACCCTATTCCTTCACAAATTTCAGTGGAAAGCAATTTGGTAGGGGAGAAAGTAGCAAACAGTGAATTTAGTAAAACTTCAGTCAACACAACCTAATTTTCTCAAATTCTGTCAGTGTAGTGGTTAAGAACATGGGCTTTGGTGACAGACAGATCTGGGCTCTCAGCCTGGATGTTTAAACTTAGATAAAATATGTACCTTCTTGGAGCCTTAGTTTCCTCACTTCTAAATTGAGGTATTACCCCAAAGAATGGCTGTACTTATTAAATTAACTAGGATAGGTACAGTGTACACTTACTCTCTTACGAACAAGAGTAACACTCCCTTTTTCTGGGAAATCTTCCTTCTCTGGCGTTGGAATTAGAGCCATGGCCCCGAGGTGGCTATCTGAAGCCAAGCAAAGTCAACATGGCCTTTCCACAGGACTTTTCAATTTAAAACTAGAGGGAATAGGTCCAAGTCTTCCCTTAGAGCAAGGATGACAGGCAGGAGTCAGTGGGAGCCACACTTTCTGGAATGTGGAGGGAGATAAGTGATCTGCGAGAACAATGTTGTCAAGGAGACAGAAGTAAATTTGAGAGAGGAGGAGAGAAACAGACAGACAAGAGAGAGAACACAGTGGTTATAGCCTAAGAATTCAGGAGGTCCAAATGCACCAAAGGAATCCCCCCTAAGACAGTACTTAGCACAGTGCCTGCATCATTTTAGCTCAATGAGTTGAAGTTACTGTTTGCACAGATTGGATCATCACTCCTCTATTTCCCTGCTACACTTAAAGAGGAAAAGTTAAGATGCCTAAATAAAGCTCACATTAGAAATTCAGTAAAATAATAAACTTCATACTGTCACTTAGAACCCCTACCCATTCAAACCTTCTACACTTTTGCACCGATAGCTAACATTTATTCTGTACGCTACCTTCTACAGAGAACTTCCATGTAGTGTAGCATTGCCCAGTAGAAACATGATCCAAACCACAAATGTGAGTCATATATGTAACTTTTAAATCTCTAGTAGTCACATTTTTAAAAAACAAGAAACAAGTGAATTAATTTTAATGTATTTTATTTACTTCAATGAGCACAAAATATTTCCATTTCAACATACAGTCTACAGAAAAAAGTAATCAGCAAGTTACTTTTATTTTTTTCATAGTAAGTCTTCAAAATCCAGTGTGTATTTTACACTTACCACACATCTCAATTTAGACGAGTCACATTTCAAGTGCTCAAAGGCCACTGAGCACTAGTGGCTACCATATTAGTACAGATATAAATTGTCTCGTTAATCTCCACAATAAGAAGGCTGAATGAAGCTTCCGTAATTATAGACGATAAACTGAAACTCAAAAAAATTAATTTGTTCCTACTCAACAACTAGACAATAACCCAGGCTTAAACCCTGGTCTCCAAATTTTATGTTCATTATCACATTATGCTAACTGTACAGTAAGAACCAATGTTCAGCATGATCCTGAAATATAGCCAGATCAAATAAATTAATAATGATGTGGCTTCACCCATATAATGAAAGGTTGGACAGGTGGCTTTTAGGTACAGGTGCTGTATTTATTGATTGATCACTCAAGACATAGAGCCTGCCAATGGGATAGAGGAGATCAAATGGGAACAATCCCAACTTCTCTAGATCTATTGATTCACGAGCGTAGTGACTCTTACTATCACAAATGAAAGTGTTCCCTCCACTAGACCTTCTTTCTAACTAGCTATTACTCTGTTCACAGAATCAAAATCAAAATCTTTGCAAATAAAACTGTTCCTTGAAACAGTCTGCAACTGCCAACAATGCAACTTTAACACCTGAACTAGTCCAGCAAAATGGTTTCTTTGAAACAACAGGCAGAAATGGAGAGCAAATAGTCTCATCTGTTGTCAGTGTCCCACCATTTACAAGAGAGAGACTGCCCTTTCCTAAGCAGTTATAGTTGACAGGTCAAACTTTCAAGAGAAAAATGGGCATTGCTGATATATCTTAACCACTACAATTTTCTCTGGATATTTTCATCACATAAAATGCATTGTTTTTTCTTTGCAGCAGCAGACTATAAATCCTGCAAATTAACAAGAAACTTGCTTTCTAATCAAGATAACTGTGAAAGTATTTAGCATAGTGCCTGGAACACAGCAATTTATTGTTGGTTTCCTATGCATCATAGATTAAACCACATTGTCAAGAAATATTTAATGCCTGGGAAATACCTACAATATAACATTAAGGGAAATTACCAGAACACAAATCAGATTCTAGATATGAATCACAGTCTTTTTTAAAAATGAAAGTCTGTATCTATATGTGCATAGACAAAACAATGGAAGGAAATATACCAATATATTAACAATAATTATCTTTTGATAATAGTATTAAGAATGATTTAAAGGATGCTTATTTTTGTATGTTCTGGACAATTGTTTGCAAAAATGGCTGCAATCAGCCCTCACCCCCCTCCCCCACTCCTTGCCATCCACACCACTTTACAACAACAGTACTTCACATTTCCTTTCACCAAGAAGTAGTTTACTTCCTCACTCCTTCAATCTGAACAACAGAGGGTGTTATGGACTAAATGTTTGTATCCCCACAAATTCATGTGTTGTAGCCCCAAATCCTAATGTGATGGTATGTGGAGGTGAGGGTTTTAAGAGGTAATTAGGGATAGGTGAGTCATGAGAATAGGGCCCCAGTGATGACCAGAGCTTTCTCTCTCCATCATGTGAGGACCCAGCAAGAAGGTAGCCTTCTGCAAGCCAGGAAGAGGGCTCTCACCACCAATCCTATCTTCTCACAGCTTCTAGACCTGTGAGAAATAAATGTCTGTTGTTTAGGCCACCCAGTCTATTGGAATGGACTAAGAGGAGATGTAGCATTATACCAGTTCCAAGCCTAGCCTCAACAGGCCTGGTGGACTCCTGCTTGCTCTCCCGGATTCTCCTCTCCTTCCCTGGGAGAATGATCCCAAGCAAGTCCGCCATAGGTTAGAGACTTCATGGAGACACTGGCCCAGTCATCCCACACATGAGAGCAGTATCTACCAAAGCTTTGACCTAGTAATTTCCCTCTTAGTGTACAGCCAACAGAAATAAGTGCACCAAAAGACACACTGAGAGTGTTCATAGTAATACTGTTTGTACTACACCAAAACCAGAAATTACATACATTTCTGCCTGTCAAAATTAAAATGAAAAAGTGGTATATTTACTCTCTGGAATACTCTATAGCAATGAAAATGCACTACAGTTACCACACTGCATGGATGGACCTCACAAATACAGCATTGGGGCAAAAGAAGCTAGAACAAAAGATTATATACTGAATTATTCCATTCACATAAAATTAAAAAACAAGTAAAACTAACCTATACTGGTAGACCTCAGATTCGTAGTTACTCAGCAGTAGTAGGAGGATGGGTGGTGACCAGAAGAGGGCTCTGGGTTGCTAGTAATCTCTTGTTACTGGATGTGGATGCTAGTTTCACAAGTGTATTAACTTTATAAAAATCCATCAACCGGAACCCTTAGAAGTTGTGTGCACTTTTCCATCTACTTAATTTAAGTTTGCTTAAAAATTCAATATTTTCAGGGCATTAGCACACCCACAAATCAATATGAAGCATTCTGAGCCCAAAGTTTACCATTTTATCTCCTGAGAAGATTCTGAATATGCCTATTTGTGTAATGCTCTTATTTACTTTTGCTTACCGCCAACTTGGCCTTTCCCAGTGCCTTTGTTCGCTATAAATTTCTCATGTTAGATTAAGCTTCTTGATCTTGCTTTCCCTTCAACCTTTTAACCCTTTCTTATGAACTCACAGGAAACTAGCAACAAATTTTAGAAAAAACAGAATCAAGAAAGCTGAAACTAAGATATTCATCTGAATTATAATATCGAATCCCCTAAGGACTCAGGATGTAATAGCACACGTACCTCTGAGCAATTGTAGTGAGGGGTAGAGGCAGTGAGATCCCCAGTAGACCCCTTCCCGTGGCTAATGCAGCTGGGCAGGTGCCATTCCCCAACCCCAGCAGAAGACAAGAGGTTTTCTCTGGAGAGAGCATCAGGAGGTTCACTGGACAGGGGAACACCGGGCATACATTTTGACATTCTGAATGCTAAAATCTCTACCATTCTTCCCGGCATCTCAGCAGATATACCGGCAACCTCTTAAATTAAATGGCACAGCAAAAGGAGGCAGGTAAATGGGGAAGTGCTTTTTCTTCATTCAATCTATGAAGCTTTAGAATGAGTCTGTTCCCCGAAGACTAAAAAAGAGAAGATGAATGAAAGGAAATACACAGCAATCAGGAGTAAATAACTACTACTCAAGAGTCATTAAGGAAGTACCTTTAAAGAAGGAGACAGGAGAGGGAGGCCAAAATGATCTACAACAGAATCTCATTATTCCACTGATTCATGGACCTCTAATATAAACTTTTTAATATTCACTTATAAACTCATCACCCTCTCCATGTTTTTACATTGCATTCCCTCATTTGCCTGCCATTTTTGAATGGGCTTTTAATTTCTTTTAAGATTATTTTCCAGCAAATCTACCATCATAAATATTTTAATATATTTTTATAAATATTTTAAGTGCACTAGTTTATCTGTCAAAGTAATACATATGGTATCTCCAACCTACTCACCTCAACCTTTCATTCACTTTCTTTGACTCATTCACTCACTGATTTATTCATTTTTATATGGGCCAGAAACAATGTTAATAATAATAATATAATAATAATAATTTAGCTTTCAGAACATAATTTTCAGGTGGGCATTAACTCTCACAATGTGACAGTTTCTGTTTTTACCTAAAGAGACAAAACAGCATAGAGAACATAAATTGGGGGTCAAAGAAATCTATGTTGGAATTCTAGATCTACTGTTTACTAGTTGTTCAACCCTTAGAATATTTCATGATTCTGATTCTCAATGACTTCATCAATAAAATGGACATATTAATAACATTAATATTGCTAGTTTTATTTTTTTTTATTTTGGGGGGGCAGCAAACAAGCTTTATTGAGCAATAGCAAAGTGATAGTACAAAGCTCCCAAAGAGGGAGGGGACTCAAGAGGGTTGCCCAATATTGCTAGTTTTTTAAATGAGATAATATATGCTCAGCACCTAGCATAATACCAGCACATAGTAAAAGGTAAGTAAGCAGCAATTTTATTATTTTTGAGTAATAAATAAATAAGTATGTTATAAATAAAGTATAACCTACTTTCTATATCTAAGATTTTAAATTATATGCATTACCTCATCTAAGTTATATCAAGACCAACACATTGTTCTCATCACTGCTGTTATGATTTTCTACATTTATCAAACAAGATGAAAGAGACTGTCCATGACCTTTCAATCTTAAGAAGTGATCTCTAGGTGATCAAAAAAAAAACAAAAACAGATGATCACTTGGAATTCTGCTATTCAAATGGCTAGTGCAGAGTACTAATTAACAAAATGAAAATTAGGCTCTGATTGTATGAGAGAAGAATATACACAGAGTAAGAGTCAGTTTCATTCAGCACATGTTCATTGATCTCCCAAGTTGCTGGGGGTAGGGGATACATTAAATTACTCCATAAATGTATCATGAGCATCAACTTTGTGATAGGCATAGTGCTGCGCCCTGGATTAGATACCTCCCCAGACCTAAAACACAGCACAGAATAAGGTAGACACCAAAAAAGGAGGGGGTGGGGAAGCTATGGGGATTTATAGAAGGGAAATTGTTGGGAACACCAGGGGGAGGCAAGGGTTATCTCCTGATCACCTCCTATCGCTGTGACTCACAACAGTTCTTGGAATAGTGTGCACTTCATATGGTTAGAATGGAGCCTCTCATTCAGGTGATAACACAGGAAAGGCTGCAGGGAATATATTCTTTGAAAAGGGTTTTCAAAAAGAGTATTCTTAATAGACCAACTGAATTGGGAAGAGACACTTCATATACTCCCAGCAATGAAAGCAATGAAAGACTCCTCCAGACACAAAGGAGAAAAACAAAACTGGCCAATCAGTACACCCATCTCCTGGCTTTAAGGAGGGTTGGGGGGGCAGGAGTTTAAATGGTTTTTCACATGCACTAAATACAGCCTTTTATTTAAAAGCCTGAAGTACTGAAATTGTTTTACCTCTCAATGAACAGTGCTGATAAAGCATTCTACTACTATGGGACTTCCTCTAATATAGTCTGATCAACTTTTCTTCCAAGCCTGAAAAAAAAAAATTCCTGAAAAGCTTAAACAGAAAGGAATGAAGCACTAACCCATGCTACCATATGGAGAAACCTTGAAAATACTGTTAAGTGAAAGAAGCCAGACACAAAAGACCACATATTGTATTATTCCATTTATATGAGAAGCCAAAAAAAAGGCAAATCCATTGAGACAGAAGGTGGACTGGTAGTGGCCAGGGGCTGGGGAAAGGGGGGAAAGAGGAGAGAGCATTAATGGGTACCAGGTTTCTTTCTGGGCAATGGAAATGTTATGGAATTAGAGAGCAGCAATTGGTTGCACAATCTTGTGAATACATCAAAAATCTCTTTATTGTATACTACTTTAAAAGGACTAGTTTTATGGTATGTGAATTCTGTCTCAGGAAAAAAAAAGAAAAAGCACATTGGAATTTTATTAGAAATGTTCCACTTAATTTTTTTTTTGGTGTTTGTTGGTTTGTTTTAAGCCATGTAATTCTTTCCTCAGAGGAAATCCTACCCAATATGAAAAAAGAAAACCTCTCCACAGAACTCTAGCACTCGGGAAAGCCCAGTTTGAAAATCTCTATAATGAAACCCACTCTCTCATTTACATGGGTGGGGAAAATGAGACCCAAATGTGAAGTCACTGAGTCAAGCTGTGTTGGGGACTAGAATGTAAGTAGGAAAACTTCAGGCCTCTGAACCTCCAGGCCAATGGAGTTTCATTCCCCCCTGGCCTCCGCATTTCTTTAAACATCTCAAATAATCCTCCAATTTACCAAAATAAATAAGAAAGGTTATCTAAACAAAACACAAAAACAAAACGTCAATTTGTACCTTATCCCCTATATTATTTGTTTACCCTGCAATTTGGATTATTCTCCTAAATCATAAAACATGGTTCTGTTGAAAGGACAGTTTGAACGGTTAAAGTGCCAGTTTCTAAATCTTCTTTTAACAGCTGAAGGCCTATGTATTATTATGCAATATTTTGAATATAGCAGTATTTTGCAATACTAAAAAGTATGAGGTATTTGGGCCATCATGTGGAAAAAAAAGAAAATATGATCTCAACAAGGTAAAGCACATATATTTTTTTTTAAAGATTTATTTATTTGAGAGAGAGCACCATGCTCGAGTGCACACATGTGAGCAGGGGAGGGGCAGAGGGAGAGATAATCTCAAGCAGACTCTACACTGAGTGTGGAGCCTGACATGGGGCTCGATCTCCCCACCCTGAGATCATGACCTGAGCTGAAACCAAGTTGGACACTTAACCAACTAAGCCACACAGGCATGCTGTAAATGAAAATATATGAAAATTTTTCATAATTTTCCTATTTTATATGAAAATATAAAGATATACACAAAAGGGGACACATTCAAATTTTAACAGTGATCCCAGAGGTGTGGATTAATACATGGTTTTACAGCTTTTCTCTGTGCTTTTCTGAATTTTCATACTTTCCTTTGAAACCATATGTACTTCTTTTTTTATTATTATTTATTTGACAGAGACAGCGAGAGAGAGAACACAAGCAGGGGGAGTGGGAGAGGGAGAAGCAGGCCCCCCGCCAAGCAGGGAGCCCGATGTGGGGCTCGATCCCAGAACCCTGGGACCACAACCTGAGCCGAAGGCAGACGCTTAACAACTGAGCCACCCAGGCGCCCCACCATATGTACTTCTTAATGACACCGAATTGAGTCAGGCCTGTGTAAGACTACATGCCAGGTGCAGTCCTAGGTGATTTTTACATACTATTTCTAATCTCACGACAACCCTATAAGTTGGGTATTACTATTCCAGTTTTGAAAATGAAGAAACTGAGGCTAGAAAGTTAAGGAACTTGTCCATCTTGTTAGTCTAAGAGTAGGGATCAAAACATGGCTTTCTTTTTTCTTTTCTTTTTCCTCTCTCCCTCCCTCTTTCTCTTCTTTCCTCCCCCGCCCCCGCCATTTTACAGTATGTATTGAGGTCCTATGGTGTGTCAGAATTTAATCTAGTAACTAAAAGTATGAGAAGTGACATGAAAGGGAAAACACAGGATGCTCTGGGAATATGTTATAAGGCAGGGCATGGGGAGGGGACCTGGAGTCAGAGAAAGCCTCCCAGAGGAAGCTACTATCTGAAAGAGGAATCGAACTAAGCCAGGAAAGAGGAGGGTAAATACATTCTAGGTAGAAGGAACAGCATGCTGGGAACTCAAAATCTAGCCTTTGAGAAAGTAAAATGAATCCAAGATGACATAATACTCACTACCAATTCCAGGGTGTATGTGTCTGTGTACTCGTGTGTGCATAAATAAAACGCCTCACCACATTCTCAGTAGGCCAAATCTTTCAAAAGCAGGAGAAAAAGAGGAGATACCAACCACTGTTTCTTTCTCCTTACTGCTCCCCTACCCCAGTAAAGGCAAGTCCCCTCTCCTGCAAGCCCCTCTCTTGGGATCCTCTCCTTCTAACACTGGTTCCCAGATTTTCCCATTTATTTCACAGCAGCAGAAGTCACAGCTGGGTTCAATCTCTGCATCCCCCACCCCCATCCCCAGTTTGGAGGAAGTATTCTAAATTTAAACCACACAGCACCAAACTAAAAATGGCTTAAAAGGGGAACAAAGTACCTTTTGCTGGGCTCTTGTTAATTTCACAAGCACAAATTACCCTTTTTTCTAAGCAGATGTAGTCAAATGATTCTTAGGTAATAATATAGCCATCTCCAAGTTCACAAGAGATAAAAGTGTCCGTTTTTTAATAACCAGGGAAGAGGTTGAAGAGGGCAGAAACAGAGTGGGGAGTTAAGTGCTGACTCGTGTAAGACACATTTGGGGTTCTGAGAATGTCATCCAGCTCCAGTGTTAGTGCATGCTGGATCTTCCCCATCCCGTCTGAGTCAACTGGTTAGAGGGGCGCCTGACTGGCTCAGCCAGTAGAGCATGCGACTCTTGATCTCTGGATTGTGAGTTCAAGCCCCACGTTGGGTGCAGAGGTTACTTAAAATATATTTTTTAAATATATATATACTTAAGCATATATATTCATATATATATGAATCAGTTTAGAAAAGCAAGACAGACCAGGAGTGAGAAGCCTGGCTACCAGTCCGTGCCCACCCCCAAGCAATTTATCTTTTCCAAGCTTCAGCCTCCTCATTCCTAATCATTTTAGAGATTGGAGCCTGACTTTGATCAGTGATTTTTTTTTTTAAGATTTTATTTATTTATTTGCTAGAGAGAGAGAACACAAGCAGGGGGAGTGGCAGGCAGAGGGAGAAGCAGACTCCCCCACTGAGCAGGGAGCCCAATGCGGGGCTCCATCCCAGGACCCTGGGATCATGACCTGAGTCGAAGGCAGACGCTCAACCAACTGAGCCACCCAGGCATCCTTTGATCAGTGATTCTTAAGCTCTTTTGTCCTTGACACTTCTTTTTTTAAATTTAACATGAAAATGTTAGTTCTATGAAAAATTTTATGTAAGTGCAGCAGATATACTTAAAAGTGATCCAATCGTGTTCAACTTTATGAATTTTCACAAACTGAATGGACCTAAAAAAACAGCAGCCAAATCAAGTAATAGAACATTACCAGCACTGGAGTAGGAAAATGCATCTGAAGACTGAAAAATAAATGCTAGCTTGTTTGATTTTTTTTAAGGGGGGAGGGAGGGGCAGAGGGAGAGAGAGAATCTCAAACAGGCTCCACACCCAGGACAGAGCCCAACCCGGCTTGATCTCACAACCCTGAGATCATGACCTGAGCCAAAAATCAAGAGTCAGATGCTTAACTAACTGAGCCACCCAGGTGCCCCTAGCTAGTTTGATTTTGATAGGAAATTTGGGGAAACATGAAAAACATTTCCACAAATGGGTAATGCACCAATCACTTGGTGACCCTTCAGTTTTATGCCACATTTGAGGAGAGCTATTTATTCCCCTGACCTAATTCCTACAACTATAAAAATGTGTATTTGAGAAGGAAGGAGAGTCTACTGCACAACTGTGCAAAAAATACGAGATGAACACTTGAACTGAACTTGAATTTGAGAAACCAAGGGCACAGATAGTGAGATGAAGCTCATGGGTGAGACCAGCACCACACATAACCCTGCAACCTGACAAGGACACTGAAAAAAAACACCTACTCAGCTACAGTAAAACGTTTGAATCAAGTTTTCTAAAACTTATAATGCAATCACTCAAATTATTTTGTGAATTTTAGAATCACAGGGAACTTGGGAGGTGAGAGTTGAAAATTCCAAATCATAAAATCATAAAAAAGTACTAAACATCTGGATGGAAGACCAGACTCAGGAAAATGAAAAAGTCTTTTAATATACATATTCTCTGGAACAAGGCAACACAAACGTGTACATATTTCAGAGAACATATGGGGAAAGAAGATACTGACATGCTTTTTTTTTAAAGATTTTATTTATTTATTTGAGAGAGAGAGAGAATGAGAGATAGAAAGCATGAGAGGGAAGAGGGTCAGAGGGAGAAGCAGACTCCCTGCTGAGCAGGAAGCCCGATGTGGGACTCGATCCCGGGACTCCAGGATCATGACCTGAGCCGAAGGCAGTCGCTTAACCAACTGAGCCACCCAGGCGCCCATACTGACATGCTTTTAAAAAGCAAGAAACAGGGGCACCTGGGTGGCTCAGTCGTTAAGCGTCTGCCTTCGGCTCAGGTCATGATCCCAAGGTCCTGGGATCGAGCCCCACATCAGGCTCCCTGCTCAGTGGGGAGCCTGCTTCTTCCTCTCCCACTCCCCCTGCTTGTTGTGTTCCCTCTCTCACTGTCTCTCTTTCAAAAAATAAATAAAATCTTAAAAAAAAAAAGCAAGAAACAGTAACTAGAAATCAACTGCACACACCCTTCATTTTTTATATAAGATGTTTATAATGTCATTGATATTTTGGAGGTTTTTGCTCTGTTTTCATTTTTTTAACAGAACCTACATTAAATTGAAACAAAACAAACATGATCTGCTTCAACTTTCAGCTGTAACAGAGTGGAATGTAGCAGGCCAACAGTTCTGCTGAGGGCAATCAGAAAGCCAGGTAAAATCCAAAAACACCTGTGTTTGAAGCAACAGGAAAGCTACTGATCAGTCAAGATTTGAGGATCCAGATCTTGGGGAGATATGAGGCTCACAGAGGTAAGCCCAACTTTCTGAAAGCCCATTTTTCTCAGTAGGGTATTTGCCAGTTCTTGACATGGGGCAAGAAGTTGAGCAGTCAGGCAAAGGGCAGCTACTAAGAGGCAGAGAAGCCTGCAGAACTTTAGAACTTCTGGGGCTACAGTGACAAAAATGAAGTTCAGGTCTGAAAAGTCATGTCCCCGAGAGGCTCAAAGAAGTGAACCTAACATGTGCGTTCTCCTTGAAGTATGGTTAACTGAGCTGCACAGGGTAAGAGGCTCAGAAGTCAAGGAGATGAAAGGCAGAACGAGCATTTTTTCCGAGTATTCAGTGGACTCACAGTATTAGGAAGACAAAAATTGGAGTTTAGGACCTGCTGAGAGAAACATCTAAGGCTCTCAATCAGTACTTCTGGGGGCCTAGGATTGGGAAAACCCAGAAATAGACAAATCTTAAAAGTCTGCAAAACACACTTAATTAGACTGAGAGCCTGATTAGATTGAGGTGATCTTTCTACTGTGGGCAAGGAATAGGGTAAATACTCTCATAAAGGAGATGACATCATCCACAGCATCTTCATACACGATACTGGACATTTAATAAAAAAAAAAAAAAAACTGCCAGGCATATGAAGAGAACCAAGAAGAAAAACAGAAAATATAAAGATTCACAAACGACCCACACATAGGAGTTAATAAGTATGTTTTTTTTAAATGACTATGATTGGGACACCTGGGTGGCTCAGTCAGTTAAGCATCTGCCTTCAGCTCAGGTCATGATCCCAGGGTCCTGGGATCGAGTCCCACATCAGGCTCCTTGTTCGGCAAGGAGTCTGCTTCTCCCTCTGCCTCTGCTGCTCCCCCTGCTTTTGTGCGCGCTCTCTCTCTCTCTGACAAATAAATAAAGTCTTAAAAAATAAAATAAAATAAATGACTGTGATTAATATATTTGAAGAAATAGGTAAAATGGAAAATCTATTTTTTTAAAGATTTATTTGAGAAAGAGAGGAGCAGGGGGGAGGGGCAGAGGGAGAGGAAGAGAGAGTCCCAACCAGACTCCATGGAGCCAAACACAGGACTCGATCCCATGACCCTGAGATCACAACCTGAGCCAAAACCAAGAGTTGGTCATTCAACTGACTGAGCCACCCAGGCACCCATAGGTTTGGGGTTTTTTTTTTTCTTTTTTCTTTTTGGAGAATCTATTATTTAAAATAATCTAATAAAAATTTGAAAGCTGAAAAATACAAAATGATATTAAGTTAACAGATGGTGTAATAATAAAGTAGACACAGCAAAGAGCTAGTGAGCTCTAAGATAACAAAATATAATCAAAATGGAAAAGAGAAATGAAGACTAAGAATACAGATAATAAAATCAGACATGTATGGAACAGAGTAAAAAGTTCTAACATAAAAGTAATTAGAATCCCAAAAAGAGAGAAGAGAACAAAGCAAAAACAGTATTTGAAAAGATAATGGCAGAGAATTATGAGAATTACAAAAAACATTAAGCTACACAGATTTAAGAAGATCTGAAAGCCCCAAGCAGGATAAACACAAGGAAAATCACACCTAGGAAAAACTGCTGAAACCAAATATATAAAGTCTTTTTTTTAAGATTTTATTTATTTGTTTGAGAGAGAGTGAGCCAGTGAGCATGGTGGGGGGTAGGCAGACTCCCCACTGAGCTGGGAACCCGACATGGGGCTTGATCCCAGCACCCTGGGATCATAACCTGAGTGGATGGCAGATGCTTAACTGACTGAGCCACCTAGGTGCCCCAAGAAAAGTCTTTAAAAATTGCCAAAGAAAAAAGATGCAGCATCAAACAGCAACAATAAAACTAACAGCTAACTTTCCAAGAAAGGAAGAAAGCCTTAAAGTGTTGGGGGTGAAGGGGGGGAATCTTCCTCCCCAGAATTCTATAAATCCAATGAAATTACCTTCAAAAACAAAGGCAAAAACTAATCATTTCCAGACTGAAAGCTAAGAATATTCTTTTATACCAGATACGCATTACAAGAAATACTAAAAGAAGTTCTTTTATTGTTGTTGTTGTTTTGTTTTGTTTTGTTTTTCATGCAGAAGGAAAAGATCCCAGAGGGAACAGATGGAAATAATGAAAAGCCACGGCTAGGGTAAACATGTGAGTAAACCTAAGCAGAGGTTGACTGTGAAACCAGTAATATCAGTGTCTCATGGGGAATTAAATATGTAAATAAAATGAATTATAATAATGACAAAAGAGGCAGAAGGGGAGGGGGAACTGTGAAGGGAAGGCAGGGAAAATAGAATTAAAGTATTCTCAGAGCTTAACTTCATCTGGAATGTGATTAAGTAAAAGTAGCATTGGATCAATCATATACACACAAAAAGTAAAATGGAAACAAATGTGTAACATGCTAGTAGAGAGGAAAAGGGGAAAGTTAAAAGTAATGCTTGATTAATCAAAAAAAAGCAAAGAAGAAAAATGGTACATAAAACAGGTGGAACACAAACAGGAAACAAATAGTAACATGGTAGCTGTAGACCTTAATATATCAATAATTACATTAAATACTTTAAATACTTGAACTAAAGACTAAACTGTCAGACTGGATTTTTTTAAATTCTTGTATATGCTATTTACAGAGGATACAGATTAAATATAAAAGCAAAATTAAATTGAAGTATAAAGATGAAAAAAGATATACCATGTATGTATTAGCCCAAAGAAAGCTGGTATGGCTCCATTAATATTAGAAAGGTAGACTTTAAGATAGGAGGCATTACTAGATATGAGAGACATTTCACAATAAAGATATAACAATTTTAAGTGTATATGGTATGCACCTAAAATCATAGCCTCAAAGTTAAATAAAGCAAAAGTTAGCAAATATAAAAAGAGAAACAGGCAAATCCAAATTCATAATGGGAAAGTAAGGATATATAACATCTGTGATACAAGATTTTAAAAAGTGATATAATTGACATATATAGAACATGGAACCAAATAACTTCAGTATGCACATTCTTTTAAAGTAGACATGTAAGGGGCAGTTACCCGGCTGGCTCAGTTGGTAGAGCATGCAACTCTTGATCTCAGGGTTGTGAGTTCAAGCCCCACACTGGGTGTGGAGCCTACTTAAAAAAATAAATAAATAAAAATAAAGGCCAAATCAGCCTCAAAAAAAAAAAAAGACATGTAACATACATATATAAAAATTGACAATATGCAGGGCCCAAAGCAACTGCAACAAATTTCAAAGAACTAAAATCATCCAAAGTATGTTCTCTGACCACAGGAAAAGTAAACTAGAAACAAACAGCAAGGGAAAAAAACCCCAAAAACCTAGAAACTCCCCAATTGCTTAGTAATGAAGAAGTACATTTCTAGGGGGGATGGGTGAAATAGGTGATGGGGATTAAGGAGTGTACTTGTGATGAGAACCAGGTATGGAATTGCTGAAGCACTATATTACACCCCTGAAACTAATATAACACTGTATGTTAACTAACTGGAATTTTAAAAAATACAATTTTTTAAAAAAGAAGTACATTTCTACATGACGCTGTGAGTCCAAAAAAAAAATCACAATGGAAATTATAAAATATTTTGAACTAAATGACAACAAAAATATGACATAATAAAACTAACAGGATGCAGCTAAAGCTATGCTTAGAGGAAACTGATACCCTTAAATGAAAATATTTTTTGGAAGAACACTGACAATCAGAGATATAAGCTTCTATGTTAAGAAACTAGAAAAAATTTCAGAAAATTGGAATCGAGTGTTAAAGTAAATAATAATGATAAAAGAACTCATGAGATCGAAAACAAATTTATAATATAAAAAACAACCAAATCAAAAATAATAGCTCTTTGCAAAGATTAATAAAATTCATAAAACTTTGGCAATATGCATCAAAAAAATGAGAGGGGCACCTGGGTGGCTCAGTCTTCAAGCGCCTGCCTTTGACTCAGGTCATGATCCCAGGGACGTAGGATCGAGCCCCACATCAGGCTCCCTGTTCAGCAGGAAGCCTGCTTCTCCCTCTCCCACTCCCCCTGCTTGTGTTCCCTCTCTCGCTGTCTCTCTCTGTCAAAAAATAAAATCTTAAAAAAAAATAAAAAATAAAAATCTTTGGGGCTCAATCTTTGAGCGTCTGCCTTCGGCTCAGGTCATGATCCCAGGGGCCTGGGATCGAGCCCCGCATCGGGCTCCCTGCTCAGCAAGAAGCCTGCTTCTCCCTCTCCCACTCCCCCTGCTTGTGTTCCCTCTCTCGCTGTGTCTCTCTCTGTCAAATAAATAAATAAAATCTTAAAAAAAATGAGAATTATCAGTATAAAAAACAGAGAGAAATATCAATATTAACAATAAAAATAGAGACAAGACCATACAACCTACAAATATTAAGATCTTAAAAGGGGGGCGCCTGGGTGGCTCAGTCGTTAAGCGTTTGCCTTCGGCTCAGGTCATGATCTCAGGGTCCTGAGATCGAGCCCCTCATCGGGCTCCCTGCTCCATGGGAAGCCTGCTTCTCCCTCTCCCACTCCCCCTGCTTGTGTTCCCTCTATCACTGTGTCTCTCTCTGTCAAATAAGAAAATAAAATGTTTTTTTAAAAAAAAGATCTTAAAAGGATAAAAAGAAAACCTTTTACTAATAAATTTGAAAATTCAGATAAAATGGATAAATTCCTAGAAAAACACAACTTAACTAACACAAAAAGAAATAGAAAATCTGAGTGAATCTATACCTATTAAAATAAATGAATCCACCTTTTAAAATCTTCCTACAACAAAACTTCCAGGCCCAAATGGTTTCACCAGGAAATTCTTCCAGACATTTAAAGAACAATTCCAATCTTACAAAACCATTCCAAAGAACAGAATAAAGAGGAGAAATATCTCCTAATTTGTTTTATAAGGCCAGCAAAACCTTGATTACCAAACCTGGCAAAGGGACCACAACAATAGAAAATTATAGGTTAATCCTCTTGTGAACAAAAATATTCCTCAACAAAATATTAGCAAGTCAAATCTAGCAACATATACAAAGAATAACATATCACAACTAAGTTGAGCAAAGTTAACACTCAAAAAAAATCAATGTAATTCATATTAACAAAATAAAATAGTACAATCATGATATCATGATACAAAAAAACTTTTGATAAAATTCATGATAAAAACTTAGCACACTAAGAAGATAATTTTCCTAATCTGATTTTTAAAAAAGCACCTATGTAAATCCTACATCAATATTGTACTTAATGGTCAAAGATTAATAGCTTTTCCTCTGAGATGAGGAACAAAATAAGGATACTCACCATCACGACTTCTAGTCAACATTGTGAGAGAGATCCTAGCTAGTGCAATAATGCAAAGGATAAAAAGTCTAAGGATTGGAAAGGAAGAAATAAAGCTGTCATTATTCATAGAAATCTAACCACCTATAAAAATCTAAAACTATTAAAATTAATAAGTGAATTAGGCAAGGCCCCTGAAATAAGATCAACAAATAAAAATCAGTTATATTTCTATATTCTAACAACAAGCAATTAGAGAGTGAAATTTTAAAATTCCAGTTACAGTAGAATAAATAAAAATCAATTAACAGTGACATCATTTTTTAGAAGATTTATAACACCTATATCCCAGTATTTCTGCCTCAAAGAGGGCAGTTTATGCTCAGCTTAATTTCATTGTTGTAGATTGTTCTAATTTTTTAAATGAACCTGAAATATAGAATTGTGTATATAATCTCCAAAAGTTGTAATGTTGACTCAAATTCTTTAAAATCATCAAGGAGTTCATTTTGTATACTCTGAGTAACACAAATATATATAAATATAAAAAATTTTGTATTTCCCTGTTTAGTATCTCAAAATGAAACTGAAAGGTAAAATAGCCTACTTCACAAAAAATTAAACAAAAATATATATACTATACCAACTATAATGTAAGAAGTAAAAAAAAGTTATAATAAAAATATGGATTTCAATATGCAAATGCTCAAGCAATACTATATTAGAGAACATAGTAAAGTAGTCAAGTACATGTACCTCTATATAGATTGAATGAGACAGGTGTGTTTTATTGGTTTCTCAAATACAAGCAGTGTTGCTTTGGGTAAGTGGTTTTTCTGAACAAAATTAAGTATGATCTCTCCTCAATTTACACAGCATTTTTAATCCTGGAAATTTCTCTGCATATATATATATATTTATATATATATTTCAGTGTAAAACCAATGTATGTTCTAGGCTCGGAAAACTATAGAGGGGTTTCACTTACCTCTTCAGCAAAACATTTGAAAGCTGCACCGGACACGAGATAATTTGTCACTGAATGTAACAGTCCAGAACATTGTAGGACATCTACAGCATTTCTGGTGTTTGCCCAGTGAATGCTTCTAGAGCCCCTAACATATTTCCAATGTGTCCCGCCCGGAAGCAGTACCTTGCCCATTTGAGAACCACTGGAATAGGCCAGGCTGAAAACCTAGTTTTATCCCATGCTAGCCCTGAAAACTAAGAAATCAGTCAGCTATTTACAGATCACCCCAGCCAACATATCATTTCTCCAACCTACCCAGTCACAAGCAGCAAATGACAAAAATCCTTGAAAGAATTTGAGTTTTCTCTAAAAGTATCAACACAGTCATAGTGGTTAAGAAAAATCACAGTATTTTTTAAATTTCCTTCCACTTCCTGTATTTGGATTATAGATGGGGGATGTTCACCATAGTCTTTTTAATATTTAGCACCTAAAAGCCTGGATCTGTCCATATTCAAACTCCCAATCAGATTTTGTAATGATTTTCAGTGAAAAATCAAATTCTTTCAAGAACTGCTGGCATGGACAATGCTCCACACCTAGTTTTACCATATTAAAACATTATACATAACTCCCATGTGTTCAAAAAAATACCATGCTTATTTTTCTGAGATAAAATATAGAAAAATAACAAAGTTTAAAAGAGAACTTTTTGCCCTACGCTCTCGCAGAAAAAAATTTTCCAACCAAATTTTCAAATTCTCCACTCCTATTCTTTCAGATCCCCGCTTTTAAAACATTGTTGCACAAAATACTCAGAAACTTTCTAAATAAAAGAAAAATTTCAAGCTGAGTTGGAACGCCTATTTTCCAAATAAACACAATCCAGAAAATTAGTAATATGGTTCTCATTTCCCTTTTTATAATAATCTATTATTCCTAATAATAGATGATGTTGAAAATTTTATTAATAACTGCAATTTCACCATGCTACTTATTCTCAAGCCCTTGCGTACCAGGTAAATGGTTTGGGAGGTAAAATGACCTGGGTTTGAATCCTGACTCTGCTACTTACTAGCCATGTGTACCTATACGAAATTCTTAATCCATTTCTTTACATGCACAATACCCCCCACCTTACAGTGTTGTGACAATATGTAAAGCACCTCACAGAGAGCTTTTCACATACTAGTTGTTCATTAAATAGGAGTTACGGTTGTTATTATTATAATTAGCTGTCATGTTTGCCAATATCTACTTATTAATGCATTCAACAATTTTCTTCTTAGTTGTCTCATACATATTTTTTTTTTCTGGCTTGCAAAGCATTTTGAGATATGCAGGGTAAATGTTATACAACAGCTTTTGTATTTAAAAGCCTCACTGAGGGGCGCCTGGTGGCTCAGTCAGTTAAGCGACTGCCTTGGGCTCAGGTCATGATCTCAGGGTCCTGGGATCGAGCCCCGGAGTAGAGCCCCACAGGGGCTTCCTGCTCAGCAGGGAGTCTGCTTCTCCCTCTGCCCCTCCCCCTGCTCATGCTCTCTCTCTCTCTCTCAAAAAAAAATAAAAATTATTTTATACTGAACTGGCTTTGGTACAAGAGGTACCAAAAGAAGGAAAAAGAAAGGCATTTGTTAAACCACAACTCAACATTTACTGAACATTAGTCATGTGATGGTAGCTTATAAAAATTCAGTTTCTGCCTACCAATATCCTGATGATTTATTTGCCTCTGTCAACCTCCTCAGATTTTATCTGATTCTCATTTTCAGTCTCTGCAAGGAGAGTTGACTTCCAAATAATTCACAACATTTTAAGTTTTTCTGTTGATAGTTTTCAGCATAAAGAATCAAATTTTTAGATATTTATGTTTCATATTCAGGTCACCAACTGGTACTGTGGGACCTGCAAATAGCTCTCATGGTCTGGTTACCATGGTCACACCTCACACCTTTTCCTCACCACTGGGCACAGGCACCACACACACACACACACACACACACACACACACACACACCCCTCACATTGTATACTCAGCTGCTCTCTGTCAACACATATGCATCTCCTGGACCTGAAAAGATTCTTTGATCCCTAAAAATCGGCTTGGGAGGGCCTTGGGAGACCTTAGGAAACAATCATTCGGAACCTGTTGGGGATCTTAGACCTTTTTGAAAATCTGAGAAAAACTATTGATGTTCTCTTCATACATAAACAAAATGGACATGCATATAAAACTGTATTTCACAGACTCCTTGAAAACCAAATTAGTAAACTGTAATGTATTTCAGTGTTTCTCAAACTCCTGAGTGGGATTCACAGTAAGAAACAAATCTGACATCAAGACAGCCTACACCTACATGCATAAACAAGCATAAGTACCCAAAACAGAAGTTTCAGTAAACAATGTTTACCCTTACCAGGTGTAATAGTGTCTGACATTTTCTGTTCTATGTCATCTTTCTAAAATGTTGCTCGAGACTCACTACATTACTATCTTACTACCCACAATCTGAAGGGCAGTGATCCAGTCTAACATTTCTCCATTTTAAGTAAACTAAGATCCAAAGGAATAAGGGGGTCTTGTCCTTAGTCACTAATAAATTAGGTGGAACAAGCCAGAACCTAACTATCCTGATTCCCAACCAAAGGCTCCTTCCAAAACAAAGTGAAACAAATATTCTAAATACCAACTCCCCTCAAAAAGCAGCTAGGGATTTGAAGCTTAAAACATGCTGACACACTGAGAAACTGAGTGTTAAAATTCCAAACAGTAGTGAATATTACCCTCATCCTGAGCCTCCAGTTGAGGCAGTCTTAACTTCTTCTAGAACATGAGCATGGCCTAGCATGACATGGCATATAAGCAATTTTTTTTCTTTCCAAAAATCCTTTCTCTGGCCACTGAAAACAACACAGGGAAAGCCAACACTACTGAGTTCATTTAAATACTTTGGATTACACCGGCACAGCTTTTATTTGTTCACCAGAGGCTGGCTTAGCAGTGGAGAGGCCCTGTTTCCACTTGCCAGGCCCATGCTTACATAGTTCTTTTCCCCCACCTAAGGCTGCTTAATTAATATTTAAACATCAAAACCACACAGATCAATACGTGGATGTGAATGATCCAGAGCCTATTAGATGTTAATACTACCAACTACCTACCCCTGCCCCTTTTAAAGCCTCACTTACAGAAAGTGGCATTGCTTGGGAGACTTCATTACAGTTTAGTAGATTAAAATACCAGTCTCCTCACTGGCATCATGCTGTTTGTGGCTTTGGGGTTTTGTTTTTTGTGTTTTGTTTTTTTGGTTTGGTTTGGTTTTTTGTCAGGGGGGGCGGTTGGTCAGGGGAGGGTGGTTTTTCTTTTTTAATGTGGAATAAACATCACTGACCATCACAAGGTGAGACTCTTACAAGCCAGAGAGTGGCTGGGTACTGGTCTGATGAAGGCCAAGCCTGGGGGCCCTGGTGTAAAGGGAGGAGGAAAAGGCTTGGGGCCTGTGTCGTCTCCCTGGTCACCCAAACAACTTAACTCGGTGTGGGACAGGCTCGGTGGGCGCAAGTAACACGCCCGGGGTTCCTGCGTGCCAGCCTCCACCCGCGCACCCCAGCCCGGGTATCCAAGGACAAAGTGCTGGGGCCTCCTTAACGCAGAGCTCACAGCAAGGAGAGGGTGGGGTGCAAATTGCTGAGCAGCGGCTCGGGTGAGAGAACAGCGAAAGCCCTAGGGGAAAAGGGGGTACGGGCAAACCCTAAAATCAGCGCCCGGGAAGCAGGGGCTGGGCATGATGGCGCGGAGATGGCGTCTTCTGCTGCGGCGGCTGCCCTGGAGCTTTCCTGGGGGGCGGGGGGATTCCCCGGGAGCCAGGCCCCTCTGCGTCTTCCACTGCCACTAGGACAAGGACCAGGAGCCGACGCAGCAGGAAGGGCTCCTTCCGGTAACAGGGTCGGGGAACACGTGTAGCCTCCGGAGACCTGGAGGTCTATCGCTCCTCCCCCAACTGCGGCAGAAAATTTAAGGAGCCTCGGAATTTAAAACACCAGAATCCTTCAGAATCCCTGTTGTTGAACTAAAAATTTGGTTGGCTCATTTTAGTGAGCGCTGTCCTTTCCTGAGTTTTCATTTAAATCCATTTTGCTCTTCCCCCTTGCCTCAAACGGAATTCGGAATTCGAGTAATGGTGTGGGGGGTGGTGATAATGTACCAGGGATCTAGGGTCTGGAGGCTAGAGGGGTGGGGGTAGTTTGCATGCGAACATCTCTGCAAGATAAACAGTTCTGAAGGTCAGTGAGGGCTCTCCATTGGGTCCTCCTGAAAGGGTGAACATTCATTAAAGAATTCTCCCTCAACATTTTTCTTGTGAACCCAAACTGTAAAAGTCCTAAGTATTTCAGATATTCCAATTGCAATAATGCATCGAAAACCTACATATTAATTAACTACTGTGAACTCTCCTAAAATAAAATTATCAAAATCCTGGGAGCTCTTATAAGAATATCTGTGAAATGTAAATGTGTGTTATTCAGCCAAGATTAAATGAAGAATGCAAAAATATTGTTCTATTTGGTAGCACGGATATGGAAAATTGAATGACACAATATTTGGAAACCAGAAGCCAGTCATTTAAAAAAAAAAAGTCATGTTTATTATGTAACTAGAATTTTAAATATATATATACACAGTTATCTAAAGTCAGCCATTAATACAAACTAACCATATCTGTAGAGTGACATTTCATCCCTAGCATCTTTTAGCCTCCCCTCTGCAGCTGGCCCCTTACCTTTATTTTCAGAATCTTTCATTCTCTCTTTCCTCCCTGTGCTGCAAATGAGCAGGAAAGTCCAGCTGATTCTGCAAACCTTACTTTTGGTTTGTCATTCACAGAGAGTCAGCAGTCTCAGGGGCGAAGTCCCTCAACGTAGGAGCACCCAAGCTCTGATAATTGCGTGCAAGTCAGTGTGCAGGGTGATAATTTTGCTTATGCTGGAGCAGAAAGGATGGGGATGAAGGCGGACGTAAACACAAATTCCAAAACATGGCATGGAACTGGATCTGGAGTCTAGGCTTGCCTTTCCTTCTCTTGGATTAGGGAACCAACTGTTTAGTGCCTCCTCAGTTCTGTAGAGATTAGGTTCAGGTAGAAAGGGGAATGTCTGTGCCATGTGCCAAGCTTATTCTCAAATGGATACCTTAATTTTGGAGGGAATTAAGAGACCCGTGCTTTGTTTTCTTTTTCATATTCATTCATTCAACAAATATTTCTTTTACCTCTCTGTGGCCCAGGCTCCATGCTAAGTAGTGGGGATACAACAGTGAAGGGGACCAGTCCCAGTCCTCAAGCTGCTCCCAGGCTGTTACAGTACAGAGGTATACAGTGACCTGTGTCTGCTGCATGGACATGGATTACTGAACCCATTTCATCCAGGCATAAGTTGATTCTTAAGGCTGAGCCAGAAGTGGGCATGAGGAAGCCAGACCATGACAGCCCTCTCTTAGAGGTCAAGGAAAATTCAAGCAAATCTTTCAATCATCCAATTCCGGCTTACTTTCAATCATTACATAGCTCAGATTCATTCCTTCATCCCTTCATTGAACAAATGTTTATTTGTACCAGGTAGAATTCCATCTGTTAGGGATTCAAGAGTGCAGAAAACAGACCAAATCCTGCTCTTGTGGCTATTACATTTCAGTGAGTGTATCCAGACAGATAATAAACAAACAAAACATAAACATATAGTAAATGGCAATAAATGCCATGAGGAAAAATGAAGCATGGTAATGAAGTAACAGACATGCCATCTTAGACAGCATGGCCAGAGGAAGTGACCTTTAATTTATTTTATGAAAAATGGGTTGGGGCCTCATAGTCCCTTCCAAATATCTTCACTCAGACGTTGTTCTTTAAGTGCTGACTCCTCACAACCTCCTCTGCTCTAGGTGCGCTCTAGGTGATAAGGGGTGTTTATTCCCCATTATATATGGGTAAACTGATATCCAGAAAGATTAACTGACCCAATCCAGGACCTCACTAAGTTGTAAGAAGAGCAACAACAAGAAATACACCTACCTGTTGCTCTCATCCCCAGAAATTGTGGGGTTAAATGCAATACTGACATGGAAAATCTGCTGGAGTAGGAGTTGAGATAAGAGGGTCGAAGACCTATCTCTACCACTATTAACTGAGTGGTGCAGGGTAGGTGACAACCTCTCTGGCACCAGTTTCCTCATCCATAAAGTGGGGCTAATCATATCTTCCTTGTGTATGTGCCTGGCCTTTCAGAAGATCAAAAGGGAGAATAGATGTGGTACTTGGCAAAGTAAGCCCTATATAAATGCAAGGTATAATTATCAACATACTTGGGCACATTGAAGAGAACTAATTGCTAGTGTTCACCTGGTCATTACTGTAGCCCAAGAGTCAAATATAGCTGTAGAGGGAAAGCTTGCCGTGGCCACTAGGGGTCCTGGAGTTGATTTCTAGCTGCCACAATCGAAAGACTCCCTGAAAGTTTTGGGAAGTATTAAGTATTGGTTTTTGTTCCCATCTTTCCTTGGCAGGGGGGTAATACCTTTATGCTTTTCTTTGATAACTTAAGACCGGTGAGGAAAATCTGCCTTCACTGGAACTCCTTGCTGGCCACCAAATGAGCCATGTTGGTGCATAGACCACATCAAAGAAACAGGCATCTCCATCTCCAAGGACCAAGTCCAGGACAGTCAAAATGTGCCCAGTTAGGAGCGCCTTTGGGGGCAGAGAGGGGAGAGAAGAAGTAGGTGGTAAGAAGCCACTGTTTGTGCACTCTTTCATTCAATAAATATTCATTGTGCCAGGCACTGCTCTGAACACTGGGAATGACACAGTGCTAAAGAAAGCATTCTGTCCTCAAGAAGCCTGTGGCTTCAGGGCAAGAGGTTCCTACGAGGTATGCTGATTTACTCATTAGGTAGAGGAATGCCAAGGCCTGGGTTTGAATAGTAGGGCAGGGGCCATAAAGCAGGAGAGATGGTTCGAACATGGGCTCTGCTATGTCCTGGCCCCTAAAGTAACCTGGGACCCTCTCCTGCACCTCTCTCTGTCTGTATTTCCTGCTCCATAAGATGAAGACAATAATGGAACCTACCTCCTCGGGATGGGTGAGGCTCAAACGAGTTAATACATGTAAAGTACATGGCACAAAGCCTGACACATAAAGTGAGGGTTCCATAAATGCTGTAAGACTAATATTACTACCTTGTGACCTGGGTCAAGTTTACCCCTCTGCACCTTCTACAGAAAATAATAACTAGCTGGTAGGGCTGCTCTGAGAGTTACACATCAGAAAGAACATATGGACCTTCGCATAAAGGAGTAGCTCCCCCTTGCCAGCCTCGCTCCAGGAGGTGAGCTTTAATCAAGGAGGCTTCCCAGGAAAAAAAGACTAAGTCTGGGAGGAGTGAGGAAGTAGGAAATGGGCTGCCATTTATATTAAAAAGGAAGCCAGTTGTTTTCGAGAGTGTGGTCATTTCTAGGGGAACCTACATTTTACCCAACATTGTACTTTGAAAAGTTTCACACATATGGAAAGTTGGAAGTGTTGCATGGCGAACATCTTTGACTACATTTTGCTATTTGCCTTATCACATATCTGTTCATCTCTATCCATCCTTAATTGACTGGTTGCTGTTTTTTAATTAAGTGGAAAAAGGTTTGAAGTCCTCTTCAAATAAAAAGAGCCTTTACTTTCCCTCCTGCTACAATATTTATAAAAGCCTTAGATCTCTGCTTCTGGGGCTATTCCAAGCAGGGTCAGGTGAATTCTCAGAAGTCTTGTCTTGCCCCACAGTAAACCTCAAGGCCCCATCCAGTTGAGAGACCAGAATGGGCTCAAGCCTTGGAGCTTTCCAAAACAAAGCAGTGTCTCTGACAAAACCCACACTTCAAAGAACTGGTATCAAGAACCTCTGTAAATACCCATTAAGTGAAATGATGCCCTATGTCAATAGCTGGGTTTAGCGAAAGCTCAAACAGGCTCCACTGGCCACCAAGTCCTTTCATAGCTCTGCACAGTCCTTGTCTTGTTTGATGCCACTTCTGAGTCACTAGACCAGTGAGTCATGCCCAGTAAGGGAGGCCATCTTGAGACCAAAACCAAATAGAATTTTCAAGAACAATGAGTGAAACCCTGAATTGAAAAAGAATAAGGCTTTTTATTGTCCTTGTAAAACAAAAATGAAAGAAAAAATGCTGTTGTTAATGTTGTGGGTTCAACTTCCCAGCTGTAAATTTTACACTGAAGAAAAACTGAGCAAAAAAGAACTTGTACATTCTTTTGGAAATTTGAGAGCAGAAGAGGCTTGAAGGCTATGTCCCAATTTCAGTGACTAGCCCTAACCCTCTTCTAGCTGAGTCGTTCATTCCCAAAACATGCTGAGGTGGTGACAGCAGGGTGGCTTTACTTGGGTCTTCCTCCATCCCACCAAGCCTCTGTATGGTTTGCTCAGAGCATCTGAGTGGCCATAACCGAAGTGAATAGAGAAAAATTGCTGCCTGGGGGTGGAGGAAGGTTAGTGAAGAGGGTCACCACACAGGAGGACAGCATGACTATAAGAAAAGCTGCAGAGGCTCCCATGAAGCCATGCTACAAGGCAAAGGGAAGGGAACTGATATATGGAGTATCTACTCTGTACCAGGCACTCTTCTTTTCATCATCTTCAGATGTTTATTGAGAACTTATTTGCTAAGCATTGTGTTGAAAGCAAAGGCTTTCACAGCACCCTGCCTGGGATTGAATCCCAGCTTACCAATTGTGTAACTTTGGAAATGTTACTTAACCTCTCTGTGCTTCAATTTTCTCATTGGTAAAACAGATGGCAAAACAAGGTTATTGTTAGAATGAAATGAAATAAAAATATGCACAGGTTTGGCCAGTGGCTGGTACAGAGTAAACAGTGCATACATGATAACTCTTGCCGTTCCATCTTTTTTAGATGAGAAAAATAAGGCAGAAAGCAGGAGAAGTGACTTGCCAAAGGATACACAGCTAAAAAGTAGCATAGCTAGAATACTTTGTTCTCAAAACAACATTGTGAGGGAGGTGATACCATCTTCCTTTTATAGAAGAGGGACCTAGTAACTTGCTCATGCCATCAGCTGGCAAATGAGAGAGTTAACATTTTAGAACACACATTTGCTGACTTTAAAGCCTTTGCACATCCAGCTAGGCCAGTGATTCTCAAACATTAGCATACATCAGAATTACAACAAGGCTTGTTAAGACAGATTGCTGGACCCTATCTCCAGAGTTTCTGATTTGGTAGCTGTGAGGTGGGGGCCAACACTGCATTTCTAACAAGTTCCAGGAGAGGTTGATACTGCTAGTCTAGAGACCACACCTGGAGAACTACTGTTGGACAATTATGCACCTGTATGCAGAAGAGATGGTAGGGAATAGGGCCTAAAGATCATAGGTCAATGAGTTTTTCCCACTCTGACACAGGGTTGGTTACTTCACAAAGCCTAGCAAATATCTTTGTATTTACAGAGGTCTTTCATATTTATGATCTCATTTGATCTTTCCAATATCCCTCAGTAGTAATCATTATTTCCACTCAATGTGATTTGTTTTTAGGGGTATATGGTTAGAAATGGCAGTGAAGGATTAAACTGCAGATCACCTGTCCTCCTCTCCAAGTAACTTGTCCTGGAAAGCACCATCTGCTGATGGAGACTGGCTCAAGTTCCAGTCTCTGTCTTTCCAGGGAATATTGCTGCTCAGGAAAGGGTTCTTTGCCCCAGCAGGATTTTGGGCAGGTAATTTCTGGTGGGAGAAACTCGGTGCCAGTTTTCTACCATTGTTTCAAGACCTACTTCTTACAAAATACTTCCACCAACTGTTCACTCCCTTCTCTATAACCTAAAAGCTTTGATATTTGTCTAAAATACAGTTCTCTAGAAAGGTTGGAAGCATTTGGGGTGTTAATTTCTATTGGGCACAGTTTGTTCATATTCCCATTTGGAATAGCTTGCATGCTTAGGTATATTTTTTAAAATTGTTCAGACATATAAGTCAACAAATTATTAGTATCCAGAGTACTTAAAGAACTGTAAGTGGATAAGAAAAAGACAAAGCACCAAGTTAAAACAAAAATGGGGAAAGACGTGAAGAGGCCTTATTCACACATGGCCAATATTCATGTGAAAAGATCTTCACTTCATTATTCGTTAAGGAAATTCAATATAAAACAACCATGCAGTACCATTTCACACCCATGAAATTGACAAGCATTAAAAAGTCTGACAGTACTCAATATTGGCAAGGATGTAAGGAATCAAGAATCGCACACACTCCTGGTAGGAACTAGATTACCACAAATGAATGGAGGTCAGCTATTTTTCCAAATTAAAAAAGCATATACCTTTTAACCCAGTAATTGTGCTTCTAAGTATTTATCCTACTTACAGTCACAAGTGATCATATAGTAAATTTCAGATGCATTCTCTTTGGCTATATATATAGGCTTTGTCTAGATAGATAGATAGATAGATAGATAGATAGATAGATAGATAGATAGGATCTCCTAAAGGATCTTTTCATTACAAACATATTTATTGAATGTCTGCTATATTCAGGACAGGGTGTTAGGCTGAAAAGATGCCAAGAGTCCCCAAAAGCTAAACTACTTCTCACTTGCAGCCTCCTGCTGGGAAAAAAAAAAAAAGGTGGGAACAAAAAGGATGGTGTGAAAGACCTTCTGGTTAGTACAGAAGGAACAGCTGCCCCTAAAGAGCTTCCCAACCATGTTTTATTCCCATAGGTTACTGAGGTTTCCAGCCCTGTGACTAACCATTGTTGGGATGTGATCATATGGTACACTATCTGGACTAATATTAATAAAAATAATAACTACCACCTTGTATGCTACTGTGTACCAGGCACTTTATATACATTAACTCATTTAATCATCACAGTAACATTGTGACATAGGAATTATCATCTCTATTTTATATATGACATATAACTGAGTTTTAGAAAGATTTAGCACCTTGCCCAAGATCACAGCTTATTACTGTGCCACTTACTAATGACAGATTCAAATCAGAGTCTGGCACCAAACCACATAATTCTAGATGCCCAGATTGGTGTCTATCACTTATGAGATGCTGTCCCACCATTATGAGAAATTCAGGCCACCTTTAAAAAAAAAATGGGGATATGGATTTCTTTCATTGCATCATATTTATTAATTTTACTTCTCTCCATAAGCATAGATTTTGGGACATGTTTATTTTGTGCAGGGAGATGTGGCAGAAAGAATGCTGTATGGGCAATCAGGCCTGAGTCTGCCACTCACCAGTCATAATGACCTCCTGCAAGTCACTCTGTCTCTTGCTTCACCTTCCTCGTCTATAAAATGGGAGAAATAAACACCATCTGCCCTCCCTGCTTCAAGGGTGCTGTTAAGATTGAAACAAGACCTTGTAGTTGACCTATTCTATAAACTGTAATGTACCATATAACATAAAACATTATAATGGCCTTACCCCAGGTTGTATGGGAGTAGGAGAAGTAGAGAAATAGTGATCAATCATGATTCTATGTAAGAAAAAAGAGGTATGGGGACACCTGGGTGGCTCAGTCAGTTAAGCATCTGCCTTTGACTCAGGTCATGATCCCAGAGTCCTGGGATCAAGCCCCACATGCAGCTCCTTGCTCAGCAGAGAGCCTTCTTCTCCCTCTGCCTGCCATTCCCACTGCTTGTGCAGTCTCTCTCTCTCTAACAAATAAATAAATAAAATCTTTAAAAAGAAAGAAAGAAAGAAAAAGAAAGAAAGAAAGAAAGAAAGAAAGAAAGAAAGAAAGAAAGAAAGAAAGAAAGAAAGAAAGAAAGAAAGAAAGAAAGAAAGAAAGAAAGAAAGAAAGAAAGAAAGAAAGAAAAGAAAGAAAGAAAGAAAAGAAGAAAGGAAGGGATGTGGTGTGGCAATGGGGGCCAAGAAGCCATGGGTGACCTCTAGGACAGAAACAGAAGAGAGGAGAGGACAACCATATACACGGTATAGACCTGGCTTTAAAAACTATTGAACTGGGGTGCCTGGGTGGCTCAGTTGGTTAAGCGACTGCCTTCGGCTCAGGTCATGATCCTGGAGTCCTGGGATCGAGTCCCACATCGGGCTCCCTGCTCAGCAGGGAGTCTGCTTCTCCCTCTGACCCTCTTCCCTCTCGTGCTCTCTATCTCTCATTCTCTCTCTCAAATAAATAAATAAAATCTTAAAAAAAAAAACTTAAAAAAAAAAACTATTGAACTAGGAGACTTATTCTAACCCATTTTACTACGGTAGAAATATCTAGTTAGTCCTCTTTTGTAAACATTCACACAACACCAGGAATTACATTCTGCATGTAATTATCACTCAAGGAATACTTGTTGCAGTGACCCTTCTATTCAACTCCTCAGGCAAGCTAAAGTAAAAGGGTGGTTAGCCTTCAGGCCTACTAAGGTTCAGCCACAGTTCAATGGCAGTGGGGAAGGAATTTAATTGTATATTGACTAAAAGTAATAACACATTCTTTGAAAGCCAGGGAGATGACAATACCAAGCCTTAGTCTAACTATCAACAATAGAAAAGCTTGTTTCTAACTCAATAAATAAATATTTAAAAGATAATTCTTGCATTGGGTCAAATTTAGTTTTAGAATGTTTACTCTGCGCCAGCACTTTACAATTATTAACTCATTTAACTCATCAATTCATTTAATCTTCAAAACAATCCTGCGGTGGAGGTGGAGGGCGGGGGGCTGAGGACTGTATCAATGACAGGGCCCTGGTGCAGTGTAGCTTCTGCCCTGGATCAGGACGGCCATTTTAGAAATCAAGGCATGTCAGCCTCTCAGAAAAAGAATCCTCTGATGACAGAAACAGATGGAAAGGACAAGACAGGACACACACACAAACTAGCCAACAGGTATCTAGAAAGTACCAAGCCTGGACATAGTCTGGTAGGGGATGCAAAGATGAAATAGATGAGAACCCGCCCACGTGGAATCTATAATACCAGATGAATAGTGACAGATACCCTACTCAAAAAGAGGTTACAGGTGGCAGAAACCCCAGGAAAGGCTTCACAGAGGAAATGGCATTTGTGCATCCCTGATGGATGGGTAGGCTGAGAGACAAGGGCATGGCCACTGCAAATACACACAAGGCAGTGAGCTAGCAGATCATGTGTTGTCCTTGCTGAGAACACTTCAGTAGCTTTCCAGCTCACTTTAGAAATAAAATCCAAACTCCTCCTCGTCATGTCCTACCTAGACCTGGATCCAGGCCCTGCCTCCCTCACTTTCCCCTTGCTAAGCTCAGGCACACGGGGAATCTTTTCCACTTGTTATTGTCTCTGGCAGGAACGCTCTCCCCAGGCTCCATGCTGGAGTAACTCCTACTCAGTCTCCTAGTCTTGGTTTAAATCACATTGCCTCAGAGAGGTCTTCCCTGTCCATCTGCTGTGCAAGCCAGGGCGCCTCTGCCTTTTCCCCCCTCTCCCAGGACACTACGTGATTCCTTCCCAGCACACATAGCAATCTGTAATGGGGATGTTTACCTATCTTATTTGTGTCTGTTTCCCCCTCTAGAAGAAGTGCCATGAGCTGGGCCTTGCCTACCTTGTTCACTCCAGGCCCTGGCACACTGGAAGAGCTCAATACAAACTGTGGAAGGAATGAATGGAGTGAATCAGTGATTAAATAAATGTGAGTTAAGGCCATGGTGGGGACAGGGTGTACTGTGTCTGGTAAGTAGTTTACTGTGACTAGAGCTTAGGAGATAGCAGGGAATCACCGCAGACAGGTTGGAAAGGGGGTGGGTCCAGAAGGGGAAGACCCTGAAGGTAGCCTTGGGTCCAGATTCATTCGCCCCAATGACTACTGCATTGCAGGCAACCGGCCAGGTGTTGGGCGGGACGCAAGCCTGAGTAGACTGGGTCCCGGAGGCAGCCTGAATTCCTTCTGTCCAGAGTCAAAAGCACAGAAGGGGCTTTTGCAGGAAATAAGCTGCAACCACCTGGCCCAAAGAGAGATGCTTAAGGGGTCAAGGGGTGGAAGGAGAAAGGAGACAGTGCCGAGACCTGCCCCCGCACTTCGGTGAGCAGTCCCCCGAGAGCTTGGGGGATTGGGCTTGTCACACGGGCCGAGCGTCAGGGTGGAGGGTCGCCCGGGCCAGGCCGGACATCCAGGCCGCGCCGCCCCCAACCTCAGGTCTCCGGGGCCGAGAGGTGGGCCTGAGAGGCCGCCCCCGGCTGCGGGAGCCACCGCGGCCCCCCCTGCTGTCCAGTGCTAGCCGGCCGCGCGCGGTAACAGGTCCCCCGGCCGCGACCACACTCACCCTGCGCCGCCTTGGGAGCCGAGCGCGTCCTCCACAGACGCCGGGTCGCCTTCCACGGCCGCAGAGAAGAAAACAGCCTCCGGCTCTTCTTGCCGCCCTTCTCAGTTGCTCCCATCTGTGCGCCCGCGCCCCTCCCCCGCCGCAGCCGCCGCCGCCGCCGCCGCTCGAGGGTGGCCTCGCGCTTCCCCCGCCGCCGCGCGTCTGCAGGTGCCGGGCGGTCGCCGAGGTGGACGCGGCCGCCGGGGGAGGAGCTTGCGGCCAGGGGTGGGGGTGGGGGTGGGGGTGGGGATGGGGGTGGGGGTGGGGGTGGGGATGGGGGTGGGGGTGGGGGTGGGGATGGGGGTGGGGGGCCGGCTGCTCGCGCCCAGCCCGCGGGGTGCGGCGGGCCGAGGCGTGGACACTGCCGCGAGGCGCCCCCTCACGAAGCCCCGGAGCGCCAGGCAGCTGTGCAGGTGAACACTTTAGTCCCCCGTCCTTCATTCAGAAGACGGCGATGGAGTGCCAGGTACTGCTAGGCGTCATTAATTAACACCGGAATCCCCGGGGAAGTGCGCTGATTTTTATCCCCAAATTCCAAATGGTAAAATTGAAGCTCCGAGAGGTGAAGTCATCTGCCCATAGCTGCTAAATGGTGACAGTTCCCAAGTTCTGGGCTCTAACCATATTTTTTCATACCTCGCTATTGTCTCAGAATGATCCCACATTATATATATTTTTTTAATTGTTAAGTCTGACAGATATTCCTACTCTCCTCATACAACAGCTTATGAATCACTAATGATTTTTTGAGAACCCAGTCTAGGTCCAGGCACTTTTACATACATGCCATTAAACCTCACAGCACCCCGTGGGGTGGGAGGCATTTTCCCATCTTCCCTTTGAAGAACCCGAAATGACAGAGCTGAGGCTGCCCCTGCCCCCACCACTTTGTCTCTGTCGTGATTTAGCTTGTAATTTGGAATGTCTGAGAGGAAGATCCAAACCAAGATCCCTTAACACTTGCTGGCTGCAATAAGTGTAGCCAATATTTATGGGGTGCTTTTTATGTGTCAGATTTTACATACATTACCTTATTTAACCCTCCCAATGATACTCATGGGAGAGAAATTATTAATCCACACTTAATAGGTGAAAAAAAATAGCATCAGAAAGGTCAGGTTACACATATAAACCTTAATAAAGTTTATATGTTGGGTGGGATCATGAAATTGCCATTTTTTAAGGCCCAAACAAATATCATACAATTGCTTCACCTGGTGATCAAAATTAAAATGGAGGCAGATGAAATGTGAGTGCCTCCAGATGTGTTACACTAGAGAAAAACACATCAGCTTTGTAATATTTTGGCCACAAATGCACAGCCTGAATCTAATCATAGGGAAATCTTAAGATAAACCCGAAATGAGGACTGTACTTTAAAAGTGAGGGTGGGGGTGGTTCAGTATTCTTTGAAAGTGTCAATGTAATAAAAGTTGAAGAAAGGCTGTGGAGATGTTCTAGATTAAAGAAGGCTAAAGAAGGGCACCTAGGTGGCTCAGTCAGTTAGGCTTAGGTCATGATTCCAGGGTCCTGGGATCAAGCCCCCCCTCCCCATCTTTGGGCTCCCTCTCCCTCTGCTTGCTGCTCCCCCTGCTTGTGTGCTCTCTCTCTGTAAATTAAAAAAAAAAAAAAATCTAAAGGAGGCTAAAGAGACATGGCAACTAAATCTATAAATCTAATACCTGACCCTAGACCGGACCCAGCGTTGGAGGCTTTCTTAAAACTCTAAAGGACATTACTAGGCCAACTTTCAAAAAAAATTGAAATATGGATAGTAGATTAGGTAAAAGTGTTCACCAATGATAAATTTATTGGAGTTGTTTAGTAGGTTGTGGTTATGTAATAAAATATCCATATTTTTAGGAAATACACATTAAGGTATTTAGGAATAAAGGGCCATGATGAATTCAACTTAGCTTTAAATGATTTAGAAAAAAAAAGTATCATATATATATTTGGGGGGGCAAGTGATAAAGCAAATGCAGCAAAATGTAAATAATTGGTGAATCTGGATAAAGAGTACATGGGTATGTTTCATACTATTGTTATTTTTGCAACTTTTCTGTAAGTTTGAAATTTATTCCCAAGTAAAATGGTAAAAAAACATAAGTTCTAAGTTCCATAGAAAAAGAAAAAAGTGGCAAGAATCACTCTACCTGATTTCCCTCTATAGTTATCAAAACTGTGTGGTGACAGAGGGATAGACATATAGGTCAATGAAACAGAATAAAGAACCCAGAAATAGACCCAAATAAATGTGCCCAAGTGATTTTTGACAATGGTGTAAAAGCAATCCAATGGAGGAAAGATAGCTCTTTCAACAAGTGATGCTAGAACAATTGGACATCCATTGGCCAAAAAAAATGAACCTCAACCTAAACCTCACACTTTATACAAAAATCAAGTCAAAAAGATTACAGACTTAAATATAAAATGTAAAACTATAAAAGTTAGAAAAAAATAGGATAAAGTCCTCTAGGATCTACAGCTATGCAAAGAATTCTTAGACATGTTGCTAAAAGCATGATCCATAAGAGGAAAAATTGATAAATTACCTTATCAAAATTAAGTACTTTTGGTCTGTGAAAGACCCTGTTAAGAGGATGAAAAGACAGGCTACAGACTGGGCAAAACTACTTGCAAACCACATATCCAACAAAGGACTAGTATTTATAATAAATAAAGAATTCTCAGAACTCAACATTTAAAAAATCCAATTAGAAAATGTACAAATGACATGAACAGATATTTCACTAAAGGGGATATACAGATAGCAGATAAGCACATGAAAAGATATGCAGCATCATTAACCATTAAGAAAACACAAATTAAAACCACAATGAGATATCCCTACGCACCTTATCAGGAGGCTAAAATGAAATATAGTGGCAACACCAAATGTTGGCAAGGATGTAGAGGGAGAAACTAGACCAGTCATACATTGCTAGTAGAAATGTAAAATGGTACAGATACTCTAGAAAACAGTTTAGCTGTTTCTTATAAAACTAAACAAACAACTACTATAAGACCAGCAATTGCACTCTTGGGTACATATCCCAGAAATAAGGAAAGCTTATGTTCACACAAAACCCTATACATGGATGTTCATAACAGTTCTATTCCTAATAGCCAGAAAGGGAAACAACCCAGATGTCCTTTAATGGGCAAATGATTAAACAAGCTGTGGTACCTCCACACGACAAAATAATACTTTGCAATAAAAAGTAACAAACTATTGATTTGGCAACAAAATATCCAGGGAATTATGTTGACTAAAAAAAGCCATCCCAAAATGTTTCATACTGTATGATTCCATTTATAGAACTTTCTTGAAATGGCAAAATTATAGAAATAGAGAACAGGTTGCCAGGAAGGAGGGGGAAAATTGTGCCTATAAAAGAGCAACACAAGAAATCCTGTGGTGATGGAACTGTTCTGTACCTTGACTGCATTGATGTCAACATACTGGTTTTGATATTAGATTCTAGTTTCGCACAGTGGTCCCATTATGTAAAAATGGGTAAAAGTGATTATGGGATCTGTTTTATTTTTTACAACTGTGTGTGAATCTATAATCATTTTTTAAATAAGAAGTTTAATTTTTTTTAAAAGTTACATATCTACAATTTAGTATAATTCGTCCCAATATCTAAAACCAAGTTGGGCCAGGATTCAACATAGATCTGTGCCTTCATGGCTACACTCAACCGTGTCATGACTCCCGGCTCACTGTAGGAAGCCAAGGAACATCTGGTAGGTGTTGGGGAGGACTTCAAAAGGCGACAGGAGCACAGAGACCCAGGTCGGTGAGTGAAGGCTAAATTAACGCTCCTGTTTGGTATGAGCCCTTAGTGGTCTAGAGAAATGACACTCTAAAAGTAACAATAGGACAGTCCTATTTTATTCTTTCTCTAATCCAGAAGAATCGGAAGATTTGAAATAAGGAAGGAAAAGTGGAAGCGACCGGGAAGAGGGTAGAAATTGAGAGTATCCTCGCTCTCTCTATCAGCAATAAGCTGACTTTTCTTCTCTACGAACCTTTATTCTCCATGACATCCAGACTAAAGTCTGAAGAAATAGGCCCTAGAACAAATGATCTAATTAACAATGCTGCTCAGAAATAGTGGCCACATGCCACCAACTAATACCCTAGACTAAGGTTGCCCTCTGCTCCTGGGGGCTTCCTACCTGGCCTTGGGGTTAGGACACCTGGAATCTAGTCCTGGTTACCCAAATGATCTATAAAATATTGGTTATATCCCTTATCCTCCTAGCTTACTATTTTCATCATCACCACCACCCTCATTCCCTCTAGTATAGGAGATTTAACCAGAGGATCTAAAAGTTTCCTTCTGGGATCTGCCACCATCCTTCCCTGTATGTCCTGACTCTCACTAACTGGTTTTGGAATTTTGCTAAGTGATAGCAGCCCCAGTGGGCCTGGCTTAGAGACTCATCTTTTTCTTCCATTGCCCTTGCATGTCTAGTGGACTGAAGCAGCAACTTGGAGGGACCCACCCACTTGCTCACTGCTTGGATTTCACTGGCCAGGGCAGGCTGAGAGAGACATTCTTTGGCTTGCCCTTTTAGTCCAAACATCATGTGATTTCATGGCATCCTCCAGCTCAGAGCTGAAACCAGTCCAAAAGCCTCTGGCTCCCACAGTCACAGCTTGCTCCAGGCAGATCCAGTGGGGGAGCCTTCTCCACAGTCCCTGGGGTCCATGGGAAAAGAATGCAGCCTGAAAGAAGATCTTCTGAGTAGAAACCCCCAAGTGCCCTAAGGCACATTCATGAGCACTAGCAACATGGAATTTCTTTTCAAATGTCAAAAATGCAAAACAAGCCCACTTATTTGTACATCTGGATCACTGGGCATAGGAAACAAAACAAAACAAAACAAAACAAAAAGAAAATAAACCTTGAATTCCATTCCTGTCATTGTGTTTACAGAGCTAAGCCCAGAAATATGAAAATGACAGTCGTCAAAGTCAATGTGATGCAAGACTGGTGTGTGTGTGTGTGAAGGGGAGAAGGGGCTGGTAGAAAGAACCTAGGCTCTTCAGCTAGGCAGAATGTGAATCCTAGCTCTGCCACTTACCAACTTGCCCAGCTTCTCTAAGTCTCAGCTTCCCCATCTGTAAGATGGAGACAGCAAACAGCACCTACCTCAGAGGGTTGCACTGTTTTATTATTACATGTAATGGACCCAACAGGCAAAATAAATGGTAATTTATTATAATACTGTGTCCATTTAGAGAGTCAATGACAGATTTTAAAACAATGGCATCTTTTTTTTTTTTTTTGCAATGAATAAATGTTGTGTGTATGTATCTACAGAGAGAAATGGAAAGGTCTTGTTGCCCATCCTCCCTCACAGAAAGCTCCAGCATATCAATGAAACTGCCTAACCTAAAGGCATCTCAGGTGTCTTTGGAACCATTAGAATTAATGGTGGTGTTTCTCTTTACCCTAGTGGCAATGCTAATAGGACTATTATTAGTGTAGAAAACAAGGGCAGTCTCCACTTAAAACTTATTTTTCAAATCTAAAATTCTCCAAGTATACAGCATTATGATTATAGTCAAGATTTAAGGAGCAATACCTACATAAAGCCTCCTAACCATGACATTTTGGGACCTTGTGTGAGAGGAGGAGAAACTACTCGTGTAAAATGTTTTCAGGGTTTCTAAGAAATTAGTTTCAATTATCTTTTGCTGCATAACAAACCACCCCAAAACTTAATGGCTTAAAAGAACAATAATCATTTATTTTGCAATTTGGGCAGAGCTCAAAGGGGACAGCTCATTTCTGTTCCACATGATGTCATCTGGGGTTGTTCAGGGCTTGAAGGTCAGCTTCTCAGGTGGCTCACCCACATAGCTAACAAGATAGTGCTGGCTGTCAGCTGGGTGCTCAGCCAAGAGCCTCGATTTTTCTCCACATGGTTGCTTGGACTTCCTCACAAGACAGTGGCTGAGTTCCAAAAGGGAGGAAGCTGAAATTGCTGGGCTTCTCTCAAAGACTTGGCTGAAAAGTCTCCAGATGCCTTGGCACAAATGTTCCCAAAAAGTACTTCCTGCACATTCTATTAGTCAAATCAGTCACAGGCTCAGCTGTTCTAGACAGGAGCCATAAGCTCTAGCTCTTAATGGGAGGACCTGGCATGCCTGTACAAGGAGGGCAGAGGTATTTGAGGTCATCTTCAGGGACAAGCTAGCCTGGCCCCCACCTGCCAAAGAATAACCCCAACCAGCAGGTGAATGCCCAGGGTCTCCTAATTAGCAATCAGCTTACCCTCAGGAATGGGGTTCTGCAAGAGGCCCATGAAATGGGGAAATGGGCACAGATAGAGGTAATCATTCAAGGGCAAAACTATAATATCACAGATTAAAACCATAAGAAACCTTTTTTGAGCACCTTCAGTGCTCAAACTAAATCTTCTGTTTTTCTTTCCCACTGAGTAATATGAAAAGAGCACCAGGCTTGGACTCAAAGACCTGGACTGAGTCTAGTTTACTTGACATTTTAGTGCTCTTACAAAAGTCATGTAATTCGTCTGAGCCTCACTTTCATCATCTGTAAATTGAGGATAATATTTGCTTTATCCTGTTCATAACAGGGTAATTCCAATTATCCTGGAATGTGGAGATCCCATGAAAACATGTGTGAAAGTACTCTGTCTATAATAATCTACTAAGTCACTTTCAAGTGTTTTATTAACAAATGGTGCACTGACTTTCAGTATATCAGAACTTTAAAGGGAACAAAACCTCTGGACTTCACTTTCTGCCAGATCTGTGCCTGGATGAGGGTGGATTGAATCGATCATCTGAGATGCAGACTTTCATGGCAGATGGCGGGTGCAAAGATGGGGTGAGGTGGGAGGTTAAAAAGTAGAAAGTCCAGAATGGAGTTTGTGTGCCTACCTCGTGCAATAGAATGTTACTATAATGCATCTTGTTAGAGTACTAATTCAGCCCTTCAAAAATGCTGATTCATTTTTAAATTGACCTAAAAATATAAATGATGTCTACTAAGAGAGGTGTATGGCATGGCTATCAAAAGCAACGACTCTGGTACCACACTATCCTGCCTCTACAGTTTAGTGGCAGAGTGATGTTAGCAATGTGCACTAACATCTCTGCACTTCATTTCCTTATCCGTAAATGGAGATAATAGGGCCCACCTCCCAGGTATGTTGTGAGGACTGAGTTATTATATATAAACACTCAGAACTGCACCTGGCAATAAATAAGTGTGAGCTATTGTTTTGATAATACTCCATGCTGGGTACAGTGCTAAGAACTTTACAAACGTGACTTATTTATTTACAGAACTCTATAAGCATCAGCTAATCACCTACTGTATTTCAGATACTATTCTAGGCTTTTAGGATTCATAAGGAATGAATCAGATAATGATTCCTCTTCTATGGAGCTTACATTCTACTGGGGGATGGGAAAGACAGATAATAAACAATAGGCAAAATAAATAAGTAAGCTTTGAAGTTTGACCAAAGATATAAGTGTATGGATAAAAGAAAAAATAGAGCAGGGGGTAGGGGACTAGGAATGTTGGTTGGGGAAGGAGGAACAGGAGTGGGTTGCAGTTTTGGGGAGTTTTGTTTGTTTGTTTTTTAAATAGGCTCCACACCCAGCATGGAACCCCACATGGGGCCTGAACTCACAATCCTGAGATCAAGACCTGAGCTGAAATCAAGAGTCGAACACTTAAGGGACTGAGTCACCCAGGCACCCCAGGCTGCAGTTTTAAATAGAGTAATCATGGTAGACCTGGTTGAGAGAGAAAGTTTGAGCAAAGACCTGAAGGAGGAGAAAGAAGTCAACTAAGCAGGTATCTGAAGGAAGAGCATTCCAGGAAGAAGGAACAGAGGAGTAAAGGCCTTGCATTGGGACTGAGCCTGGTAGGTTTGAGGAAGAACAGGAGATAGGAGCAGATGGAGTGGAGAGAGCAAGGAAGGCTGCTGTAGGAGAAGAGTAGGTTGGGAGCTGGCAGGTGTGGGGAATCGGGTAGTCTGGTTACTACTAGGTTATCACTTTCCCTCTTGAGTAAAATGGAGCAAATGGCCAATGACAGGAATGATTACTATTGTGTTCATTATTGAAGAAACTGGGGCAGAGAAAGTTTAAGTAACTACACACAGTTCTACAGCTAGGAAATGGATAGTTGGGATTCTTATCCTACAGATTCTTATCCTTTCTATGGGGCATAGATGGATGCTGCGAATGGGGCAGGGAGATCATGGCTTGCATGTCGTTCTCTGTAAGAGGAAGGGATTGAATCAATGATCTTGAAGGTCTAGACACGATGGTTTATTGTTCACTGGCCTCCAGAGAACAGATGGACTACAAGTCACAGAAGACGTAGGTATGACAGCCGTTATTCTTGCTTGGCCAGTTGACCCTGATCTTGTGTACCCATAAGACCTCATGCATAGCTCTGTGGCTCTTTCCATGTTGTATTGAAAAAAATGTGCTTGGGGGGCGCCTGGGTGGCTCAGTCGTTAAGCGTCTGCCTTCGGCTCAGGTCGTGATCCCCGGGTCCCGGGATCGAGCCCCGCATCGGGCTCCCCGCTCCGCGGGAAGCCTGCTTCCCCCTCTCCCACTCCTCCTGCTTGTGTTCCCTCTCCCGCTGTGTCTCTCTCTGTCAAATAAATAAATGAAACTTAAAAAAAAAAAGAAAGAAAGAAAAAAATGTGCTTAAAGATCTGTCTTTCCTGCATAGACTAAGCTCCCTGTTTTTGCATCTGACAATTGCTTATTGTTTATGAGATTCTCTGCCCTCAGCACCAGACTTGGAAAGGAGGGCATTCTCAATAAAGATATATTAATTCTGGTTTCATTTTACATCAGAACGAAGGGATGACACTGGAGGGGAGTGGTGAGCATGATGAAGTCCTGAGAATAGCAGCCGTACAAAGTCACTACCTCTCGAGGCTGGAAGGGCAGGGCGGGAGAGATGTTACACGTATGCAGGGGCTGGGCTTACCGGGCAGAAGCCAGAATCGAAGTGATGCCTTGGATAAGAAACATCCTCTGCCAGAGATGATCAAGAAATGTTTTCTAACCTGTGACTTAATATGCAGCACAACCTAGTCCAGAAAACTCCCCATTTCCAAGGAGCTTTTCCAGAAATCCTCCTTCCCTATCTTCCCCATCATGTCTGGAGCTTAAGGGCAGTGGAGGAAGAGTGATCAAAGGAACAGAATGGATCACTTCTAGGTAACTCTGGGTGACTTGCTAGCCTCTCTGTGTCTTAGTTTTCTATAAAATTGGGAAAATAATATCTGTCTCAGGGGCTACTTTGAAGATAAAATGTGAAATTACCTTTAAAAAGCATCTAGACTTGTCTGACATAAAGCATGTTTCAGAGTATGCTAATCCTCACCTTCCTCTTTTGAGTGGCACAAACATGCTGTAACAAAAGGTTTTTGTACTCGACTCTCTTCTGCTAGAGAAGAGCTTTTGTGTAGAGACTGGAAAATCTATCAAAGGGCAAAGGACCTTTGAAAATTTTTGCTCCATAGCTCAGAGTTTAAATGTATGTCTTAGTGGATGGGAAATGAAGTACGGGTTGAGTGGTTACCTACAGACTTGCAGTTGGGAAGCTCTCAACGTGGAGAAAGACAGGGCCATGGGAATGGTTGACAGGGCCTGAGGGAAGGTGATTTGGGGGTCCCCCCTTCTTTCTTCAATCTCCTTGTTAGAAGCCTTTTTGAAAATGACAACCCAGTTGTGTGAAAGTCTCTCTAAGAAAATGACATTAACTTTGAAACTTGCAGAATGACCAGTTGTCCAGGGGAAAAATATTTAAGGTATCGGAAACAAACACTAACATTCATGTCTTTCTATTTCTTTTATTTTTTTCAAGGTTCCTTTGAATGACATAAGAAAGAAAAATATAATAATATAATATAAAAAATATAATAAGAAAAAAGAAAAAAATTGTATCAAGTGTTAGGCCCACTGCAAAAAGAAGACTTTGTTAGAGCAACTTTAAAATGGGTGGTGATAGGGGCGCCTGAGTGGCTCAGTGGGTTGAGCATCCGAATCTTGACTTCTGCTCAGGTCATGATCTCAGGGTTGTGGGGCTGAGCACTGTGCAGAGACCTGCACCAAGTCCCACCCTCAGCAAGGAGTCGGCTTGTCCCTCTCCCTCCCACTCTGTCCCTCACCTTGCTCAGGCACGCACTTGCTCTCTTTCTCCCTCTAAAATAAATAAATTCTTAAAAATGGGTGGTGAAAGGTGAATGGGAATAAGGTGGGCTTCACTAGGGACTCAGCTGCCACTCATGGATAATAGTGTCATCCGCTGGGCTTACAATCTTCACCTCTTCTGCTGGAGAGTGCCTTTGCAAGTTAGGATCTTGGCGTGATTCCTTCAGGAAAAGCCTGTATGCTTTTAAAGCTTAAAATGCGTACATGCTGCCTTTTTTTTGGTTGAAGTAAATTAAAGTTAAAATCGGAGTTCTTAACCCCACTCTATTGGCTGTGTGTTGTTGTTATCATATTAATTTACTTTTGTGCCAGATATGGCTGGTCCTCACCAATGCCCACACTTCCCTCCTTCCTGGGCAAGCAGGTAAACTACTTTCCCAGCCTAACTTGCAGTTGATCATGGCCATGTGATGAGTCTGGCTAAGGGAATGGGGGAGAAATGATCCACCACTTTGAGGCCTGGCCTCTGAAACCTTTTCAAGCTCTCTTCCTTCAAACATAGGCTGGTTGGAGTCAGAGGATCCAGTAGCTGACTTTGAAGTTCTGAATGTTGGTAGAGCTGCCATTTGGAGGCAGCCTGGGCTCCTGAACGAGTGCACGAAACAAATCCCTCCCCTTCTCCATCAGTCACATTGGCCTGCGATGGGAGCAAGAAGCACCTTTGCCATGTCCAGCCATTGAGACCTGCAGATGTTTGTTAGAGCAGTTAGAATCCTCTTACTAATGCACCTTTTACAGAGGCTGTACATACACAGAGAGAGAAACATCGGACTCCGAGGGGTATCCCTGGCAGCATGGTGCCAGGTGGATACTTCCAAGGGAAGATTAGCTGGAGCTGTAGATCAACATCTCCCAAGGGGCCACAGAAAAACAAATAAGATTATTTGATGTAACCTCTGAAAACAAATTTCCCTGATTTACATTAGCTGGTTTATGTTTCCCTCTTTTATGAATAACTACCTCTGCTTCTTACTATAACCTGTGGGTTGTTAATGATGATAGAGAAAACTGAACTGGGTGAATAGAGTGAAAGGTGTTGCAAAGTGGAGGAGGGTCCTGACAATATGAATATTCGAGAGAGCTTGTTTCTATGAGCTTGACTTAAAATGTTGGGTTGCCTTCTATGATACTAACATGCCTCCATGAATTCTTCCTTTCTTTAAACAACTACCTTGAACAGATACTGCAGTAGGCCCCCTGGACACAACGCTGAACCACTGAACAAGTATGGTTCTTTTACTCAAGAACTTTGCAGTCCAAAAGAGGAGAAAGACATTAAACAATCCATCACCCAAATAGATAATCATGTGAGTGGAACATGTGCTGGAAAAGAAAAGCCCAGCATACTAGCACTGCTAGAACGTATAATTGGGGGTGGGGGGAGTGATAATTAAAACTCACCAAGAGGGAGAGTCTCCCTAAGAAAATGAAATTAACTTTGAAACTTGCAGAATGACCAGTTGTCCAGGGGAAAAATATTTAAGGTATCGGAAACAAACACTAACATAGGAAGACGACAGTTATGACTAGTAATAACCAACACTTCATCATATTTATTATGTGTCAGGTAGTGAGATAAACACTTTGCATATTCGTGCATTTAATCCTTCTAGCAACCTTATGAGTTAAGTACTATTATTATTTTCACTTTACAAATGAAGAAACTGGGCCACAGAAATGTTAATTCCTCGCTAATGAGTGGCAAAGGAAGGCTCTGAATTCCAGCTGTCTGGCTACAGAGTTTATACTCTTAATCACAGTGGTTACTGGGACTTGGTGCATTCTAGGCAGGAACAGAGAAGACCTGGAATGGCTAAAGCTTGGTGAGAAATACAGAAGGTGGTACAAGGTGAAGTAGGAAAGATATGGATTTGGGACTCCTTTTATGGACCGGGTTGGGGGGAAGCTATGGCATGCACTAAGGAGTCAATAAAATATCCTAAAATTCCATAAGCCTTCCTGGTCTTTGTTTTTTCCACATGAATTTGGTGACCGTGAACTTTGGGAGTCATGACAACTGAGTGACTGGGGAAGTGGTCCTGTCCCGTTAGAAGCTCACACAGCCTTCTAGCCATGACTTCTTCCCTGAGGAGTTGCCCTCTGGCCGATCTGCTTGGGGGTACCTGGGCATGCTACTGATGGGATCAAAGTTCCTACTGCCCTGAGAAGTAAGTTTTCCTGATGCTGCCTCTGATCCCTCAACCAGCCCACCCAGGTGAGCCCAGGGTAAACAGACTGCATCTGTCAGCACAACTGTTATCCTGTGTGCCCTCCAGTTCACAAGGCTTGTGCCCTTCTTGCAGTCATGGGCAGAGATGCAAGGGAAATCAAAGCTTCTCGAGCTACATTGTCCAATACAGTATCACTAGATATATGTGACTATTTAAATTTAATTAATAAAATTAAATAACTTAAAAATCAGTTCCGATGTTGAACTAGCCATATTTCAAGTGCTCAATAGCCACATGTGGCTAGTGGCTACTGTAATGGACAAGGAGAGTTACAGAAAGTTCTATTGGATAGTGCTACTCCAGAAACATGCTTCGTGCCCATCAGGCTCATCTCAAGATCTCTAACCATGGCAGATGCTGTGTGTATTTTATTCTGAAGCCTATTCTTTTTTTTTTTTTCCCCAGTACCTATTCCTATTACATTATGTTTCATGCCCATTTATGATGATTCTTTCTCATTCAGCTAATGTACACTGAACATTTACTATTGTTAAACTCTATGCTGGATATTCAAATAAGCTGAACTATTATTTTGCTAAGAAATTTTAATGATGAGAGCAAAAAGTGTTTGAAATATAGACATACTGGACTATCCCTTCTTTTGTGGGTTTGTGGGGTGGGCACTAAAATCTCAGGCAATTTACTTAACCTCTCTGAGCCTCATTGCACTGTTGTGAAGATTAAATGAGATCATGTGTGAAAAACAGTAAATAACAAATAGTAACCATTATTGTTCACATTATCATCATCATCCCAGTTGGCAGGGAACACAGTGGGAACTCAGCCCTATCCATAATGGGATACTTGTAACTGTTATAGGCCTTCCTTGTTTAGATTTCTCTTCATTTATAGCATTTAGTCACATGCCTTAGTTCTGTGTTGGGCTGCTCATCACAGCTCTTTGGTATCTGAAGAATCTGCACTCTTGTCCCCTCCCCACACCCAGCCCTTCACCTTCACACCCTCCTTCTCTTTCTATGCCCTTTTCAATCTCTGAATATTTTCTTCTTTCACAACATCTTTATAAAAAGTAGAGCCCAGAATTTTCCCAAGTATTTTAGATACTGCCCAAATACTGCATATTCAATGTCTACAAAGATACATGGCCATGAAAAGGGATCCATTAAAATTTTTTTTAAATATTTTTAAAGTGCATTAAAAAAAACACTTATGGGGGCGCCTGGGTGGCTCAGTCATTAAGCATCTGCCTTCTGCTCAGGTCATGATCCCAAGGTCCTGGGATCCCTGCTTGGCGAGAAGCCTGCTTCTCCCTCTCCCTCTCCAACTCCCGCTGCTTTTGTTCCTACTCTCGCTATCTCTCTGTCAAATAAATAGATAAAATCTTTAAAAAAAAAAACACACACTTATGAAGGTTTTACTTCTGCAACTAAATTTTGAAATGTAAATATAAGACTAAGTTCATATCTACTACACACATGCACATTTTTAACATAAATGGCATTATAATCTACATATTCATATTTTTCACTAATGTTATATCTGGAAATATTTCCAATGCTGAGTACAATGATATGCTGACCTCCATTAATCTGAACACAATACTACATTTCTATTATAGGAGCTAAGATTATTTCAGTTGTTTTTGGGGGAGTGGGAGATTTTTTAACACTAGGCTAGGGTAGAGTCTAGTGTAGAGTCATCTAAAATCTCACATTTTTTTTATAACAGTTGTGATCAAGCCAAGTTCCTCCAATTCTATACTTCTGCAAATGAATTTTTTTAAACTTAAATGTGGGACTTGGCATTCATTTCCATTAAATTGCATTTTACTGTTTTGATCTAGACTCAAGGTCTTTTGAAATCTTGATTCTTTTATCCAGACAGTGATCTCTCCCAGCTGTAAATGTAAATACGATTTTACTTCCACCTAAGTCACTGAAGCATCCAAGGCCAAGAAGAGAGGCCTGTGTATGATGAAAAAAGTGTGACCTTGCTCCACATACATGAATCTGCTTCCCCTTCCACCGATTTTTGCCAAGAGTCTCATTCTGGAACTACCTGTTATATTGGATCCTGACCCTTTGCTCTTCCCCTTCCTTCATGTTAGGTCTCCCTGTTTAGACTGGACCCAAAAGACAGTCAAGCATGGTGAAAGAGAGAATGTACTAGTATACTTTACTACTCTCTGACAGCTTTGGTGACAAAACAAAACTCAATACAGGAGGAGTTTGAAACAGAGATAAAATAGGGTTTGGGGTCCACTGAAGAATCCAATTGAAAATGAAATATATATAGATCAGAAACTCATATGATGAATCTATCACTTATTAATCATAGCCCTGGCCTGGAGGAGATGAAAGAGAAGTGACACCCACTCTCTTTATAAAGAATCAGCAAGCAAGGAAGAAAAGGAAGAGTCTCTGTTGGCTCTTTTTTTTTTTTTTTTTAAGTAGGCTCTATATCCAGAGTGGAGCCCAACACTCAGCTTAAACTCATGACCCTGAGACCAAGACCTGAGCTGAAATCAAGAGTTGAACGCTTAACCAACTGAGCCACCCAGGCACCCCAGGAGGAGCCTGTCTTGTACATGTCACTTTTTCCAAACCTCTAGTTTGGAGTTGTGCAGAGTCATTAATGGGGTTCACAAATGTCAAGCTCTGTCTCCTTCCAGGCACATGGTAGGGTTGAAGCTCCCCACATTCCACAGCCTTCCCCAGAGGCAACCACTGTTAACTATTCAACATATACCTTCCCAGACTTTCTTCTATATTTCCGCATATGAATAAATACAAGTAAAAAATATCACAAGAAAATGTCTAGAAATATTAACCAAATTCCTTCCTTGCCATAACTCTCCAATTAACACCTTGGCTCTTTTGTGCTCACTGCCATGGTGAGAGAAGGAAGAGAAAAAACAAGTATATGAGTTGTGAGGGTCTTTCCCTGGCTTTGCTTTTTCAAAGGTCTAAAACCCTTGGAATGAGGATGAATCCCAATATATACAAAGCCTTTGGAAAAACATAATAAGAAAAGTAGATTTGAGGACAGAGGAATGGCCCACGAGTCACTCTCCCACCTTGGGTATTACTCCCCTGGGAGACTGAAAGAAAATGGTGACTATAGATATTAGAGGCTCCTGAAATGAAGGGCTCGATGACCTGTCTCTGAGGCAGTATCCTGAGAAGTTGCCTATAGATGGTTTCTCAGACGCTCCAGTGCCCTGGTAGGAAGCAAAAACAGCAAAATGAGTCCTGGGCCTGAAGAATGATTTCTGTGCCCATGGGCAGGGTGAAGTAGAAGGGAGACAGGACAGGAACACCTGTGTGAACTGGATGACCAAGCATCAGACAGGAAGATGAATAGCTCATCAGATGCCTGTGCTGACAAATGACCTCAAATACCAGATATGGACTGATTGCTCTCCCTTTGAAAGGAATGAGAAACTTCAAATTCACTGAGAGTGTATCTACAAAACTGATAAGGTGGGGATTCAAAACAGAAATTAGACTGAATTATACAATAAAAAAGGGTCTATTTCTCTCTCTCTCTCTCTTTTTAAAGATCTTATTTATTTGGGAGAGAGAGAGCATGAGTTGGGGAGGCAAGGAAGGGCAGAGGAAGAGGGAGAAGCAGCCTCCCCACTGAGGGATGAGCCTGACAAAGGACTTGATCCCAGGAAGAGCCTGGGAGCCTGGCAAGGGGCTTAATCCCAGGACCCCAGGATCATGACCTGAGCCAAAGGCAGATGCTTCACGGGCTGAGCCACGCAGGTGCCCCAAGAAGTTCTATTTCTTATACACCTGAGTTATGGACCTACTATCCACGACATGCACACACAGTATTTTTTACATACATGACATTGTAATTACATATTCATATTTTTCATTAACAATATATCTGAAGATTTTTCCAATGCCTAATAATCCATAAGGTATAGATTATGGTTTATTATTTATTAACCATATCCTTACTGTAAGATATGTAGGTTGTTTTCAGTTTTTGTTCTTCCAATCAAGACTTCAGTGGATATCCTTCATATATAACTTTGTGCACATATGTATTTCTATAGGATAGACTCCTTGAAATGAGATAATAGAGTCAAAGGAATATGAATTTTTAATTTTGATACATCCTGGCAATTTGCCCTGCAAAATGGCTCTATCAGTTTATATATCTTGTGACAGCATATGAGTTTACCTTTACATTATAACCTCACAATCCTGAATCTTATTAGTATTTTTAATTTTGAGAGTTTGATAGTTAAAAATGGTTTACATTGTTCTCCTTATTTCTCTAAGTGAGAGGTTTAAACAACTTTCATATGTTTATTTACCATTTGTGTTTCTTTTGTGTATTATCTGTTCATACCTTTCACCCATTTTTCTATTGAGTTTCTCTCTTACTGATTTGTAGGAGCTCTTTATACATTAGGATACCAATATTCTCTCTGTTATACATACTGTAAAATTTTCCTCCACATTAGTCACTTTTCTTTTAATTCTTTAAGATTTATTTATTTATTTTAGAGAGAGGGAGAGAGCACATGAGTGGGAGGGGCAAGAGGGAGAAGGAGAGAAAATCCCAAGCAGGCTCCAAGCTGAGTGTGGAGCCCAACATGGGGCTTGATCTCATGGCTCTGAGATGACAACCTGAGCCAAAACCAAGAGTCAGATGCTTAAGTGACTGTGCCACCCAGGCATCCCTTCTTTTAGTTCTTTATTTTCCTGTACATAAAAACTAAGTCTTTATTATAGTCAAGGCTCTTGATCTTGTATTTTATAAATGTTAATTATGAATGGCTTTACACTTCAGTATTATAAAACTAAATCTTTTATATTTTCTCTTAATGCTATTACAGATTTAAATGGTTAGGTCAACTTAAAGGATACTTTTCAAAATTTCCAGTGGACTCTGTTTACCAACTTTTTCCCTCATATCAGTCCCTGTGGCAGGCTGGCCCCACCCTGCTTGAGTATTTGCTCAGAATGTGTGGTGTGATAAGGGCAAAAGTAGAAGTAGTACAAAGTGGTACAGGAATATTCACAGGAGGAGTTTAGAGAAGTCTGCATGGACAAGGTGATGTGAGCTGGACCATGAAAGGTAAAGAAAAGTTTGACACCCAGAGAAGAGAAGAAAAAACATCTCGGGAGAGTGGAATAGCGTATACAAAGACACAGAAGCCCAAAAGAGCAAGGCATGTTTTAAGAATGATGTGGCCATATCTTAGTTTGAAATAGCTTGGGTATAGGGCTAATTGGGATGTGGCAAGAGACGCAACTGGAAAGTTAGTCAGGACCAGATTGCAAAGTGCCTTGAAAAATGTGCACTACTTCATGAAGTTCTGAGTCATCATTGAGCCTGGAATTCAACGAATTACCACAGATAATCTGAGAGTGGGGAAATGGGTGAGGATATAAATGAAGCAAGATTGCCCAAGAGTTAATGAGTGTTGAAGATGGATAGTAGTTACATGGGATGCACTGAACCATTCTCTCTCTTTGCCAATATATATGTTTGGAAATTTGAAACAAAAAAATTGTCATCCTACACAAGGTCATTTTTTGGCATAAAATAAGATTGGAGGGTTTTTGTTGTCATTGTCATTGTTAACAGCATTGCTGAGTTTAAAAAAAAATAAGTTATAGACTAGCAAACTGATTGCATTTACGATAAGTAGGGAGATACCCAGAAAACTGGGAACCAAGATATTAGTAGAGTTCACCCTCTAGGTGAAAGAATTAAGGGCACTATTTTTTATTTTTCTGTACTATGTGAATGTTATATATCAATTTGTATTGTTCATACATTAGAACAGATTTTCATTTAGCAAAAAAGTTAAAAATCCAATTATAGAAGAATAGATATGTCCACGTGAAGCTACTAAAAACAGTATTTAGGAAGAGAATACGTTAATATATGGAAATTCTTTCCCTATAATGCTAGGGCTATAAATCCATAATAATTATTATTATAACTATATGTAAGGAAAATATATACACAGGTGAAAAGAAATTGGAATGACATTAACCAAACTATCAACAATGGCTATACTTGGGCAAGGGGACTATTATTAATTTATACCCCACCCAATTTTTTCTTAGTAAGGACATATCATTTCTATAATTTTTTAAAATGTAAAAACAAAAGCAAAAACAAAACCTCACATACCTCTTTGAACTGTCTTTTTGACTCTAAAAAAATATATAACCAAGGAATAAACAGCAGAGCATAAAAAAGAATAATTTAGGATAATTGTAAAATCTGAAATTTTCTTCCTTTTTCCAGTTTTAGCTAACTGGTACATCCATCCTAGGAGTTTGAGAAGTACAGACTTCTAACAGACAAAAGTAATCAACCAAACTTGATTTCTAGTAGATCTAAAAAGTTATTAGATAATCTTATGTTAATATATTACAATGTAATCCTGATTAATGGTCTCATTTTTCTCAGACATAATACTTAATAAATATAATTAAACTTTTATAGTTGTTCATAACTTAAATGCAGATGTGCAATAACAGAAAACACCTTCTTTTCAAGTATTCATGGAAAGTCACAAAACTTGACAAAAAAGTTCAAAAGTTCCAAAAAGTAGAAATAATACAAAAAAAAACATTTTACCACAATGGAGTAATGCTAGAAATATCAAAATTTTAAGAATCAAAAGCCCTCTCACATAGAAATTTAAAAAGAAAAACTATGAAACAGCTTTTGTATAAAAGAACTACACAAAATGAAACTGAAGAATTTCTAAGGCTGTTAATAAAGAAAAAATGTTACAGTTGGGAATTTGTGATATATAATAATCACATGAAAATTCATAGCCTTAAATTCACATAAAAATGATACAATGAATATAAATTAATTAAATTCTCAACTCAAAAGGCTAGAAAAAGCCAAACTGACTCAAAAGAAAGCACAAAGAAGCAAATAATAAAGATAAAAACAGAAATCAACAGAATATAATATAGTCATGTAATTAAAACTTCTTAGGAAAAAATCAATGGAAAAGATATACCCAACTTCTGAAACAGGAAATTTAAGAATTTCTATTTAATGGAGAAACATGAGAGGCATTCCTTCTAAGGTCAGGAACAAGGTAAGGGTGCCATTGTCTCCACTACTATTTAACAGTGTGTTGAAAATATTAGCCAATTCAGTCAGGCAAGAGAAAACAATTAGAATTAAGAAGTGTAAAATGAGTAAAATTATGTGCAGATATTATATGCATAAGGCCCATTAGAATCAATGTTAAACAAAGAAATAATAAAAGAATTCCTTAACATAGTAGAATAAACTGGCATATAAAAATCAATAGCCAGCTGCCAGTCAGCCAACTGGTACCCATGGTCAAGATGATAAGGAGCTAGCACTAGACTGTAAATCAACTAGATCACCAAGCACACTATTTAACTGGCAATTCTTTACAAAGAAAAACATTCTAGCTTCTGAAGAACACAATGAATTGATTTACATGACACTGGGAGTAGCACCTGGATAAAGCTAATAACTAAATATGTTATTAATAAAAACCCAGATTTTCAGTGTAAGAAGAAAGATATAAAATAAGAGAGAGTATGGAAAAATTTTGTAATCCTTAAGTTTGAATTAGAACTAGTGGTATGAACATTTAACTTAAATGTATATTTAATATATATTTAATTTATATTAATTTAAACATTTTAATGTATGTTAAATGTTATATACATAAATATAAAAATATAATAAGTGTTAAATATGTTAAAACCATTTAAACATATATATGTTTCCTTTTTTTTTTAAGATTTTATTTATTTATTTGACAGAGAGAGACACAGCAAGAGAGGGAATACAAGCAGGGGGAGTGGGAGAGAGAGAAGCAGGCTTCCTGCTGCGCAGGGAGCCCAATGCAGGGCTCGATCCCAGGACCTTGGGATCATGACCTGAGCAGAAGGCAGACACTTAATGACTGAGCCACCCAGGCACCCCCATATATATGTTTTTTAACATGTCACCGCAATAACAATGAGCACACCTGGTGCTAAAATCTTAGTAGTTTTTGCAAAAGAATGAAACTGGATGACTTTTTAATACCATAAACAATAAATAAACTCATAATGGATTAAAGATCTAAATGTGAGACCTGAAACCATAAAACTCCTAGAAGAAAACATAGGCAGTAATTTCTTTTCATTGGCCATAGAAACATTTTTCTTTTTTCTTTTTTCCATAGAAACATTTTTCTAGGGTGCCTGGGTGGCTCAGTTGGTTAAGCATCTGCCTTCGGCTCAGGTCACGATATCAGGGTCCTGGGATCAAGCCCCACATCAGGCTCCCTGTAGGGAGCCTGCTTCTCCCTCTCCCTCTGCCACTCACCCTGCTTGTGCTCTCTCTCTGTCAAATAAATTAAAAAATCTAAAAAAAAAAACCAAACAAACATTTTTCTAGATAGATCTCCTGAGGCAAGGGAAACAAAAGCGAAATCAAACTCTTGGGACTACGGGCACCTGGGTGGCTCAGTTGGTTAAGCGACTGCCTTCGGCTCAGGTCATGATCCCAGACTCCCGGGATCGAGTCCCGCATCAGGCTCCCTGCTCAGCGAGGAGCCTGCTTCTCCCTCTGACCCTCCCCCGCCCATGTACTCTCTCTCTCTCTCATTCTCGCTCTTTCAAATAAATAAATATTTAAAAAAAAAAACAACTCTTGGGACTACACCAAAATAAAAAGCTTTTGAACAATGAAGAAACCTATCAACAAAACAAAAAGACTGAATGGGAGAAGATATTTGCAAATGATATATCTAATGAGGGGTTAATATCCAAAATATATAAAGAACTTACACAAATTAACAACAAAACCCCCTAAATAATCCAATTAAAAATAGGCAGAGGTCCTGAATAGACATTTTTCTAAAGAAAACAGAGTTTTCATGTTTTCACACACATGAAAAGATGCTCAATATCACTCATCAGGGAAATGCAAATCAAAACCACAAAGAGATATCACCTCACATCTCTCAGAATGGCTAAAATCAAAAACACAAGAAATAACAAGTGTTAGGATGTGGAGAAAAAGGAATCCTCGAGCACTGCTGGTGGGAATGCAAATTGGTGAAGCCACTGTGGAAATGGAGGTTCCTCAAAAAATTAAAAATGGAATTACCATATGATCCAGTAATTTTACTATTGGATATTTACCTGAGGAAAACAAAAACATTAATTTGAAACAATATGTGCACCCCTATGTTTATTGCAGCATTATTTACAATAGCCAACATATGGAAGCAATCCAAGTGTCCATCGATAGATTATTGATACACACACACACACACACACACACACACACACACACACACACACACAGGAATATTACTCAGTCATAAAAAAGAATAGATCTTGCCATTTCTTAGAGGGTATAATGCTAAGTGAAATAAGTCAGATGGAGAGAGACAGATACCATATGATTTCACTCATATGTGGAACTTAAGAAACAAACAAATGAACAAAGAAAAAAGAAACAAAAAACCCAGACTCTTAAATACAGAGAACAAACTGGTGGTTGCCAGAGAGGGGAGGTGGTTGGAGGCATGGGTGAAGTAGTAAAGGGGATTAAGAGTACACTTATTATAATGAGCACTAAGTAATGTACAGAACTGTTAAATCATTATATTGTACACTTACACTAATATAACACTGTTAATTATACTTCAATATAAAAAATAATAAAAAATAAAAAGCAGAAAAAAATATATATATATTTCTTAATCCTGTCTAATGTCACTAGAATAACAATGAGCACACTTGGTACCAAGATCTTTGTGGTTTCTAAATATCATACCCCACTAAAGAAACTAGAGCTCTGCGGAGAAATGGCTAATACCAGGTCTTAGAAGGGAAATTTCAAGATGTCTCTGAGATCTGACGTCAAAAATCAAGTAAGTGTTCAAACATTAATGGGGCCATATCAAAAAGAAATGAGGACAACTTGAAGACATCCTACTTGCCAAATTTGGGACAATTTGAGAATGAGAAAGAATAATTATTAGAGCTAAAAAAGAATTTCAGCAAGGTGTCAGGATACAAAATCAATATACAAAAATCAATTGTATATCTATACACTAGCAATGAACAATCTGAAAATATTAAGGAAACAATTCCATTTACAATTGCATCAAAAGAACAAAATACTGAGGAATAAAAATTTTAAAAAGTGTACAAGACTTACACAGTAAAAATCACAAAATATCAGGGTGCCCGGGTGTCTTGGTCAGTTGAGCAACCCACTCTTGTTTTCAGCTCAGGTCATGATCTCAGAGTCACGAGATGGAGCCCTGCATCGGGCTCCACACTCAGCGGGGAGTCTGCTTGAGATTCTCTCTTTCCCTCTACCCCTCCCCTCACTCATGCTCTCTCTCTCGCTCCTCTCTCAAAATAATAAATAATCTTTCTTAAAAATCACAAAATATCACTGAAAGAAACTGAAGAAGAATTAAATAAATAAAAACACATCACATGTTCATGAATTGGAAGACTATATATTAAGATGGCAGTATTCCCCAAATGTATCTACACATCAAACCACAACCCCTATCAAAATCCCACCTGTCTTTTTTGCAGAAACGGACAAGGACAAGCTGATTCTAAAATACATATGGACGCTCAGTTGGTTGAGCGTCCGACTCTTGATTTTGGCTCAGGTCATGATCTCAGAGTCCTGGGATAGAGCCCTAGGCCAGGCTTCATGCTGGGCGTGGAGCCTGCTTGAGATTCCCTCTCTTCCTCCCCCTCTGCCCCTCCCCCCATTCTCTCTCTCTTGCTCTCAAATAAATCTATAATAATAAATAAAATTAAATATAAAATACATATGGAAATGCAAGGAACCTAGAGAGTGAAAACATTCTTGAAAGAGAACAAATTTGAAGAACTCACATTTTCTATTTCAAAAGGTACGACAAAGCTATAGTAAACAAGACTGTGTAGTACTAGCATAAGGATAGATGTATAGATCTATGGGATAGAATTAAGAATCCAGAAATAAAACCATATATGTATGGCCAGTTGATTTTCAACCAAATAATGAAGACAATTCAATGGAGAAAGAATAGTCATTCCAACTAATGGTGCTGGGACATCTGTATATCATTCAAAAGAATTATTGGACCTCCTGCCTCACACCATATACAAAAATTAACTCAAATTAGATTAAAGACTTAAATGTAAGAACTATAAAATTCTTATAAGACAATATAGATGTAAATCTTTGTGACTATGGATTAAGTAATGGTTTCTTAAATGACACCAAAAATACAAAAGCAAAAGTAGGTAAGTTGGACTTCATCAAAATAAAAAAAATTGGGGGTACCTGGATGGATCATTCAGTTAAGCATCTGACATCAGCTCAGGTAATGATCTCAGGGTCCTGGGATCGAACCCTGTGCTGGGCTCCCTGCTCAGCAGGAAGTCTGCTTCTCCTCTCCCTCTGCCCCTCTCCCTGCTCATACCCTCTCTCTCTAATAAATAAAATCTTTTAAAAAAAATTAAAATCTTTTGTGTTTCAAAGGACACTATCACAAAAGTGAAACACCCACATAATGGGAGAAAATATTGCAAATCTTAGATCTGAAAAGAGTCTAGTATACAGTATAAAGAATGCTTAAAACACAACAATAAAAAGATAACCCAATTTTAAAATGGACAAAGGATTTAAATAGATGTTTCTCCAAAAAAGATATACAAATGGCCAATAATGAATATGAAAAAATGCTTGACATCACTAGGAAAATATAAATCAAAATCATAATGGGATAGTACTTCACATCCACAAGGATGGCTATAATCAAAAGGACACCGTAGCAAGTGTTGACAAGGATGTGAAAAAACTGAAACTCACATTCATTGCTGATGGGAATGTAAAGTAGTGCAACCACTTTGGAAAATAGTTTGGCTGTTCTTCAAAAAGTTAAACATAGGGTTACCAGATGACCCAGTAAGTTGACTCTTAGCTATATACTCAAAAGAATTAAGAACATATGTGCCCACAAAAACTTGTACACAAATGTTCATAGCAGCATTATTCATAATGGCCAAAAAGTGGGAAAAAACACAAGTGTTCATCAGTTGGTGAATGAATAAACAAAATGTTGTATATCCACACAATAGAATATTACTCAGCTACAAAAAGGAATGAAGTATTGATCTATGCTACAAAATGGATGAACCTTGAAAACATTATACTAAGTGAAAAAGCCAATCACAAAAGTCCACTTATATGATTCCATTTATATGAAATGTCCAGAATTGGCAAATCCATGGATAGAATGTATTTAAGTGGTTGCCAGAGGCTGGGGAAAGGAATTAAGAGAGAGATCAATAAATAGTCAATAATTGTTTAAACTTGAGATATTTCCCCCAACTTAGTATTTAGAAAAGTTTCTATCTACAGAAAAGTTAATACTACCCTTGGTCCCTTTCACCCAGAATCAGCAACTGTAAACATTTTTTGCCACATTTGCTTGATAATTGAAAATCAGCTTGGCTGGATATAATATCCTTAGTTCACACTTTCTTTCCTTGACAATGTGGCTCCATTGTTGTTTTGCTTTATATTTGAATCACTTGGTCTTTTTACCCAGAGGCAGAGAGGTATTTTCCTAGATACAGTAGAATGTCTTAAAGTTCACTATACTGAGTCAGTTCTCACAGTTCCACAGTGTACGTTTTTAATATGTAGATTCAGGTTTCTTTATTTACCTTTTGCTAAGTTTTTACTAGATTATAGCTTTAAACATTGGTTTTCATTTATTGTTTTGTTTCTTCCTTAGGTAATTCAATTATAGGTGTGTTAGATCTTCTTTGTCTTCTATAATTATTATTTTCTTAGCTTTTCACTTTTTCTTATTTTAATTCTCTTGGAAATTTTCATTTCATGTTCCTGTGTCTCCTTTGTATGCTTGTTGAATCTTTTCTTCTTTGTGCACCTTGTAGTTTAGTCTTAATTTGGGGGATCATTGTCTTTTTCTTCACTCACTTTTTGTTCAGGCAATTCTTATTTCACAAATTTTTGTTTTGTGTCCACTTTTCTTCTGCATTTGTGAATTTCTGATTTGTGGTGTTTTTTCACATCTGTTATTGTTTGACCATATTTGACTCTTATTGGAGAGTTGTGGTACAGTTTCTTCTGCCTCAAGTTTGGGTCTTGAGTACTTTCATCTGCTGAAGAGTTTTTATTCTAATTTATTCCTTTTGAAAGTTACTTCGTGTGGATGTTGTCTGCCTTTTCATCTTCATTTTTAAGACTTTGGATTTTGCTGGATCAGGTATTTCTACAGATGGGGTTGAAGGATTTGAGTGGCTTACCAGTTTTCTTAGTTCAAGAGTGCCCTCTTCAGTTGGTACAGTGAAATGCAACTTTAATGAAGAGCATCTTTTTGGGGGTGGGGGACAGTGAGATGCAATTTCTTTAATGAAGAGCATCTTTTTGGGGGTGGGGGAGGAGCTCTCATGAAATTCTTATTTCTGTAGAACCCTTAATTTCCACCAACTTCTTTATTCTTCCCTCTTCATCACCAGATCTCTAAGAAGTGCCACCACCTCCTTTCAAGGTCCTTTGTTGTCTCCCAGAAGCTGTGCCCTCTCAATACTTTTCCCAAATATTTCCTGCCTACTTCTCCACTTCCACATGGGCTACACAGCTGGTGCTACTGATTTCGGATACGTATTTTCCCACTCAAATGAAATAGGACTTTGCAGTCTTCTATTTCCTGGCTATGTGGTAGATATAATTGTGTTGTGTGGTGAGTTAATTGTGATTTTATTTGCTGTCCTTGGTCTCTGTGGTTTTTGTAAGATGTGTAGAAAGATTAAGGTTTAGACATGCCATTTATCTTCAAAGAGTTTAGCTATCTAACCTCAATTGATAAATGCCGACATTTATAAATTTTTAGGTGAGACTTTCATATGAGCATTAGATTATTGCGCTGGTTTTTTGTTTTTTGGTTTTGTTGTTTTTTTGGCTTCAGATGGGAGAAATGCAGCAAAAGTTTTTATACAGATAACACATAGAAGATGGTTCATTCAAGTCTCTAAGCAATTTTAGCCTGCACTCCCTTCTCTCTGACCCTGTCACGCTGGTAAGTTTCCATAATGTGGTGGGTGCATATGATCAGTGTCCAGGATAGTTGATATGTCTGGTGGCCAACATGTCCAGAGTAATCTGATATGGTAAGTGCACCCAGGATGGTTGATGTATATGACATAGTGGATGTAGAGTGGTCAGTGTATGTGGGCCATTCCTGTGACAAGAGCGGCTGATCTGTCCTGATTTAGAGATGAACTATTCATTTTTGTATCACCAATTTTTCCTTGTCAGGAAACCTTTTTCTTTTCTCAGGGTACATGGCTCTGAAACGGGGGAATGAGAAGTGTCAGCTCCTGATGGACTATGAGATCTAATCTTTCCATGGGAGGCCTTCTAGGCTTGTTAAAGAATCCATAGGATTCTGGCTAGGAAAAAAGCTGGCCACTGGAGACCCAACACGGCTCAAGTCCTAGTCACCTCCATGTGGCAGGGCTCTCCACCCCGACTCCTGGAATTCCTGCCCAAAGCCAAAGGTGCCTTGGTCACAGAGTCCTTAATGTGGCCCCTCGGTGTCTTTGGGCAGTGAGAGTCAGAATGAGGAAGAACAGCTGAATAATCCCAAGTGAAGTGGAGTTGAAGTCTTCATTCTACCACTTACTGGGTGAGTGGTCTTGAGCAAATAACTTCATTTCTCTGAACCTCAGCTCCATTACTTGTAGCTGGTATACAATGCTTGACCTGTTGCCTGGCACCACAGAGCAAACCCTCAATAAATTTTAGCACCTTCTATTACATATGCATATATGTACACATATATATAATTCTATTACACACATGTATTATATATACACACATACACACACATTTAATTACTGGATGCTTAAACATTCACTGGCTGAAAGGAATAAGGGGAAAATCACACTCAGGGGAACTCTAGGGGTAAAAAAAACTCCAGTGATTCATTGGAATAGGTGGTGTCCTGACAAAGCAGAATTCTAGAAAACTACACAATTCTTTTGTTAATCAAAGGTAGAAAATCCTCACCTTCATAATCTTGCCTTTACCTACCTCCTTACTTCATAGACATCTATCCAGCCACTAAGATCGTCATTCCTAACCTCCTATGTGTCTCTAAGCCAGAAGTCCCAAATTGACTTAATATGCTGTTTGGCCTGTGGAATGTTGTTTTGTTTTTTTTTTTAATTTAAATGGTAAGCATTTAAAACATTTCACATGAAAACATTGATTTCTGGCTTCTCTTAACAAACTGAATGATTGGGTAGCACTGGGTCAGCAAGCCCAAGGTGGTGACAATTGGTCAGAGCTGAGCAGCAGCCACTCACCTTTGAGAAAAAGCAGTGCACTGCAGTCTTCACAGCATCCGCCACTCCTCATAGCCTTATACTCACCCACATTTCATTGCTATCCCCAACCCCTCCCCTGGAGATATTTAATTCTTCTTTACTCTTGTTACAATCCAGCTTCCCTTTTTGTAGAGCTCTACCATATCTTAGTTCAGACCTGTAGTACAATTTTATCATGTAAATGTGATGAGTCACTTTCTGGTATAGTCTACGGTCTACAGCAAAACAAAGTTAAGACCAGGTCAGTACAACTTCCCAATACAACTCAATCTTATCTTTATCTCCCCACTGCTGCCTCATACCTTTCTGGCCTCCACTTGGCATAGGTGCTTATACTTCGGCCCACATACCATTCCCTCAGCTTGGGTTCCCTCTTTCCGGCATCATTCAGCTCAAATATTCTCTCTTACTTGGTCTAGTTGGCCAGCCAAGAAAGTCACTACCCTCTGTATTCTTTCAGTTATAATCCAGTGATTAATTCTAACAGTTATGTGTAGTTATCTAAATATATTTCCATTTCCTCCAGGTGACCGAGGAAGTCAAGGGCAAAAACTGGGTCTTACTCATCTTTGCATCCCCAGAGCCTAATAGTGCTTGGTAAGAGATCAAAGGTATAACTAGATGACATGATATACTCGTCTTAGGCCCATTTTCTATCAGTCAGCTTGGACTAATTATGTTGTACCAAACTCCACCCAAATCCCAGTGGATGATAAAAACAAAGGTTTCTTTTTCTTGTACACTACTAATCCATCATGGATTAATTCTGCTCCACATCCATTTTAGGATCCCAGCTGAAAGACAGCCCTAGGAGACTGACAGTCTCACTGGAGAGGGCAAGATTAGTGACCATGCTCTGGCTCCTAAGGCTTCTTTCTGCTCAGAAGCAGCACACTTCCTCTTTGCTCACATTTCACTGGCTAAAGCAAATCAGTATGCCCAAGCATAAAGCCAATGGGGCAGAAATGTAAAATTCTCCTAAAGGGTGAATGGCTTTAACTTTAATACAATCTACCACATTGCCATCATATCCAGTTCGCCTTCCAGGGGCATGGAACCCTGTGGAACACATTCCTCGGGCTCCTATGCCAGGTGGCTTTTGAACCCAGCTGGTGGGAAGCCTTTGCAGGAGACAGGAGAATGTGAGGTTGGGAGAAGCCAAGGCATCCTCCACACCCCCCAGTTGTAGGGAGTCTTCTGCAGAAGCTCTATTTCCTCCATGACTCCAGCTCCCACTAGCCAGGCCTGTGGACTTTTCTGTTTCTGCTGAGTGGCCCTGGACACTATGACCTTGAACTCACATACTCTGATCTGGTCTCCTGATCTGCAAAAATAGAGAGAGAATCAACTCACATTGCTCTGTTGTTTCAAGAACAAAACTAAAGAATGTTTATGAAAATATGTAAAGAATAAAGTGCTAGACAAATAAGGTGCTTGAGTATACACAGTGAGGCAACATGGTGTTGCAGAAAAGAAAATGAGACTGAGGATCAGAATGCTTATGTTCATGATCTTGCTCTGCCACCAACTGTCACCTCATCCAGGCGACACTGTGTTTTCTATTCTCTTCATCTGCAAATTGGAGATAACAGTTGATAATGAAGTGGTTGCAGAATGGCATAAATGAGAAGATCTATGAAGATGTATACTCTCAAGTGTAAAAAGCTACACAACTGTTAAATTAATTCACTAGTTATAAGCAGAAAAAAAACCTTTATTTCTACCAAATTAAAAAGTAGGAATCAATCTTCAAGCAAGATAATCAAAATAGTCAATAACACAATTAACAGTTAGGAGAGCATGTACAGATTAGACTACAGGTCTAGATACTTTGAATTAAGCACATACACCCAAATCAAGAGGGCTGACAACTTTCGCACTGAGGAGAAGCAATGACTCATCGTAAACACACAACTTCTGGGAAACTGGAGCTGACACTTCACAGGACAGTAAACCGAAGTGACAAGTTGTCATTGGCTTAGAGAACAGATTTGAGCTTAAGAGGAGTCACAGTGAAATGCCATTGTAATGCAACAATTTCCCGAGATCTGTTCATCTCAAAAACAGGAATATATAAAAATCAGTAGTACAAATTCTCATAAAACTAGAAAAGCCCTCTAAGCCCTAACACCTTGAAGCTTACATAAACACTGAGGTTTTTTTCTCCCCTTTACTCTTCTCTAAATTAAATACAAAACAGTTTGTTTTTATTTAGTACATTTCTGACTTTACAGCCAAAGCTTCAGAACGAAGAAAGGTTTCATGAAATGCAATTAGACACACGCCAACCCCCAGGAGAATCTCAAGGTGCGCTGCTCCTTGGCAAAGTTTTAAACAGGAAACCTTTATTTCCACAGAATGATGCTGTTTCCTGGAATAGCCTAATTATTACCAGGAAGGAATGCATACCCATCCCATTCAAGGGTTCTCATCCTTTTGGAGGTGTTTACCATCTCTCCCTCTCTCCCTACCTCTCCCTCCCCCACACACAGACCTACATAGACACACACACTGATCAAATGTGAGGGGGGGGGATTCCCTGAAGCACACAGATAATGGCATTTATTTTGGCAAGACTTGTGCAATTTGTTAAAAGACAGGTGTGGCGTGTATGAACAACTGTAATCATAGTGTGTCTCAACAGATGCAGGAAGCAGATTTTTCTTCATAGTTGAAATATGGCCTCATAGTTTCCCCACATCTGGGTCTTGCACACTTTTCATCTAGAAACCAAACTGGATCAGTTATAGGTGGAAAGGGATGGTAACTTATGACCAGACCACACTCCTGTTTTTAAAAAAAGTCTCCATTGCTAGGTTCTTCTTTTGAGACACTAAGTAAGACAAGGGAGTTACTAAAAATGCAGGGGAACTGAAAAGAAAGCAATTCAGACTAAGAACATGACTTGGCCTTACGAATTGCGTCTTTGGCAAAATTCACCGCAGCAAGAAAAAATACTTTTAAATAAAAGGTAATAAATGAAATTCATCAGGTAGATACGAATGTCTCCCGAGATCCTGCAACCCAGCAGAGTGCGGATGAGATGTATGCCCTCTGCATATACAGTGTGCAACTACCACCAGGACCCAATGAGCGCTCATTTCTTGCCTCAGCACCAGAGCGCCAAAAGCAAAGATTCCAGGTACAAATAACACTGTTTTACCCATTAATTAGAATGGGGAGCTCAAAGGAGAAAAGGGTACACAAAAGGCCCCTCTGAATTTCCTGATTCATCGCTATAGGTACATGAAAACACAAGTCTAAGTAAACAGGATGACTTCAGTTTTTACACAAAGAGGCAGGATAACTGAAATATCTGTTTTGTAGGGTAACTGTTGAGGATTTAATTAGACAATGCATATAACGTGCTTAGCATGAAGTACTAATCAACAATAACTACTAAGAATGCCTATGTCTTCACACATTTGGAAATTTGCGGTCTTTATGATTTATGCCAGACCTCCAGCAGAGGCTGATAAGCTGTTTATGCAAGCTAAACAGCTAAAGTCAAATACTGAAATCAGTTGACAGTTTTCTAAATCAGTTGAATTTTCTAAAAGTCCTATTTATGATCGTGCACAGGCATCCTTCCATCTACAACCATCCTGTCTCAACATTTTAAGTGGTGGGAGAAGCCACAGCAGTACCTCCTGCCAAGAATCCCCCTCACCCATGGCGCTTACCTTTTTCCTTCCCTACCAAAGAGAGCGGCACAGCCTAGGTAAGGCTGGAGCTCATATGAGCGTGGCCGCTGGCGGGTGGCAGGGAGGGCCCCTAGGGAAGGCAGGAAGCCAGTCTCCCCTGGTTATTGCCAGAATCGTGCACGCCAAGCAGAGCCAGCACAGCAGATGGCAGGCAAAGGTGTGAATTTGGCATTCAGCATCAGGTTGGTGAGTCATGTGACATAGGGAAGATGGTACAAAAATCAAGGGCTGCCCTGTGTTAGCGGCTCAGCCACCTCTGTTCCCCTGCCAGCACTTCAGGCAGTAACAGTTTATTATCAGGGCCTTACTTGGGGGTGCGAGTAAGGGAGTGATTTGTTCTGGTATCAGGGAAAGTGAGTAGCATCTGGAGAGCTTTCAGCAGCCCAGGTCTACAGAGAGCACGACAGCTGGGGGTGGCTCAACGGTAAAGGTCCCTTCCGGGGTACACCACCATGGACACCAAAAGGGTAGGTGAGGAACACGAACCTGACTCCTCCACAGATTAGCTTGGACCCAAGCCAAGCCTATTTCAACAGCCGTTCATAAAAATGAGTAGTTATAAAAAAGATCAAGGGCTCAGACCTTCCTCTAGCAGCTCCCTTTGCTTCAGCAAATGGAAAAAAAAAGGAACAGTCCCATACAGAGCTGAATGTCACTTTTGCTACTTTTGATATGAGGCCACTAGCAAAATCAAGCAGGCTCAGTACCGTGGGTTGGGTGGGATAGGGCACAGTAAACATCCAGGAGCCAACTCAGGCTTCAGAGTCGGGGAAGCCTGTGTGTGAGTCCTAGTTGCTCTAGTCATCGGCAGCAAGAGCCCAGGCAAGATGCTTCACATCTCTGACCCTTGCCTTCTTCATGCCTATCTCAAAGGACGCTTGAAAGATTAAATGTTTGCAAATGTCCTAAAACTGCACCTAGCACCCAAAAGGCCTTCAATAAATGGTACTTATTTTATGTCTGCCTTAGTGTTAAGGGGATATTAAACATGGCAATGTTTCCAAATTCTAAAGTTAAGTGGGAAGCCTGTTCAGATCATGGAAAGCAAAATGAATTCACAACTGACTACAATCACAGGCTATGATGACAGGTAGGAATCTGAGAGACACCCAGACTACATTCTTTGCGTAACTCTGAAGGAACCGTAGGGTGGCAGTAGAAGGAAAACCAAGGAAAGATGTCCCCTTTGCTTTTGTCAAAATATTTGCAAGAGGATGTAATTTTTTACAAAATTATTGGAGGAATAACTAGAGAGCCTGTTGAAGAAAATGAGAAATAGACTTTTTAGGCCACTAAGCATGAAATAAGTATCATCTTTCAAAGACCATGGAAAAGGTGTTTGTCTTTTTTTGGTCTCACCAAGCACAGGACCCTCAATTGCTGTGCTGCCTCAGAAACAGCAAATGCCACTGACACACTGAGGGGCTCCAATGCTGACTAGAACTATCTATTTTTCTGGAAGAGAGGAGGGAAGGATGGAGGACTAGAGCATGGCATCAGGGACCAGCCATTTCCCATTTCCCACATCTCTCTCGAAAACTCCAAAGGGAGTCTGTTAAACAAAAAGGGAATAAAGGAAGAGCTGAGAAGATGTGTCTGCTTCTAGAAGGGCGCACACTTTTCTTTCTTGAATTATCCACATAATAACCGTAACTCTCTACTTTTCCTAGTGTGTGGAAATGGTCTCCATGGCAGTACTAGTCTACATTGTGCAGTTTTCCTCATTTCAGACTTGCTTTCTCTATACCTGGTTCCCCCCGATACCTGAGCCTTACCCCACGTCTTTTCACCCCAATCCCACCAACTGGCATTCACACATGGATCTTCTAAAGCACTTAGAAGTCTGTATCATGCACTGATGTGTCACAGACCTGAACTGGGCATTTCCACTGCATAAACCTAAAAAGTAACACAGTGAGGTGATTTAGAGAATGAGGAGGAGACCAGTCTATGTTTCCACTAAGATAGTCAAAGAATACTCACATGAAGGAATAGAGGGAGAGGAACTGGCAAGAGTGGGGCAGTATTTGTAAGGAAGATGCAATCATTACCATACAGAACACATGCGCCAGGGAACAGACTAGAGATTTGCTGGGACATCTTCAGAAAATAAATAACATGTCGCAACACAAGTGGCATGCTGAAATAGGCTTTTTTTTCTTCTTCTCCAGTATGAAGAGCTAGACAGAAGTCACTTCCAGGAATAGCAAAGGACCTTCTTTAGGGACAACCACGATGCATGAAGAGGGGTATTTCTTTTTAAGGCAACAGGAATAAATTTCATTGCCCTTCCCAGAGAAGAGCAAAAATTACATTAGGTGGCCACCAAGTCTGGAAACCAGGCAAATCTTTAATAAATGGTTTACTGTACATTACAAAGAATGACAAAATTGTATTATCTTTATTTCTAGACTTAATGGCCACCCCAGAGAATGCATCTTTGGAATAGAAAAAAAGTTTTAAGAATTTGTTTTCCCATAATCATAAAGCTGTCATACTCAGTCTGGGCACAGCTGGTACAACATTTTCCTCAACCCACAGGCTCCAGTCCCTCTATCAACTATTTATAATATGCTTGGGTCACTCACAGGAGAAAAACACTGTCAGCATCAATATTTAGCAGCATTTCAAAATACATTTTTTTTGTCTTGAATAAAAAGCTAAACTATATTTTAGTGCAGTAATTTCATATGGTCTTATGACTTCTATACACAAGATATGATCCTTTAACATTTATGTAGGTAAGTATCTCCCATTTTTTTGGAGACTCCCTAAGACTTTGAGGATTTTTTCACAATAAAAGAAAAGGGCAGTGTCAGCCCATGAAGAGTCAGCCCAGCAGCGTAAGAAGACCCTCTGCAGAGCCCAGTTCCTGGTGCAGGAAGCGATTTGACAGCCTCCCCTTGCTCTCAGTTCTTAGAAAGGGATCTGAGAGGGATCAAAGCAGTAACTATTGTATTACTTCATAGCCTAGGGAGGGAGAAAACAGATGTAAAAAAAGTACAGTCTAATAAAAACAGTGGAAGCCAAATCCGTTCATTCCAGGATGTCTGCAAAGGAGAGATTCTATGGAGCATGGATGTAGAAAAGGTTATCACTCCTAACACAAAAAAGAAATTGTGGACAGTCACTCACAGCGAGAGGAGCAACCACAAAGAGCAACTGGCTTCAATCGCATGGTCACCAGGAAGGGCACATACCAGAGAACTTGGGGCAAGGCCTCCCGGTGCTCTGATTCAACAGCCTTCAGGGGACGGAGGGGACCAGACACCAACACTGTCACATGTGAAAATGCTACTATGGCAACAACATGACGGTCAGCAATCAGCTAGAGTTTGGGTTAGACGCCGTTCAAAGTCTAGCCTGTACTTGTTTTCTTGGGAAGGGCTTGAGACATGCAGAGGCATCTTAGACAGGTGTAGGTGACCCTTCTTGTGAAAGGCAGAGAGGAGCCTCTTCAGGAATGCTTTCTACTCATTCGTTTTCATTTCAGTTCACCATTTAACTAGAAAAGATGCTGCAAGCTATCCCCACTAGCTTCTAACTTGGACACGGCACCAAAATACTACACATACAACCGAATGAACGACATTTTCCTGGTTCTTCCACTGGGCAGGCTCAGTATGCTTCTTTGGACTGAATAGGCGTGATCTTGTTCGAGAAAAGCGTGTAAACATAGGGCCAGATTTTGTTAGTCTCTGTCCCAGAAAATTGGTGAAGCACTCCTCGGCTCCTGAAAAACAAAATCCAACACATGAAGGCATTTTAGGCTTCCTTTTAACATGCTATTAGGGCGAGGGAAGATCCTGGGTATAAAACAAGCACAATCTCGTGGTCTATCACACACACTGCTAAGTGCCGACACCCACACTGGGTGTACCTAAATAAGACCGGCATGCTTGTCACGATGCCACCTCTTCGTCTCCTGTTTAAAACATATCAAAGAGGGGCGCCTGGGTGGCTCAGTCAGTTAAGCATCTGCCCTCAGCTCAGGTCATGATCCAGGAGTCCTGGGATCGAGCCCCGCACTCGGCTCCCTGCTCAATGAGGAGCCTGCTTCTCCCTCTCCCTCTGCTCTCCCCCAGTGTTTGTGCTCTCCTCTCGCTCTCTCTCAAATATATAAAATCTTTAAAAAGCTAAAAAATAAAACATACCAAATAACATTATATGGACAATCCCAAATCTACCTCAGTATACACTTTCAAAAAATAAATCACTGACAAACTTTGGTACCGTAAAACCCATATTACTTACAACAGATCATGAAACACAGGATATATCATAATGACATGATCAGGAACTTCTAATCTAAAGGGCTGCTAAATTGGGTGCTAAAAGGTCAGAAATTGATTCCAGCAGTGGCTGTTAAGACAGCTGTCCTGAATGCAGTCTGCAAATGGGTTTTATTCAGTGTGCATGCTGTTAAGAATGTTATTTGTTGGGGCACCTGGGTGGCTCAGTCGTTAAGCGTCCGCCCAGGATCCTGGGATCGAGCCCTGCATCAGGCTCCCTGCTCAGTGGGAAGCCTGCCATTCCCCCTGCTTGTGTTCCCTCTCTCGCTGTCAATTAAATAAATAAAATCTTAAAAAAAAAAAAGAACGTTATTTGTTGCCAATATAAAAATTGGGATTTTTTCCCCCCACTCACAGACAGCCAGATTTCTGCTTCTCTTGAAAAGCAGAGATCACTGGCCACTCTGGGCCTGAGTGCCCCCGTGGAAATAACTGGCTGGAGCAACACAGAAGCTGTCACTCAACTGCCCAGATGAACACATCCCCCACCAGGTTTGACACTCATTTCCAACAGCTGCCTGGCTCCCGAAGCCATCTGTAGCTTATAGTTTTCACTCTTTTTGGTTAAATTCCCTCTAGACATATCTAGGTGAAAGGTCCCTTCTAATCTTCTATCCAAAGGAGATATTTACATGTGGGAGTGTCAAAATACAAACCATTATTTCAGCTCCTTGAAAAGAAAGATGAAAATAACTCTAGACATACTTTTACAACCAGACAGAGAAGATCAGGTTTTGGTCCTTGTATTACAAGAATTTCAGCATAAAAGAACTGGACTCTATCTCCCACGTACAACCCCAGCATTTCACCTGACTCTCAGGGAGGTACTGGGCCTTTAGGGTTTGTCTAGCTTAAAGAAACACAATTCCACCTCAGCCTGATATCCTTCCCACTGGAAGCCACACGGTTCTAACTGACCATCTGCCATGAAAACGGTAAAGCACACTCACTTGTATAATTCAATGACTGGCTTTGCCACATCCTTGTACTGTCTTAGCCTGGCAGCCACGGCTTCGGGTTTATCATCCTCCTGCTGGACTAACGGTTCACCCGTGATGTCATCGATTCCCTACAAATACCAGAGAAACCAGTTAATATGGCCAACACCTGAGCCATTCCAAAGATTAGAAACTTTCCTGTGCAAAATCCGTGTATTCACCTTGGACTCCCACCGAATGACCAATTAGGCCTGAGTGACAATGGTAACAGTGAAAGTAATTGAAAAAGAAATAACACTCCTAACAGTCATGTTAGCCTTATTTCGTGAGAGCTGACATGGAATCCTTATTAAATTCTCAGATCTTTCCCAAACACGTTTCAGTGCTATTGAGAAATGATACTTTCAATTTACAGTTTAAAACTCCATGCTACCTCCCACAACAACAAACAACCTTTAGACAATGACACTCTGGTCCTCTATAAACATTCCTAAAACTGCCCTGCTTTCTAAAGTTTGAGTTGTTAATACGGAAAATAAATATGTCTAGGGGCGCCCGGGTGACTCAGTCGGTTAAGCATCCGACTCTTGATTTTGGCTCAGGTCATGATCTTAGGGTTGTGAGATGGAGCCCCACATCAGGCCCCGTGCTTGGTGGGGAGTCTGCTTCAGATTCTCTCTCTCCCTCTGCTCCTCCCCCTGCTTGAATGTTTTCTCTCTTTCTCTAAAATAAACAAAATCTTAAAAAAAAAAAAAAAAAGAAAAGAAAACGTCTCAAAGAACCAACTGGTTTTCCTTAGGAGAACACTGATCTAGGAGAAGGTATCTCGGTCCTGCCTTTGCTAGCTTTCAAATTCTTTCCTGAGATTTAATCTTACTCAGGTTATTTTCCTAGATCACATAATGACTTACTTAAAGGTAGATTAAAATAGGCATGGATTATATGCCTATGACAATCAGGAACAAACATTCTGAGAAAAAATGGCAATTTAGAAAACCTGATTTTTGATGTATTTTAACCTCCTTGGGAAACATACCTACTTACAAATAGCAACAGGGACATGAGGATCTTGCCTCCCATGTCCATGGCTATTACCTGCCAGGGGAGAGAGTCACAAGGAATAAATCCGTCAAAAGGCAGGCTAGAGCAGAACCGAGGCTCAGGCAACTCAACTGGATAATCAGAAACCAGCTATAAATTTGAAACACACTAAAATTCCATTATAGCTCAGGGCCTTGGGTCCATAACCTGCACTTATGATTTATTGGTGAGCCCCATAATCATCACGTGTATCCCATGGTTGTTAACCTGACACAACAGGCGAGATGGGGGTGGGAGACGGCTGTACATCACCTTTATTCTCTTCTCCTTTATTTTACTTAGACCTGCAAAGCTCCGAAGTCATTTCCAGGACCTCAGAGCACCAATAAATACAACAACTGCTTCTACAAGGAAGAGAGTGATGCTAGGGTGACAGCATTCCTCCTTCTGGGAGAGCTTGGCCACAGTGGCCACAGAAAGGTGGCCCAGACTAGCACCTTCCCTGCTGTCTTTGGAGGCAGCACTGTAACTGTGGGTGTTCGTTTAGGGTACCCAGTCTTTGGAAAGCAACTCAGTGTTAAAGGTTCTCCAACTTTATGAGAATCTTTGCTTCAGCAGGCCTAGGCAAAGCTAAAATGTGAAGCATCCGTGTTGGACATCAGGGCATATGCAGAATCCTCTTTTCCTCTCCAACCATTTTTTTTCCCTTATACCAGTTTCTTGAGAGGGAAAGGAGGAAGGGATTCCAGAATTACATTTTAAAAAGAAGACTTTGGGGCGCATCAAGCATCGCCGAGTTTAACCGAGTCGGTTAACCGAGTCGGTTAAGGATCTGCCTTCAGCTCAGGTCATGATCCCAGGAGCCTGGGGTCGGGCTCCCTGCTCAGCGGGGAGCCTGCTTCTCCCTCTCCCCTGCACTCTGCCTACTTGTGCTCTCTGTCAGATAAATAAATAAAATCTTTAAAAAAAATAAAAATTAAAAATAAATAAAAAGGAGACTTCAAAAGGCAACTAGTACTTTGTCCAAATGAACAAGACTCACTGGAACTTTACCAAATCTATGGCACTCAGGAGCTGGGAAGGCATCCTCACCCTCTTGAAGCTGGTGTTCTGTGGTTGATTATTGACTCCATCCATATTCAGATCTACCTATCCCATACAGATTAATCCATTAAGATGCAACTGTCACCCCTTCCACATTTGGATGATTACAAGTAATTCTATCTAACATCCAATAACTAGAGGTAAGAATCACATTGAACTAATTCATGTCTTTACCAGAAAGAACAATAATTCTTTTGAATTTTTTAATTTAAAAAGGTTCTTTAAACATATACCTTTACATATGTTTATTTCATGTAAACACACGTTATTTTTGGACCTGTTTATTCCTCCAGTCCTCCCAGACCCGTCACACCCTCCCTGCCATCACTCCCATGACCCCAGCCACTCTGACCCCAAGTCTTTATTCAGTCCCAGCCCTAACCACTTATCCCTGTTCTTATGAAGCTAGAGAGCATATTTACACACACAAACAGATAATGTGTAAAGAAGGAGGGTCACTATTTTACAAAAATGGAATCATTGTGCTATTTGCTTTTGATATTCAACAATACCTAGAGGAAGTATTTCTTCAGGTCAAAGGCGATAGCACGAAGTCATTCTTTTTACTGAGTACATAATATTGCACGATGTACATAATTTCTAATTCATTTAGTCATCCCCTGGAAATGAACATTCATTTGTTTTCAGATTTTGTTTTTCTCTAAAATCAACACTGAAATAAGCATCACTGTGTACATGACCGTACCTGCTAGTGCTTTCATTTCCATAACCTATACTCCCAGCGGTGGGTTGAATGAAATATATATACTTTAAAATGTTAATGTACATTGCTAGGTTGCTTTTTAAAAACACTATTAATACTTCATATGCCTAATAAAGATGAGTACTATTTTTTTCAGATCCCCACCAGCAACAGATGTTATAAACTTTAATTTGCATTCCCTGACCACTAGTGAATGAGAAATTTCAAATACTTTTGGCCATGAAGATTTGCTCTTTTTTGAATAATCTATTCATATCCTTCCTACATTTTACAGCTGGAGTGTTTTGCCTCTTTCTTGTCAATCTGTAAAAATGCTTTGTATATTCTTACATGTACATGAGGTGGATTGAAGTCCAGGTTATATACCCTTCCACTATGGGGGTGAATCCAACGTCGGCTGAGACGATCTTTGAGTGTTTCAAATGGAATGTTCAAAGTGATCACTAGATCCAGCTCACAGATTTTGTCCAGGGCTTCAGCCTGAACTAATGTCCTAGGAAAACCTAAATGCCAAAAACAAAACATATCAAATGCAAGACATTTCCCAATTCCAATGAGTCAATGAAATACTTTCAGTTGACAGAATAATCAAATCTATACATATACCACTCAGAAAGAAACTTCTATCAGGAATTTATGTCTACCTCCAAAAATTTTAAAATTAGAAGAAAATATGTCACTTTATAACCCAGCTTTAGCATTTGGAATACTCAAAGATTAAGGAGTCACATGACCCAAGTAGAGAGTGCACTAAACTAAAAATCACTAGACTAGTCCTCACTTTGCTCTTAACTACTCATGTAACCTAAGCAAGTTATATCACCTCCATTTCCTCTTCTGTTCCTCTAAAATTGTATTTGTGTTCTTTTATAGCTTGAACAGCTGACGAGTATATTATTCTTAGGCTACCCCCCAAATTATATTTTTACCCGTACGCTACATCTTATAAAACTCAACATGTGGTCTGCAATCTAGCAGAGCAACAACAGAAATGAGAAAATGCAGTTAGGAATTTTATAGTAATTTCACAGTCATTTTAGCCTAGTGAATCTAAAATTTATGCTTGAATTTGTGTTTTTCTTTTAATTCTTCTTCTGGTAATTTGCTCTTAATTGTATTTGATAAAAGGGTTGCTCTGCAGTGGATTGGGGGAAAAAAAAGAAACGCAACTTCCACTACTGAGTTTGTTCTAGGCTTCCCTTGGAGCTTATTTTCTAATTTCTCCAATAAGGGAAATTATCCAGTGGCCCCCAAAGTATCTAACTGCTGTTGTTTATTACAGAAGGGATACAGATTAAGTTACATCTCTTCCCAAAAAGACACAAGAATGGAGAGAACCCAAGCTAGGGCATGTTTCAATTCTATTGTTATGACAGGGAAAGAAAAAGCAAGTTTAAACAGAGGTGAGGAAAAGCTGATCTTGCAGGGCAGATCTCAGATTCGTTGGCTATCATGTGCTGAACCCAAGGTACTCACATGTTCCCACTGGGCAAAAGGGTTACTCCAACATTGCAGGTAACACCATAAGAAATCTGTCATGGGCACGCTATGAAGGCACACGCATGAGCTATGTCCTTCCACAATGTCAGCCTTATGCAATCACAGAGCAAAGTTAAATCACGATGATAAAGCAGGTTCAGGATTCCCAAACTCAATGACAATTCACCATGTGATTAAACCTGGCTTCTGACACAGCACACAAAGGAAAGAAGACAAGCCATACAACAAATAAAGTAACAGAAGGGTGTAGGAAGTGAACGGACCCACACACGAAGTCAGTCTGTGGGCTCCGTTGGGTCCGGGTCCGCTCTCGGCACTTACTGCTTCTTATGTTCAAGCAGGGAAGGATCTCGCTTCTGTTCGGAGATCCACTGGGCAGAGCGCCTTCAGAAGCAGCTGCCTTTTCTAAGTGGTCAGACGTAGAGGGGTGAGGTCTGAAGAGTCTGACAGTGTGCTGCCCAAATCCTTCCCTTTTGAAGGGATTTAATCGGTTTTGGGTCTCTAGAGACCTCCTCTGGTTCTACTCATTATCAGTTCTGTGGTGTCAGCTGACGCTGGTCTGGTGATATCTCCTAGCTGCAGTACCTTAACTGCTTGTGTCACTGCTTGACACAGGCCCCTGCTTGACATGAGAGACTCCATTTTGTTCTCTACAAAACTGCTTTCACATTCTTATATGCTGTTCTCTTGTGACCCATCATGCATTTGATATGGTTTTGGAATACAGATGAGGGCCAGTGGGATGAGGTCCAGAACCGACGACCAAGAAAGGATTCTTGAGATGTCTTTGGTGCAAAATGGTGGTTTATTAAAGCACTAGGAGACAGGGCCCGTGCGCAGAAAGAGCTGCTGCACCTGGATCTTGAGGAGTGGGGGATTATATACTCTCAGGAATTGGGGGGGAAAAAGGAAAAGGGAGGTTTCAAAACAACTTTCATATGCTAAAGAGGACCCACCTACAAGATACCAGAGGCCTTGCCATTGTCAAGTTAAGGTTGTTTTCCCCTCCAGCAAAGTATTAACATGAAGACAGTTGAGAGATTCCTGGAAGAATGTCACACATGTCCCACCCAGGAGTGGCGGGTGGGGAGGGGAGGTTGCAGGGTGTCAGCTTGTGCTTTGTCTTCAGCCAGCCCTCATCAAAGTGGGACTGGCTTCAACAGAGAAGGAGGTATTTCTGATGTCGCAGCCCAGGTGCTGCCTCCTGTACCAAGTCACCCACCTGTATGGTCTCCTTCCTCCCACAGGGACTCTCTGGCTAAGCATCCTCTTCACAAAAAAGGCACCCAAAGGTTGGGAAATTATGTGGGAAGTATATTCATGGTGGTTTTCTTTGCGGTGGGAAGATGGGTGACTCCTTTCTACTCTTCTAATTTCTAATAAACTGAGCATATAGTACTTTCGGAATGGAAAAAAAAATACTGCCCTTAAATAAAGAACTGCTGACTAGGTATTTTTCAAATCTCAACATAATTTGTTACATGAAGTTACGACTGCTTGACATTTAGGGAAGTGAAAGCTCAAGCTTTATCTGCCTAAGATCAAGTGCACTATGGACACTTGGCCTTAGCACTGGAAGACAGCAATGCCTGGCACACAGTGGGCAAACACTTACGTGTAATACTACAGTAGTTTTCTAGTCTTCCATTCAGTGGCCATACTTAGGTGACCAGCTGCCTATTTTTCCGAATTTAATTCTATGAAATTACAGGACTCTGTCAAGCCCTGTAAACTCAGTATGTCATTTCTTCTTTCTACTATGGAATGGTTTGACTGCTTGCATATTAATTTATTAAGCAACTTCTTTTTTGATTAAGTTCAAAAACAATTTTAGAACTGGGGCTTCACAGCACCTGGGTGTATCCCGGAGCTTCAAACACATGATAGCTAAGTAGGTAACAAAGTGATATTATCTGGGTCGCCAAGGAGCAAGATTTGGCCCCAGGTGGGACCTCAGGACTCAATTCAATCTACGGCGCATAGGCTGGGTGATAAGCAAGGAGTTTCAAATTCCTTATTGAATAGTAGACACACCCTCAACCAGGTCCTTTTCTCCACCTCCCTCCGCACAAAAACTCACCGTAGGTCGGACAGGGGATGCTGTGGAGAAGTTCGGTGGCAAGTCCAGGACCTATGCTAAATCTATTAGTCAACTTTGGCCTAACTTCCCCTACACTGTGCACCACAGTCTGCTTTAGAAGATGAACTTCCTGAAATGGGATTTAAGACACACCTTACTCCCTGTTATCCTCTGGTACTGTGCCTGGCACATTCTACACTGAAATTCCAGCAGAGTGAGAGCAGTGAGCCTTTTACAGAAAGGCACTCTCCTTCGCTGACTGCCAGGTCCTGCTTTTTCCCTGTATAACCTACTCGTCACGAAGGTTTCAAATTGACAACTGGAGTTAGATGCCTGCAGCCAAAACAACCCCAAGATCAATCTCTATGCTCTTCCCCCAAATCCCTTTATAAAGAAAAACCATTTTCTAAAAAAACAGTGGCTTCCAGGGACGCCTGGGTGGCTCAGTCAGTTAAGCGTCTGCCTTGGGCTCGGGTCATGATCCCGGGTCCTGGGATTGAGTCCTGCATGGGGCTCCTTGCTCTTTTTAGCTTCTATTTTGGAGGGTACATTTTATAACGTATATATTAACAAAATCGATAATTCACACATATCCATTATTTTGAAGATGTAATCAACATTTTTACTGCTAAGTGTGCACAAAGAATTTAAGGGTTCACTCCTCTAAAGACCAAGTTCCCAGCCTCAGGCCCTGGCCTTGGGTTCTAGCATCACTAGCCACTACCTAGACAAGTAAACATTGTTCTTTATACTTTGGACAGAGGCTGGAAGGTGAATAAAGCACTAGGAAAGAATAGGAAGCTCTGAACAAGAATATAACAGTTCCTCCAACAAATAAAAGCTCAAAACTTATTGGCTGAAGTTTCCTAGTCTGAGGGGTAGAAGCCCGTCTGCCCATCTGCTCAACAACCCCACAACTGTTTCTGAACTCTGGAGCCCTCTGGAGGAATGGGTGGAAAATGCAACTGTCTACAAAATAGGCTGAACTCAGAAGGAACAGATTTCAAAACTGTTGGGTAGTGTCTACCTTTGGGGCTCTCACATTCAGACCTGCTAATGACCAGAGAATAATTAATTCTGGTGGCTTAGAGGTCGTCTGTTAAGACAGTGGTTCTCATATCCTCCCAACCTCAAAACAGGCTAAAGTTGAAAGAACCAAGGAAAATACAGAAGCCTACGATGAAAGCTAAAATGAAGAGTTATGTTTTAAGATGTTTATGTTGCTGGAATGCAGCCATTTCAATGGTTTAGAAGAAGTACCAACAAGAGAAAGAAGTCATTCCTCAACTTCAAGGGTTCTCCAACTGGTGGGGCACATCAACATGATCAGGGAAGACTTAAAGGGTGGGGGAAGGGAGAAGAGCTTATTAACCGCCCAGATTCCATACCATTCTTCCTAGAAGGAAACATCTAGGAGCAGGAGCAGGACTCAGGTGTTTTTTAAAAAGTTATCCAGGTGACTGTGGCTGGTTAAGAACCACCGAACTTCTCAGTGACGACACCACTGCCAAGGGCAGTATTAACTATGTGTATCTATTCCGTCGGGGAAAGGTTTAACAACACTTGTAAGCAGGTCCAAACCACTCTGAAGAAGAGTCTTCTTTACCTCGGTTTCATGGCAAGAGAACTGGGAAGGAAACTCCCAAACAGAAGCCAATCTTTCCAGATTCACTAAGCCCCTATCTCAAGCCACCTGTTTAATGCCATTCCTGGCCAGGATCTTACCTCTACAGAAAGTGGTATGGCGGGCAAGAAAGTATAGCAGGATAGTTAGAACTGTGGCCCAGTCAAAGATCCAGGTGCCAGCCGCGTTTTCACAAGTGAGGAGAAGCCACGGTAAGCCAGGAACCTCAGGGCTCAGTGGAACATGTCAGTTATGGGCACGAGCTCTGGAACCAGACACAACTGGGTTTCAATCCCAGCTCTACCCAGCCATGACTGCAAGAACTTCCACTAGCTTTGTAATCTCTCTCTGGTCCTTAGTTTTCAAGGAGATAAAACAAGGATGTATTAATTTGCTAGGGGCTACCATAACAAAGTACCAGAGAACAGGTGGCTCAAACAGAAATTTATTTTCTCAGAATCCTGGAGGCCAGAAGTCTTGAGATCGACGTGTCAGGACGGTTGGTCTCTTCTGAGGCCCCCTCTCCTTGGCTTGTGGACAGCTGCCTTCTTCCTGTGTCTTCCAGGTGTCTGTATCCAAATCCTCTTCTTGTAAGGACACTACAGTACTCGTAGTACATGAGGGCCCACCCTCAAGACCTCCTTTAACTTAATTACCTCTTTAGTGACCTTGTCGCCAAGAAAGAGCCCAACTGTGAGGTACTAGAGGTTAGGACTGGAACAGATGAATTGGGGAGGGGGGGGGACACACAACTCAGCCCATATCGAAAGGTAATGCCCACTGCACGGGACTGTTTTGAGGATTAAAAGAGGCAATCTTTGTAAAATGTTTAGGAGGTAAAGTGTCAGGCACACAGTGAGCACTCAATGAACGGTGGCTGTCACTCTTGGTAGTGCTCTCCCGGGAGCCCTGCTGCTTCCCCAGTCAGTCACGAGGTGGCACGAGGGAAAGGCCCTCACCCCCAACCTGCCTCTATTTAATTCCTTTTCCGAGATTTGCTAGTCTGGGGAGTCCCTGGGGCCCTGTGCTCTCCACCACAATAACAGCTTAGCCCTTCCACTGACTGGCCACGCAGACTGCACATTCCAGTCCCCACCCACTCAAAAGGAAGCTCGACCCAGGCCAGCTTCTGCCACAAGCTTCCCATTCTCCCGTTTGCCCCCCACCACACCCCATCGCCTACTCATGTGTGACAGTAAAGCACCGGAAGTCGGACTTCCCTGATCCCGTTCCATACCTTATCATGACGAGCTTTACTCGGCGTCAAACAGACTGGTCAGTTCAGCACAAAGGCTCAGCCTTAAGCTGCTGACAGTACAAGTGTACCTTGAGGCAGTCGCCGGAGGTATGTTCTGAGCAACGAACCCATGTGCAGGCTGCATTAACTGTCACACAGAATCCAAGTCAAGAAAGGGGACAGCCGTGCAGACTTTCCCATCAAGTGAGCGCCTCCTTTTGGGAAACATTCCCAGACGAGGCAACTGTGCTTGGGGAGAACCTGGATTCAGTGGCTTCTCAGTGCACATCCCAACAGTAACTCCGCACACATAGCTTTGTGTTGCAGTCTACTGTTTACAAAGCATTTACAGACATGTATGTATCTCTTATTCTTGACATCAACCCCGTGAGGTGGGCAGAGCAGGAACAAGCACCCGCAGTGTAACCGACGAGGGAGCCTGCATTCAGCGAGGGTCGGCAGCAGAACAGGACTCAGGCCTCCGGTCTTGCCAAGTGCTCACTCTACTCGCTGCTCTTCCACGGGTATAAAAAAGAATTATTACGAGGATCCTAAAGGTCACTCCATCTACCTCGCTTCAACCAAAAGAGCAGAGCATCCTGGTAACATCCTCACCACCACAGTTTGCATTTGCCGAGCATCCCTGATGTGCCAGATCTACTTTATTCTCACATCCATCAGCTGCCAAAGAAAAGCCAAAACTCTGCAGGGACCTAAAAGGCCTACTCTTGCTCCTGTCACCTGTCTCACCTCACATCCCCGTCCATCGCTCTGTGCCCGCCACACTGACATCCTTGCTGTTCTCGAACCGGCAGATCCGTTCCCACCTTGAACACTTAGTTTATGGTCTCCTGGCCTGACCCACTCTTGCTTCAGGTATCTACGCGTACCCTCAGCTCCTGCAAGTCTTGGCTCACAAGGTGCCTCGTCGGTGAGGACTTCTCTAACCATCCTGTTAAAAGTGTGCCTTCATCCCACCCAGGGCACCTGTATCCACCCTCCCTTCGGTTTCTTTTTTTTTCCTCTTCATAGATTTCAACATCATTTCCTGTATATGATTTACTTTATTTTGTTAGTGTTTCTATTCCCACCAGAACGTTAGCTAAATGAGGGCAGAACCTTTATAGTTGTTTCCTGCTAAGTCCTTAGGGCCTGGAACAGTGCCTAGCACATAGTGATGATGAATAAATATTTGTTGAATGAGTCAATAAATATTATCTGAAAAGTCACAAGAATTCCACCAGGTGGGTATCATTCCCATTTTTAAAGTTATAAAAACTGAGGCTCAGAGAGGTTAAGTGACTTGCCCCAAACCACACATGGAAGAATCGAGAAACCTAGACTAGAACCAAGTGCTGACCCCCAGAATCGCACACCTGTACCACTTGATGCGGTCTTCCTTCCACGCAGAAAACCACAACCTCGGAGAAATGCCTGCTCAGTGACTGCAGTAGTCCGCGTACGAGGCAGCTTGAGAAATCCAACTCCTGCACAGCGAGCGGGGCACTGCCCGGCCCGATGCCACAGGCGCAGCCACACCTGATTCTCTCCGCACGTACACCAAATGAATGTGCGGCACCTGGCTTTTTTCTTTTAATGTATCTCAGAGGTTTCTTCCTACACAGTACATACTGCTCTCTCACTCTCCCTGAGAACTGCAGAATACTCCAGGGTGTGGATGTACCATCACTGAACCGACTGCTTACTGATGGGCATCTAAGCTGCACATGACTTGAGGCACACTAGGGGAAAACGAGCTGCTTTAGCAGAGAGGAATATAGGCTCCAGAGACAAACTGCCTGGGTTTGACCCACAGTTATGCCACCTACGCACGTTCTGACCCTGGTTACCCACTTCTCTGCACTATAAAATGAGCCTGGTAATGTCCAGTTCAGAAAGTTGTGAGGAATAAGCAAATTAGTGTATGTAAATCCCAGCACAGTGGCTGGCACGTGGTATAAACGGCTGGGGGGGAGGAGTGGTAAATGGGGCAAAGAGCCAACACTGGGGAAAAATGAGGCAATGTGGGACTGGAGGTTAAAGGACAGAAAGCAAGTTTGATAACAAGAAAGACACGAAGGATAAAGACAAGCCTGAGCTTTTATGAAAGGATGGAAGGAGCAGTGGGGAGACAGACTAGTCCCCTCACCATCGCCCAACACTCTGCGTTCACGTTGGGAGAACAGGACTCCTCTGTAACAGAAGGGACAAGAAGGTCGCATCCCTAAGGGAGACCCAGGTTTTCTTTAAGGCAGAAGGTAGAGAGAGTATTCTGCAAGGAGTCAGAGAAGTGTAGTGGGGAAGGTGGAGAAGGTTATAAGGAAAGAGGATCGCAGAGGGTACAGCGGAAAAGTAAAGAATTCGGGGGAAGGAAGAGGGGAATCAGTAACAGAGAAAGAGAAGAGGATAAAGAAGGAAAAAGGACACCGAGCGATGACTTACCTTTCCCTTGATAGCCGAGCATCACAGACACAAAAGGCACAGCTGGAAGTTACGAGCTTCAAATAGTGTAATTTCCAGGGCAGGTGTGGTGTCCTAGTCTCTGAAGGTGTCACAAAGACCTCCCAAAGGCCCCGGCAATGGGCTGGGGCTCTCACTGAAGTCTGGGGTGCAGAGTCCCAGGCCTGGGGGGAATCACAGGTACTGGAGAGGGGCTCTCTCCCACCCTGGTCAGGCATAAAGCAAAGGCTCCAGCTCTATCTACAAGACTCTCAAAATATGAACATGCTTCAGCCTACATACCCTAATTTAGGACTTCAGGGCATCCAATATGAAATGGTGTCCTAAAAGGCAGCATCCTTTGAAGTGATTTACAACAGCGTCTCAAGTTGGGCTGAGCAAATCAAAGTAATTCAGATGTAATTCTCACATCCATCAGCTGCCAAGAACAGACTGCCAGATAAGGTGCAGTCTGACCAGCACATTTTCAACCATTTTTAGCAGAGTGTCATTATCCAGCCACACATATTTTTTAAATGTCAAAGGAGCACAATATGAAGCCTAGTGGAAACTGATTATCAGCCAAGAATGTCCCTGTATCAGGGCATGAGATGTTCATTTTGACTCTGGTGAGGGAAAATGTGGGTATTTTGCTCTTTAATACATTTAGTTAACATTTGATACCCACTGATCTGCCTTCTCTTCTAAGATCTACTCACAGTATGAGATTCAATTCCTTGGTACCTCAAACTGCTAGGAGACTGGGATTTGAAAGGAAATAAATAATTAGCAGGTGTATGGAACTTAAAAGCATGATCCACGGAAATCTTGTAATGGAAGAGCTGTATCTTTTTTTTTTTTAAGAGAGAAAGCACGTGGGTGGGGGGTGGGGGGATCAGATAGAGAGGGAGAGAGAGATCGAATGTGGGGCTCAATCTCACAACCCTGAAATCATGAACTGAGCTGAAATCATGAGATCATGAGATCATGGCCTGAACCGAAATCAGGAGTCAGACGCTTAACCAACCGAGCCATCCAGGCGCCCTGAAAATCTGCATCTAAATAAGAATAGCCATTCTCAACATGAAAGTACTTAGATGACATACATATTTAAGTACATTCTGACTAAGTGATTTAGACTAGACAAGCTATGGTTACACTGGTGGGCCATTCTAGCTGTGGGTGTGTATTCCTCTTTAAACATGCTTGCTTGTAGCCCCTATTAAAAATTACGAGCTCCTTGAGGGCTGGGGCTGTGTTTATTCCCTAAGTGCCCCGGATACAGTCAGATTTCACGTGGATATGGTATTCCTGGTAGGCAGGGGTTACTGACCAAGTGGACTAGATGCACACTCAAGTTCTGTCAACAGGTGGCAGCATGAATGATTCTTCGATTTAGAGAGAGCTGCAGTAAATTTTTGGTCTGCTTTTATTTTTACTAAAAGTAATCCTCAAAGACATGCTTTCTAAATGACTAAAGTGGAATTCCAGCTTCCTTAGATAACCCAATCCAAGTGAATAAATTCCACTAATTGTTGAGGAAACCAGAAAATCCAATCAGTAAAGTAAAATAAAGAACCCACTTATGCACGGAGTTTGCTCTCCTCCCTTTAACTACACATGAGACTGCTCATCACACAGCTTCTCACCAGGAGTATAGAAAACCTACTTCGTGCTTCCAGACTAAGCTATCCCTCTCCCTCGTCTCTTAACCCAGCCTAGAAAAGCTGCTATGCCCTGCTGAATCAAATAGCCAATCCATGTTGAAAGCTTAAATTCTATGTAGTTAAATTTCTCCCAAAATTCGTCATGCTATATACTACTAATTATGGTGCCTACAGGTTATTTTTTAGACACCCCCCACCCCCATCCAAAAAAAGATTCACCATGCGCAGGAAGATGTCGCTAAATCCCTGACCCGGTACGTTCCCAGCAGTGCCGGCCACTGGGCCTTGGCACCTGCTCCTCTGAGCCATGCCAAGAGCCTGAGGGAGGGCAGCCGAAGCAGGAGGTGCCACAGCAACAAGGAAAGAAAGAACTGGGACACTTCTGTTTTTCTAATTTGGAGTGCCTTTACTCCAGAGGACGGGCGCAGAGCCAGAGTCCACCACCACATTCCCAGGAAGAAAAGCAAGCCCTCTCCGTGTGATGAAAATAAAAGGGCAGTTTTGCAGGGCAACTTCCAACATCCGCCTGGGATTGGCAGCTTGTGAAAAGGCCACCCAACACCAGGCCCCCTGCCTACATCCATTAAGATCTGGAGCCAACATGGTTGCTTCTGAGCACCCATCTCTTCCTGGTTGTTGGGAAAGCAAGAACCAAGTAACAAATATGCAAGCCATTGTCCATCACAATTAATCACTGGATGATTAAAGTTGAAAGCAGGCAGTTATTCTTCCATAGTCTTCCCTAACCCAGGGGCACTCAAACTATTCATACCACCAACCAGAAGCCTCAGTAGCAACTTAAAATTAGTCACCGTCGAAACCTTGTTTATGAAGGCCTTTTCTGTCTTACATCTTATAATTACCTTATCTGTTTGCACAATATTTGTACGTGTATCCAAGACCTCCATATTCCACTTCATCCAGTTTTTATTAACAGATGGTGAGAAGAATAAGACACAGCTGTGCTCCAGATGTTCGCAAACAGAGCTTAAGCTTCATCATATCACTTTGTGAGTCCCACATTTCCCACTGAGCTGAGAGCTTGGGACCTCCTGCCTGCTCACTGAAAACTTCCAGGGACACTTGGAACTCTTCTATTATATATCCTAGAGTTTATCCTAGATTGGCAATAAGTAGGTCCTGCTCTCCAGGAGTAGTAGATGATTTAAAAACCTAGATATGCTATCATCACTACTTAGGGATCCATTGATGGAAGATAGATACTACAGAAAATCTGGTTTTAAACCATAAATTGGGATCTTCAAAGTGGCTTAGTGAAATAAAAGATGAATTCTATTAGGTAGGGATTCTTGGGGAAATCTCCAAGTGGTGTTGAGATCCTCTGGCATCAGTGTAATGATTTTTCCTGTCTAAGGATATAGATGAAACTCATGGCTTATAACCTCTGTTCTTAAACAAATTATACTAGAACTATGGAGCCCTTTTCCCAGTAAAGGAAGATATATACTACCTTGCGGAAGAAGCAGTTCACTGTAAATCCTTTGCTTAAAGGCTCTTCTACTTAAGAATTCTGTTTACTACAATGGAATATTATGCAGCCATCAAAAGGAATGAGATCTTGCCATTTGCAATGACGTGGATGGAACTGGAGGGTGTTATGCTGAGTGAAATAAGTCAATCAGAGAAAGACATGTATCATATGACCTCACTGATTTGAGGAATTCTTAATCTCAGGAAACAAACTGAGTGTTGCTGGAGTGGTGGGGGGTGGGAGGGATGGGGTGGCTGGGTGATAGACATTGGGGAGGGTATGTGCTATGGCGAGCGCTGTGAATTGTGCAAGACTTTTGAATCACAGATCTGTACTTCTGAAACAAATAATGCAACATATGTTAAGAAAAAAGAAAAAGAAGATGAAAAAAAAAAGAATTCTGTTTACTTGTTCTTTGAACCTAAGTCTCTATATAAATTAGGGGAAAACAGGCCCCACTATATCCCAATTGAGACAAAAGGAATTTGTAAACGATTGCACCATAGGCCCGTATTTTTACCCCAAATAAAAAAACGAGTCCCAGTATCCCCTATGGAGACTCAGCTACTGGCTGCAGGTGAGACCCCTCTATCATCAGACATGTATTTATAAGCTTTTTCTATGTGTCAAACACAACTGTGCATATAGGAAGGTACAAAATATCAAATATGCAGATAAATCCGTTAAGTCACATTATAAGGTAAGAAGAAAGAATGAAATGGGTAGACAGGATGGTAGAGCAAGGACCCAGCAAGGAAGGGATATCTGAGTAGAGATCTGAATGAAGCAATCCTCATGACAGTCTAGAGGCACAGCATTGCAGGCAGAGGAAACAGTAAGTGCAAAGGCCCTGCATCATTAGCACACCCAGCACATAAAAGTAAAGAGATTCTGAAGTGGTTATGAAATAGAAACACAGTTTGGCTCTCCCCTACCCTCAAGAAGAGAGATCTGAACATATATGGAGAAAGGAAACATAAAAGAACGAAAAATTTAAACAAAATATGATAAGGACAAAGACGATTCAATATAACATCTGATATAACTGGTGTTCTTGAAATAGAAAAACTGAGCTGAAGGACAAAAAAGATGTAACACAGGAGTACCTCCCTGAAAGGTAGGAACTGGGGATCAAAAGGACACACTACATACAGGAGGGAGGACGAAAGACAACACGGAGATACTCTATTTACTTCAAGTATGAGGAAACTATTTCTCAGGAAGTCTATACAGGAAGAAAAAAAAATCATCTTCAAAAAAGGGGAAAAGTCAGGGGCGCCTGGGTGGCTCAGTCGGTTAAGCATCTGCTTTCGGCTCAGGTCATGATCCCAGGGGTCCTGGGATGGAGCCCCGTGTCGGGCTCCCTGCTCCGCGGGAGCCTGCTTCTCCCTCTGCTCCCTGACTGTGCTCTCTCTAGCTATCTCTGTCACTATCTGTCTCTCTCTCAAATAAATAAATAAAATCTTAAAAAAAAAAAGGGGGGGGGGACATCAGACTGGCCTTAGGGCTTTCCAGGGCAATAACCTGGGCCAGAAGAAGATGGAACAATGGCTGCAAGGTTCTGAAGGACACAGGACCGTCCGGGAATATCACGGCCAGCTGAGCTGCGGACAGAGGAGCAGACATTCTCACAGGAGAACTCAGGGAGCACAGCACCTCGCGAGCCTTCTGCTGTGAGGGAGGGAGAGGAGAGAGAGGGGACAATATCCAACAATCCAGCCAAGGTAATGACCAAGGGAAAAGCCGTGGTTAAAAGCAGTGCAGCTTTATTCAGATAAAATTCGCATGCCGAACAATTCACTCATTTAAAGTGTGTAATTTGATGGTTTCTAGTCTATTCAGAGATATAACCAAAAGATTAATCAAAATAAAAGGAACAGAGACGTGGCAATGGGTAACAAAATCAGAGCCCAGAATCCATTTACATCTTTTAGATGTACGACAAGAAAAAAAAAAAAGCAACAACAACAACTAGGAAATTCAAGTTACAGAAGAAAATTTATAATAGATTTTCCCAACAAAAACTGATGAAAATTGAGACAGAGGGAGGGGAGAAGAGGTGGGAGGAAGTATAAGTACATGAATCCTCTTACTGTTCACTGCAGAAAGACAGTATCTCTCTGTCTCAATCTGAAACATGAAATAAAAAAACAAATATGTCAATCTCTTAATGGCTTTCATAATCTTAAAGAGCTCCCAGAAGAATTAATATCCCTGGTGATGAAGAAAGATTTCTCAAATTCAGTACTAATTCCTTCAGGTTCACTTTAGCTTTGCTATTGTGAAATTTTGAGGAAAATTAAATACTTTTAAAAAGTACATGAAGTATGGTGCCATTCTTACACATTTCTAGGTGCATTATGTGCATGAGGTGGTCTCTAGAATGATGGGTTTTCACCTGTTAACCCTGATTAGTTCTGGCTAGGGGGATTTTAGGTGACTAGTTGCTTTTCTTCATATTTTTCCATATGGCTTGAATGTTTACAGTAATCATGTATCATTTTTATAAGGACAGTTTAAAAAGATAAAATTCCCTGTATTTTTCCACATCTTATTCTCCTTTTTACCCTAATCAACTTTTTCATCTTTCCAAAATCTGGGTTTCTCTTATTAGTGATAGGACAATTAATAAGAGTTTTAGATGATGATCTTTACTTATTAAAATGACATTTTTAAGTTTCTCAGCCATTTATTAATGAAATTCTAAGTTCTATGTCAGTGTCGGTATGTGTTTGTATGTCTATACAACATCGATAATAACACATAACTACCATCTGACCACCTACTATGTTTCAGGATTCTGCTAAGAGTTTTACATTTGTTAGCCAATCCTCGCAAACCTACGCCATATGTACTATTTTACGGATGAGGAGAAAGAATCCAAAAAAGGTAAGTCTGCTTGCTCAAGACTACACAGTTAATAAATTACATAACAATATTCAGGTAGGAGTTTTAAGTCCGTGCTTTTTCTACCACATTACTGTTTTCTCAGTATGGTGCTTTGTGTATACTAAATGCCCAGTAATTGCTTCATTATTAAACTAGCAAAGTGTGCCTCAGACGCTTTGGATGAAGCTTTGCAATGAATATTCACGGTTCATTCAATTCCCAAGATACCTGTTTCATAAATTAGGGAAGCAGGCTCTCCTACCATCTAAAATTAGGAGACCGTTTCATCCCTGTGCCTTACTTTATAGACTTCTAATTAAGTGGCAATAGCAAATGGGCTAAGTGTACCTCAAAGTGTACGAGACATGCCCAAATGGAGAGAAATCCTAGTTTAATATCTAAAGTAGATCTAAATTTAAGGCAAATTAAATTTTACTAATTTAAGTAAAATCTACTTAATTTTAGGGGTGCCTGGGTGGCTCAGTCAGTAGCGCATTGACTCGATCTCAGGGTCATGAGTTCAAGCCCCCACACTGGGCGTAGAGCCCCCTTAAAAACAAAGCAAAACAAACAAAAAACAAAGTCTAGCTAATTTTAAATTGTTGGTTAGAAAGTTAAAAAATAAGTTATTCTTTCAAACTTGAAGTTTTAAATTTTAAACTTCCTTCTAACTCATTTCTAATATTAACTTTGATGTTCATTCAATGCCCTCCTTTTGAATTTCGTGAAGTGTTTAACTTTTGCCCTCACCCACTTTTCTGATCTTGTATGCTATTTTCAAGCTCTAGGACTATCCAATTACCCGTGGTTTCCAGAACACATCCCGTTGTTTAAAGCCTCTATACCTTTTGCAGATGATGCTCCCTCCATCTAGAAGGTGCTTTTATTCTCACTTTCAAAATTTAGCTCTTGGTGTCACCTTCTCCAGGAAGCCTTCCTAACAGCTGCCCCCCTCACCCCTAAGATAGGGTCAGTTCCTTTCTCCTCGGTGCTACCTCTCACCTTTCACCCCCTCCACTGGGACTCCCAGGGTCCTAGACTGCAAGTGCTTATGCTGCATTTGCCCCTCCTGGACTGAGCCCAGAAAGTATGCCATCCCCGCCTCAGACAGACCAACGCCAAGCTCACAGGGACACACAAAAACTGTATACTCAATCTGTGTTTTGATCTCTGAACCATGTTCTTCTAGGGTGTGTTCAAATATCTGTATACATATGTTTTCCATATGGCCCTTATTAAAATCTAGTCATTCTCCAAAATCACAGAGCGAATAAACAAAGTCAGGGCTGCCTACTATATTAAAATTGTTCCCCATCCCAAAGCAGCAGTCAAATCAATCAGAAGAAAGCCACCAGAAATGGACACGGGGAAAGAGTCTCAGGAAAGAATCCAACCAAATGAACAAGAGAAGAGACCCAAGGCTTTACCATCTTCAGTCAGATCCTCTGAGCTCATACAGACACCAATGACACTGAATGTAGGAAAGTCATAGGATAAAAAACGAGGTTCTTTAAAGTTTGGATTTAAATCACAGAAATCAAAGACAATCCTCGCTGCCAGGGAAGTGAAGAGGCTGAATCACCACTAGATCCTCAATGCCACAGGGGCTGGTCCCACCCACTATGCCCCTTGCTCTACTGTGGTGTCTTGGTAGTGCCCAGCACAGAGATGGTGCTCAGTTATAGGAAAAATTATGAATACTTAGAACCAAAAGCAATTTGCACAATCGCCTGGGACCATTAACAAAGAGGTTGCAGCAGCTTTAATGGAATCAATAGCTAGATATAAAGTCTGAACGGGCTCCACACTTTGGATAAGGTATATCACAAGATTAGAGTGTGCTCAGTTTCAAGTCAGGTGTTTCCAACATGACTCTTCATAACCTAACCCTGCTGGGCAATGGTCTTTTCCTCTGCAACTCAACCAATATTATTACTGTTTAGTTGTATTTAAAGCAGATACAGACACCGTTTCTTCTTTTTGCCTACCTTCCCCTGATGAAGTCATGTGCTCTCCCCTGGTACACTATTCAACCTGAAATTAATGGTATGACTACAAATCCTTTCTTTTAAGAATATCTGAATATTTAATAAGCATGATAGAAAGTTTAGTCAAACATAGGTCTCAGGGATTATAATTCCTTCTTCCAAGGAGATGATAAAAAAGGTCAAGTTTGTCTTACAACAGAACCTTAGAGATGCTCATTTTGGAAAAGGTTATTAGGGCTACATGGCTACCACACATAGTTCGGTTTCCTAGCATCCACCTTTTACTTGCTTACCCAAGGCTCTGCGTAAGGACGTACCTTGGAAATAGCGCAGGTCTGAGATCATTTAACTCTCAGGGAAAACAAACACACACACAAATACTACACACATTCAAGCAGCTCTGACTTCTGCTAAAATACATACATACATACATACATAAAATATAAAAATCCCAGAATTATCTACAGAAAGCAGCAGTGTTCAACACTGTACCAAACCACAAATGGAACATACCACCATGGACCAAAGGATGACTCTCGTTCCAAAGGGATCTTTATTCCAATGAAAGGTTTAAATTATATCCACTCATAATGCCAACACTGAATGCTTCTTTTTATGAAACCAAACTCCGACAGCAAATTGAAATATTTTGATACCTCACCTAAAATCATATGGCAGACAACTCTGTTACATCTTGTTACCCGGAGATAAATTAGGACTGAGTTTGAGAACTTGCAGGTTTACTATTTAAATACACAGGTTGGCAGTCAAATTTAGAAATGAAAAACTCTATTACTAACACCTCTCCCCACTGGCCCCATCCAACTGCCTGTCCTTTTTTTAAAAGTGAAGAATTTATATTTGTTTTAAAGAGATGGTTACTGTTCCCTACCTACGATTTCACTTCAAGATCACCTAGTAAGCAGTAAAGACTCTCTTTATAGCAAACTAAAAACAAAAACAAAAACAAAAAACAAAAAAACCATGGTTTTATAATAAAATTAGAAGGCTTATAGTACATTCCATTCCTCTAGTGGAATATTTGTCTTAAAAATTAAAGTAAACTATTTTTTAAAACTGTTCTCACACGTTAAACTTCAAAGGAAATTAAAGAGGAAGAGAAAGAGAAAAAAAACCCATACACACACACACACACACACACACACACACACACTCAACACATAAAACAGTGTTTCTTACCCAACTGGAAGGTGCACTGCAAAGGTAAGGTACTGCGGAACTATTTTTAGCAAGGATATAGCTGACCAAGCCACTGAGCACTCGGCCACCCCATCCACCAACCCCCCTTGGGCTTCCCTTGGCTTGCATCCACTCTGTTTGTTTCCACCCACCATTTGCAGTTGCCTCTCTACAGACATATGGACCAAGATGATGAGTCATCTGTCATCCAGAATTCTTTTCGTGACCTTTTCACATTCAATCACCTTTAGCACACTCAACAGGCAATGTCCTCCGCAGAGCATGTGGCCTGTAACATAAGGAGTTAAAGGCTGAACACAGACGAGGCATTCCTAACACTCCTCACTTTGCCAAGTGGATTTATTCCAGAGCTTTAAAGGAAAATCACAACTGAAAAAGTGACCAGATGGGTCTTCAAGGAGAAAGATACAAACGACATCAGCAAGGATACTGACGCACTTCACTAAAAACGGGCCTGTGATGTCAAAGAACTTCACTTATTCGCCCTGAGAAGGAAAGTTATGGAAAAAGCAAACACAGGAAGCATTCCATAACCACAACTGACTTCCAACTTCACATGGCTAAATATTTTTTAAACTATTTCTGAACTTAACACTTCATGTAGTCACCAAAAAAAAAAAAAAAAAAACCCACAGAACAAATAATAACAACAAAATATCCTATCTATAGAGCTCTTATTATATGGCAAGCATTCTTCTAAGGACATTACATTATATTCACTTACTTCATCCTTACAGACCCTTTTCTAACCACGGTTAGAAAATGAGGAATGAAATGCCCACAGAGGTAAGGTAATCTGCCCAAGCTCACAGATCGGCAGTAAATGGCAGAGCTGGGATTCCAGCGGGTATTCTGGCACCCAACTGGGCTTTGTGGTTCTTACACTTAACCGCCTTTCCAAAGGAGTTTATCCTAGATGATCCTTTTTTAAAACAGATTTTTAAGTTTACTAAAACTACACGAAGTTTGCTTAACAAGGTGACAAGCTTTACAATGAAAGAATTTAAAACAGTCAAGTGGTGGCAACGTCAAAGCTTCTCCGTCATGGTAGATAACTACACAAGTATTACAAGGACTACCTTGCGTGAGTCAATGTGTGGCACCTAGAGAAATTAACGTGGCCTAGAGAAGTGCAGGGAAGGTGATGACAGCCAAGACACAAAAAGTTCAAAGCTCGGAAGGCAATAAAAGAAAACACCAGGGCTGCAGCAGCTAACCTCAATCATTACAGCTCCTGTCAGTTCTCGCCCTTTGATCCATTCTCTCCTTTCCATTCCACTGCCATGGCTCAAATTCAGGCTTTGAAACTCCCTTGGTCCAAATATTCCAACAGTCTCTTATTTGGCTTCTAGCCTCCAGCTCCTCTCTACCCCAGCACCTACTCCCTCCTCTGCTGCTAACAGAATAGCCTTTCATCAACTCTCAACAACTTTTCAATGGTCCCTTTAACCAACAGTGTCCAGTTCTACCATCTTTGTACTGAATCAAACACCATCCACTCGAGGACTTCCCCTGCTGGCCTCTGCTTATAGGGCCCAGGAAAATACTAAGCTATGTCATCCTTCTCTTCCCCAGTCCACCTGCCCCTCGGTGGAGAATATCGACCTTCCAAGCCCCATTCATCAACCTGGGGAACCTGTGGAACCTCTTCTACTTATTCTCCTTTTCCATAAATCCCTCCCCAACCACTAAAATATAATTTTCTTCTCTGTGTCTGCAGCCTACCACATATATATGCTTCTATTACGCCATCAGTAACTAATATTTTACACACCTGATATAAGCCCCTTAAGGAACAGGGACAGTGTTCTAGCATTTTATCAACAATTTCTGACACATAACAGGAGCTTCATTCATTACTGTCTAATGACAAAGAACACGCCCTCCATAAGCCGTAATAGCCTTTCTCTTCCGGTTCCCTCTAGTCCCATGAGAAAAAAGTTCCAAATTTCTAAATCCAAATTCTAGAAAGATATGATCCAATTTATATTCAACTATTCAGAACACCTATAAAGTGAGGAATATATGTTAAACAACAGTTCACAAAGAATGCTCCACAGAACAAATCCTGCAGGGTCTCAGTGGGTGTTGGGAATAAGGTGGGGGACTCCCAAGATCAAACAAATGCAGAAGACGTCTCATGACGTCTCCTTCTGTGAAGAGTTAAATTGCATTGTGAAGGGGCGCCTGGGTGGCTCAGTCGTTAAGCATCTGCCTTCAGCTCAGGTCATGATCCCGGGGTCCTGGGATCGAGCCCCGCAACGGGCTCCCTGCTCCGCGGGGAAGCCTGCTTCTCCCTCTCCCACTCCCCCTGCTTGTGTTCCCTCTCTCGCTGTGTCTCTCTCTGTCAAATAAATAAAATCTTAAAAAAAAAAAAATTGCATTGTGAAGAGCTAAATTGCTTTCTCATATTAAAGTTGAGAAAACTTGTTTAACTTTGACACTACCTTTGCACAGTTACCTAAAGCCTCTGTTTTCTCATCTATGAAATGGGGATAACGGTGTATACCTCATACGGTTATTGTAGGGATTGAATGAAATAATAAATATCAGGTGTTCAGAACAATGCTTGCACACGGTAAGTACTCAATAAATGCTAGCCATTTTTAATATTTAACTTGACACAAGGTCTGTTTCCTTGTCTAGCTATTACTAACACTGCACACTACATACTTTCAGAAACACTGATATAGAATAAAGACCCCACCATATTAGTCATTTTGGACATTCATGGCTCCAGACTTCAAGAGAAATAGAGGCGGGCGCCTGGGTGGCTCAGTTGGTTAAGCGACTGCCTTCGGCTCAGGTCATGATCCTGGAGTCCCGGGATCGAGTCCCGCATCGGGCTCCCTGCTCAGCAGGGAGTCTGCTTCTCCCTCTGACCCTCTTCCCTCTTGTGCTCTCTGTCTCTCATTCTCTCTCTCTCAAATAAATAAATAAAATCTTTAAAAAAAAAAAAAAAGAGAAATAGAGGCAATCCAATAGTTTAAAGGTAGGACAATGCCCCGGGCTTCTCTGTGGCTGGCAAACATCAAGGTTTCACCTGTCCCAAATTGCTGAAACTTCAGTTTCACCAAATTAAGATAGGATTGAGTGCCTTGTGTGGACTAAACACAGCTGCTCTGCAATGCAAAGAGGTTTCCGACAGACAAATCTCATTATCTGTCATTTTGTGATCCTAGAAAGTAGCATGTTCATCAAGTTTCTATTCTCATTATATCAAGGAATCTTGCTATTTAAGAATAAGACAAATAATCCACCCAGTCCATTTTTTTTTCCCCTTTAAAAATGGGCACACTTAAAGTAGAAGATTCTTAATTTCAGCTTCGTGGAGAATAAAAATTGTGCAATATGTTATGTGTGAGCATCTGCATGCATTTCCTAGGTGAAATAGCACAACTGTCATCAAAGGGCCCACACGCCTAAAAAGTTTAGGAACCACTAACTGAGTCTTTAAATCAGGCCCAGGTATTACTTAAATACATATTAAAAAAATCAAACAGTATCAAAGGGTATAGCAGTTTTCTTTAATATCCTTTCAAAGAGAGGTTAGGCATGTATTTCTATGTGTATATAGTAATACCATACCATCCTTCCATGTTTACATAAATAAGAGTATATGACATATACTCTCCTGCAGCTAGCTTTCTTCATGTGACACTGTATCTTAGAGATCTATCCATGCCAACACAGAAGTAAACATTATTTGGTTAACAGACATACCAATGTTTAAGGCATCCCTATGACAGATACTTAGGTTGTTATCAGTGTCTTGCTATTTATAAATAATGCTGAAAAAAGACAACCTTGATGAGGCATCTTTAGGAAGAAAGACGGCAGGAACTGCTGAGTCAAGAAGTATAAAGATTGCTCAACTGCCCTCCAAAGGTTGCCCGTTTTATACTCTCAACAGTATTTATTTCCTACACACTCAATAAAATACTTTCAAATTTTCTTTGTTAACCTGACGAGTGAAAAATGGTAACTCGTGGTTTTCATTTGTGTGGCCTATTATGAATGAAGGAACCTCGGATTTAAGGTGAGTTAATACTTATGACAACTTAGTCATGGAAACAGCACCATCGGAACTGGCACAATAACGGGAATTCAGTACGGTTTGCTTCAAGTCAATGGCTCCAGGAATGGCAGTCTGGAGACAGGGAAATGAAATGGCGTCACCACAGTGGGTTTCTATCATGTTGCCAAATTGGAATATGCTTAAGTAAATGACTGAAAGTTGAGAAGAAAAAGTATTCTGCAATGTGTAAGAAGATAAGGGAGTGGGCATAACCAGCTATTCACAGAAGTCCAGCTTACCGGTGGGTTCAACTCACCATCTAGCAGCCAGGGCTCGCTGCGCCTGTTCTCCAGCTCCGACATCATGAGGCGTGTGATCACATGATCTGGAACCAAAAGACCTTTCTCTATGTACTGCTTTGCCATATCACCAACTCCTAGTAAAACAAAACAAAACAAAACAAAACAAAAAAACAGGAAAAAGAAACACTCAAAAAAGCTTTCAAAAAAAAAAAAAAAAGCTTACAAACTCCTTTCTGACGGTTTTGCCTCCTCTCCCGTTCCTCCCTGTGGGAATGCAGGGAAAGTTACAGGTAGATGTTTTTGGGGTAATTTTTAAAATACTGGTTTCAAAAATAGTGGCCCTGGGGTGCCTGGGTGGCTCAGTCATTAAGGGTCTGCCTTCGGCTCAGGTCATGATCCTGGGGTCCTGGGATCGCGCCCCGCATTGGGCTCCCTGCTCCATGGGGAAGGCTGCTTCTCCCTCTCCCCCTCCCCCTGCTTGTGTTCCCTCTCTCGCTGTGTCTCTCTCTGTCAAATAAAGAAATAAAATCTTAAAAAAAAAAATAGTGGCCCCGTCTCCCAAAGAATTATAAAAACACCTTTTGAAGATATACACAGACAGAAATAAAAATAAAAGAGTATAAATGGGGCAGAGAAGGGGTGCCTGGGTGGCTCAGTCGTTAAGCATCTGCCTTCAGCTCAGGTCATGGTCCCAGGGTCCTGGGATGGAGCCCCGCATCGGGCTCCCTGCTCAGCCAGGAAGCCTGCTTCTCTCTCTCCCACTCCCCCTGCTTGTGTTCCCTTTCTCGCTGTGTCTCTGTCAAATAAATAAATAAAATCTTTTTTAAAGAAAAAAAGAAAAGAAAGAAAGAAAGAAAGAAAGAAAGAAAGAAAGAAAGAAAGAAAGAAAGAAAGAAAGAAAGAAAGAAAGAAAGAAGATAAAAGCAAGAAACAAAGAGTCCAGAAGGAGGGTGGTGCACAAAAAGCCGGGAGATCCTGGTACTTCCCAGAGGAAGGCCACAAAGTAGACACTGAGTCTCCCAACAGTTTCTGACAACAAGGAAATGTGATCAATGACATGGTTCATGGTTTACAGAAGACTAAAGGAAGCTGGGAAACACAACCATTCCTTACAGACCAAAGGAAAACATTTCCAGTGGTCTTCTAGAAAGAATGCTGGATAATATAAACAGGTTTACTGCTTTTCATGAACCTCAATATAAATAAATGGCACCTTGCTGACACGGTTGTAAAAGCAACTCATTGTTATTAGTGGAATGCCAAGTTCATAAAAGGATATGAATTTTAAAAACTTAAGAGAAAAAAAATGCTTCTATCTTATTTTAAAATAACCATTTCTTATACGTGGAACTCTTGAGTCGGTTCAGGAGAACAATTTATCAGTTGAAATTTGTTAAATTTCTAGGAACTGATTTTTTTTTTTTTAAACCAAGATGAAGTCCTCCACTCTCCAGAGAACTGGAGAGGAGAATGAACGACTAAGAACGACATTCTTATAAAAACATAAAGCAGAATTATGTTACTGGAAAAAAGCTCAAAAATCACTTCATCCCCACCTTCACTGTGAATTTAAGGTAGAACCTTTCCTTCCCCAGGCTGAGTCCACACTCCTAACTCCAACTTCAACACTGAAATATGCCCTGTGAAGCGCTTCATATCATTTGATGACTACTACTGGACAAGAAGCTCAAAGTTATATCCAATGATGCTGATTCAGTTACATGCTGAAGGAAACAGCAAAAGGCAACTACACTGGCGAATGTGGCTAAACAGGCATATGAACAAAATACATCCATTCAACAAGTATTTATTGACTCTATATTGGGTAATAGGTAATAACCTACAAAGGGAGCAGTGAATAAAAGTTGCAGCTTACTGATAATTTAAGCAGTGTTACTTTCATGAAGAGTAACAGTAACAATCATTAACAAAGTAATACTATGTTAGCATCCTAGGTAAGGTACTATACCAGGCACTGTACTTTAAGCACTTTGTAAAGTGTTAGTGCATTGAATCCTCATTAAGATTCTCACCTTCAGATAGGAAGTAATACCCATATTTTTTATGACAGCTTTATTGAGATACAATTCACAAACCATAATACCATCTTAAAGTGTACAACTCAGTGATGTGTAATACATTCTCAATGTGCAAGCATCACCCCTACCTAATTTCAGAACATTTTTATCACCCCAGAAAGAAACCCTGTACCCATGAGCAGTCGCTCCCCATCCCCCTACCTAGCCCCTGCAGCTACTAATCTACTTTCTGCCTTCACAGATTTGCCTATTCTGCACATTTCATATAAATGGAATCATATAATACGTGGTATTTTGTGTCTGGTTTCTTTCACTTAGCATAATGTTCTCAAGGAGTACTTCATTTCCATGATTGAATATTATCATCCCATTGTATGGATATACCATATTTTGTTTATACACATTAGTTAATGGGCATCTGCATTATTCCCGCTTTTTGGTTAATATGCATAATGAACGCAACAAGAATGTTCATGTGCAGGTTTATGTGCGAACATATGTTTTCAGTTTTCTTGGTTATACCTATATGGTATGTATGTTTTATATCTGAAAAATCACTGTCAGTACACTTGGAGCAACTGGCAAGTTTGGTGCTGTCCTACTCTGCAATGGGCAGGCCAGCCCCAGAGCCCTGCTCTTAGTCCCATCTGCCAAACTTTAAGATAGATTTAAACAAAAAATATACATCTTCCGGGCACCTGAGTGGCTCAGTTGGTTAAGCAACTGCCCTTGGCTCAGGTCATGATCCTGGAGTCCTGGGATCGAGTCCCGCCCGCATTGGGCTCCCTGCTCAGCGGGGAGTCCGCTTCTCCCTCTCCCGCTCTCCCCTCTTATGTACTCTCTCTCTCATATTCTCTCTCTCAAATAAATAAAAATCTTAAAAAAAAAATATACATCTTCCAAGGTGAGAGACCAAGATGTGGACTGGGTCCAAACATCCCATGAGGAGACAGTGAAAGAGTAGGAAATGTCTTAATCGGAAAAGACTCAGAAGGACATAACACCAATTTGCCCAAAATGTTCCCATCATCCTCTGGTCTCTTATTCTACTGTGCACCATTTTCTAGAACTCCAGATTGTATATATTATTAGATTATAGATTATAGGTTATTATTATTATAGATTGATGTATTTTTAAATTCACTTTCTATCTCCCCCAACCAGAATATTAGCTCATTCAGAAAAAATGAAATACTTTGTTCAATGCCATATCCTCAGTACTTAGTATATAGTTTGGCATGTATGAGATACTTCATAACAATTTGTTGCATGAATGAATGAATTAATGAATGAACGAACGAATAAATGAACACTTTGAAGATGACGGATACCCCCCTCAACACACACACATATAAATCAATCTTGTCTTTCTGTATATCTATTATGGAACCATGATCCCAAGATCAAATATGGCTGTACCCTGCCAAGTATCAATTTTTTCAAGGGAGATAGGAGACAAAGTATGATTCAGTACTACCTGAGGTGGCCATGTCAGGTTTCACAGTTCAGTCTTATTTCATCAGTATTTTAAACCATGTATAGCAATGAACCAGGTCAAGTAGGTGAAATGAGGAGAAGGAAATACCATGAGCCAATGATGCAGAAGCAAGGGGCTGCTTGGAACTTCAGCATACCACGAGAAAGAGAGAGCTAGACACATAGGATAAGGAGTATGGACTTTGAAAGATTTTTTTTTTTAACACATAGCTTCAGAAATGCCATTCCCACAGCCAATACCAGCTACTTCATTTACAGGGCCCAGTGCAAAATGAAAATATGGAGCCTCCCTGCTAAAGCATTTAAAATCTCTAAATGGCAACAGCAGAGCATTAAACTAAGTGCGAGTCCTTCTGTCAGTACACAGGTCACATGCCCACAACGGTGTGACATTTGGATTGGGTTGGCATGGTGAAAGCAAAGGAGCCTGTGACAACAATCCAAGCAGGAGACAAGGGACTGCACTAAAGCAGAAGTGATGTTCGAAGGCATTCTGGCCCTTGAGAGAGTACCTTAGAGATAGGGAAACTGAAGGGACCCCAGGAAGGACTGCTTTTTTGCTACCTCTATTCTTCCTAGGACCTCCAGAGACCCCTGCCTTACACATGCCTTAAGGTATGTCCTCCTTGTAAAGGTCGAGGAGTTAATTACTTCTTTGGAGTCATCCAGCACAACAGGTGACTGGGCAGGATTGTCATGAAGGCTCTCCAAGATCACTGACTCCAGAACCCTTGACACCAAGACTCCTGGCTCCAGGGCAAAAGCGACTTATAGAGGACACCTGAGCACTCATCCTTGTTTTATCCAGTTCCCGGATGCCCGAGAGGACATGTACACAACACCACCATCCTCAATAAAAACCCCAGGCCCCAAGCAAAAATGAGACTTATTCTCCTTTTCCTTTCTGAGTCTCCCAGACACTCTGTATCTGTACTCTCTATATCCTCAATAAACTCTGCTCTCACTTTCTACCAGCTCCCCTCTGATTTCTATCCTGCACAAAGCCAAAGACCCTCTTGGCTGTTCCTGCAGGACCCCCTTTGGGTCCTCAGACCCAACCTACCCACATCACCTTGAGTTAACCCAACATAGACAAGTTTAAAATAACTATGTGGGAAACTTCCAGAATCATCTTAATCCAATCTACTAAGTAAGAGAAAGATCTAAGTGCAACATACTTTTTCCAACTATTTTTGGCAACCTTGGATCTTTTCTGGAGCAGGACAGATAACATTTCATCTAATCTGATACAAAATCAAATTTCTACCCTACCCCCCTCAATCCCCATCTGAATGAAAACCTGGAAAGGTCAAAAGCCAGAGCAAAACAGACTTAACAGCATATCTGCATCTGAACGAAAACCTTACTAAAATAGCAAACTGAGATAAAACACTGGTCAGAAGGCAGGGGCCCATTCCAAAAACCAGGACCTTCATCTGCCCTTGTCAGTTTGCTTGGAAGAGAAAGTAGTATCATTAAATGCTAATGCTAGCTAACACACATACCCGCTCCAATTTCTCAAGTAGTGTTCCAAAGAAAGGCTGTGGGTACACATAGTCTTACAGAGCTTTTGAATCCTTACTGTGTATAAACACGTGCATGTGCACATGCGCACATGCACAAGTCATAAACCACCAGGAAGTTTTCCAAGAATAAACAATACATCTAGAGTGCCAAAAATAGGCCAAAAGCTTTGCATTTTTTAAGCTTCCTAACAACCAAAAAGAAAATCCATCATGTGTTTGTAAGACTGAAAAGAACACGAATAATTAAGTCCACACTTGGAAAAACTTTCCTCAGAAAGAAAAAGACGCGTCAGATTACAAAATGATACATATTACAAAATTATGTGTATATGTATAGATATATATTATCATCTATGTTAAATATATTAGAAAAAAAGCAATATTCCACCTATTGTACAACAATATAAATTTTGTGCATCTTAACCTATTTCATTCAATTACTACCAAAAATTAAAGTAAGATAATCTTGGTAACTTTGAGAAATATATATTTTCAATTTCTTTGTTTTTTAGATTTTATTTATTTATTTGAGAAAGAGAGCATGGGGGGAGGGGGCAGAGGCAGAGGGACAAGCAGACTCTGTGCTGAGTGGGAAGCCTGATGCGGGGCTCACTCCGAGATCATGACCTGAGCTAAAGGCAGACGCTTAACCCACTAAGCCACCCAGGCACCCCTGTATTTTCAATTTCTAACTAGATCAGATAATATACAAATTGTTAGAATTTAAGGCTAACTAGTAAGTTATCTATTTAATACCAAGCTTAAAAATTTATGATAATACAGAACTTAAGACTACCTGTTAAGTCAGTCATCTCTAAATTTTATGCTTCCAGGATACAGAAAAGTTATTTTTTATTGGCTTAATTTCTTTCACATTAAAGTTTACCACTTTCATATTAACTGCCTGACATAGATTATTGCTTTTGTTTGGGTTTTTTTTTTTTTTTTAAAGATTTTATTGTATTCAGGGCAGTAAATATGACAAAACATTGTCAGCCGCTCAATGGGGAGGATGTTAGACTCATATTATGAATTAAGACTGGTTAAAAAGAAAGTTATCTTTTTTCTAAATAACTAGGAGAGCCAGTTTGGCAAATGACATTTCTTTAGAAAAATCCACAAGAACACACACACATACACAGACACAGATATTTAGGTAGTACAAAATCCATTCATTAGTCCCTTACTCAGGACAGCTTAAACATTCCAGAAACTGAATGACCTCCAAACAACACAGGAAAAACAGATTACTGCCGTGAAAGAGGAGGAAAATTGGTCCACTGCTCACTGAGGGGGTTAACTTGAGAACATGAGGTCTGGTTGGTTTTGTAGTTCACATACTCTCTGAATCCACTATGTATTCATTCAGCTGATACTGATTAAGTATCTACTATATGGCAGGCCCTTTACCAACCTGATAGGAGCTTAGAGCCTAAACACCGGGATTGGGTGCGAATCCAATGAAAGCTTTCAACAGCCAAGTTTTATAGAATATCACTCGGTCGGGCAGAAAAAATTAAACAACAGGGGCACCTGAGTGGCTCAGTCAGTTGGGCACCTGCCTTCAGCTTGGGTCGTGATCCCAGGGTCCTAGGATCAAGCCCCGCGTTGGGCTCCCTGCTCAGTGGGGAGCCTGCTTCTCCCTTTCTCTCTGCTGCTCCCCCTGCTTGTTCTCTCTTGCTCTCTGTCAAATAAATAAAATCTTAAAAAAAAAAGAAAAATTAAACAACAGTTATCACAATTAAGTTATACAACCTCTTACACTGCCAGTAAAGTTCCACATTAATATATTATGAAACAGAAATAGGTGTTTGGTCACAAACTACATGAACTTGGTAAAATGCTGAATCTGCCAGCTAATTCACCACTGACCACTGAAAAGTTATCCCTGAAAATACTAGTCCAGAATTGCAGAAAGTCAACTAGACTCCCTTAGTTCTGGACACTGGAGACAAAAAGATTTGTTTTAACAAAGGCAAGGATTAAAATTTCAAGATAATCAATTTTAGTCCAATAAAATCCACCACTGGAATGAAGCCTTATGGGACCAAACCTCAACTGCTATTACTACTTTAAGCAAAAGCAAATGAGGTCTTTTATTTCATTTGAAAACATCTTTTCTCTCTTTAGCACATACTTTTTTCAATAACCAACCCAGAAAGTGCCAGCATAAGGACAACTATGTCACATGTTTGGTGGCAAGGACATCCAATCAGCTGTGCAATGAGCCTGCCAGCATCCTGTAAGAGACCCCTCATTTTACCCCAAGTCCACCCTAGTCACTCTAATCACTCAGAACCACAAGCGAAGATTCTCTTCCTCAGGAACACACCCCTTATCAACCAAAATTTTCTGTGCACCTACTACATGCCAGGCACCACGTAAGGCACTACAGATACAGATAGAAGAATAACCTCAAGAAGCTTATTAATTCGGAGAGAAGTGGAACAGAATCATGGACAAATCATTATTTAAAAAGTGTGTGCACTGGTGTGCATGTAAGGAGGTTGGAAACAGCCACTCTGTCCTTACAGGAAGAAAAAGTTGAACAGACTGAGAAACAAACCAGTCTTCTTGCATCAGGATCAATGAGAGAAGGGAGGACACAGGGCAAACCACTGCCCCCCACATCAGAGGGACAGACAGGCAAGTACAGGGGTCACATGGTCACTGAGCAGAGACACAAATGGGAACCACCTAGGCAAAAAAACCTGAACTATAACAACTCCAGGACACCCAGGCATAGGGCCCCTGCCCCGATATTGTGAAATTTGCTTCCAGGAGCTCGACCAGCGTCCCACAGTAATAAATACTGGAGAAAAATCCCCTCCAGCTTCCACAGCGGGAGGGGAAAAGGAACCATTCTGAAATAGCCAGCGCACTCTGTTCTTAGCAATCCCTGGTCCATGTGGAGATGGAAGGCAGAGGTTTAACCAAAGGACTCCACGTTTAACCTTGGAAAATAAAAAGCCACAAAGAAAGGGCTCGTAATTAGGCAACCGAAATTCTAAATGTCACTTTGCCTCTGGTATAAATCTCAAACTGATCTTATTTCCATACCTTTAAGGATAGGCTTTGATCAAAAGATATGATTTAATCATCAGTAGCTTCCTCCTAATACTACGTTCCCCCATATCCCACGACCTCATGCCATGGGTTTTCCACCCTGCAGCCAGAGTGGACCAACGTGCACATTTGATCATGTTGCATCCCTTCCTAGCTGGCATCAGTGGGGTTCCATCTACTGCCCGTTTGGTGGCTTCTAAGTCCTTCCAAGACCTGGCCCGTGCCTACATCTGTAGCCTGGTAGCTTTTCTCCCTTCACCCATGTGCTCCATCTCTACTCTCCAGCCCCAAGCCTCTCTTCCCTCTTCAACTTCTCCAAATGAGGGTAGGTTCCCTCCCCACCCCCCGCCGCCAAATCATATATAATTTCCTGTCCTCCCACTCTGCAGCACTCATCAGGTTTGTATTTCATTTCTCATGCCAGTCTTCCCCACCATACAATAGGGGGGATCATGTCTGTCTGGTATACCACTGTCTCTGCACACTGATTCAAAACAGACATTCATTCAATATGCACTTGAAGACTAACTGGTCCTTCCAACTCCATTCATCCCCCAGAGGGCCAGGGCTAACTCAATCTCTTGTAACAGAGGTAGCTACTCCTGACAGAACAATCAGATCTAGGTACAAATACTTCAACTACTTATCTGCATTCAAGATTAAGAATTTACACTGGAATCTTTCCCAGTGAGGACTTACACATTCAGTTCAGTTGCACAAAGAGGTATCAAAAACAACTACATGGAAGTTATCGTTAAGTGAAGTTCACTGACCTTGCTATTCTAAGTCAGCCATTCACTCAAAAATATTTAATGAAGCAACTATAGTCTGTGCCATGCTATAGCACATTTCCCTACCATGTCAGGGAAACAATGGGGCATCAGAAGTTATTTCTTGTATGCTTCTAATGGCTTGGCCAGGCATCAAACAGCTGACAACTTGGCCTATTTCAAAACAAAGTCAAGCTCTAGGAATGGTGTCCTATCTTTTACCGGCACAACCAGAAATAAAAATAAACAAAGTTTAATTTTCTTGCCTAAAGAATCTGCTCATTTTTATAAAAGTCTAAAACTCACAAAATTAAACTTGTGTATTCCCCAAAGTACTGCTGAGGGATACATGCATATATGGCAAAAAATATATGGTAAAGCAAACCAGTTGGGAGAATGGAGAAAGGGCATATGGGGGCATTCTTATCCCTCAGGCTGAGTGGTAGATACACAATTGTTATCCTTTGAAACATATACGCACTACATACCCTCTTTTTTTTTTAAAGATTTTATTTATTTATTTGAGACAGAGAGAATGAGAGAGAGAGAGAGAGAGCACATGAGAGGGGGGAGGGTCAGAGGGAGAAGCAGACTCCCCACTGAGCAGGGAGCCCAATGTGGGACTTGATCCTGGAACTCCAGGATCATGACCTGAGCCGAAGGCAGTTGCTTAACCAACTGAGCCACCCAGGTGCCCACTACATACATACCCTCTTTTTGTTCTGCCTATAAAGTGAAGGCAAACTGGATACAGAGGACAAAGCTGGACAAACATCCACAAAGCAGCAAATTCCCAAGATGCCTGGCTAAAGCACCAGAACCAGATAACTACTCAATGTACTTTTAATTGTTCAAGCTAGAAAATGCTGACTGACAAGCCCCTGTAGGAGAGCTTGATTTCCTCATAATGCTACCTAGAACCAGTAGAAACTACTGCCCACTTCCAGTATCATCCCCTCTCCAAAACTTTTGTCACTGAGAATGCCAACACACACACACATCCCTAAAGGCATGGTCAGAAATAAACTGTAGTTTTGTGATTCTGCAAACTACAAGTTCTATAGTCCCCCTCCCCACCCCCACTCATAAGAACATTTTAGCACTCAAGTCGTTACAAAATGAAGAAAATCTTCATTCTATAAACTGTTTATCATTGATACCACTTTGATGACTCTCTTTGAGTAAGAAAACAAGCTTTACAAAAAATCATTGTTAATAGATATCAAAGTCCTTTAAAGGCAGAAATTATGGAAGAAAGGCATTTTGGCACCTGACTCAAGTGACTCATTTCAGATATCCGGTATCCACCCTTCAACTGGCCTTGTTCAAAGCCAGGCTTTCTTTTCCTTCACAACAAAAAAACATAGTTTTTTAATCACACTCTGACACATTATTGGTAGCTATGAAAAAACGTCTGAACCTCGCGTCATGGTCAAGAGCTTACACTTTAGAGCCAGACTGCCTAGGTTCAAATCCTGACACTGCCACTTCCAGGCTCTAAGCCTGGGTCTGTGCTCCACGCCCCGTGCACGTCACAGTCTGCACGACCAGATGTGGTTATTCTATCTACATTTCACTCTTCTTGTTAAGTGAGGTTATTTACAAATCCTCCACACCATATTATAATGCCTTTGAGGATAGAGACCATCTTACTTTTAAAAATAAGTACCACTTTACTTGAGATGACAATCTATCCCATCTTTAAACTCTCCATCCTCCAGTCTCCAAGGTCCTACAGATTATTAGATGAACTTTCATCTTACTACACCCCTGCCTTATCTTATCTGTATTATATTGTATAATCCCAGTAACCAGAGTCATGACTTCAAGGCATTAAGACTCAGAAAAACCTTCTCAATCACACAGTAAGAATTACAGGCAGCAATGTTTCCTTTAAATGTTATATTAATTCTTTGGCACTGAATAACTGCATAAAATAAATTACTAAATTAAGCAAAACATTGTTATCTGATTTAACTACATAAATGGACATTTCATCCCTTTTGTCAGTGGTTCTCACACCTATTGCTTCAGTCTATTCAAGCTGGTGCAGAAAGATCCTTACCACAGGGTGCACTTGGATCCCAAGCCTGACCTCTTAACAAGAAAGGATCTGTTCCTACAAGTGAATATTTGCTCCTCCTAAAGCTATCTGACATTCTTAAACACCCACAAAATGTGAATGAGTCAACTCTTACAGATTTCTGAGATGAAGACTCTAAGATATTCTCTAACAGAAGAGGCAGAAAGTTTGACATGAAGGAAACAACTTATTTTCACACTAACAGGTATGTACATGGAAGTCACCCCAAGTGAGAGGTTATACTAGGCTACACTGCCAAAAATCTGCTACCTCTTTTTGAGCTGAATCTTCTGGGTGTCTGTGTGACAAAGATAAGCTTTACCTAAAAAGCTTCTTGATAAATCACAAGACATTAAGGACTGTAAACTATTTCTAAAGAAGGTAACAAAGATAATAGCTTTATACTTCATTTTACATAAAATAATACAAAACTTTGAAACTATAAAGTAAGCCTTTCATCCTATTTGTACTTTGTTCCTTTAGACCAAGACCCCCCTACCCCCCAAGGGGATCAAGTCATTGACCACATGTCTCTCCTGAGGAGCAGTGACTTTACATGGAGCGCCTGCCCTTTGGCATTTAGCCTTAGGGTACAATATCTAGCTCATCATGGGGACAATTATTTTTGGTGTTTTAACCACAGCAAATTGTAGCTAACATTATCTGAATCTGTGAACTATATAATCAATCATTCCCTAAGTCAAAATAAGGGTTAATAGTAAAAAGATCTTTCTTTTAAATTCGAACTCAAATTTATGTAAAGTATAAATGTGTACCTCTTTACCTCTAATTGTGCAATTAGAAATGAAAAAATCTGTAATGTGATTTTTTTTATTGAGATAAAATAGACATATATTAGTTTGAGTACAACATAATAACTTGGTATCTGTAGATACTACAGAATGATGACCACCGTAAGTCTAGTTAACTTCTGTCACGGGACACAGTTACAAACTTTCTTCCTCCTGATAACTTTTAAGATCTATTCTGTTAGCAACTTTCAAATATGCAGTACAGTATTAACTATAGTCACCATTTTGAACATTACACCTCTGTGACTTATATTTCATAACTTTTGACTGCATTCGCCCATTCTGCACCTCCTCCCCATCCCTACTTCTGGCACCCGCCAATTTGTTCTCTGTATCTATGAGCTCAGAATCATTTTGTTGTGTTTTGCTTTTATATTCCACATATATGTGAGATCATACAGTTGATTTTTTTTCTTGCTATCTACATTTTTATCACAGGACGATACCCTTTCAAACACACCGGAATGGCTCCAAAATGAGTCAAAGAGCCAAGATGATTCAAGGAATTACTAGCAGGCTGAAAATCAGGCGTCTTGGCTCTTAAGAGTTCTGCTTCCAAGTCACTTTCCACAGAACCGAACACATCAATATACCTCACTTATCATGGCCTCAAGTATCCTCACTTGCATGAAGGCACAGGACCCTTCCAGCTCTGTCATCTCCAATGTGGAATTTCAATTTCCTTTACCTGGTTTTGTGGCCATATGTGCGGGCCAGAGGACCAGCTTCCCCAGTATGTGTCGAACCCCACCAGTATGCTTCCAATCACCAAGATTCCACTGGAGTTGAGGAAAGGGACCTCAGAGACTAAGGAGCATCTCCCTGCTTTCAGGGGCAGCCACGGCATAGGTCCTCACATCCATTCTAGATGTGAGGAGTGCAGTCCCGAACCAGAAAGCAGGCCTGCACCATCTTAGTGCTCCATCACACTTTGCCTGCAAGACCTCCTGCAAATAAGGGTCAGTGCTTTGCTTGGCCTCTTTGCTCTTTTCTCTCTAGTCAGGCGGCATATACATACATTCACTTAGTCTAATTTTGTACCCTGGGTCCAGAGAGTGTGTTGCTATAATAGCCAAGATTAAAAATAAAAATATGTATGGACAAAAGCCATGACTTCATGTAGGGGAGGGGCTCACATTACTGAGAGAGAAGGTGATCCAATATCTAAGTACAAGGGAAATCCAGCAGATTCTTTATCTTTAAGCTTTCTGCCCACACCAGCAGATCAGTTATTATTTGACACTCCATACGGATTCAAATAAAATAGTGCAGTAACCTCATTTTAAGAATTTAAATAGATCATGAAAGAAAAAGATACTGGAGTCCTAGAAGCCAAAAAATTTTGGATGTCCTATGTCAGGAGCATTTTTTTGGCCCCAAATGGGAACACATGCATTTATAAACATACCATGAACATCTGGCCCAGTACCACATGCTGCCTTATATAAGCAGCAGAGGAAACAAAGCAGATTGGGGTGGAAGCAACAGAAGTTGGGCAAGGGAACAAATGGGAAAAGGCAAGTAATCTGAAAAGCTTGCCAAAATCATAAATGAGTTTTAGACCCACAGCATTTCACAGTCTCCTCAAGCTCCCGTTCTGCAAGACGGCCTCGGTTGCCAGCATACCAGGCACCTGCAGCCCTGAGGAGCAGGAGTGTCCTTCAAATTCTCCTGTGACCTCCCCTGTGACCTTCTCACAACTCCATTACTAGGCGCATTGGGAGGACAGGGAGGAATTCCACTTTTAAAGCTACATAAAAAGGAATTCCTTCGTCTTGCAAAAGGCCCAGGGTGTGGATCGCGCTGTGCCAGGCACCTTGTCAGCTGCCTCTCTGGGCAGGATCCTGGCGGTGGATCAGCATAAGGGAAGACGCTGTTTCCTCCGGTGCCATCTGCTCCAACAGGCTGGTGGCTAGTCCTGCCCATGACGGGTTCTTCCCTCCTTCCCTCCCTTTCTCCCTCTCCCCCACCCTCCACCCCCCTTCTATCTCGAGCCCCTGGCAATGCTCTGGAGAACTACAGCAAAACACCGAAGATGTGCCATGCTCAGCAGCCTCTGAGGGCCGACAGCACACAGTTGGACAAAGAGAGAGGGGAGGGGGAGCAACTCGATGCTCACACTCTCATTACGACAGGGCTCCCAGTGGGGTCCTAAGGGCCGCTGAGTGGGCTGACATGCAATCACTCTTCGGCACCCAGCGAGAACAGCACCGAGAGCAACAGAGGGCAGCTACTATGAAGGACAGTATGCAGGTTCCTCAATAAATTAAAAGTAGAATTACCACATAATCCAGCAATGTCACTTCTGGGTGTTTATCTGAAGAAAATGAAAACTAACTTAAAAAGGTATCTGCACCCCCATGTTCATTGCAGCATTGTCTACTATGGCCAAAATATGGAAACAATCTAGGTGTCCAGCACTGGATGAAGGGATAAAGAACACAGAGTATTAAAAATATATAATATATATGGTAACTGTATATATATATATATATATATATGTATACACACACACACACACACACACACACACACACACACACACATACACACACAGGAATATTACTCAGCCATAAAAAAGAATGAAATCTTGCCATTTACGACAACATGGATGGAGCTAGTACTACGCTAAGTGAAATTAAGTCAGTCAGAGAAAAACAAATACCATTATGATTTCACTCATAGGTGGAATTTAAAAAACAAAACAAATGAGCAAAAGAAAAAAAAAGAGACAAACCAAGAAAGAGACTCTACAGAGAGCAAAGGGACAGTTACCAGGGGGGAGGTGGCGGGGGATGGGGAAATTGGTGATGGGGACTAAGGAAAGCACTTGTATGGGAGTGCTCAATCACTATATTGTACACCTGAAACCACAGTATGCTAGCTAACTGGAATTTGAATAAAACCAATAAAACCAATGACTGACTGACTAACTAGAGTGTAACAAGAAAATAATACCTGAAGCATCAGCCATTAACACCTATGAAATACTGGAACAGTGGCTGCCAAACTGCTGTCAAGATCACCATTTTGTTATCTTGAAACTAAAAAAGTATTTTGTGGGGGCGCCTGGGTGGCTCAGTCGTTAAGCATCTGCCTTCGGCTCAGGTCATGGTCCCAGAGTCCTGGGATTGAGCCCCGCATCGGGCTCTCTGCTCGGCGGGAAGCCTGCTTCTCCCTCTCCCACTCCCCCTGCTTGTGTTCCCTCTCTCGTTGTGTCTCTCCCTGTCAAATAAATAAATAAATAAAGCTTGTTTATATAACCTAAATCGTCTTCCTTAATCATTTTTTTAAACAGTAGGAATTTGTTTAAGCTTGCAATTGAGTATACACATACAAATTCATCCAAAAATTTGCAATATTCTCCCTTTTTGTAAACAAAACACTTTTGTGCACAAAATACTTTTTTTTTATATATATATTTTAACACTACAAGTGGACAGTTTCCTTTCAGAGAACTACAAAATGAGGCAGAAGGGAGAAAGGTTTTATAGGGTAAAGGACAAAGAACAAGAAAAAATGGAAACTATCTGACTGAGTGGGGCCACAGAGTTGACCTTCTTTCCGGTGAGAAGCCCAGAGCTGGCCTGGCCTTTTTGGGGACTGGCTGACGGGATACACTGCCTTTCTGGTCACATGGAGCGTTTTTACAGGGGCACACAAGTTACCTAAGTTTCGGTTTGCTGACATAGCACACTGGGAAGGAGCGGTTCCATCTTGGGCCTAGAAAGTTACATCAACACTATTATGGTGCACATTTTTTTCTTTTTAAGATTTTACTTATTTGACAGAGAGAGAGTGCGCACAAGCAGGGGGAGGGGGAGAGGCAAGCAGAGGGAGAGGGAGAAGCAGACTCCCCAATGAGCAGGGAGTCCGACTCGGGGCTCCATCCCAGGACCTTGGGCTCGTGACCTGAGCTGAAGGCAGACGCTCAACCCACTGAGGCACCCAGGCGCCTAAGGGGCACATTTTTAAAAATTAAATATTGGACCAAACCTTATTCTAATCCCATATATGCATTATCTCATTTAATTCTTACAATATTCGGAGGCAGTACCATTATCATTCTTGGTTTGCAGTTGAAGAAATGGAGCTATAAAGTGATTGAGCCACTTGCGGGCTGGCTTCCCATGGAAGTGGGATCCCAGAGCCTGTACTCAACGCAGGTCCAATAAATGCGCGGCTTCCCACCCTTCCAAAGCCCACTTCCACTTCCTCAAGCAATTGGTCTCTTCCAATTCCTTCCACCCTTGAATCCTCTGTTCAACCACCTACCCTCCCCTTCTGACGGAGAACACCTCAAGGGCAGGTCTTGTTCAGCTGAGTGACTTAAACTAAGCCTCAGGGAGCAAAGGATTCCTTCAGTAGTTTTAAGTTGAATAAGTAAATAAAGATGGGATTTTTTAAAAAGAAAAAGAAGCAAAATAAAATGTAGCAAAAAAAAAAAAATATATATATATATATAAACCCTGACTTGGGGGCCTGTCCCAGGCAAAGGGGAACTAAAGTCTTAGTAACACTTAGAGCTACTACAGGAAGAATAAGAAACTTCATCTAAAACTTAAATCGGATTTAAAAAAAACATTCACACTAAAGTTTTAAAGCATGCTTTGTTCCAGGTTCTTTGTTCAGGGAAAACAATTTAATGAGTTTTTAGCTCAACAAAGGTGGGACTGGGAATGATTTTGGGAGTTGATGGTGAAATGGTAAACTGTCCTGGATAAGAAAGTTCAGAGGACTAAAAGCTGGGAGATTAAAAAATAAATAAATAAGTAAAAAAAGCAAATTCTCCAGAAAGGAAAAGAGCAAGAAAGTAACTAATTAAACTAGAGGATGGGCAGGCAGAGCTAGGGGTGTGTGTGAAGACTGGCTGACAGGTTTTATGAGAGTTGCTTGTGCCTGTCTCCAATCATCATGCCCAAAACTTCAAAATGACCACCTCATGTGAGGGGTCCTTTGGGAGAGGAAAATACAGGTAGTGGCCAACAGGGGATGAAAGAATGTAGAAAAGGGTGGCCCTTACAAGACTGAAAAGCAGAAGTGAAGATCCCTAGAGAAGCATGAAATCTGAGAAAAAGGTAATAAGGGAGTGGCCAGCACTGTAAATGGTAGAGTGCCGTGTGCCCACCAAGTAGGTGGTGAGGGCCCAGGTCTTTCTGATTCAATGGATAATGCTGGAGGACCAGTCAAGCACCATGGACCATGCCCCAGTGTTACTGATCAGCCCCACAGCGAGAGAACGCCTGTCCCATGCAGTGCAGTCACTCCCATGTCACACATCGTGATGCAACACCAACAACCAGGATTTGTGGTTGACAAATCACTTTAAAACTGAGTGCAAGCTGGCCCAGAAGCAGAAAAGAAACAGTGAGGAGGAAGAGAAGAAAGCATTGCCCTTCATCTTGGGCCTAACTAATCCAAATATGAGCTGGTAATGAGACAGAGAACCTGAAGGGACCTCATGAAAAAATTTGCTCATTTTCCTGCTTCTATTCTTGCTAGGACCTGCACCCTCTCCCTACACACGGCTTATGGTACTGATGATAACGTATGTCCTCCTTATAAAGGTCAAAGAGTTAATAATTTCTTTGGAAACATCCAGCACAATAGATAACATCTAAGGGGCTGTTATGAAGGTTTCCTAAGACCACGGCCTCCAGACCCCTTGACACCAAGACCCCTGGATCCACGGCACATCCCCTGGATGCCTGAGAGGGCACATACACCAGACCTCCGTCCTCAATAAAACCCCCAGGCCACACGCAAAGACAAGACTCTCTTTCCTTTCTGAGTCTCCCAGATGCTCTGTCTGTATCTGCCCTCTCTCTGTATCTTCAATAAACTCCGCTCTCACTTCCTCTTGGCTCGTGCTTGATTTCCATCCTGCGCAAAGTCAGAGGACCCTCAGACCCTGCCAGCCTGCATCAGTAAATTACCCAACAGGAAACATTAAACCCTGCCCATTAAACCAAGGGATCACTGTCAGCATAGGATGACTGACTCCCACAGCTGCCTCTATTCCAAGTATAAGTTCCTAGACATCTGAGGATGTTTGCCTCATAAATCAAATGGCCACCAATGTAGTGGCCGCTCGGATTCAACCCCTAAGTCTACTGTCAAGTCTCTACATCTTCTTCCACGCAGCATATACATGAAAGTGAACGCCCCACCAGACATACTAATTTTAGAACTCAATTTAAAACTTTCCCACTTTCTCCACCTGCCAAATGAAAAGGACAACAAAGCAGCTACCACAGCTGTTCTCTAAGAATTGGCACAAAGGTGACATACATTCTTTTGAGACAAGAATTTTCTAAGTCTTTTTTTTTTTTTTTTTTTTTTTTAATGCAAAGCCAGAAGATACCTGGCGTCTCTGAAAATGACCAGACTCCCACGGCAGAACGGCTCCACCACAGCAAGGCAGCAATGTCTGGCTGGAAATAAAGTTTGAAACTCCATCCCCGACTCAAGTATATCACTGGATTCCACTGCTTTGCAAACTCAAATCAAAATGATAAAATCTTCAGGTAAATTTAAACTTAGCCAAAGCCAGGGGTAACTGCTATAGTGATAGTAATCAAAACTATTATTATCGTAATAATAAAAACTATTATTTAATTCCACATATTTTATGCAAAATATCGGCCAGATCCAGTTTATGTGACCTTTTAAGAGCAACTACTTCTACTCTGTGTAAAAAGCAACATGGGATGAATCTGTATCAAAAAGAAAAAAGACAGGGGCGCCTGGGTGGCTCAGTCGTTAAGCGTCTGCCTTCAGCTCAGGTCATGATCCTGGCGTCCTGGGATCGAGCCCCACATCGGGCTTCCTGCTCTGCGGGAAGCCTGCTTCTCCCTCTCCCACTCCCCCTGCTTGTGTTCCTGCTCTCACTCTCTGTCAAATAAATAAATAAAATCTTAAAAAAAAAAGAAAAGACAAAAGAAAGGAAGGAAGGTATGAAGTAAAAAACCAAGCAAGTAGGCAGGCACTTTAATAGGGATCATGTCCTAACATACAGCTGCCTTGCCTTGTGTAACACTTCAACTGTCAAGAACAAAGCTTTACAAATTGATCCTGCAACTTCTTTTTGCCTTTAATGGTCAATAACTATGAAACAGATTTCCAAAACATGTTTATAATCAGGTCTATATAACCAAAGGCAAATTAGAGCAGAACCAGGATTTCAGAAAGATTCTATCATCTTAATTTAACTTCTAGAAACACCACTTCCCACCCTGCAATGGGTTCCTGGCTTCTGCCACTTAGAACATCTCGTGCCGCCTAACAGCAGTTCCAGCTATGGCGCAGCCAGCCATCTGTGGCTGTCTTTCACAATCCTGGCCATTAAGGAAATGCAATGTTTCAATGCTGTTTGGCTTGGCTAGATTCCTCTAGACATAAGCTAAGTGCACGCATTTTTTATTCTCCAGAGTTTGAGCTCCAGCAGTGTTTGTAATATGACATTCAAAACCTAAACTGACCTTGACCGGGAGATTTGAACTGGCATTCTGAGACAACCTAACAGAATTATCTAAACTGGGGGGAAAAAAAATCCTTCCATAAGGCTCTTAAATGCATTTCCTCTACAAACTAACATCACTGCAATCAACTATTAACAACAAATATCACACACAGGCCTGCAACTAGGATCAGATGGGTGAGGCACTCACCTTGGGGAAAACAACTGAAGAGGGCAACAAAAAACCAAACTCTGGTAATCAAGATAACTAATATTTTAGTGCCATATTTTAAAGTATCAAAAGTAGTGCAAAAAAAAATCCACCATGAAAATCAATCCAACTCATTTATACAACTCACTCTCACCCATTTCAATCCTGCCTCAATCTGTCAGGTCTGGTCTTTATTTAAAAATTTTGTATTTTGTTTCTTTTATTGCATTAAACTACTACTTCTCTTACGTACTGAATTTTGGGGGGCATCCCCTTAAATTTTTTACTCGAGGACAGTGCTTCACTCACCTCACCATAGCTTCAGTCCTGCCAACACATATTAACTTAATACTCACGAGGAAATCCTGTGAGGTAGCCCCACCATTACTCTCATTTATAAATGAGCAAACACAAAAAGTTAGCTACTTTGTCCAAGATCGCGGAGCAAGGGTCGCCAAGTCAGATTCCAAACCCAGCCAGCTATGTAGCTCAGAGCCCACCCTCTTAAAGACAAACACCACCTCTCAGGGTTTTGCATCAACAAAGGCATTTGGCATAAAATCATATAGTCCTAGGATTTTAGGAAAGAAATAATATGTGAAAACTATTCAAATAAACTCTAATTAATGACAACCTGGGCAAAATTAGTCATGATTTGTTCATCACATTGATCGATGTCCTACAATATTTAGGCTAAGTGGTCATTCCACCACACACCCAGAATTTTTCTAATTTGTCCCTAATACCTTAAGCCCTCCTAATCCTCAGAATGAACCAAGGGGGAGACGGAAGATCAGACCCCTCACTCAAAGGACATGACTACAGATTTGAGTAGCCTAGAGTAGCTGGCGTCTATGCTTAGGTTCAGAGATAGCCTCACATACTGCAGGCTTTACAAGGCTAATTGAGCTACAGTGTGCATCACAGGACGATGTCCAGAAATACTCCCGAATAATGTGTTCAGTTAATAAGAGAGTAGAATTTAGAAGGAAAGCCATGACAGTTAACAATGGTCCTACCGTGTTTGGCCAGTTATAGTGACGGAGGCCATCATGGTTTAAAAGGGTCACAATGAAACCAGGCTGAAAAGAAACTAGAAAAGTTATCATGGAAAGAACGGTTGAGGGAACCAGGGCTATTCTTTTGAGGGTGGTGAAAAAGACAACTTCAGTTAGGGAAGTGGCGCCTAGCAACTATTTTCAATTATCAGCAGAGTTAGTGGATTTAATATGTGTGACACCAAAAGACTGAAGTTGGACAAGTGGACGACAGTTTATGGATGGCAGTTTCAAGGACTGGCTTTCATCTCAGTATAAAGAAAAAAATCTTCCAACAATTAGACCTGTCCAGCAATGAAAAGGCTTGCCTCCAGAGGAGGTAAGTTGGCTGTCAGCTGCTGTAGAAGGGACCCAGCACCGAATGGCCAGTTGGACAGAAGGATTCAAATCCCTTCCAATTCTAAGACATTAAGAAATGGAACAAATAATTAAACTTAACACATTCATTGTTATGCATAGTGTTTAGTTCCTAAAAACCCTAGAAAACTAAAACAAAACTCTGAGCTCAATGGGAAGCAGGTGTTGCACTTTCATTGTATTCCAAGCTAGATTCTTGATTTTTTTTTAAAACTAAGCCACTGAAATAACTCAAGTTAAAAATCAATCTCCCTCATGGAAAAACTAAATTGTGTCCTGAGAAAGTATTTATAGTTACCATTTAAGAAAATTAGGAAGCTGTATTCATATATGCAATCAATATTTTATCATCCTCCCACAAACTACATCGGCTATTCTTACCAAGATCTACAGAAATCCTGCAGAAGAAAAAATACAGAAGCAGGTGAGTTAGAATTTAGGAAAACAAAGCAAACCAAAAGTTAAATCAAATGCATCAGCAGCCCAGAACATTAAAAGACTGAGCCACCCAGGTGTGCCCAATGATGACAGAATTTCTAAAAATCAATTTTGGGAGTCTTCCAAAAGTACACACGTAACTTTAACGTAAGTATTTTTGTTTGGGCAAGAATGGGAACAAGACAAGTTAAAAACAGGAGGAGGACACAATTAATAGTTTAAAAACAGTGAGTTTTGGGGGCACCTGGGTGGCTCAGTCAGCTGGGCATCTGCCTTTGGCTCGGGTCATGATCCCAGAGTCCCAGGATGGAGCCCCACATCAGGCTCCCTGCTCAGTGGGGAGTCTGCTTCTCCCTCTGCCCCTCACCCCACTTGTGCTCTCTCTCTCCCACTCTCTCAAGTAAATAAAACCTTTTAAATAAAATAAATAAAATAAAAACTGAGTCTTTTAAAAACTCACTGTAACTTCTTGTAGTTTCTGCTGCGTGGTTGAGTGGGTACACATACGCACACATACATGTGTACACACACACACACACACACACACACACACACACACACACCCTATATATTGCCTAAACCCCACTGGATTATACTAGTGATTCCATTCAAAGCACCACATTTACTGAGGAAGATTTTCAATGAAATCAAAGTATTATGACTCCAGGGAAGAAGGAAACAAACCAGAAAACCTTCCTACTTGCCAGACATTTTACACAGATGACCCCGTCTGATCCTCCCAATAGCCCTGTGAAGTGGGGGTTCTTACAAAGGAGGAAATCAAGTTAATTAACTTCCCCCAAAGTCGACCAAGCCAGTAAGAGGTAGAGCCCCAGGTATGACTGACTCCAAAGCCCAACTTTATTTCCTCCGCCTCACAGCCAACTGCTGGTGCCGGTCACTTACTACACCAAAACCCACTAGAGAACTTCCACCTGGAACTTCCTGCAGATATGTTAAACTTGTCATCATCCCCAACCCTGGACTGCCCTCCTTCGTTAACCCTTCGAAGGGTTGCCTTTGGCTCTGTCCTTCCTACCATTCGCACTTACAATCAATCCTATTAGGTGCTACTGTCACTACCTCAGCTTCTCCCAAATCCCCCCGTTTCCATTACTTTTACCCTATACCTGATCTAAACTGTTGTGACACCATCTTAGGTATGCTCCACTACCATCCACACCACCCTTCGATATGAAAAACAATAATCATGCCACTAAAGAATTTTGAGGAAGGCACCAACTCCCCACCACCTTCCTATTTATAAACTCAATCTGGAATTATATGTAAGCCCCAAAGGACAATTCTAATTCCCCCGCCTATATAATTCTTCCACCTCTAGGTTTCAATCAAAACACCCTTAATTTTAATCACCTCCTCCTAGAGATGATCCCTCCAACAATAACACCCTGCACCCACTTTTCTACCCGCCAGTACCTTCCCCATCCTTCAAGGCTCGGTTCTAATGCCATCTCTCCCTCAGCTTTCACTGATTTGTTTATCCAGAAGTATATCAAACAACTATTAAGCATTAACTGTATGTGAAACATTGGAGATACAAAAAGAATTCAGTAACTTCATAACAAGTAACTTCAGTGTTCCTATTTAAAAAAAAAATTCATTCTTTTTTTAATAGCACTCAGTATAATCTGCCTTATAAAACAACTGGGTGTATGTTTTACCTTATCAATTCCTTAAAGGTAGAGACCACTTTTTATTCCTATTAACAGGATGCTATTGGAATACACTGATTTAACAAGTACTTACTGAAGTTAAGTCTGTTTTTCCTACTTTCACTCCAGAACCTTCCAATCCAGTTTCTTTTTTTCTTTTTTTTTTAAGATTTTATTTATTTGACAGAGAGAGACACAGTGAGAGAGGGAACACAAGCAGGGGGAGTGGGAGAGGGAGAAGCAGGCTTCCTGCGGAGCAGGGAGCCCAATGCGGGGCTCGATCCCAGGATCCTGGGATCATGACCTGAGCCGAAGGCAGACGCTTTACGATTGAGCCACCCAGGCACCCCTCCAATCCAGTTTCTGAATAGCCTGAATGATCTATTTAAATGTGAATCAGAGTGTCAGTCCCATATTTAAGAACAAGGGCTTTACCCTGGATGAGGCAATGACACCAAAAACCCCAAGCAACAAAGGGGGAAAAAAAAAAACAGATAAACTGGACTTCATCAAATTTAAAAACTTGTGTGCTTTTTATTTTTTTGAAGATTTTATTTATTTATTTGACAGAGAAAGACACAGCAAGAGAAGAAACACAAGCAGAGGGAGTGGAAGAAGCAGGCTCCCCACTGTGCAGAGAGCCTGATGCAGGGCTCAATCCCAGGACTCTGGGATCATGACCTGAGCCGTAGGTGGACGCTTAATGACTGAGCCACCCAGGCGCTCCAAAACTTGTGTGCTTCTAAGGATAACATCAAGAAAGGTAAAAAGACAACCCAGATAGTGGAAGAAAATGTCTGAAAATCATTATCTAATTAAGGAACCTGTATCTAGAATACATAAAGAACTCAACAATGAAGGAACAAATGAGCCCACCTGCAAATGGGCAAAAGATCTGAATAGACATTCTCCAAAGAAGATACACAAATGGTCAAGAGCACATGAGAACATGTTCACTATCGTTAGTCCTTAGGGAAATGTAAATCAAAATCACAATGAGATACCACTTCACGCCCAATAGGGTGGTGAAAATTGAAAAGACATAATGTAAAGACACGGGAACCCTCATTCATTGTTGGAATATAAAACGGTTGAGCTGCTTTGGACGACAGCTGGCAGTTCCTCGAGATGTGAGACATGGCGTTACCTTGTGATTCAGAAACTCCACTCCTAGGTATGTATCTATACCTGAGAAAGAGGAAAACATATGCACACAAAAAGTTGTATACTTGGGGCACCTGGGTGGCTCAGTTGGTTGGACGACTGCCTTCAGCTCAGGTCATGATCCTGGAGTCCCAGGATCGAGTCCCACATCGGGCTCCCTGCTCGGCGGGGAGTCTGCTTCTCCCTCTGACCCTCCCCCCTCTCATGTGCTCGCTCGCTCTCTCAAATAAATAAAATCTGAAAAAAAAAAAAAAACTTGTATACTAATGTTCATAGCAGTTAACAACCCAAGTGTCCATCAACTAATGAATGAAAAAACAAAATGTGGTATATCCATATAATAGGATATTATCTGGTGATAAAAAGGAATGAAGTACTGATACATAACAACACAGCTGAACAGTTTAATCTTGAAAACGTGCTTAGTGAAAGAAGCCAGATACAAAGTCACATCTTGGATGAGCCCATTTACATGGAATATCCAGAGTAGGCAAATCCATACAAAGAGAAAGTAAATTAGTGATTACCAGGGGCTGGGGGGGGGTGGGTAGAAGGGAGAGCAACTACTAATGGGTGCAGGGTTTCTTTCTGGGGTAATGAAAATGTTCTCCAATTAGACAGTGGTGATGTGATGACTGCAGGATTCTGTAAGTATATGAAAAACCACTGGTTTATATGCTTTATAAGGAGAAATGTTCCTGTATACAAGTTATGTCTCAGTAGAGCTGTTATACATAAAAACTAGTAACAGTAACAACAAAACCCCAGTCACTTCTCATCCAGTTGCCCCAGAAGCCCAAACTCCTGAGCATGCCTCAAGGCCTATGCAACCCTTGCAATCTCCCTTCTACCATCTCCTCCTCACTCACAATGCTCCAGAAACACCTACCTCCTGTCCTCCATGAAAAAGTCTCACCCCTGCATGAGGTCTCTCCATGTGCCATTCCGTCTGCCCCCAAACCTTCACATACCTGGCTCCTACCCATTCTCAGGGCTCAGCTTAAATATCATCTCCTCAGAGAGGCCTTCTCCGACCTCACAGGCTAAAGTGGTCTTCCAACACAGTCACTCTCCATCACTGCACTACCCTAACTTTTCGGTAGTACTTATACAGGATATAAGGCACAACGTATATAAGGTTACCTTGATTATCTTTCCCTTGTTTATAGTACATCTTCCCTCCTGCCTTAATAGGCTATCAAAACATCTGTTGAGCTGAACTGACATAAAGGAGTTTACTATTCAGGTGCTGAGAGACTACAACTGATGTTACAAAATAGATCACCTGACAGGGAGGTGATAATGAATGCTGTATTAGAGGTACAGATGGGTATAAGAGAAATTTCAGGGAAGAAAACGATGTATAGCTGTAACAGCTGTGGAAAATCTTCATGGAAGCAATGAGATTGAAAACTGAGAGATTAAGGGAAGTGTGAAAGGCATTCCAGGAGAAAGGCACACCTGAACAATACCCTCCCCACCTTGTCCATGACCTCAACTCTTCACCCACACACACATCCCACCATGACTCATGGGAACATCATGTGAAACCTAGAACTTGAACCCAAGTCGGTAAGTGCCTCAAGGGTACTTCTGCATGCCTCCTCATACTTAATGCAGGCATAGAAACATCTGCCAAGTGACTAATGAAATAGCAGGTTCAGGTATTATTCCAGAAGTCTTGACAATTACAATGAAAGGCAATTTCTACCTCCTCACAATTGCGTCAAGTTTCTATTTTAGACCTTTTGGAGTTCTTTTGGGGGGAGGGAGGAAGTCAGTGTTTCCTTATTTAGATTTTAAATAAAAATGTTTGAGGAACAGAACAACAACAAACCACATACCTCTAGCCTACCCTTAAAGAACCTTCTGAATCTCGGTGTACTTGTGGACAGCTACAGCTGCAATCCGCTGCCCCAGTGTGCTGTTTATAAGGCAGGAAGGGACTATTTCACTAGGTACTGGAGCACCTGCATGACCTAATGGGAACTTCAACCCTACCTATGGAGTCCCAAGTTTGAATACTAGCTTCTCTATTTAACTAGCTATTTGACCTAAGGCAAGTAAAGCAACCTCTCTGAGGCCATTTCTTCATTTGTAAAATGATGGAGTAACAAGTGCTCTGTGCATCTCTGTGTAAACTAGAGGACAATATAGTGGGCAAATCCATACAAAGAGAGCACATGCTTGACCCACTGCAAATGTTAGTTACGATGACCAAGTCATTGTAATCAAAATTACAAAGTGCCAAAGTCACAGGCTGCTGGTCAATAAGTGCTGAAGAACAGAAAATAATTAATTTCTAGCCTCTTGGGAATTTGATGAGCAGGAGTGACTCTGCATTATTTCAATACTATCAGCCTCTCCGGCTAAATAAGGGATGCTTGCTGCCAGGCCTGTCGTCTAACTAGGACAAGAACTCTTGGAACTTGGACATGAGACTGTTAAAATATAACATCAGCCACCTAATTGCTCTTCATGATCATGAAACTGTACAAATGAGACCTTTTGTACCATGTCTTAAAGGCCAACTTGAGAACTAAACACTAAAGTGAGGAGGGTGGGGTGGGGAGAGGCACGGAGTAATTCAAAGCCTCTACTACCTGCTCATGCTTTAAAAAACAACCTAGTTTGCTGAAAGACAGTACATGGTCAAGCTATCTGACCCATTGTAAAAGAATACTAAGAAAAACAATTTCCAAGTCCTTAAATCTTCTTACAACATGGATCACAGAGAGTGTTAAAGAGCACACTAGCCTAATACAATACCATTTAACAATTTACTTGGTAGATTTTAAGGGAACTAGGCAATTCAGTATGTCCGTTATAACAGATGGATTTGTAGTTAATAGTCTGGTACCCAATTTACTAGTTTCATGATCAGGTGCCATCACTTGAGTTCTATGAAGTTTGAGCCAGAAGTTTAAAAGTTTCATAAACTATGATGTGGCTACATGCGTGTGTATCTTAAAGGTAAGCCCAAGTAATGAAAGCTGGAAAAGGTAATATGGAGCAGGTATAAAAACCCTTTCCTTCGACAGGATAATAAGAGGTGAATAAAGACTAAAATGATACCATAAAAGATGTGATCAAGCCACAAAAGCAATGATCTCTTGTGGACCACAAACAAGCTCTAGAAGGCGTTCAGTTATGTGGTGGCAATGACCATCCCATCTCTTCACCGGGTAGTCGGACTCATCTGTCAAAGCTCAGCTCAGCAGTCATCTCTAGGAAGGCTTCCCTAATCCCACCACCTCCTCAGTGCTGGGTTAGCCACACTTCCCCATGTGCTACAGGACCTACACATGCACATCTTTCAGACTCCATTACTTTCTCCTGGTTTGCCTGCCTCTACCTATCAACTCAGAAGCTCCTTCAGGAAATAGACCTAGTCTCACTTCTTTGTATTCCACAAGCCAACACTGCTTAGCACTTAACACATCTGTTGAAAAGACCTATTTACTAGGATGTGCAGGGAAGCATGCTTTGTATACCAAAAGACCGTAAATAGGGGCACCTGGGTGGCTCAGATTGTTAAGCGTCTGCATTCAGCTCAGGTCATGATCCCAGGGTCCTGGAATCGAGCCCCACATCGGGCTCCTGAATCAGCGAGGAGCCTGCTTCTCCCTTCTCCCTCTACTGTTCCCCCTGCTTGTGCTCTCTCTCTCCATCAAATAAATAAATAAAATCTTTAAAAAAAAACTGTAAATAACCTAAATACTATCAACAGAAGACTAGTTAAATCAGCAGTTCTCTAAGTGTGGTCCAAGGACCCCAAGGGTCCACACCCTTTCAGGGGTGAGTTCCCTCTTTCTCTAACTACACATCTGTGTGAAGCCAAATATTCTTTCAATACTTTAACTGAAACAACATAGCATATGAACTGAATTAAGAAGCAGATATAAGAATCCAGCTTTCAGAACACCTGGGCGGCTCAGTCAATTGAGCAACCGACTCTTGGTTTCAGCTCGGGTCGTGATCTCAGGGTTTTGAGATCGAGCGCCATGTGGGGGCTCACGCTCAACGGGGAGTCGGCTTGAGATTTTCTCACTCCCCCTCGCTCACACTCTCTCTCTGTCTCTCAAAATAAAGCTTAAAAAAAAAAAATCCAGCTTTCTTTTACAAAGCAAGACACTGAAGAGATTTCTGAATATGTGAAAACACTACTCTTCTCAGATTTTGTTTTAGAAAAGTTATTTTTCATACAAATATGCTAATAAGTAATGGGCTTATTATTGTAATTTTCAATGAATTCATAAATATTTTTTAAATTTCTCAGTTTTAACTTCTAATATAGTTAGTATCTATACTAAGTATAACCCATATCAAAGGCTCTATGGAGTTCTCAATGAGTTTTAAATGTGAGACCAAAATGACTAGAGAATAGCTGTTCAGAAAAACTATGGTACAGCTGTACAATAAGAGTATGTGGCAATTTTCCAAAAGAGTAAGGTACACTGACACCTGCTAGTAGAAACTAACATCTAAGCTATACTGCTAAGTTTAAACAAAGACGTGAAAAACAAAGTATAAATTTGTACCTTTTAAAAAAGAGGCTACTGCTATGCCTATATATACTATATATATGTATGCAAATTCTCTGGATGAACATCCAGGAAAAGTAACTAGTAGGTATCCCTGTACAGAGTAACTGGGGAAAGAGGATCAAGGAAGGGGAAGAGACTTTCCACACCATTCCTAGTGTATTAATTTGAGAATTTTACCCTCAGGGCGCCTGGATGACTCAGTTAGTTAAGCGTCTGACTCTCGATCTCAGCTCAGGTCATGATCTCAGGGTCTTGGGATCCAGCCCCATGTTGGACTCAATGTTCAACGGGACGTCTGCTTGAGGATTCTCTCCCTCCCCCTATATTCCTCCCCCCTCCCCGAGCTTGTGTGTGTGCGCTCTCTCAAATAAATAAATCTTTAGAAAAAAAGAAAATTTTACCGTTTACATGTATTACCTTCTTGAAAAATCAAAGATGGGTAAAAATTATACTGAAATGGCACCAGGGCATTAAACTCACATTAAAGAACAGACTGTAATGGCACTGGAAAATATCAAATGATATGTTGTAAAAGTAAAGCAATTTTCAAAACAGTAATACACAGTTATCTTTTTTTTTTTTGAGACAGAGAGAGTAGAGGAGATGGGGGGGGAAGGAAGAGAGAAAATCTTAAGCAGGCTGCACTCTCTCTCAGTGCAGAGCCAACACGGGGCTCAATCTCATGACCCTGAGATCATGACCTGAACCAAATCAAGAGTCAGGCGCTTAACCGACTGAGCCACCCAGGCGCCCCATTAGTATATCCTTGAAAATCGGCCTGGGAGGATATACTGTATATAAAAGTATTAACAGTATTTTTTCCTTCCAGTTAGTGGAATTACAAGTGTTTGTCTTATTTATTTTTCTTGGTTTTCTAAACCTCTGATAACTTACCTATGATATTTTTATAATCAGAAAAACAAGGAAAAGAATTTAAATACATATGTATCAATGTACGCATATCTGTCTATACTTAGACATAAAACATTTAGTAAGCAAAAAAGTACATGAACAAATTAGAATCTATTATCAACTTTTATACCAAGACTTTGGATATTCGTAAGCTAAGTTTAAAATTCCCTTCTTCTTCTACAGTTTAAAAACTACTCTGGTCCAGTCGTTTTATTTCTAGTAACCTATGCCATGTAAAGTATTATTTGCCCCATGATTTACCTACAGTGACAGTCATAAGATCATTACTAAACAACAAGTAACCCAATGTTTCACACCAGACTGGTTAGGCATGCTCCAGAGTTCAACCCTTAAGGCACATTCACCTAAGGGGCTCAGGCCAAAATCCTAGGACTGATTCTCCCCATCACCCCTCACAACCAACACATTCTGTCCGTCGACTTGGCCTTCATACGCATCCTAAAGCCCTTCATTTCTCTACCTTCGCCACTACTGCCCAACCCAAGCCATGGTCCACTCTCCTCATCTATATTGGTCTTACTGGTACCACTCTTGCTTAACTGGAGTCACTTCACACAGCATCCCAAAGGTCAACTTTTAGAATGTAAATCCATTCATGTCAGTATCCTAATTAAAACCTTCAATAGCTTTCCAGTGCCCTTTGGATAAAATCCAATCCAATTCACATTTTCCAAACTTTCTACAAGGCAAGACTCCAATCTAGGCTAGAAAAAGCTCCTTTTAAAAAAAATGACCACACTGGGGGCACCCGGGTGGCTTAGTTGGTTAAGTTCTGGGATCAAGCCCTGGTGCTTCTCCTTCTCCCCCACCCCCCGTTATGCTCCTGCACTCTCTCCTCTCAAATAATCTTTAAAAAAAAAAAAGACCACACTGGAAGAATGCTCAGATTCAGCTGTGCATGTGGCCAAAGCAGACATACTGTTAGGGGACACCTTATTCAAGTCACAAATAGTTCCTGGGGCGCCTGGGTGGCTCAGTTGGTTAAGCGGCTGCCTTCGGCTCAGGTTCCAATCCCAGGGTCCTAGGATGGAGCCCCCAAGTCCAGTCGGGCTCCCTGCCCAGCGGGAGTCTGTTTCTCCCTCTGCCCCTCTTCCCTGCTCATGCTCTCAAATAAAAAAAAAAAAAAAAAAAAAAGTCAAATAGTTCTCTTCCAACACCCATGAAAACCCTCAGACAAAGAAACCAGAAAAAGTAAAATGTTGTAGAGTAGACCTGTGGAATCGAGAGATGCCCCAAACTGGTCAGACAGAGCCTTTGATGTGGTTTTGGAATGTAAGTGAGGTTTGGGAGGCGGGGGTAAGGTCTGGAGCTGAAGACCAAGAAAGGAGTCGTCTTTGGTGCAAAATGGTGGTTTATTAAAGCACTGGGAGACAGGGCCCGTGCGCAGAAAGAGCTGCTACACCTGGATCTTGAGGAGTGAGGATTATATACTCTCAGGAGTTGGGGGAAGTAAGGAAAAGGGAGGTTTCAAAAGAACTTTCATATGCTAAAGAGGACCCACCTACAAGACACCTACAAGATACCAGAGGCCATGCCATTGTCAAGTTAAGGTTGTTTTCCCCTCTAGCAAGGTATTAACATGAAGACAGCTGGGAGATTCCTGGAAGAATGTCACACATGTCCCACCCAGGAGTGGGGGTATGTGGGGGAGGTTGCAGGGTGTCAGGTTATGCTTTGTCTTCAGCCAGCCTTCTGCTCCCTCATCACCTTGACCTGGGCTATACCCAGAGTCTTACCAAGCTAGGAAAAAAACAAAAAAAAAACAGAATATTCTAGAAATCCTATAATAAGCCAAGACACTCTATGATCTACACAAAGGTTAACTATTAAAAGTTGTTTTAGATACCTTGTTCAACTCTGTCAAGTCTCTCAAATACAACCTTTCTATCCTCCAAGGCTCAGAAGTTTTCACTCTTACATAAGACACACATTTATACTTAAAGAATACAAAAACAAAAGCCTGAGCCCTCTGAACTAGGTCATCTTTTCAGAGAAAAGAGGCTCAAGCCATAGTCTAATTTGAAATGCTGGTCCCATCTGCAAACCCCAAAAAGAGCTGCAGTTAATATTAATTAAGAGCAGAAACAGGTTTGTTCTTGAACATGGTTTCTCCCAATCAAGTCCAGGATGCCAATTTTCCTGCACTTGAGATCCAGTACAGAATAATGCGATTTTTTTTAAATTCCACTATTTGTCCAACCCTTAAAGCAGGATTCTCACATCCTTTCAGAGGGAGGTTTCAGTCACCATCACTCCACAGAAGAGATAAGGAGTTTTAATAGGACTCACTACTAAGTGCCAGCCATGTATGTGCGTGCACAGGCTTATACACATGTATGCAAACACACAGAAAAGCTAATAGTCCTTATGACAGAGTGTAGGACCCCCTCCTGGCAATCTATGAGAACTCTCCCTTCTATTTACTCATGCAAAGTACTAAAGAAAACCAAAGAGAACCAAAGATTCGGTTTCTGATTTGGTCTTCATTTTTTTTTTTAAAGATTTATTTGAGAGAGAGCAAGCAAGCACAGAGGGAGAGTGAAGGGGAGAAGCAGACTCCCCGCTGAGCAGGGAGCCCAATGTGGGGCTTGATCGCCAAAGGCAGACACTTAACGGACTGAGCCACCCAGACGCCTGGGTGTGGGTCTTCATATAAAGTCTTTGATTAAGTCTCAGCCTGCACTGCTCCAGGCTGATCAGGCAGTGCCAATGGGTGACAGCTATCTTGAGGCTAATCTGGTCCATAGTAAACACAAATTTTTACCATAAATCGAAGCTAATTAAACAGAATGGACTCAATTACTGGAGGTTATCTGACTTCTGAGTAGCAGACAGAATTCGTGACCCATGCCTCCAAAACAGACTTGAATTCTTTTTATGCACAAGGTATTTCACCATTAATATCCCTTACCCTGAAGTCTCTTCATCGAGAACTGGAACATGGTGAAGGTAGAAGGCACAAGGAGCACATGACTATCTTAAATAGTGCTACAGCCCCCAGTACCTTGAACACTGTCTGACACATAACAGGTACTCGGTAAGTATCTACCAGATGAATCAGACATTTGCTGCACTGCATGTGACAGCATCAGCAAGTTATGTGCAGAGTAAAGAAATGAATTCTGCCAGGGCAGATGAGGGAAGGCTTCCTAGAAGCAGTGAGGAGCCCTTCCCAGGACGAGCAGCTTTTCAGCAGGCAGTGACTGCAGGAAAGCCATGTGGACAGGAGTATGCCGGAAGCAAGGCTGGAGCAGATGGCCTGAGATACTTTCCAACTCAAACTCCCACCAACATTTTATGTCCTGGGGTTTTGTCATGCTTCATCATCTCCTTCAAACCTTCAACTTTAATAAAGCAGATACATACAGAGAGGCTGCTGTGTTTCTCTACCAGAAAATTAGCTAAAAGCAAACAGCAGGTAACAGAAAAATAAATACTGTGGAATGTTTTCTTATTTACCAGGCACTGAGCCTGTAAGGCTCTTAGAACCTTCTGTGAGAAAATCTGAGAACACCCTCCAAGTCCACCAGAAACAAGCCACTCTGAAAACAAATCACTGCCCTCCATTTTTCTTCTCTTTCGCTGATAAACAGTTTTTAAATTGGTTTATGCAAAAACTACTTGGTTCCCAAGAGAAAAAGAAAATCTAAACACTTCATAGTCACAGTCTTACAAGCAGAGAGAAACTCTGGGAGAAAATGAAGGCACGCGAAAGAGAACAGAAACTAAAATCCAAAATCCAAGGAAAGTTAAAAAGTGAGAGTAAGGGAAAACAGCAACTGGAAAGTTTTCAAAACCTCTATGAAAGTTCAGAAGTAAGCTACTTCCCATCACATTCTCTTTAAAAATGGAAAGGGCACTAATCCAGTCTGGGATGGACAGGGCGCAGTCCCTCATGCCAGAATGAAACCAGCCCCCGAGTTAGGAATAGAGAATGCTAAGAAATGGGCTCAAAGCCACCGCACCCTTTCCTCCCCTCACCAAGCCTCCTGGCTCCCTACCTAAGAGAAACCAGAGCCAATTACAGTCCCTCTCACACAGCTATTCCCCCAAACTGCATTCCAAAATAGAAAGACTAAAATGCAGCTAAATGTGGTATTAAAATGAAAAGACTGAACTGAGGTGAGAGAAAATTCAAGGTGCAACCGGGTACACAGAACTTTTCCTTATGAGAGATGGGGGGTGGGGGGGGGAGGAGGCCGAGTCTTTTTGAGAATCAAAATAAAAGCTTGCTTTTCCAATAGCTGAAGAGATGAATAAACTCTGTCTTGGAGATGTTTCTTAATTCCTAGCTTTTACGCTGTTTTTCAACACGGTACTCCGCCCACCTATTCAAACTGATCTGTGCTTCTGTAATGAAGATCTCCGGATGATTAGCCCACCTATGGGCAAATAACCACCCTGGACACCGCTGAGGGCAGCAGCGAAGGTAAAGCACCCCGTTTGCAATAATGACAAGTTTTCATGAAGGAGTTGCTAATTATGAGCATATATACGCATCCCAGAAGGGTGATGTACCAGCAGCGCAAACTGCCACCTCGCGCCTTTCAATGACAATTCATCGGGAACTGGGGTGAACGCGGAGCGGAAGGAGAGGGGTGAAGGGCCCTACTGAAAGACTAAGAGATAAGGCGGGCGATCTGCATCCCCAAATCCACGACGCCAGCCAAGGGAGGCTTTCTCAAGAAGCCATTTCCAGGGAAGCTAGATTTAAAATGTAATTTATCAGATCGAGTCTCCTACTACGTAGTCTCCTAACGGCCAGGCCCCGGCTTGGGAAAGAGGGCCTGGGAAGGAGGGGGAGTTCGTGGTGAGTTTACCTTAGAAGGCGGCCGCGGACAGACAGGCCTTTCAAAGCCACCCGGGCTCTGCCCGAAGGCCCGGGGCGGCGCGGAGGGGCAGGAATAGCGCGCGGCTGCGAGCCCTGCGGAGCCACAGGTTCCCCAGCGCTCAGCGGGACCCGACTCCCACAGGTGGGGGGCGAGAGCAGGGGGCGCCCCAGTTCCCCGGGGGCGCGGGGGAGGTGTGGGCAGAGAGGGCTTTGCCTTAAAGAACCAGGGCGAGAGGGAAGCTCGGGGTTTTTCTAGGCTGTCTGGGTGGTTACCCTTAGCTGGATGGTTACCGGCTCTTCCCCAAGACAGGAGGAGCCCGGGCGGGGAGAGAAGCCCCATGCACCTCCCACCCTCCTCCCTGCGAGCCTCGGCCTCCTCCAGGGGCGCGGTTAAGCCGCACGGCCGCGGGCCACCGTTTGCATGCTCCCAGGCACGTAGGAGCCTGCACAACCGCACGCGGGCGGGGGAAGGGCGCCCGGGGGCCGAGGAGACCCGACCCAACCCGATCCCGCTACGGCTCACCCCCGCACCCCGCACCCCTCACCGGTGTTGGCTTTGATGTTCTCCCGCAAGAACTGGCCGCTGGAGAGATGCTGGAGGCCAAAGCTCTGAGCGATCCTCTGGCACACGGTGCCCTTGCCCGAGCCGGGCGGCCCAAGGATGACCGCGCGCAGGAGTTTGGAAGCCATTGCCTTCGCCAGGCAGGGAAGGGGCGGCCAAACAGGCAACCCGGACAGCAGGCTCGGAGAAGCCCCGGGAACTTTGTTGCTGCTGCTTCTGCCTCTGACACTCTCCGCTCGCGCGGGGACTCGCCGGGCGCCCCTGCAGGGGGAAGGAGTGACTTTTGAGACAACCCCTCCCTTCAGCCCCGCGCCGGGGCCGGCTCGAAGGCGGAGAAAGGCGCCACGCTACCCATCCCCGCCCTCGTCGCCCCCACGCCGCGATTCAGTACGAGTCCCGAATCCCCTGGTCGACCTCGGGGGCTCTGAGGGCCGCCCGGCCAGGCCCACCTCGGTCCCTTCCTCTTTCGCTCCCCACGGCGTTCGAGGAAGGGGCCAGGCTCCACCGAGGGGGAAGCGGGGAGGGGCGGCGACTCCACGCGCGCACCCAGTCGCCCCACGCACCCGGCTGCCTGGGGGCTGAGCTCCTGCCCCCGCCCTCGCACGTGGGCAGCGCTGAGTCTGCGCCGCGGCCCCTCCCCAGCGGCTGTCAATCCCCTGGAGTCACCGCCGCCCGCCGCCCGCCGCCCGCGCGGACCGCCCAGCGCCCACCTCCGCCGAGGGTGAACCAATGCGCTCCCCGGCGCAGGGAGCCCGAGTCCGGTCGCTTCTCCACCCCAAGCAGTCAAGTAAACACACACCTCGGTTGGGACGCGGCTCTCCGCGAGGCTTCCAACCCGGATCCCGCTGGGCGGCACCGCCTCCGCCCGCCCCCACTCCGAGCCCCAGCCGGCCGCGCGGGACTCGCGCCTTACGTAAGCCTGGGAGACCGGCTCCGCGCGAGTCGCCGGCCGGCGCCCCCTCCGCTTCCCACCGCTCAGCTCCCACCCCACCCTCCCGGCCCACGTGCTCCCCACCACCCAGCGGGAGCTGTGGGGGCGCAGGGACACACCCTTCTCTTTGCCGTCGCCTGGGGACCCCGTCTACTGTTGAGGGGAAGGAAAAATACAACTTGTTGATCGCCTACTGTGCGTCAAGTTCAGGGCTAGGCGATTTCCTTACGCAACTGTTCCAGATAGAGTATTCACAGATAAGGAAAGGAGGCTTGGCGTATCGCCATTCATTCAGCAGATGTTTATTGAGCTTATACCATGTTCCAGACACTGTTTTAGGCGCTTGGCATATAGCTGTGAACCAAAGTGATGGATGGAGGTTTGAACCCTCAGCTGCCTGACTCCAAAGCCCAGGCTCCTTAGGGAAGAGGGAAGGAGGGGATGATCTCCCACCTGTGCTCAGGTTCTTAGAGCGAACTGATTTCAGGACTTCAGGGCCCAGGATGTTGGCACACCAGTTACAACCTACCAAGTCCAAAAGGTGCTATCTCCTCCCTCCCCTCCCCTGCGTATCCCCCTCCATATTCTCTTAAATCTGTCCCTACCCACCCAGCCACCGCCCCCCCCCCACAGCCTTCATTTCCCACTCGCGCTAGTGTGATAACTGCCAGCCCTTAAGTCTCTAGCTTCCGCCGGTCCATCCTCAGTGCAGTCGCCAGAGAAGTTGCTAACATGCAAATCAATTTCTGTTATTTCCCCACAGATAAAAATCGTCCCTTCAGGAGAAGAGCCTCCTCTAGAGTCTTGGCTGCACTGTTGGAGGGCGGGGGGCGGCGAGTAAGTAAGAGCCTGGCAGAGTATTTCTTTCTCTCTGCCCCTGACACCCCCAGCCCCTCTCCTCCAGTACCTCCTCCAAAGACAGACAGCCAGACAACGCCTAGTCTCCATCTGCCTGAGAGCACATCCAGGCCACCAACCTCAGCTCAGCATTTGTTCAATAGGCTCCTTCCCTTGTCTAAAATATCTCGGAGTTTGCTGTAGACATCAGGAGGTTGTTACACTGAGCCCCTTCAGCCCTTCAACTGGGAACAAAGAGGAGAGCTTCCGGGAATGTGGGGGTGACTTAAATCTCCCCTCCCTTTCCCTCCATATGCTGTATAATATATAGTGGATACTTTGCAGTCCTCCTCAGACCTGAGCATGCATCAGAATAACTCAGAGGGCTTGTTAAAAAAGATTTGCTGAGCCTCTCCCCAACAGTTTCTGAATCTGTGGGTCTGAGGTGGGCATTTTTTTTTTTTTAAGATTTTTTTTTTCCCCACAAAGAGAGATAGCGAGAGAGGGAACACAAGCAGGGAGAGTGTGAGAGGGTGATCCCAGGACCCCAGGATCATGACCTGAGCCGAAGGCAGACACTTAACGGCTGAGCCACCCAGGCACCCCGAGGTGGGCATTTCTAACAAGTTCCCAGGTAATGCTGAGGCTGCCAATCTGGAAATCAGCCCTTGAAAAGTGTGGTTTCCACACTCTGAAAACCTGCAGCTCTGCTGCATTGAGCACTGAGACATGGGAGATGTGTGGCCTTATGGTTCCTCTGCCTGCTCTGGGAACTTTGGCCCTTAACCTCTTCTTTTTCTAAAATGAGGACATTGGATTTAGGACTCCCAAAGGTCCCTTTGTATCCATCAAGCATTGATTCTGTGAGTTCCCACAGGAAATAGTTCCTAGCCCTCACAAACTAGACGAACTATATCCCATCTTCCCTATCACCCAGTTCTTTTGCCTGCTTTTTGGAAATGTGTTTACTAACATCACCTATAATTTCTTGGAGCAGCATTAGCCACTCATGCGGTCGTAGGACTTAGTGCTTTAGGAGTTTAGGAGCTTATATTATGAAACGAAGAGTTGTGACATAGGTAAACTCAATAAAGAAACCCAGCCGAGATTGGAAGGAACCCTCCATGAACCTTCGCCATGCACAGCTCAGGCTTCTACAGTCCAGCAGCTGATTGGAAGCAGTAGAACTGGAAGAAATGGGTTTTGGAGTCTAACACCCCTGGGATTAAATTGCAACAGCACCATTCACCACCTCTGCAAGTCTCTTCATCTCTGTGAGCCTTGGTTTGCTGATCTGTAAAAGGGAGCTAATACTTATTGCTTAGACTAGTAGGGAGGCTTAAATGAGCTGAGGTACATATTGGATTCAGCACAGTGCTGGGCATATAATAAGTACTCAGTGGTGAACATCATCACTATTATTAACCATGGGACAATTATTTAGTTTCTCTGATCTAACTTCCCTAATTGTGAGGAATAAATGAGCTAACGTGACAAATTATTTCGCTGACTCCCTGGCCCTTGGAAGATACTCCACAAATGGTAGCTATTTTTATCACACATACACTCATATAATCAACGTCTTCCTATTTCCTTTGCCTGGGGTTTTATTTTTTTTAAGATTGTATTTATTTATTTGACAGAGAGAGAGACAGTAAGAGAGGTAACACAAGAAGGGGGGGGTGGGAGAGGGAGAAGCAGGCTCCTCGCTGAGCAGGGAGCCCAATGTGGGGCTCGATCCCAGGACTCTGGGATCATGACCTGAGCTGAAGGCAGACGCTTAATGACTGAGCCGCCCAGGCACCCCTGCCTGGGGTTTTAAATCTGTTTATAATATTTATCACAGTGTACAAAGTAATATATATCAATGTGTTTGTCTCCCCTAGAGACAAACTGTAAACTCACTCTAAGAGGAGGGGCCAAGTTTTATTTATCTTTCTGTCCTCAAAAATATACAGCACTTTGCAGTAATAAGTGCGCTGTTAGTGTTGGCTATTCTTCCTCCCCCTCCTACCACATTTGACATCAAGCCCTGGCATCTCTGGGCAACTTCACTGGATGGTAATGCAAAGTCTACATTTGATCTCACTTTACACATCCCTTACATCAGATTCTCTTAGCTGGACTGCAGTGCTCCTGTTTAGTAAGCATTTGTCATCTCCGTATTACTGTCACAGTTTTGCCATAACCTTGTACCACCTTGGTTCTTATCCACTTATCATGTTTCTTGAAATATTGACTCAGTTTGTTTAAATAATTTATTTAAAAACTGAATGTAACTCACCATAAATAAGAGGACACACTAAAATAAATATGAGAAAAATAAAAAAAGGTTACCAAATTCTAGCTGGAATCTACTAAAGTCACTCATGTGCAGACCAGGTTGTCTCCCTCAACAGCCAGATACCTATGAAAGGCTCTTCCCACTAGGACTTACCTCTCAGGAATCTCCACAGGTTTTAACTTAGAGCTTCCCTTCCTGAACCTGCCAGTTCATCTGTCGGTATCCTGCTGCCAACCAACAGCCACATCATTGCTGTGTCCCAGGGTTTGGTCTTGCTGGCAGACCCATTTGATCTGACACTTGGCTCGCTGTTGATCTGGCTCCCAAATGGCATTCCCTTTGTTCTTCACCATGGCCACAGGCCAACCTGCCAACTCTAGGGTCAAGTTCCAACTGTCCTCACCTGCCACCACCACCACCTCTTTACCACAAACGTGGCTAGTCCCAAACTGGCAAGTCCCAAACGTGGCTCTCAGATCCCCAACCCAGATCATAGGCCCCACTTGTCTGAGAGGTCACCAGGGACAAATCATTCTAAGGAACAAACCAGAAAGGTAGAAAGGGAGTATCATTTAAAAGATGTGTCTTGTAGGAGAGCTGTACAGAAGACCCAGAGGAGAAACAAAGGTCAGAAATGCACTCACCAGTTTAAGAGAAACTGATTCAGCAAAATCCTAAGCAAGGAAGGGTAAGTTAGCAAAAGGGTTAAGAGGATGGACCCTAGAGACAGATTGACAAGTTCAGTCTTCAGCTCAACCGCTTACCAGACGTGTGACATGTTCCTTAATCTGTGCTTCAATTTTCCACCTGAAAAATGGGAATAGGAGCAGTTTCAATCTCATAGGGTTGTTGTGCCTGCATGAATTAGTATATGCAAAGGCTTGGAACAACGCTTGGTGTGTGGTACGCATTATATAAGTGTAAGTTTCATTATTATTGTTTCTTCAACCCCCACAAAGCGCAACGTGTTTCATGGCACTAGAGGCAGGTTCTTGGAAGAATTAAGCCTTGCCAAATTTATTCTACTACCAGGGCTACCCTCATGTGTTTTGTGTGTGTAATTTGTTTTCTCATAGACTTTTATATATTAAAAAACAGCTGTCTTGGGGCACCTGGGTGGCTCAGTCGGTTAAGCATCTGCTTCGGCTCAGGTCATGATCTCTGGGTCCTGGGATCCAGCCCCGTGTTGGGCTCCCAGCTTGGCAGGGAGTCTTCTTCTCTGTCTCACACACACACACACACACACACTCTCTCTCTCTCTCTCTCTCTCGCAAATGAATAAATAAAATCTTTTAAAAAAATAAAAAAAAAACAGCTGTCTTGTCCTATCTGAAGCTTCTCTCTTTTTTTATTTATTTTTTAAGATTTTATTTTATTTTTTATCTCTTTGACAGAGAGAGACACAGCGAGAAAGGGAACACAAGCAGGGGGAGTGGGAGAGGGAGAAGCAGGCTCCCCGCCGAGCAGGGATCCCAATGTGGGGCAGGGAGCCCAACGTGGGGCTCGATCCCAGGACCCTGGGACCATGACCTGAGCTGAAGGCAGACACTTAATGACTGAGACACCCAGGTGCTCTCCCTTTTTTTAGCTTCTCTCTTTTTTTTAAAGAGTTTTTTTAAGTTTATTTATTTAAGCGATCTCTACACCCAACGTGGGACTCGAACTCATGATCCTGAGATCAAGAGCCACATGCTCTACTGGCTGAGCCAGCCAGGCACCCGGAAGCTTCTCGCTAAATATTCTGAATTCCTCGGCCATTCCTTAAGTAATGTGGTATCCTGCTAGAAACTAGCACACCAGTGTGTCTTTTGCTGTTTAAGTAAGAAATACCAGAAAGCTCTCCTGTTCAGTCTCAAAAGATTTATAGATAGGTAACATATGGAAGGAATTTTACCTTCTTAATGGAATATAATAATAATAATAGCTAATATGTATTGAATATTACTGTGCCATCTACTAGATCTCATTTTGCACTATGCAAATTCCTGGGAGTTAGATGAGCCACAGAGGATCCCCAAAGAGGATGACACGGGACTTTCCACATAGTAGACTATATTTCTGTCCTTGAAATGTTCTGATTTCCCTTCATGAAACAGCGCCCCCCCAATCCTATTATCTCAGGAGTGGCCACGTGACTTACTTTTGCAAATGAGAGCAGAAACTTTAAGAGCTGGGGTTCCCATTGTCCCCTTTTTCTTTGCACAATGGCCAGCAAAATGGCTTAGGTCCCACAGTAAGGATGACCTCACCTCCCTACAAAAGACTGAACCATAATGGACGTGTAATGTGAGCAAAAAATAAATTTTCATTGTTGTAAGCCACCAAGATTTTTGAGGTCAGTTATTATCCCAGCATAAGTTAGCCTATCTTGACTCTTACATTCTCAGTCTTCGATGCTGAATGTTGTACAGAAGTCTTATTGATTATATTCATATAATATGATTCAGAATCCCTTCCCACACTGGGTATTCTTTGGATGAATATGTTCCTTCTAAGGTGCCATACACAGCAACACCTAAAGCATTCCAGATGTAGTCTGATAAGCAGTCTCTTCTTCTGGACACTATTTCTTCTGTAACAGGATAGTATATATATATTTTTTTCTTTTAGCTTTATTGAGGTATAACAGACATATAGCACTATGTAAGTGTAAGGTATATACAGAGCATATTGACTTGACTTACATATATTGTAAAATGATTATCACAGTAAGTTTAGCTGACATCCATCATTTCATACAGGTGCAAAAAATGTATTTTTCCTTGTGATGAGAACTTTTAGGATCTACTGCTTTGACAACTTTCAAATATACTACATGGCAGTGTTAGTTAATAGAGCAAGATAATATTTTCCCATATTTCAACCCATGATCCTTCTCCCTCTTCATGGAATAGCTAAGGAATTTTATGTCCATCACCTTAGAAAGAAATAATGCAGCAGAAGAGAGAAACCAAGCTTTGAGTTTTGGCCTAAGCCCCCAGAAATGGAAAAAATGCTTGTGCTTGTATAATACAATTGATTTGGGAGCCTGCAAATGGTTGAAGTCTTCCTACTCTCCATACCCTGGACTGGGAAAAATCTCCAAGGGGTGCAGCTGGGTGGCTCCGTTGGTTAAGGGTCTGACTCTTGGTTCCACCTTGGGTTACGATCTCAGGGTCGTGGAATTGAGCCCCATGTTCAGCGCAGAGGCTGCTTGGGATTCTTTCCCTCTTCCTCTCCCATCCCCTCTTCCCCTCCTCCCCCTGCCCCCACCCCACACTCCTGTGCTCACCTGTGCTCATGCTCTCACTCTCTCTGAGAAAGAAAGAAGGGAAGGGAAGGAAAGGGAAGGCAAGGGAAGGGGAAGGGAAGGGGAAGGGGGGGAAAGGAAGGGAAGGGGGGGAAAGGAAGGGAAGGGAATCTGCTGTCCTGGAGAGAGGGGAGAGTCAGAGGAGAATTTATTTATTTTTTATTTTTTAAAGATTGTATTTATTTGTCAGAAAGCGAGTGCACAAGCAGGGGGAGCGGCAGGCAGAGGGAGAAGCAGGCTCCCCACTGAGCAAGGAGCCCAATGTAGGACTCAATCCGAGAACCCTGGGATCATGACCTGAGTTGAAGGCAGATGCTTAACTGACTAAGCCACCCAGGTGCCTTCAGAGGAGAATTTAAGTGGAAATGATTCCTTGGAAAAAAAGGACATGCACACCTGTTTACTTCCCAGGACTGAGCCCCAGCATGGAGAATAAAAGCAGATAGGCTGGGAAGATCCAAATCCAGAGGTTTGTATCCCCTTTCCCAGGCAGGACCTAGAGAAGGGGCAAGACTCCAGAGCGAAGTGTATCACGTAATGAATCTGGTCTACAAGCAGGTCTTGTTTGGCAAGCACAGAATTTTTAAACAATTTGGTTTTGAATGACTTTGAGGGGAGCATGCCCTCTCCAGGTTCTTCCATCCTTACTCCCTATTATCTGACACCTGGTCCACTATACCGACTTGCCTCTAAAGGCATTTGAGTTTAAAATCCCAGATGGACATGAAAAAAATCTCACATGATGCCCCACGTGCCTCAGCAGAGTAATTCCATTTACTCAAGAGGGTGGCATGAGAAGGAGAGAGAGAGGGACAGGTCTCCTGTGACTCAAAACCGGATGTAAACAATGGTGTCTCAGTGAATGCTGATGAGGATGGGTGACAACCAGACCAGGACGCTTCCTCAAAGTTATGCACTTCCAAAATCCCAGTCTCCACCAAAACTGGGGCAAAACGTAGAGACACAGATGTGACCGAAATGAAGTTTTTACCATCTGCCAAAACTTTTGAGTTTGACATTGTGGTTGGCTCCTCAGCATCTCTTCCTTTTCTCTCACTGAGTACCAGCAATGAAGCTTGAGGAACTGACCTTGACTCCAGTGATGTACCTGATTAGTCCAAGAGAATTTCAATTACCACTTGCTATGAATTATAATTCGGGAATGGATAAGTGACCCATATCTAAGCATTTCTGAGGAAGCAATTGCGTGGAACTTTCTGGGAAGGTTCACAGTAACCAATGGGAATCAGTCGTTTGTTCTTTCAAACAAGATGTCTTTGTAGCCCAATTGTTTTTGACAGCCACCCTATAGTCATGAGGGGGACTAGCATTAGTTTGAGGTCAACAGTGTGGATGGCAGAACAGAAAGATGAAAAGAACTTGGTCCTTGATGACATAATTTAGCCTCTATACTAACCCTGAATTCTTCCCTACTTTTTTGACTTCCTCTTACATTAGCAGATAAATTCTTTATTATTTAAGCCAGAATGAGTTGGATTTTCTATTGCCTGCAGTTAAGGCATCCTGACATAGGCTCATAATAAATATTAATTTTAGTCATAGAAAAATTTTAAGACCAGTCTTATTTTTTAAAAAGATTTATTTATTTATTTATTTGAGAAAGAAAGTGTGCACACATGCACATGCATGGGGGGATGCAGAGGGAAAGAATCTCAAGCAGACTCCCCATTGAGTGCAGAGCCCATTGTGGGGCTCCATCTTACAATCATGACCTGAGCTGAAATCAAGACTCAGAAGCTTAACAGACTGAGCCACCCAGGCACCCCAGTCACAGAAAAATTTTAAAGTTACAAATTTTCACATTGTGGTTGAAAGACCATGATTCTTTTTGCTAAAATTTCCTATAATCTAAAATTGAAATTGTTGCTTTTTTTGGCAAACCCAGTAAGAATTACTTCCTACTGACATAAAACTCTGAAGATATTTTTCATAATTGTTTATGGATAATCACAGGAAACTAGACAGTTCCTACTCTCTAATTCTGCCTTATTCATTCATGTAACAGTATTTATTGAGTGCCTACTGCATGCCAGGCACTGAATAAGCTCTGATAACACAATGGTACTTAAAAGAATCCCTATTTTCATTGATTTATAGAGTATCAGATACAAGGAATTCAGATTCAGAAGGTTTAAATGCTTCTGTCAGGAACCATTTATTTTTTTTAAAGATTTTATTTATTTATTTGACAGAGAGCAAGCACAAGTGGGGGTGGGTGGCAGAGGGAGAGGGAGAAGCAGGCTTCCCACTGAGCAGGGAGCCCAATGCAGGGCTCAATCCTAGGACCCCTGGATCATGACCCAAGCCGAAGGCAGACGCTTAAGGACTGAGCCACCCAGGCACCCTGTCAGGAACCATTTAAATGAAAGAAAGAGATTGGGTTATATTCTCAGATGAAGGAGAATTGTGAGAAAAGGAATTCGATGCAAGTCGTTTCTTTAAGGGGTGATTCTCAAAAGCATGGTGAGGGAGAGGAAAAGTGAAAAAGGAAAGGATGGAAAGCCAACAGAGTATATATGGATGAGTGGGTCACCTCTATGGGCAAATGACGCTCATTCTGAATGACTGCGTGGAACACACCTCAGAATTGTCCTGGAACATTAGTCCACCAACTTGTTTTTCACTGTTAGAAGGTTGCTCTGGAGGCGGAAAGACACGGAGCTATCTGCACACATAGGGATTGTCTGCAGGTGATCTCACAGAAGGGTTAAGGGGCTATGGGTGAGGAACCAACAGCTCTGCTACACTAGCAGAGGGCCAGGCATGTGGTAAACACTGGATAGATACATAAAAGAAAAGAAAAGGGGAAATCATTAAGTCTTGTCTAAGAGAGACAAGGGAACCTATCCAGAGAGACTAATAATTCATCTTTTTATTAAAGATTTTTATTTATTTGGGGCTCCTGGGTGGCTCAGTCATTGAGCGTCTGCCTTCGGCTCAGGTCATGACCCCAGGGTACTGGGATCGAGTCCCGCATTGGGCTCCCTGCTCAGCGGGAAGCCTGCTTCTCCCTCTCCCACTCCCCCTGCTTGTGTTCCCTCTCTCACTGTGTCTCTCTCTGTCAAATAAATAAATAAAAATCTTAAAGAAAAAAAAATGTTTTCAAATTTGTAGGAAGGAAAGCACATCCTGGGTGTGTGAAGAGATAAATGTAGAGCCAGGAATAACGGTTAAGAAAGTAGGCAAATGGGGCGCCTGGGTGTCTCAGTCGGTTAAGCGTCTTGCCTTCGGCTCAGGTCATGGTCCCAGGGTCCTGGGATCGAGCCCCGCATCGGGCTCCCTGCTCCGCGGGAAGCCTGCTTCTCCCTCTCCCACTCCCCCTGCTTGTGTTCCCTCTCTCGCTGTCTCTCTCTCCGTCAAATAAATAAATAAATAAAATTTTTTTAAAAAAGATGAATTAGAGAGACTAATAATTTATCTTTTTTTAAGATTTTTATTTATTTAAGAGAGAGAGCATGAGCAGGGCTGGGGGGGGGAGAGAAGGCTCCCCACTGAGCGTGGGGCCTGAGGTGGGGCTCGACCCCAGGACCCTGAGATTATAACCTGAGCTGAAGTCAGATGCTTAGCCACCTGAGCCACCCAGGTGCCCTGAGGCTTATAATTCTTGAGGTTAGGTTTGGAGGATGCATCATCTAAGAGAACAAAAGCACACAAGTATCCTAGGCAAAGAGGATGACATCAAGGGTATGAGATATAGAGGGAGAAGACCCAGAATCACTACAGGTTAGGGAATGAAGGGGTAAGGATAGAAAAGGCAAGAAAGGTGGCAGGAGTCAGATCACAGAAGATTTCCATACGGCCCTAAGGAGTTACATTTTATTTTAAGGGAATGGAAAGCCGCTGAGTTATACAAGAGTGACATAATTGATTTTGAATTTTAGTAAGATAAATTTGTCCTGCTTGCAGACACCCTGGTAGAATGGATTGAGTCTAATGTCAGGCAAACTAATTAAGAAGATGTTAACAATATTCTAGGAGAGACAGTGGCAGGGGAGATAGAAGAGATGAGTCTGAGAATTATCTAAGAAATAGCATAAATTGTTCAGATGTAAGGGAAGAGAGAAAAGTAAGGATGCTACTCAGGTTTCTGGCTTTTATGACCAAGGGAAAGTGGCACCCCCCCACCAGGCCAGGAAACAGGAGGAAGAGGAACGGGTGAGGGGTGAGGGATTCTTTTCACATATATCAAGGGCCCTTGAACCTTTGTGCCCCAATATCTCCTAAAATAAATTTGAAACATGTAATCCTAATACACTTTGACACCGACTATTAAAATTGTACATCATAAATGCAGAAGCGGTAAGGGGTGTCATTTCCAGCCATATTATAAAAATACTGAAATTTTAAAATAAAACATATCATTCTTTTAAGTGTATTGGAATTTAAATACCATAGCAAATCAGTAACCACCATCATCCTCTTGAAAATTCCATGAACAAGCTCTTCTACTCAGTCAAATTTTTACACCAGTTCTTTTGCACCTTGAACCAACATCCCCATCCCACTTTCCCTCCATTTTATTGTAAGGTGATATATTTTCATTTTTGGAAGTCTTTTCTCGATTACCGTAATATATTTGGCAACAAAAAATATACAGATGGAATTTAATTTTGATAATTTCCTGTGATTTCAAACTCTTTTTTAAAGAACTCGATTATAATAAAATCTTTAAAAAAATAAAGAACTAAATTATAGGAATTAAGTTATCATTATAATTAGTCATATACCACTAATAATTTTGATCAAAATTGCGAAATAAAAATTTTATTATAAATGTCTCTTTTACTAAGATGAGCTATAATTTAAAAAAGTAGTTCATATAAATATTATTGCTAGACTGAAGTGGTATTCAGCCTTAATTTCGCTTGTTTTCCATTTTTATAGATGTTAAGCGTTGAGAAAACTTGTTCACAAAAATCGGAGGATGAGAATTGAAGGAGTTTTGCTGCAGCAACATCTTTCATTTATTTGAACTCCTTCCAAGTTATATTCCAAAAACCACAGAGTGATCTATCATTAAAATGCATTTTTTAGTCACCTGTTAGTTGAAACTTGATTTTTCCCTCAATTCTGTTGTAAGCAAAGAATTAGAAAGCACCTGACTTGCAAAAGTGTTATCCCGGACATGACACCCATTCACTTTCTGGATTTCTGAAGTCTATCAAAAAGGCTTTCTCAAGAATTATCAAATGATTATTAAAATCATACCTATTACTTTTCCATCTAGAGGCATTTTAATTAACCTGACATGTACAGAAAGGATTAGAAGATGAAGATACTATTAATTTCAAAATACCTTGAGTAATAAAAATTTTGACAAGGAATTCTTCTGTCTTAAATCATGTGATTTATATATATTTTATTCAAAAACCTTGGTGCAGTATTTTTAGCTCATTCGATTTATGGAAAATACCCATCTATCATCTAACTAGCAAAGTCACCCTTCACTGTCAAACCAACCGGCCAAATCAGATTTTTTCTCTGTCACAAAAGATCTAACTACATGTTTTCTATTCAAATAAACATGTTAAGACACATCCCCATGACAACCAGCTCATTTCTGAATTCAAAGAGTGAGAGAGAAGAACCTTGTTGAGAATTTGTTCCTGAATGAAATAAAGTGCCATTCGGTTTGATACTTTTTTTTTTTATCAACATGCCCCCTTCTTTTGTTTGTTTGTTCTCACAAGACTCTCAGTCAGAAGTGGTAGATTCTTTGACAGTCGTCAGAGGATGGAAAGGCTTAGGTGGTTAAAGTGAAAATTGTCATCATGCCCTACTTATTCTGCAGTGGAATTAGATTCAAAACATCCCAACAGGGGCCAAAAGAGTCCACCCCAAATGCTACCTTTCATTCTTCATAGGATGTGGCTAAGTCAAGGAAAAACACGAGCCCTGCTTTGGGAGCACACTGGATTAGAAGAGTCTAGCCTACCCCAGTACTTTGAAAGTTCTCGTGGGGCCCGGGGGGGGGGGGGATTACACCCAGTATGAGGTATGTAAGATGGGGCAAGTGTATCTTTTTAGTTCATCAAAGGAGTTAAGGGGGATTATGAAAGGGAGTTGAGAAAGGAAAACTAGCGTAACACCTCAACACTCAGCATTTCCTCAGAGAAATCCCTTCTAGCAGAATCACATAAGGAAATCAAGATCCAGAAACTGGTTCCCTTAAAATTATCTCAGCCACCATATCTCTTGGAAAGTCTCTGTATCTGCCTTTGAAAACCATTTGATTTATACCATTTATACCATTTGATCCTCACAACAGCTCTGTGAGTTTGGTACTTAAAATCGCTGTTCATGTGACTTATTTAACAATGAGGAATCTAAGGTGTAGAGACATCACACCAATTACCCAAGGTCACTTGAACCCAATTGAACCGACATCCTGGGCTCTTCCAGCAGAGACCTCTGCTTCTGTTTCAGCCAAGAAGACCAACACACCCACCCAGCACCATTTCCTTTACTACCTGCAAGGCCTCGGCTTCTCTTCTCTGCCTCCTCATAGAATGCTGGACTAACGACGCTCAGGTTTCTAACAATTTCTCATTGAGCCTCAATTAGCATGCTTTATCTCTGGCTCAAGTGAATTTTTTTCAATATTTTATTAAGAAAAAAAATTGAAATGTATCTAAATTGAAAAAAAAGTTTTATACCCACCTACATACCCATCACCTAGATTCTACTATTAATTTTACCATACCTGCCAAGGCTTTTTTTTTTTTAATCTTTGGCAGCCTACATTTCCCCCTTCTATAAAACAGGAAAGTACCATAGCACCTTCATCCAAGCTGCTTTCAAAGAGTATGGCTTCTGACCCACAGAAAACTATACATTTTCTCATCAGGTCATTCATTTAGTACGGTGGTACCAAACCTGGAAGCACATTAGAATCTTGTGAAGAGTTTTTGTTTGTTTGTTTTTTAGAGAGAGAAAGGAGGAGGAACAGAGGGAAAGGGACAAGCCGACCCCACCCTGAGTGCAGAGCCCAATGCGGGGCTCCATCCCACAACCCTGAGGTCATGACCTGCGTGGAAACCAAGGGTCAGATGCTTAACCAACTGAGCCACACAGGCGCCCCAGCTGAGGCGTTTTTGAAACCTACCAGGGCACGGGCCTTTCCCAGATCGACTGAGTCAGAATCTCTCGGAGTAGATAACAGGATTTTAGCATTCAGTTAGCCAACAAGTAATTAATGAGTACTGCTAAGTGTCGGGCACCTTTTTAGGCATCAGAGTGGATAAGGGAAGTCCCTGCCCTCACGGAGCTCCACCCTCTCGCCTCACCACAGAATTCCTTCCTGAACAGTGTGTTCCAGACTTTTCCCTCTCAGACTTCCAGAACCCGGCTCAGGCCCCAGGAGTATTCTCACCTGGCCCTTCTAGTCAGTTAAGGGCTTCCTTCTGAGCAGTCCTACTGCTGGTTTTTCTCCTCCTCATCATCGCACCTTGTGCTAGGGTTTCTGGTTTCCTGTGTGGGACTCCACTAACTGAAGGGTCAGAAACTGTTGTATTTGACCTGGTATCCTCATCATGCAGGAAAGTGTCTGGAACGTGGTGCCATTTCAAAATGTAAACCAAACAAACGGCCTGCTGATATTATATTGAATAAAAGACCATCACCACCTCTATGCAATGTGTTTCCTGAGTCTCCTTCTGAGTTCCTTCCAGATGACTTGTTGGATGGATTGAGGGATGCTCTTTTTTACCCAAAGGGACTGAAGCTAGGCTTTGCAGCCAATGGACCCAAAATAATGAAGGGCTTGGGAGGCTTATAACTTATGTTCTTGGATTTTTCTAAGTCCTCTAATTGGAAACTCAAATTCCTTCCCCCACCAGTAGAATTTTGTAGCAGGGAATGTCCTAGAGAAGACACATCATGAAAGAGTCCGCCAGGCTTGACAGAAATTGTGTAGGCTTTGAAGTCAAATGGAACAGAGGACGAAGTCTCACCTCCACCCCGACTGTCTATTTGACTTAGATGGTTTACTTAACCTTTCTGAACCTCAGTGTCTTTACCTGCAAAATACAGACATTCTCCCCTCCTTCTCCACATCAGACCCCGAGCTTCATGAAGAATGACATTACTAGCTAACATTTACTGAGGGCTTACCATGTGCCAGGCACATTCCTAACTCCTTTACAATTCAATACGTGGGCCCTTCAAGGTACTATTATCCCTGTTTTACAGATCATGAAACAGAGACACATTAAGTAAGTTGTCAATGATCAGACAGCTAGCAAAGGTCAGATTCAAATCCAGACCATCTGGCTCCGAGAGCTCACTCTTATCCATGTCCTAGAGCCCTTGTTTGCCTTATTCACCCTGTATCTCCAGGTCCTAGAATAGTAACTGATCCATGGGTGCTAAAAATAACTTTTGAATGAATCAATCAATACCTTCTTGCAGCACTGATGTGAGGAACAGAGAAGTAATCTTATATTGAGTACCTACCTGCCATGTGTCAGGCTCTTTTATGTGTCTTATCTGGCTTAATCCTCCCTGGGATTATTAGTTAATATTATAAATATTAATAAATGATTAATTATTAAATCCATTTTATTGACAGCCTGCACAGAGGAGGAAACCGAACTAGGAGAGAGAAAGTCACTTGCCCAAGGACACACACCTGACATTCCCAAAGCCCGCAGTCTTTCCTCTCTACCTGTGGTCTTTCAAAGTGTTTGCTCACCTTGTAACTTTTTTGTTGACAGCTAGAACTTTTTATTTTTAGTTTAAGTAATTGCAAAGGCTATAATTTCCCAGGTATTATAAATACTGACATCTTAAACAGATGGCATCATCTTTGGGGAGAGGTTACTTAAAAATTCCTTAATTTTTTATTCCTCTATGATTAGCACAATTTACAAGTAAGGGCACTATGCATGATGCAATTTAAAAAATAGGAAAATCTACGACATATAAAAAAAACTCAGGAAGATACATCTAATTGACTGATAGCATGTTAATCATTAACTGTACTTTTTTGCAAACTGTGGCTATGACCGACCTGATAAAAAGCTTCTTATTTAAGCTGCTATTAAGTTTAAGTTTCCTATCTAAGTAACTTCTGGCTATGGGTGGTCATCCTTCCTTTCATGGCAGATTTTTGTAGTTCCCCTAATGCATCTGGGACAACTGACTCAAAGTAACCTGGAACTTTCCTGACAGCTCCTCATCCTTTCTCTTGCTAAGCACTGTAGCCCTTTTCGGCAGAGTTTTTAGAACCTTACTACCATATGCACCACTCCTACCACCATATCCATAACCACCACCCTGGCGACTGCTTGAGCTTCCTCACCAACTGCCCCCCTTCGCTGGCCCACACTTTAATAGCTGTTGTCCACTGTAATTTCCAAAACCATTATAGTTCCCACCACCCCCATGGTTATCGCTGCCAAAATTTTCTCCTTCACCATGGCCATTATATCCTCCACCACTGCCACTGTATCCTTGACCTTGGTTTGCACAACCTGGTTCATCACCCCCTCGGCTACTATAACCAGGACCCCATCTGCCATCATTGCCACCCTCACCTCCAAATCCACTATATCCACCTCTATGTCATCCATAATTACCTCTGCTACCATCACCTCCAGCACCATAGACCCCTCTTCCACGGAAGTTACCACCAGGGGCAAATTGCCCTCCACCATGGCAGACGTTCCCCATGACACATAAAGTTGCCAGATCTCCCCCATGACCTCCTTGTGATCCAGCGGACTGCACTTGTTATTTCGAAAGAGACTTTTTCAGTGACTAGAAAAGTCATGGGAACTGCTTGAGTCTTCATGGAGGGCATGTGAGTCTTCACCTCACAATTAGGCCCATGTATAATGTAATCTTTATGAACAACAATTTTATCAACTATATAATCAAAAATTGCAAAAGCAAATCCTCCTTTCCTTCCACTCTGCTTGTCTTCCATAACTTCTGTGGTTTCAATCTTACCAAACTTTTCAAAGTAGTCCCTCAAATTATAGTCTTCCTTATCTTCTTTCATACCACCAACACAAATTTTTCATCACCGTTAGATGGGCACCAGCCTCTAGGGAGTCCTCTCTAAAAACAATCTCTTTGGTTCCACTACTTGCCCATCAACCTGGTCTAGATACTGTTGCATTCATTTCTTTAAGAGAAGAGTGAGTCACAAAACCAGAGCCCTGAACATTTTGGTTGCATATCTCATCACACAATGTGTGTGCCTCATCACTCTAAATGTTCTCTCAAACTATCAGCTGTAGTTTCAAACCTCATACCACCAACAGAGAGTTTTCACAGCTGCTCTGGTTCCTTGTGCTCCGGTGGCAACTGGAGTCTGGCTGGGGGCCAGCAGGTAGAGGTTTTACCTCCATTTTGAGACCAGACGAGCATCTAATCACTTCAATCTGGGTTCGATCTGGGACTGAAAAAAAGACCTGCATCACTTTTTAAGATGTATCCAGTGGAATTTAAAATTAAAACTGAGTGTATATCTATGTTATCTACTTTAAAAACACATGAACAGGTCTGTAATGGATGGAACTTTTACCTTTTCTTTTTGGACTCCTATTTCTCTTTCACTTCTTTCTCAAAATTGTTTTCTACTGTGATTTGTTTTATGCATGAAAGTCATCTGTTGATCATCCTTGCACATACCTCTTTTAAAAATACATATATTGAAATTTTGATAAATAATTATTACATATTAAAAGCAAATTTTCTTGGAACTCCATTTTTCAATGAACTGCTTGTTTTGTTTTTTTTTGTTCTGTTTTCTTCTTTCTTTCTTTCTTTTTTTTTTTTTTTTTTGCTTTTTCAATTAGTTCATGAATCCATGGATCAGTATAAACTACTGTTAGAATGGAGAAGATTGCATTTCAATCCTATTCCTATTTTTTTGTTTTTATGGAAGTAAGACTGAGAAACCTGTTTATATAATTAAGTAGATGGGAAAGGACACTTTCTTATAGCGGTGTCACTCAGTTCTTTGAACTACTTCTGAGTGGTATGTCAAAACACACAGTTACATGTCATCAAAAATAATTTTAGTGATCTATTAACTATCAACTTGATTAGGTTTTCCTTCAGTTTTCTTAAAAACAAAAAATCAGAAGCCATCTGACTGGAAAAAGGAATTGATATCCAGTCATTAGAGTCATTCAGTTCCCAGTACTATCACCAATATTTTGAATTGCCTCTTTGTTTGGATATTTTTACAAATATTCCGAGAGTAATGCACCAGAAAATTTGAGATGAGTTGGATGCACACCTTTATTTTCTTGAAGTGGGAAGAGGACTGACTGAGAAAAGCGGTATGGGAAAAGAGGACATGTACCTTTTCCAGGTCACTTTCTCAGGCAGATTAATTTGAGACCAGCATGTGGAAGCTCAGGATCTGAAAATTGATTTCTTTAAAACTATGCATGCCTATGTCCCCCTTGGAAGTCTTTCTGATTTGTAGGGTACACATACCCCAGTTGGAAGATCATTGTCTCTCTATACTCTACCTGGAGTTGTCCTGATTAGAAATGATAGAGGTTTAGTGCATAAAGTAGACACACTATAAAATCAAGTTATTATTATTTTCAAAAATAATCTAATTTATTCAGAGCAGTGAGGAGTTGGAAGCTGGAACTAGATCCATCCAGTGGGGAGGACCACACCTTGGGGGAATTAGTGCAAATGCAGATTCAGAAGGAAGAATTGAGGTCTGGACATAAAGATGGTGTCCACAAGAATGAAAAAAAGTAGGGACACAGTCAAAACTAGATAAAAAAAAAAAAATCTCAGGACAAAAAGGCAGATGTCCCAATGGGTGAGAAGGGAATAAAGAAGAAGACTCTGGAGTGATGGTAGTTAACTTTGGAAAGGTTTACCAAAGGCATGGTGAACATGAAATAAAATCTTAACCAGAAGACTGCCGTTTGAGGGGTGCCTGGGGGGCTCAGTCGGTTAAGCATCTGCCTTCAGCTCAGGTCATGATCCCAGGGTCCTGGGATCAAGTTCCACATCGGGTTCCCAGCTCAGTGGGGAGCCTGCTTCTCCATCTTCCTTTGCCCCTCCCCCCACTCATGCACTCTCTCTCTCTCTCTCTCTCTCTCTTTCTCTCAAATAAATAAAATCTTTTTTTTTTTTAAGAAAAGAAAGAGAGGATGAGAGAGAGAGCAGGAGCAGGAGAGAGAGGCAGAGGGAGAGAGAGAAGCAGGGAGACCAATGTGGGACTTGATCCCAGGACCCTGGGATCATGACCTAAGCTGAAGGCAGATGCTTAACCAACTGAGCCACCCAGGTGCCCTACCTAACTAAAATCTTAAAGAAGAAGAAGAAGAAGACTGCAATTTGAGTCACATCTCTGCAACATACTTACTGACTGCATAAACTGATTCCTCACCCCCAGTTTTCTGGAAGGTAAAATGGCAATCTTGCATAGCTGTAGTTTGGGTTAAATAAGATGGCAGCATAGTGCCTGACATATAAGTGATCAATAAATGGTCGCCATTTGAATAGGAAATTCCAGAACTACCCATGTCTCCCACACTCACCTTTGTATCATTCTTCCTCTTCTTGCTGGAAGAGAAGTCCCTCCACCCACACAAAATGAACTGGTCCACCACTGCTCTGAATCTCATCCTCTCAATTATCTCCTCTTTTGTATGTTCCACTTCTCTCTCATTACCATTTTCCCATTCTCATTATTTATGCCAGCTCAAGTCTTTCATATCTTGAGCTCTCTCTCCTTCCCTTCTAGAAAGAATTGTGTTCACTCCATGGTTCCTTTTCCTTATCTGTCATTCATGCCTTCGCCTATTACAGTCTGACTTCTGCCCAATCACCCACTGAAATTCTTATCAAGACAACCATTCAGTCCCTCAGCTCTCCGAACCATATCTGTTGAAGGCCTGCTCTGTGCCAGACACTGGGAATGCAGCCATAAACAAAACAAAATCCCTGTACTTAGACTTTCCATTCTAGTAGGGATGACAGACAATTAAATAAAAAATACAATGTCAAGTGGAGATAGGCACCATGATGAGAAATTCTCCTGGATAAAGGGCTGGAAAGAGATTGGGGAGCTATTTCACATAAAGTGGTCAAGGAAGTCCTCTTTGAGAAGATGGCATTTGAGCAGAGATTTGACCAAAATTAGGGTGTAAGACATGCAACTATCTGGGGGGGCGGGTAAGAGGAATTTAAGAAGAGGGAACAGCAAGTACAAAGATCTTAAGGCAAATAGCCAAATGAGAAGGGAGAATGGACTTCTTCAATCCAACCAAAGGCCACTTAATCTGTATTAACTTACAATATTTCCCAGCTGTTGACTACTTCCTCCATCTTGAAAATTCTCTCTATTGTTTTTACCATGTCATTCTCCTCTAGTGTTTCCTGCTTTTTTTCTGCCCGTCCCATCTCACTTTTGTTCTTCAGCTCCTCATCCTCTACCTAATTCTTTTTTTCAACTTTATTGAGGAATAGCTGACAAATATAGTTATATATATTTAAAATGTATAAAGTGTGGGGCGCCTGGGTGGCTCAGTCGTTAAGCGTCTGCCTTCGGCTCAGGTCATGATCCCCGGGTCCTGGGATCAAGCCCCACATCGGGCTCCCTGCTCCACAGGAAGCCTGCTTCTCCCTCTCCCCCTCCCCCTGCTTGTGTTCCCTCTCTCGCTGTGTCTCTCTCTGTCAAATAAATAAATAAAATCTTTAAAAAAATAATAATAATAAATAAAATGTATAAAGTGATTACCAAGATCAAGATAATTAATACAATCATCACCTCACATAGTTAACTTTTTTTGTGGTAAGAATCCTTAAAGTCTACTCTTGGCAACTTTCAAGTATTATTAACTATAGTTACCATGCTGTACGTTCGATACTCAGAACTTCTTCTTCTTCTTTTTAAGACTTTATTAAATCTTTTTTTTTAAAGATTTTATTTATTTATTTGAGAGAAAGAATGAGATAGAGAGAGCATGAGAGGGGGGAGGGTCAGAGGGAGAAGCAGACTCCCCGCCGAGCAGGGAGCCCGATGCGGGACTCGATCCCAGGACTCCAGGATCATGACCTGAGCCGAAGGCAGTTGCTTAACCAACTGAGCCACTCAGGTGCCCCAAGACTTTATTAAATCTTAAAGGGAGAAGCAGGCTTCCCGCAGAGCAGGGAGCCCAATGCAGGGCTCGATCCCAGGACCCTTGGACCATGACCTGAGCCCAAGGCAGACGCCTAATAAATGAGCCACCCAGGTGCCCCACTTATTCTTCTTATAACTGAAAATTTGTACCCTTTGACCCACATCATCCCATTTCCCCCTCCCCCTAGCCTCTGGCAACCACCATTCTATTCTTTGTTTCTATGAAATCTGCCTTTTTTTTTTTTTTAAGATTCCACATATAAGTGATACCATACATTATTTATCTTTTTCTGTCTGGCTTATTTCACTTAGTATAATGCCCTCCAGTTTCATCTGTTATAGCAAATGGCACCTAATTCTTAAACAGGGGCATTATTTTCCTACGGCTTTATCTCTGATCTGCTTTTCAAGTCACTCTCTATTCTTTCATTAAGGGATTTCAGCCCTGATTTTGGCTTTAGCAACCACTCACATGTTGATGAAGCCAAGGTTCATATTTCTAACCCATACTTCTTTTCTGAACTCTGGACTCATGTATCCAACCGTTATGCACACCTCTACCAGGATATATCCTAGGAACCTCAAACTCAGTATGTCCACAGATGAGCTCATCACCTTTCCACTTAAAGAAGCTTCTTGTATAGTATTCCCTAACTAAATTGGTGGGAAGTGCCATCCACCTAGTTGCCTAAGCCAGAAACCTAAATGTCTCCAAAATTTGTCCTACTTCCTTTCCCTCCATTTTTGAAGAGTCATAGGACCAGTCTATTCTATCTACTATCGAGCTCTCCATGCCCAGTGCCACTGCTGAATGCAGATCCTCCCCCATTTCTTGCCATTTCTTACCCGCTTGCCAGCTCCCCACCTGGTCTCCTTGCTTCCACTCTCTTAATCCCTGACCTTATTTTCTGCACTGGCTGTAGAATGATCTTTATGAAATGTATATCCAGTCTTGTCACTTCTACACTTAAAATTCTCCTCATTTCCATTAGAATAAAACCCACACTTCTTAGCCAGGAACATACAGTCCTTCAAGATTAGGCCCTCCCTACCTCCCCAACCTCATAGTCCATTACTCCACGCGTGCATAATATATTTCTGCTACTCTAAATCACAATCACAACTTTAATCTGTCATGGTCTCACCAATCTCTATGCCTTTGTATATGCTTCACATTCTGTATGGTCAATGCTGGCAAAATTCTAGTCAGTCTTAAAGTCACAGCTTAACCTTACCAACCTCTTCTCACTGCACATACCCCCAGCTGCAGCTATGTCAAGTGTTCGTTCTCTGTGTTTCATGTTGCCTTAATACTTGCATGCATCTTGGTCATTCCCTTGTAATTTTATTTATTTTGTTTTATGTTATTTTATTTATTTTAGAGAGGGAGAAAGAGAGAAGAGGAGGAGAGGAGCAGAAGAAGAGAAAGAAAAAAATTTTTTTAAGATTTTATTTATTTATTTGAGAGAGAGTGAGAGAGAGTGAGAGAGGGCACAAGTCGGGTGAAGGGTACAGGGAGAAGCAGACTCTCTGCTGAGCAGGGAGCCCGATGTGGGGCTCGATTCTGGGACTATGGGATCATGACTGAGCTGAAGGCAGATGCTTAACCGACTGAGCCACCCAGGTGCCCCAAGAGAGACAATCTTTTTTTTTTTTAAGATTTTATTTATTTATTTGACAGAGAGATAGAGAGCACAAGTAGGCAGAGCGGCAGGCAGAGAGAGAGAGAGAAGCAGGCTCTCTGCTGAGCAGGGAGCCCGATGTGGGGCTTGATCCCAGGACCCTGGGATCATAACCTGAGCTGAAGGCAGATGCTTAACGGACTGAGCCACCCAGGTGCCCCAAGAGAGACATCCTTTTTTTTTTTTAAGATTTTATTTATTTATTTGACAGAGAGATAGAGAGCACAAGTAGGCAGAGCGGCAGGCAGAGAGAGAGGGAGAAGCAGCCTCTCTGCTGAGCAGGGAGCCCGATGTGGGGCTCGATTCTGGGACTATGGGATCATGACTGAGCTGAAGGCAGATGCTTAACCGACTGAGCCACCCAGGCGCCCCAAGAGAGAGACAATCTTAAATAGGTTTCATGCCCAGCATGGAGCCCGACGGGGGGCTCGATCTCACAACCTTGAGATCATGACCGGAGCTGAAATCAAGAGTCAGAGGCTTAACCGACTGAGCCACCCAGGGCCCCCTCCCTTGTAATTTGAAGTCTACTGATTTTTCTTCCCCTTATTTGTAAGCTCTTTGAAGCCAGGATCTGTGTCTTTCCTCTTTGTCCCCAGAGTCTAGCTTGGGATCTTACAATAAATGTTCTCTCGAAGGCAAAGAGGGCAGAAAGAAATAACCAAATGCAAGTGTGTTAAGGAAGAATGCAGGAACGAGGAGGAGGAGGAGGCCGGACACAATGGCGAAAATAGACCAGATGTCCTAGGGCCCCTTCCAAACTTGAACTCTGATGAGTCTCTAGGATGAGGAAACTGAAAATTAATAATGAAAGAAGACTTATGTTGTGATTCATCTCATTCATTTTGCTCCCTCTTTTCTCTGTTCTACAAAGAGAAGGAAGATATATTCAGAGCCTGTAAGCCAATGGTGTTAGATGTGCCATCATTTAATTATTTGCCTATTAAAGCCCAGCAATGCCCGCTTCGTCCTTCTGTGCATCTCTTCCCTGTTACCTGCCTTCTCACGAAGGGGTGAGGGGGAAGAAAAGACGCACTGGAGGAATATGTGTTTGTTTCATTTGGGCCTCTCTTGTATCCTCTAATAACCCAGCAAACTGGTAATTCTTATTCCTTGCTGAATTACAAAGGATATATTATCCCTGCCCATTCTACTGCCGGAGAATAATGGTTTGGGGAAGGAAGAGAAAAGAACATTATTTTTCCAGGCCTCTTTTCCAACAAAGAGGAAAAAGCTATCACCAAAGGGCTATGTGTTTTGCTAGGCACGGATTCTTTCTCTTTGGCAATATCTAAAATCCTCAGGTGAACCCAGAAATTCAACTTTTAGAAATATCTTCTACTGAACAAAAAGTATGAATAAATGAGAACATCGATATGTGACACTTTTATGCAATATTATTTGAAGGGGAAAAAGACGAAAACACCAGAAACCGCTTGGATATGTATTATAGGGGAATATGGAAATAAAATATGGCATATCCTAAACTATGGATATTACGCATAAAAATAATCAGTTAAATATAGATATATTTACCCAGAGAAATGTTAATGAAATATAGGTGAAAAACAGCAAGTTAGTTTATGAGTTTATACAGTTTCATGTCAAAAGAGCATGACAAGGGGCACCTGGGTGGTTCAGTCTATTAAGCATCTGTCTTCGGCTCGGGTCACGATCCCAGGGTCCTGCTCAGCGGGAAGCCTGCTTCTCCCTCTCCCACTCCCCCTGCTTGTGTTCCCTCTCTCACTTTGTCTCTCTCTGTCAAATAAATAAATAAAATCTTTAGGGACACCTGGGTGGCTCAGTCGGTTAAGCAGCTGCCTTCAGCCTGGGTCATGATCCCAGGGTCCTGGGATCGAGTCCCACATCGGGCTCCTTGCTCAGCAGGGAGCCTGCTTCTCCCTCTCTCTCCCTCTGCTTGTGCTCTCTCTGTCAAATCAATAAAATCTTAAAAATAAATAAATAAAAAGTAAAATCTTTAAAAAAAGAGTATGACAAAAATCTCTAAATATGTGAAAATATATATATGTGTACCTATATCTGGTGTATGTGTACTAGATATATTTAAACACACACACAGAGATAAGGTTGTGAAAAGATATAAAAAGATATAGAGAAATGTTCACATTTGTTAGGGTGGGGGGTGGCAGATTAAGTAGAAGAGAATATTGTTGACTGTGTCACACAATGGTACTGTTTGGTTTGTTGCCTCAAGCTAGCATTACATTTGTACTTCAAAGTAAAATCCCCAAAAGTGCACACACACACACACACACACACACACACTTGAAAGGATAAAAGTCTTCACCTGATGCTTTCAGTCTAAAAACCATTCTAATAAGGAGGAATCCTTTCACTCCTCTGAGAGGCTCCCTGGGTTCGCTTGTTACAGCAATAGACCTGGAAAAAGAAGGGAGACCCAGAGGCTAACACCCTCAGGCCGGACTGCATAATCTTCCCTTAAATTGACCAACCTGTGGAGTAACAGCCTGGAGGGCTGGGGAAGCCCAGACTCCGGAATGGTCCATCAGAACTCGGTGCTCTCAGGGAAGGATAAAAGTAGAGAAAAGGCTGCCTGATTGCCTCTTGGCTCTTCCCCAAAGGAGTTGCTCATGGTGGGAGTGGGGTTTTTCCATGGCAGAGGAAGAGGAAAAATCAGATCACATTTCCTACAGGCAGAGCCCTATTTATTCAGGGAGATCTTGGGGCCCTTGCTGCTCATAACAGGAGCATGCTCCCTGGGTCCTGGCCTTGATGTACACCGTGAGAAATCTTTTCTCTCTTTCCTCCTCTCCTTTCTTTCTTTCTTTGCTTTTTTTTTTCCCCCCTGGTCTTAAGTTTGTAGGTGTTGCTCCCTAAAATGCAAAGGTTCTAGAGAAGTGCCATGTGTGGCCATTATTAGACCAAGTGCAAAATGTGTTCTGTCATTTCATATAATCCTCATGACATCCCTAGGAAAGATTTACTGGCTGCATCACCTTTGATCAATCACTTAGCCCCTCTGAACCTCCATTTTCAGCCTCTGGAAAATGGGGATAACAACACCTCTTTCACAGAAGGTTTTTTTTTTTAAGATTTTATTTATTTATTTATTTGACACAAAGAAAGAGAGAACACAAGCAGGGGGAGCAGCAGGGGGAGAGGGAGAAGCAGTCTCCCCCCTGAGCTCATGGAAGATTTGTGAGGATTAAATGAGATGAGGGATGCAAAGTATACAGCACACAACAAATGCTTGATAAATTGTTAATTTACTCAAAATACATTTCTATCTTAAGTCCTTACACTATATATGCAGCTTAACCACACAAGGATATTGCATTCCATCTGAAAATCCGTGACAAAGAAGAATCTATGAAACTCCTGGTGCTTATATGAAGAAAACAAGACCCAGGAACTAAAATAACTGGAGAAGATCAAGGCTGCTCTGCAGAAGACCACTGAGCCAGATATCTCCCTGGCACAGCGCCAGGCCCGGAACCAGCAACACACAGCCAGTGGTCATGAAACTTTGATGAGACAGCCAGCCATCCGGTAGTGCAGGTGATGCCTCCAGAGCAGGCTTCCATAGCATCAGAAAGATAAATCCAAAGCACCAGCAGTCAGGAAAGAACGAGGGTGGGTTTTGAGCATTTAATCCATTCCCTTATTCAATAAACATTATAGAACACTTAGCATGTAACAGATGCGGCGCTCAGCCACTGCCCATAGAGAAAAGAGGAAGACATGATCACTGCCCAGCGGCAGCTCGCAGTCCAGCAGGGAAGACAAGAACAAGTCTTTGCAGGACAGTGGGGTGGGTGCGCAGATGGTGCGGGCCAGGTTTAGTGGAGGCACAAAGGACCAGAGAAGACGTCAGAAAATGACCCTCTTGTTTCTCAAATCGTACACTTGAGCAAGGCGCAAGATGTTCTGTTTAAAAAGGACTGGGCTGAGACTCAGGCTACAGCCTTTCTAAACCCTTCCTGCTTCTCTTCGGCTTTACACAAATATTTTCAACTCTCTGGGCCTTCATGTCTCAACTGAACTACATGTTTCTTAAGGTTTAGGCAGTGACCTAAGCTCTCTGTACATCTAAGCTTCCTTATCTGTAAAATGGGGATAGTAACAATACTTCCCTCCGAGGATGAAATGGCTTCGTATTGGTAAAAGTATCCAGAACAATGCCTGAGTCACATAAGCTTAAATAAAACAAATGTAACTATCCTAATGGTGGGTCACCAGGTCCGTATTGTAAACTTCTTAGCGAAAGTCTCTTCTCTTAGGAGACACTTCCAGGACCCTTACAAGCCCCAGCGGTGGGTCTTGTATCATCAGACCATGCAGCCCACCACCCTCCTTGTTGCTACCATCTACCAACCCTTGGGCCCCTGTAGTAGCTTCTGCTCATAGGGGACTATGCCCATCACAATCCCTGTGATCTCTTCAGCCACCAGTCTTCCAGGATCCTGCTCTCTCTTCATCCACTGACTTGTCATATTCTCTATCCTACCTGGGGAGCTCCTGCCCATGGGTCACACTCTCAACGCTGCCATTTTGACTTTTGACAATACGGTTTATTTTTACGTTTACTTGGAGCGTTCCCATTCATCCCTAGTTTGTACAGAGCTCTGTATAAAACATAGAGTGTTAAAGAGGTCTCTAGTTTTTCTGATGAAGGGACTAAATGAGTCATAAAGTAATGGGCTGGAATAATACTGTTAATGGCAAATTAAGTAAATCAATCCCATTCCTAAAACAGACAGATTTTTATTTTAGACATTTCTTAGTCGAAAGTCATAGTCCTAGGAGATGGAACAGGTAGTCTCTAACATTCAATAAATGGATGGAGTTGGGGAGAGCCTTTGTATTGAGTCGTTCAGAAAAAAAAGAATCTATGTATGTCAAGATTTTATTACTGCAAGAGACAGAAAATCTGTTAAAATTTAAGTAAGTCCCTGTCTTCGTTTCTAAAATATTCTAAATAAATTCTATTCTAATTTTTTTCTGAATAAAATATTCCTCTACTCCCTCTTCCTGTCTTCACCAGCCTTCCTTACTCTTCATCGTGGGCTTCTTCTCCCGTGGGTATCACCTGGAGAGGACAGAAGGGACTCCTCTATCTTCGGCCTTCGCTTTATGGGATTGGGCTCCTCCCTGAATCAGCTAGGAGCCTTGGGACCCTGCTGCAGCCCACCCTCAGATTCCAGCCTTCCAGAATCCTGATCTACTGACCCAGCCTCTACAAATGCATGAGGACTCCAAATTTCTCATTTATACTTGAATTCCTCACTGCGACTGAGAGCTCTTCTCTGAACCTCCGTCTATCTATTTGGGTCTTCACGCCCTGCTTACCCCTTGCTGGAGTCCCAGCTGTCACTAGTTGTGAGACCTGGGACAAGTAACCCTAGCTTTCTGAATCTCCATCTTATTCTTTTTTTTTTTTAGTTCAATATATTTTATTCATTTTCAAGTACTTACGATTTATGTTTCTCTTTCTCTGTGATCAAAGGCATAAATTGAGATGCCAAAACCATATTTTTCTGTGTGGCTTTCAACAGAGATAGAACCTGTAACCTATGCCACATTGAAAGAATGCTACCATAGTGAACTAACCAACTTAAAAAAAAAAAAAAAGGAAGGAGGGAGGGACAGAAGGAAAGAGGGAAGGAAGGCCGGAAGGACAGAAGGAAAAAGGATCTCTATTTTCTGCACCTCTTCAGAGCTGTTGAGAGGATATGATGTAGCGTGATGGGTAGACACCGGTGTGGATATAGATTAGGATATAAATAGAGATACCTAAATATTTAAGAAACATTAGTTCTCTTCTCTGCCTGCCGTTCACTCATCTCTGCCGTGTCCATTGCTTCAAGCTTCCTTGAGTCTCCATAAAAACCTGGGTTTCCCATTCTTCAAAGACAGTCCTATGTGTCTTCCAGGCCCTCTCCCTTCATCTTCCTTCCCAGGCTGCACCGCGGAGGCCCATAACAGGATTGCTGGGTGATTCCTGAGTGCACTGCAGTTTGAAAAGCACTTCACTAGATTATTCGTTGGGCTTCAACGCAAAGTCGTCACCTCTCTGCAAGTGCCACTCATCGTTCTATCCAACTTGTCCACTTACTTCCATCTGGGCACTGTTATTTACTTTCTCCTGGCTTCTGTCTACCCAGCCACCCACCCATCCATCCATCCATGCCTCCACCCACCCATGCCTCCATCCATCCTTGAATCTGTAAGCACAGTGAGGACTTATTATGGCAAGATACTCTCCTTCCTGATGAAGATAAAAAGACAAATCAACCCCACACATTCCTTTCCCTCGGAGAGCTCCAGTCTTGTGGAGAAGGTAGCTAGTTCATAGACAATTACAAGATAATGATGCATGCTATTTGTTCAGCAGTCACAAACATTTACTTCTTGCTAGGATAACAGTTTGGACAGGAAGCTAGGGAGCACAAAGTGGGGGGGCACCCCACTCAGCCAAGGAGATCAGCATTGACATCCAAGCTGCACTAACCCTTTAAGTCTCAGCCTACACATTCCTCCTCCAGGAAGCCTTCTCTGATAACCCCTTATCAGGTGCTCTATGCTCTATCCCACAGGAATCAGCCTGCCAAAATGCCAAGGAGATACAGCCCCAGTCTTGGAACAGCATGTGCAAAAGTCTGCAGGCCAATAAGATCATGGAGCATGTGGTATGTATATTAATATATCCCCTACATTGCCGTGATTTCTGTACATATCTGTCTCCCCTACTCATCTGTGAGTTCCATAAGCACAGGAGCTATGACTTGTTGACCTCTATATTTCCAGCACCTACCATAGTGCCTGGCATATAGTAGGTGCTCAATAAATATATGGACAGGACAACAACAGGAAGATAGGTTTGGAGACGAATTTCTTCTGGAGTTAGTTCGTTGTTCATCATCTTGGACTCCCTTCTAGAGCAGTAGGATAAGATCACACAGAGAAAATTGGTTTTGGTTTAAAATTAAAAAAACAGATTTTTTTAATCAAAGGGGAAAATTATGAATTATAGCAGGTATCTGAGTCCTCTGTGAGCTAAAATTATCATTTAAAAAAAATCTATCTCATTTATTGGTAACAGTCAAAAGGGTGGAGAGGATAAAGTTCAAGTGTGGCCAAATAGTAAAACATGAGCATATATTTTTGGTTTCATTGCCTCTCCAGTTTCAAGTCCAAGGGCACATATGTTCTTCACTAGAGACTCATATACATGACTGAGTCACAGCCCCTGTGTTACATTTCTTCTGTAGATAGCACAGAGTAGGGTGCCTCTTCTGCTCATTGCTGAGAAGGGAGCCTGAGGTCGGCTGGTTTGTTCTGGTTAGGTGAGCTAAATTTGAGAGGCCTTAACTCCCACTCCCTTTAAAAATTCTACCAGGATTATGAACTTTAGAGTCAAACAGACATTACAAATCTTCTAGCTCACCAGTTTCCAACTTGCAGTCCTTGGCTCCCTTAGAATTATTGCAAGAGGTCCATGAATCTATATGGGCATCCCGCACTGGGTGTAGACTGAATTATGGTTACACCTTGCCCAAATAGGTTATATTTTACAAATCATTGTATAGTGGTTTAGAACACTGACTCTGGAGCCAGACTGCCTGGGTTGGAATCTCAGCTCTACCATTACAAGCCCATGTGCCTTCAGGCAAGACATGTTTTGTGCCTCAGTCTTCCCATCTGTAAAATGGGTGTAATAACCATACCTCTCTCATAAGATTAAATGAGCTAATATTTATACAATGCTTAGCATAGCATCTGGAACATAACAAGCACTATATAAATGTTTGTTTAATTAAAGCAAAAAATTAAACTGGTTGTGGCATATTATAGCTGTAATAATAATTGTTTGTACACATACTTAAAATTGTCTATAAGGACATAGGAAAGCCATGTTGGCCTTTTTCTTAACGACATTGACAGTGCTGGGACAGCACCTAGGACAGGGTACTTGATGGACACTATTATGTGGGGTAGGCTCTCCACCTCTTTCCTCACTGCATCCCTCTGCTCAAGAAGCTATTATGGCTCCCTATTGCTTACTGCACCAAATCCAGGAGCTTCACGGCCTCAGCAACCTGTCCACATTTGCCCTCTCTGTCCCATGCATTCTCAACAAGGGCAATATCGCCCCCAAGGGAGCAAATATTGGTTCTTTGTTGGGGATTGAAAAAAAATCTTCCTCTTTTTATGTCTATAGCACACAAACAGATCCACAGTACATAACTGATATACAATGTATCTGCGGTATTAAGATTTCACTCGAGAGAAGTAATTAAGAAAAAATTCTAAAAAGGTTTCTGGGCAATAATGAATAAAACTTTAAGAAACACTGATCTAGACTTATTTCCCTCAACAGAAAGAACACTCACAGCATAAAGAGTTGAGGAAATCATTTTGTCTTGTCTTCGGTTCTAGGCTTCCAGAGGAGTAAAGGAAAGGAGATTGACCCCTGACCTCTGAGGCCATTTTCAGCCCTGACAGTAGATGCCCCCAAGAATCAGGTGTTCACAAGGTGACTTACATACCCAGAGACTTTGCCCCTGCACAGGTGAATTTCCTTCCCACCCACTGGCCTTTATTTACTCTTGTCGTTCCCCTCCCCTACATTCCCAGAACTTCTGTCTTCTCCTCCTCCCCTTTTGAGGCCACACCTCCTCTAGGCACCGCCTCCTGTTATAACAGTGCTGGCAGGGCTGTGTGAGCTGGGATTTGAGTGATGGATGGTTTCTGAAAGCCCTAGGAAATGAGATTTCTCACTGCCCCCCAGCACGGTGCTCGGCATGAAATAGACAATAAGTATTTACTGAGTGAAAAATGTATGAATGCATGAGTGAATGAATTATATTTCTGCATCTTTCTCTTTTCTCCTCCCCATCCTTATGCATAATGTTCAAAGCGGCAAAAAACCAAAACAAAATGAAACAACACACACACACACACACCGCAAAACCACTGGACAGGGAAGGTTGCTGTAGTTTGGGTTTCTCCGGAGGCAAACCATGAGACAAGAATCTGACTGTGAATGGTGTATTTGGGAGGTGATTCTGGGAAACACTGGTAGAGGAGTGGAGAAGTGAGATCAGGAAGGAACAGATACCAAAAAAAAGTTGTGATATTAAGCAAGTCACCACTATAGACAGCCAGAGCTTAATTTGACTGGAGAATTCTGGGAAGCAATGTAGTTACCCTCACAAGAGAGGAAGGGGTACTGATCCACCAAGTTCCATTAAACAATGTTTGAGAGCTGTGCCCAGGGGACACTAACTCCCTGGTAGTTCCAGCCTACAGCAGTTGAGGGCATATGGTCACTGGCATCTAGAGAATGCCCTCTAGCAAAGAGACCTGGGCACTGAGAGTTCTCTTCAGGCCAGAGACCAAGGAAACAATTAAGGCCCAGGGATATGGGGGGACCTTCAGCATCTGCTACAGGGGTACAGTGAGGAGGGAGAGAGAAGGTCTGCTTGAAACTTTCCTTTCTCCCCTTCTCCAGGTCTTAAGCACAATCCATCCCAAACTGATAGACTCTCTTACTTACATAAGACACCTTGCATTTTTAAATTTTTCTTTCACTTTTCTGAGGCATCAACCCAAAGAGGATACCCCTGCAATGTTGCACAGCTCCAGAAGGGGGCGCAATGTCCATCCCTGGATAGGGTTCCTGGAATTAGGAGGTGTCCTGCATGAGAGGCAGGGAGGGCCCCAGTGCTGGTTGTGGAGGCGTATTACTCTGTCTCCATTTGACAGCTAAAGACCTGTAGCACCCTGTAATCAGGGACAGAATGGGTGAGGAGATAAGCACTTCCGCAGAGGCCTGAACTCTTTTCCAGGAGGTGCTGTGTTTAGGATGTTGTGGTCTTGTTATGCGTGGGGCTCTATTCCTCCAGGTCCTTCCTGTCCAGTAGGACCCACCAAACCTAAGCCACTCCTGCCCCCATACTGCCCCCTGTGCAGCTCTGAGCAAGGTCAGAGGCAAAGAAACACAGCCCCCGACACTCGATCCCACGCAGAATTGGGCAGGAAAGGCCCTGAGCGTTAGACACTAACTTCCTGTAAGGCTGCGGACAAACCATGTAGCTTCTCGACCCTCATTTGCCTCGTGTATGGAATGGTTCAACCCTCCTGCTGACACTGACAGATAAGGCACAAGAAGGTGTTTTGTCAGACTGTAAAGGGCTATACAAAATATTATCACTTGTCGTGACTAACCTCTCCTTCCTGTAGCCCCTGGTGTGCTTGTGTCAGAGCCACACAACAGCACTTCCGCTTTCTCCATCACTGCTTTTCAGATGCCTCGCCCACGGTGGGTGCCATGTTCTCTCCCGTCTCCGCGCCTGCCGGCGAGCTAGTCCTCCGCTCTGTCTCTGTCCTCCTAGTTCCTCCCTACTCAACTCTCAGGACTCATCCCATGACACTGCTTCAAGGCGTTCTTCTTTTAAGTAGGCTGCACATCCACCGCGGAGCCCAACGCAGGTCTTGAACTCATGCCCCTAAGATCAAGACCTGAGCTGAGGTCGAGAATCAGACCGTTAACCGACTGGGCCACCCAGGCGCCCCTGGGCGTTCTTTCCTGACGCCGTCCTCTTCCGTGGGAGTCGGATGTCCCACCTCTGCGTGCCCAATGTTCCCTGAACTCCCCTTTGTTGTTTGTTGCCTTCTTTGTCTCCTCCACCAAAATGGAAACTCCTGCAAAGCAACAGGCCCCGATTAGTCTGCTAGGGCTGCTGTAACAAAATACCACAGACCGGTGGGCTTAAACAACAGAAATGTATTTTCTCACAGTTCTGGAGGCTGGAAGCCCAAGATCAAAGGTGTCAGCGGGGCTGGTTTCTCTGAGGCTTCTCTCCTTGGCTTGCAGATGGCTGCCTTCTGGCTGGGTCCTCATACGGTCCCGCCTTTGTGCAGGCCCTTGCTATCTCTTGGTGCATCCAAATTTCCTCTTCTAATGAGGACACAAGTCAGATTGAATTATAGCCCACTCTGTTGGCCTATTTTAACTTAATCACTTCTTTCAAGGCCTTATTTCCAATTATAGTCACATTCTGAGATACTAGGGGCTAGGGCTTCAATAGATTTGGGAGGATATAATATGGCCCATAACAATATGTGCACATGTTCTCTTTTCAGCAACCTCAGCCAACAACTAAGCAGGTGGGGGTACTAGGGCCTCACTGTTTTTGCCCAATGGGGGACTCTTCTAATGGGCAATCTTTGTTCCAAAGATTCCCTGTAGGTTGTCCCAGACTTTCTCAGATCTAAATCATGGCCTGAGCCTCTCCTAGCACAAGCCTGCTCTTCCCTCCTTGTGTCTTCTACAGGCATTATCCCCAGCAAACCTCTTGCACCAGTAACTCTGGTTCAGTGGACCTTACTGACAGAGTTTTACACACACACACACACACACACACACACACAGGTAACGAACCCATGGGTATGACTAACACCTAAGCCCTCCATGCAGCATGGAAAGACCTACTCAGTTAGCTAACTAACAGAGGCTAAGCGCCTACTCTGTGCAGGAACATTGTTCCTCTCCCTCAGCAAAGCCCTGTGTAATGAGGAAGACAGAGAGGAAAATAAGCCAGCAAAATACAGTGTGATATCTTTGTGTATACATGCATGCTTCTAATTGTTTAAGTAAATAGAAACTTCTAATGAGTTCCCAATGTTCTCATCCTACTGTTTTCTTTAGTTGGGTGAACATCCTCCTGCAATCTTGTTCTTGTTTATTATTTTGCTTTGCAAAGTCTTCTACTTCTGACACAACAAATTTAAACTTGAATGCACATCCAGTTGGGGAATTCTGATAAATTCTAAGTTGGGGATTTGAATTAATGAGTTCCTGAATAACAGAGTTGATTATATTGTCCATAGTGTTCCAGTTGCTGGTGTTTTGCTGGTTTTGGCCCTGGAATGACTGATAAGCAGCAGATCTAATGATGACAGTAATGACTGAGGTCCAGAAATAATAAGACTTAAGCCATAGTCATATTAAAGCCAATAACAATAATAAGCATCTACCCATACATTAAGGTATGGGTACATTACATACAGAGCTAATACAAATTAGCTCACTAATTTGTACCTGTAACCTAAGAAACCACAGCAAGAGACTGCTGAGAGAAGAACAAAGAACACCACAGAGAAGCCAATATTCTGTAGTATCACAGTTGGATTTTAGAGCTCTGTTCTAAAAAACTCTAGAAGGATTTGTTGCCACACTTGGGGAGTTCACAGCAAGGTAGAAGTTGAGCCACGTATTAGGTGTCTGAATCACTTATGAAAGGGCCTGAATTGTATCTTTGACACAGAAGTATCTATGTATGCCAGAGCTCCTGGCATTTTATGTACATTTGCATATTATATTATACATTATAGTTTTATATATTATCTGTTATGTATCACCTACTGTGAATATAGATATCCACTTGTAAAAAATCTGGGTCCCTGTTCTCAGGCCTGTGTGAGAAGTCCAGCACCTCCCTGAGACTTCTGGGGGCTTGCTCTGCCTAAGAGGATGGCTGGAAGTCTCCTTCTATAGCTCACTTGGCCTCCCTGACACTTGCTTGATTCCTCTTGTCCATCCTGCACACCATTAAGCCTCAGAGGTTGTTGTCCCTTCTGACCCTTTGCACCCCTGCATCCCCATATTCTTTTTCCCCTTCACTCTTCGTAGCAGTACCAACACTTCCTGACTGTATAAGAATAACCAAAGCAGGTAAAGGGCAGCCTAAGTCAACTAAAGAATTCCTCTAAATCAACAATAAAAGGCAACCAGTTTTTTTAAAAAGTGGAGAAAAGAACCAGCCCAGAAATGAGAGTGAAGACTTCACTTACTAAATCTCTCCGAAAGAAATGGAAAAAAGGCTCAAAGTGAAATGGTTTACCCAAGGCCACAGAAAGAGTTGATGGCAGAGGAAGGAGAATTACTCAAGCTTTCCTAATTCCTGCTTGAGCCCTTCACCCTATCCCCCACCCCAACCACCAAATACCTGCCCAAGTCAGGTTGCTTCAGGACCACTGAGCCTTCCAGAATTTCCACACTGATTAGTCAACAGTGGAAAATCTGAAGAGATGCAAGTAAGAAAAAGAAACTAAACCAGGCCAGAAGAGCAATGCAACATGCATGGTGGGGGTCAAGTCCTCCTATTCCATCTTCATTTCCTGTGACAGGAAACACAGTCCCTGACATCCAGGCAGACTCTGAGCCTGCGAGCATGAGGAAGCTGGCCAAAGACATGGGTCAGCTGGCACTCAAGGGGGCAGAAGGACAGGCAGAGGTAGGCACCCCAGACAGGGAAGCTAGCAACCAGCCCGAGGGCAACGATGGGGCCCCCTCGTCTTGAGTCTGACCATGCCCACGGAGGGTTATTAAAGAGACCTGCTGTCCCCACCTGGTCAGGGAGCCCTGGCACCGGTCCAGCAGCCTCTTCTCCAAGCCCCTGTCCCAGGCAGGCCAGGCCAGAGTGAAAAGGCACCCCCAGAGGCCCGTGTGGTCCCCTACCCTGGGAAAGCTCTCCAACTGGACCCTCAGGCTCCACTCGCCCACCACCTCCTCACCTTGCCCTGGGTACACTTTCAAGACCCTGTAGCTGCAGGATGTTATTGATTCAGAGGGCACCTGGGTGAACAGCCTCCACAAGAATGCGCCTCCCCCAGTGGCCTGGGCAGGAACCACATCCCAGCTCTGCCCTGACTTCTCCCTAAGCCCAACCTTCTGGGTCAAAAACTTGTATCCCCCTTTAAAAAACAAAACAAAACAAAACAAAACAAAAACACACTTCTAACCTTTTTAAAAACTTTAAACCTTTTATCAGCAGAGAGGGAGGGAACTGATTTTTTTTTTTTTTTTGGAAGGCATTGTAAACTAACCTGACCATCTATGCAGCTCTGCATTTTCCTCATGCAGCTCCACAGACCCACTTCTAGGGAAGGGGTTTTGTGCTCAAAACTGTCTGATCAACTTTCAGTCCTTTCCAGCAAGATAAGTGACACCTAGGACCCAGGAAATAAGTGCTGATGATTTGTGGGGGAAAAAATAAGTAAAAATAAAAATGGAGAAGACTTGACTTCAAAATAGACATTTCAAAAAAGAGGACATACCAATCTCTAGTAAGCACATGAAACAGTATCCATAGGTGTTCATGTAAATACCCTGTAAATTTCTTTGGCTACCTCATCATTCATCAGGGAAACACAAAACCAAAGAAGATGTGATATATATACACAATAGAATATTACTCAGCCATCAGAAAGGATGAAATCTTACCATTTACACTGATGTGGATGGAACTGGAGGGTATTATGCTGGGTGAAATAAGTCAATCAGAAAAAGGCAATTATCATATGGTTTCACCCATATGAGGAACATAAGAAACCAGGGGAGGGAGGGAAAAACGGAATAGGAAGAAATCAGAGAGGGAGACAAACCATGAGAGACTCTTGGCTATGGGAAAGAAACTGAGTGTTGCTGGAGGGGAGGTGGGTGGGGGGATGGGGTAGCTGGGTGATAGGCATTAAGGAAGGCACATGTTGTGATGAGCACTGGGTGTTATATGCAACTGATGAAAGACTGAACTCTACATCTGAAACTAATGATGGTCTATGTGTTGGCTAATTGAATTTAAATTAAAAAAAAAATCAAACCAGGAGAGGTGCCTGGCTGGCTCAGTCAGTAGGCCATGTGACTCTTGATCTCAGGGTGGTGAGTTCAAGCTCCATGTTGGGTGTAGAGATTACTTAAAATAAATCAATAAAATTAACGACAATAACAACAACAAACATGGGATGCCATTTCAAAGCAACCAGAATGGCTAAATTTTAAAGGGATGGCAAAATAGCAAGTGTTAGCAATGATGCAGAGCACCTAGAACTTGCATACGTTGCTAGTGGGAGTATATGATGGTACAGTCCGTTTGATAAACTGTCTGGCAGTTTACTGTAAAGAAATATACCCACACTAAACCCCAGGAATTCCAGTTCTAAGCATACCCGAGAGAGAGAAAATGTATGTCCACAAAAGACTTGTGCAAGAACATTCATAGCATCTTTATTCCTAACAGTGAAACCTGTAAACAAACCAAATGTCAGTCCAGAGGAGAATGGTTAAGCCAATTATGGTATTTTTGTACATTGAAACATAATGAGAAGAAGAAGAACTACTGATATACATATGGACATTGATGAATCTCAAAAATATTATATTGAGCAAGACACAGATGAGTACATACTGTTTGATTCCATTTGTAAATTTCCATGTGAAATTCAAAAACAGAACTAATCTATGCTGACAGAAATCAGAATATCTGTTACCTAGGGTGGAGGTGGGACAAAGTGACAAGAAAGGGACACTTTCTGGGTAATGGGCAAGTTCTCCATCTTAATTAGGATGGTGGTTAAAAGAGGATAAACAGGGGCGCCTGGGTGGCTCAGCCGTTAAGCGTCTGCCTTCAGCTCAGGTCATGATCCCAGGGTCCTGGGATCGAGCCCCACATCAAGCCCCGCATCGGGCTCCCTGCTCCACGGGAAGCCTGCTTCTCCCTCCCCCTGCTTGTGTTCCCTTTCTCGCTGTGTCTCTCTCTGTCAAATAAATAAATAAAATCTTAAAAAAAAAAGAAGATAAACAATTGTCAAAACTGATTGAACAGTACACCTAAGATCTGTGCAATTTATGGCATTAATTTATACTTTAAAAATCCTCATGCCTAGGCTACATCCTGGTCTAATTAATCAGAGTTTCTGGGGACAGAATGTAGGCGCCAGTATTTTTTAAAATCTTCCCCAACAAGGGCCTCACCTTCCATGACTGAAAATTCCACCATGGCATTTCCATTAAAAAACAAAATAAAACACTCTCGGGGCACCTGGGTGGCTCAGATGGTTAAGCGTCTGCCTTCCGCTCAGGTCATGATCCCAGGGTCCTGGGATGGAGCCCTGCATTGGGATTCCTGCTCAGCAGGGAGCCTGCTTCTATCCCTCCCTCTGCTTCTCCCCCTGCTCATGTTCTCTCTCTCTCTGTATCTCTGTGTCTCGAATGAATAAATAAAGAAATCTTAAAAAAAAAATAAGATAAAACACTCTCTTTGTATTTTTTAAAGGAGCCAAGTCAAACCAGAACCAAGTTAAAAAAAATACTTTTTTTTCCCCTATTCCATTCATATTTTTTAATGGATCACCACCGAGAATGAAAAGGAAAGGAACTAACACTTACTGAGCATCTACCATGTGCCAGGCACTGTACTCTGTGCTTTATACTCATCATCTAATCTTTGGAACAATCCTTTTGGTAATTATTACCTACATTTTGGAAAAGAAATCCTGAGAGTCCATAAAGATAGGTAATGTGCCCAAAATTTAAAAAAAGGGGGGGGGGCAGGGCACCTGGGTGGCTTAGTCAGTTAAGTGTCTGCTCTTGATTTCAGCTCAGGTCATGATCTCAGGGTCATGGGATTGAGCATTAAGGAGGGCATGTGACATAATGAGCACTGGGTATTATATAAGACTGATGAATCACTGAACTCCACCTCTGAAACTAATAATACACCGTATGTTAATTAATGGAATTTAAAATAAAGAAATAAAGAATTTTAGAGGGTTTTTTTCTTTTTTCTTTTTTTTTCAATTTTTTTTTCATTTAGAGGGATTTTAAAAGACGATTTAAATGAGCCATACTCTGTAAACTAGTCACTTAATTTCCAAATAGTTTGATCAGGGGAATGCTATAGACATAATGTGTCTGAGTGTCTTCAAGCTTTTAGAGACATCTTGGTAGGAGGTTAGAGGGAGATTGTCTAAGATGAATGTCAATAAGAATCATTGCAACAAATATTTATTGAGTGTCATGCACTGCATTAAACACTCTATGTTACTTCATTAATCCTTCAGCTTTATAAAAAAGGCACAGTTCTCACAACTATTTTACGATGAGGAAATTGAGGTTCAGAGAAGTTAAATAATGTCTAGGGATGCACAGCTAGGAAATGACAAGATGAAGATAAAGGCCAAGCTGTTGACTATAAAACCCTGGCCTCTGCAAGGAGAATGGCTCACCTTCTTGAGCATATATACTATGTGGGCACTGTTCTAAGCATATTGCAAGTGTTTAATCATTTGATCCTTGCAATAGTCCTATGAGTTGGGTACTAAAATTATCCTCATTTTATAGCAGAGGAAAAGGAAGCACAGATTAATCACCACGTAACTAGTTGAGCAACCATTCCTAAAGAGTGCTAATTGCTGACTGCAAGAAAGTAGGGGGAAGAGCTCCAAGGCCACAGTGAACTGTCCCCACTCTGACCTTTTCATTCAAAATTTACTCGGATAAAGACCGTGATCTACTGCCCAAATACGGGAAAGCATGAATGTGGTGGGGTAAGTTATACTGGATGGCAGAAAAATCCGGATGCAAAAAGATCTCAGTGGTCTGCAATAATGACCTCAATCTAACAAGATGTAACTGTGAGAGAATTAATCAAATCCTAAACAGGTCCAAAAAATAGATCAATCAGAGGCAAAATGAATAAATAGTGATACACGTAAAAGAATTGTGTAGAGTTTAGGTGACTGAAAGTGTGGCTTGAGTAATGGATGATAGCCAAAAGCTACCACTAGGTATCCATTCCCACCCCTGTGCGTGTGCACACACACACAGCATTTGGAAATTAAAAATAAGAACACCCTTTCAGAGTTACTACAAAATAACTAATAGATCAGGGCAGACAAAGACAGCATCACTAGAGAGGCTTTACTTTAATCTGGTTAAATGTATTATCATATCTGGGAAGAAGATTAGGGACACCAGTAGGGGGTTTGGTCAACAGTTGGAGCGAAGATATAGGCAAATCACATGAGCAAAGGGGAAAAGAATCCTAGATTCGTGAACACAAGCACTTAGTTCTTGCGACAGGTTTATCTTTGTAGAGTGCATGAATGTGGAATATTACTACAGATGAGGGGCAACACAACTGTTAGGACAACATTCTGGTCTTGAGAAGGAATTTAAGGACACTCTACCCTACCCTCATCGGAGGAATGTGTGACATTATCAAGAGTAAGGGTATTTTAGGACTATGGTGTTGGGTGTTAGAGGAAGTGAGAGGGTTGACTGAGATGCAGTGAGCAAAGAATTTAAGAGCTATTGTGATCCTCAAGCAACATGATCATGTATATAAAAAGTTACAAAAGGAACTTTTGTACACTGTTAGTGGGAATGTAAACTGGTATAGCCATTATGGAAAACAGTACATTATACAACTGTATAATTTAATTTCTTGCCTCGGGGTGCCTGGGTGGCTCAGTTGGTTAAGCGACTGCCTTCAGCTCGCGTCATGATCCTGGAGTCCTGGGATCGAGTCCCGCATCGGGCTCCCTGCTCAGCAGGGAGTCCACTTCTCCCTCTGACCCTCTTCCCTCTCGCGCTATCTCTCATTCTCTCTCTCTCAAATAAATAAATAAAATCTTTAAAAAAAATTTAATTTCTTGCCTCAAGAAATTAAAAATAGAACCACCATATCCAGAGACAAGAAAATCTCTATTTCAAAGAGATTTCTACTCCCATGTTCACTGCAGCATTATTCACAATAGCTAAGACATGGAAACAACCTGTTTGTCAATGATGACTGGATAAAGAAAATGTGAGATAGGGCTGCCTGGGTGGCTCAGTCGGTTAAGCGTCTGCCTTTGGCTCAGGTCAAGATCCCAGGGTCCTTGGATCGAGCCCCACATTGGGCTCCTTGCTCAGCGGAGAGCCTGCTTCTCCTTCTCCCTCTGCCTCCCTCTTCCTGCGGCTCCCCCTGCTTGTGCTCTCTCTCTCTCTGTCAAATAAATAAATAAAATCTTTAAAAAAGAAAAAAAAGAAAATGTGAGATATACACACATACACACACACACAAAGTGGAATATTACTCCACCTTGAAAAGGGAGGAAGTCCTGCTTTATGATAACATGGATGAAACTGGAGAGCATTAGGCTAAGTGAAATAAACCAGGCAGAGAAAGACAAATAATGCATGGTATCATTTATATCTGGAACTTTAAAATAAAATGTGAAACAGAGGGCACAATGGCGGTTCCAGGGCTAGAGGATGGGGGAAATTAGGGAGATGCTGATAAAGGGGTACGAACTTTCAGTTATAAGAGGAACAAGGGGTGAGGATTTAATTTATTGCATGGTGACTACTATTGAAAATATTGTAATGTATAATTGAAATGTGCTGAGACAATAAAACTGAAGTGTTCTTACCAAAAAAAAGGAAGAAAAAAGGTATATTTATGCAAGGTGATGGGTGTGTTAGTTAACTCATTGGCAGGAATTCTTTCATAATGTATATGTATATCAAATCATCACATTGTATATTTTAAATATTAGAGTTGATTTTAATTAACTTATTTGTTAATTTACTAATTAAATATTGTTTAATTAATATTAAGTAACAAAATATATTAAATTTTTCTTTATTATACTTCAACATGGCTAAAAGTTTTTTTAATTGCAAAGAATCTACAAAAAAACTAGAACTAAAAAGTGTGTTTAACAAAGTTGTAGGACACAAGATCAATATACAGAAACCAATTATATTTCTATAAACTACCAGTAAGCAATTTTAAAATGAATTAATTCCATTTATAATAGCACTACAGGAATATAGTACCTAGAGATAAATTTAACAAGAGAAGCACAAATCTGTGTATTGAAAACTACACACCATTGCTAAGTGAAATTAAAGAGGACATAAAAATGGGGAGATATATAAAATCCATGAGTTGGAAATTCAATATTGGTAAGATGGCAATTTTCCCAAATTGCTGTATAGATTCAATGTAATACCTATCAAAATCCCAGTAGGTTTTTTTTTTTTTTGGTGGATGCTGAAAAGCTGTTTCTAAAATTTATATAAAAGTGCAAAGAACCTAGAATAGTAAGACAATTTTGAAAAAGAAATACAAAGTCAGAGGACTTTATTTGGTTCTGAAACTTACTACAAAGCTATGATAGTGAAGAAACAATAAACATTTAGGTGGATGGAAGAGAATGGAGAATCTAGGAACAGATCTTCATGTATATGGTCAATTGATTTTTGAGAAAGATGCCAAGTAAATAAATGGGAAAGGATAGTTCTTTCAACAATAGATGCTGGGACCATCAGACAAACATCTGTAAAAAAATGAAACTCAACCTTTACCTTACACCATACATAACGACTTAAAAGAAAACACAGGATGAAATCTTCACAGCCTTGAATTAGGCAAAGAGTTCTTTATATATAACACAAATAAAAACAATCAAAGACAAAATCCAACCAATTGGGCTTTATCAAAATGCAAATTTTTGCTCTTCAAAAGACACAAGAGAATGGAAATATTTGCAAAACATATATCTGATAAAGGACTTGAATCCAGAATATATAAAGAACTCTTATAATTCAGCAGCAAGAGGACAAACAACCCAATAAGAAATGAACAAAATATTTGAATAATCACCTCACCAAAGAAGATATATAAATGGCAGGTGAGTACATGAAAAGATATTTAACATCATTAGTTATCAGAGAAATGCAAGTTAAAACCAAAATGATGTACCACACCACACCTACTAGAACGGATAAAACAAAAAAGACTAACCGAGTGTTTGTGAAGATGCGGAGAAACACATTCATTGCTAGTGGGAACATAAAATGAGACAGCCACTTTGGCAAAACTTCAGCACTTTTTAAAAATCCAAACATACCCTTATCAATTGACTTAGCAACTCAACTCCTAGGTATCTAGCCAAAAGAAATGAAAATGTATGTCCACACAAAAACCTGTACACAAATATTCACTGCAGTATTATTCATAATAGTCCCCAAACTGCAAACAGCATCTTTTAACTGGTAAATTGATAGACAAAATGTTGTATGTCTATAGAGGGGAATATTATTCACAATGAAAGCATTATACTAAATGGAACGAGGCAGGCACAAAAGGCTACATATTATATGATTCCATTTATATGAAAATTTTAGAAAAGGCAAAATTGTAGACAGATCGGTGGTTGCCTAGGGCTGGGGTGGGAGCAGAGATGGATTGCAAACAGGCACAAGGGAACTTTTTGTGGTCATGAAAGTGCTCTAAAACTGAATTGTGGTGATGGCTGCCTAATTGTATAAACTCACTAAAATTCAATGAAGTGTACACTTAAGATGGGTGATTTTTATGGTATCTAAATTAAACCTCAATAAGGATGTTTTAAACAAAACAGAAAGCTATTGTGACTTCATAGCACCCTTTCTGGCTCACCTTAGAAATATCTGGTGCCTGTATAACTCTGGTAAAATTGTCCTTGAACTTTCCTTTCCATACCCTCTGAAGACCTGACATGGATGGTTTAGCAAGCAGCTCTAACCCTGGTGGACAGATTTTCTTTCTCTTGGAGGAGGTTAGGAGAAAACCGAGAAAATCTTGACTGTATTTCCCAGGAGCACGTAAAGAAGAGCATGATTAGGATGGAAAAGACCTTACAAATCATACCGTAGTCTCTATCATTCTTCTATCAAATACCTTTTGGAGTTTTCCTGTTCAGATAAGTGCTGTGTCTATAAAATAGTGAACAATATGGACAAGGTCCTTGTCCTCCCAGAGCTTATCTTCTAGTAGTTGTGAAATTGAGGAGGGATGGATAGACAGGCAAAGTAAAAGGAAAGTACCTTAAGTACTCAGGAGAGAGTTAAAACCATGATATTAGAAAATGACTGGACCACAAGAGGGAGCCAGTCTTGCAAAGATGAGAAGGAGGAGCATTTTAGGCACTTTTTTTTTTTTTTAGTGTACTTTGTCCCTTGAGGCTGTCTATTCCCTCTTTGCTCAGATTAAAATTCAGAGTCAGTAAATATAATCACTCCCTCAACTTCCTTAATCACATTAATTTCTCACACTGGTTGGCAAAATCACAACACTGTTAAAAATCCAACTGTCCACCTAGACTGGTCTCACCTCAAACTTGTCACCAGGAACTTAAGAAGGCCCTTGCCGTTTCCCAGCTAACGTCCCACATCTGCTTCATCCAGTCACTTTCCTACATTCTACATTACTACAGTCACTTTCTGCTTTTCTCTCCTCTCCCCCATTCTCACTCCCAGTTGATGACTGTGCTACTTACCTCATTGAGAAAACTGAACAGTCAGAAGACAATTTCCACGGATTCTTACCACATCTACATGTCCATATGGGTGTATCCCCTTAGACCCTGCCTTATCTGCTATCAGTCAGGATGCACTCTCAGGGCTCCCATATAAAACCTCATGCACTAGTGCATGAGATGCCATCCTCTTGTAGACTTAGGAACACCAAGCCAGCAAACCCTCCCACTCTATTCTACATCATGAATTTTTCCTCTACTGGATCATCTCCATTGGTAGACAAACAAATCATTTCAAGCATATTAAAGACAAACAAATAAAAATCTCCCCTTGACTGTATTTCCCTCATTTGGTTACCATCTTATTTCTCTGTAATCTTTTGTAGCAGAACAATTGTCTATACTGTATTAGCTGCCTCTAATTCCTTTTCTCCTGTTCTTGTTTAAATTCTCTCCAGTCCAGATTTTGTGCCACCATTGTTCTGAAACTGGTCTTTTCAAGGCCAAGAAAACAAATGCAATTAAAACCCTACCATAAAGAAAAATGAATGAAGCAGCTCTGAGTGAGAGAGGAATGTAGGGAGTGTGTGTGTGTGTGTGTGTGTGTGTGTGTGTGTGTGTGTGTGTGTGAGAAGATCCTGAATTATAGCAGCTGGGTTGACCACCTGTATCATAAAAATTATTTAGATAATTAGTCTTCTTTCCACTCCATTTGAGCCATATTTCCTTTCCATATATTTCCCTGACTGTCTTTGGAATTTACTGTTGCCCAGCTTCTTCAAGCAGTCTAAATATTAGATGAACCTGCTCACCATTCAGGGAGAAGAGAGTAAAACAAAATCATAGCAGTGAATGAGAGAGTCTTCATTTATGTTTTGTATCTGAAATTAATGTGAAACCTCAGAAACCTAAAAGTCTCTTTAACCTAACCAGGAATAATTTTAAAATTCTGAGAAAGATGGGGCGTGTGGGTGGTGCAGTCAGTTAAGCTTCTGACTCTGGGTTTGGCTCAGGTCATAATCTTGCAGTTGTGGGCTCCAGCCCTGCATTGGGCTCCGTGCTCAGTGCAGAGTCTGCTTAAGATTCTCACTCCTTCCCCCTCTGCTCTTCCACCTCTCTCTCTCTCTCAAATAAATAAATAAAATCTTAAAAGAAAAAAGTCTAAGAATTGCTCCCAAACAATATCCCTCTATGCTAAGATAAATGTAGTTGCCAGGTGTGATGATTTTGCAGCTCTCCATCTCTGTAAATGGCCTCGCCAGGAATTATATATACTAACCTCAGGCAGCTTAGAAAGTCTGGCTGCAGTACTTGGCTTGCTGATGTTATCAGCAGGAACAACTGTGACTTACTTCAATGAGGTGGCCTCAACTCCTTTTGTGGACAAGGTGGTTCCTACTGGAGACAGCACCAAATGAGGTAGACTTTTCACAACTGTCCTGGTCAGTTGGTTAATACAGAAATAGCAAGTGGATAGTGCAGATCAGTGTTTAGCAAAATGCAAGTCACAATCCATTATCAGATTATGAAATTAACTTGGTGGGTTGCCCAATTTTTAAAAGGTGAAATCAAATAGAAAATATCAGAGTTCATTACACATACTCAGGGCATGACATAGTTCATGAGACTCTGGTTGGAGTTGTGAAGAAGTGTGTCCTGGATCATAAAATTAAAATTTAAAAAATTAAAGCCACCAGTCTAAATCCATTCCTAATAAAATAGCCAGTGTAGTTCAACACACGAATCCAAATTAGAGGAACTTTGGAAAAAATATCCCCATCATTCTCAGCATCATATATCACTAAGCATGAGCAGAAACAAGGGAAATCCAGAGCACCTTAAAGAGGGGCTTTCATACACATGACTAGGTGAAGAGCTTGAAATTAGTCTCTAAAAACTAAATTGCCATCGTGGAGGCTTTATAGTTTACAAACCACACTCACAAACTTGATCTCATTTGAGTATCTTGTCTATCTTTTCTAGTAAGTAAGACAGGAAGGCAGTGGCATCTGAGGCAGGTTTCAGTGATCCGTGCAGTTTAGGTCAGGAGCCCAACCAGCAGCTGGGAGAAAGGATCTAGCCCCACAAGCCTCAGGGAGAAAGTTGGCAAGGGTAAAGAACTGTGTGTGGGTCCCAGCCAAATTAACTAGGGTTCAGGGCAGAACTCCAGTTCCAGGAGGGAGAAAGGGAAGGATGAACAGGAACTGGGGCAGAAGCCCAGATATTAAACAAAGCACACAGATAGCCAGGTCCATCTCCAGCACGTGGGATTCCATGCTCACACCTGCAGGCTTCCAGAAGCCCATGACTGGCTTTTGAAGAAGAAACAGAAACACACCATGTGGATGAGGGGGCAGAATGGAGAGGTTATCAAGCACTTACAAAGACATGAAGAGACTAGTGGGGAATGGCAAGTTAATCAATCAGACTAGCATGAGTAGAGTTGCCAGATAAAATGGAGGATGCTTATTTAAATTTGGAATTCAGATAAATAATGAAAGCCTTTTAGTGTAAGTATGTTCCATGCAATATTGGGGACACATTTATACCAAAAAATGTTGCTTATCTGAAATTTAAATGTAACTGGGCATCCTGTATTTTTATTTACAGAATCTGACAACCCTTACCTGTGGGTGTTATGAAGGATGAGGTGGGAAGGCTTTGGCAGAGCAAGATCAGAAACGATCTTGTGCGCCATGCTTGGCAGATAATGGGGAGCCATGAAAGTTTTTAAGCAGGAGCATAATATAATCAGATTTGCATTTTAGAATCAACTTTTGGAGAACAAAACAAGAGTTGAGAAAGTCAGGAACTGAGACCAGAAAGCTGTTTCAATAGCCTAGACTCTAGGAGTATTGAATTTAATTTCTTTCACTTCACAATTCGGCCGAGTGCTAGGGAGATTCCAAGGTTCAATCAAGCTGAAGAGACCAATCTTTTCCTTTTTCAAGAGCTGTTCTTTGTTTTGAGGAACAAAGAATGTTCTGAAGGTGGGGTATATTTTTTGCCTTGCCCAAACCCTGTGTCAATCAAATCCTTCTTGAGGGTGCTGTAAAGATAAGGTGTGTATATCAATCCCCTGCTAGTAAGCTCAATGTCTTTTTCACCACTGCATCCCCAGTAGGTAATCAATAAACATTTGTTGAATGAGTCCCTTAAGGACAAAGTCTACGTCTTCCTCATCTTTGTTTCTTTAGCACCTGACCCAGGGCTGGGAATAAGTTTCTCAGAAAATAGTTCTTGATTAAAGTGGTCTAATTAATTAACAACCAGAAGTGCTTCCTATTAACTACACTTCTCCAACATTATTTCAAAGGTACAATCCAGCATAGTTTTCACTCGAATGCAAAAGAAGCCTGCCTCTTACATTGGACCAGAAAACTGTTTTCAAAAGCTGCAGAATCATAGATTGGATGGAGTTTTAAGGGTAATCTTCCTTGTGTATGTGAAAATGTGAGGGTTTAGGATTGTGTGTGTGTGTGTGTGTGCGTGCGCGCGTGTGTGTGGCATTTTCCTAATTGCTTCCAGAAGCTTTGTCTTTGCTTGGGTATTAGTGAAGCTAGATCTTAAGTAAATGCTTCTCGGGTAGATCATCATAAAGTGGTATGAATTAAGTGTTTGTCTTCCATCTACCAGTATCAGTACAGTTACTTCTGCATGTATTTTTCCAAGGCTGAAGTGTGAACTTCTTGAAGGCAGGACTTCATAGTCACAGAACTTTCACTAATACTAGGTTTGTTGAATTTTCAAGAGCAGGAAGCCAAAAGGGAAAGAATAATTCTAGGAAGCACATGGGATTAATAAAAATACAATTAAAAAATTATTACAGTCCTCCATTAGTGGAGATTATATTCCAAGCATCATACCAGGGTGGGGGCTTTACATGTATTTTTAAAATTCTGATGAAATTTCAATCCTAAAACCTTCTCTTTGAGGTAGGTGACATTATGCTTGTTTTCTATTTCTTTATACAGAATCAGAACTGATAAGAAACTTGCCCAGCTAATAGATTAGCAGGGCTGAGATCAGAACCTAATTCCAAAGTCCAGGCTCTCACACATCGGGAGTTGTCATTGTTTTAAGTGTGTATGGGAGAGATGAAGAATATTGTTAGAGTGCCTATAAGAGCTCTACTTTAATCAGCAACCATGTAGTACTCCAGAGGACTAAAGTTTGATCTTCTTTGTAATGATGTGTGAGTATACATGTGTGGAAGAAATATGGAAGTATTTTTTGTATTTTTTATTTATGTTCCTTTTTTCTCTGTTCACCTTTGTACTTAAGGGAGCACATGCTTTTAAATATAATTAGGCGGCATCTCCATCTTGTTGGAAGGTGATATGGTTACATTTAAAATTATTACCACACTCTTACTATCCAGGATGAAACATATGGACTTTAGATGTTACCATCAGTAATAACAACTTCATTTGCCCCATCCAAAGCAATACTTGTAGTTCATGTTCATATATGTGATCGAACCTCATTGATCCAGATGTGTATGAACTCATCTGTGGGACAATCCAGACCCTCCGCTGAGCTGTCAATATGACTGCATGCATCAGTTATTCTCCAGTCTTTTAAAGCTGCGAATGTGCACTCTTTGTCCAGATGCTGAGATCTTTTCAGCAACCCTCTTCATACTGCTCAACTGCCTGTGTTCCTCCCTGAGGAGGGTTAGTTAAATCGAAGTTTAAACTTTGCCAACCTTTTGGAGCCTAAGAAAGCAAAAGTCAAAAGGCAAGCAATGGCATAACTAATCACACGAATTAGAAGGAATTTGAAGAGGAACCAAACAAGGTAAAAAGAGGGGAGAAAGCAGTTGGTTACAAAAACAACAACAACAATGGAATAAACAAATTATGTTTTGCTTGGCCTCTGTAAAGTAGAAGGCTGCCAAAAATGGTCTGCAAAGGTGTAAGAATTGAAAAGCATCTTCAGTGTTCTGCCTTCACCAGAAATATGGAAGGAATTTCCTAGAGATGGTTAGGAAGGAATTTCGGGGGAAGAAAAATCCTCATCAGGCCTTAATTTGCTTATTCATTGCCAAGCAGGGTGGGAGATACAAAATGAATATGGCATGGCCCTGCCCTCCAAGCTTACCCTCCAGTTCAGGGAGATACATCAACTGTTACATATGCTGAAGTGTGAAAGGCACCATGAAATAAATATAAAAAGGAAACAGTAGGTGGACAAACGGGCAGTGATCTACTCTGTGAGTCTAATAAAAACAATTCATTACAATCATATAGGGCTGTTCAGTGAGATGACCAACTCTCATTGGGAAGAGTGAAATGGAATCTGAATTAACAGGTATAGTTGAGTCAAAAACACAAGAAAGGGGGTTTTGAAGAAGCAATCAATTCACACCAGTCCCAAGAAGGTAATGATCTGGTAAGTGTTCTCCATCTTTAATTTCTAGGATATCAATCTTACAAAGCAGAGTTGCTGCCAGACGTTACCATCCCCCACCCTCCATCTCCACCCCTCCAGCAGAGCTATCAGGTGAGCTGCGCTCAATCCAAGCTCCGCCCTAATTAAATGTGTGACCTGGAGCAACTTGCATCACTACTCACGGTCTCGTTTTCTGCGCCTGTAAATCGAGGAACCCTGGTCGATTGTAAAGTCCATTTCGGCAGTGAATTGTGAAATTGAGACAAGAACCCAAAAAGGAAACTCAAGAGAAACAAAAGTGAAAGTGCCCAAAGGAAATGCAGTAGTAAACAAAAGTACAAAATTTTATATCTCACTGAAAAACGTGGCAGAGTTCCCAAATACTTTGTTTTCTTCAGCAACCGTGAACACGAGACTTGGGAAAGAATGAAATGTCTATCACGCCCTCCAAATATGAATACGATCAGTGTAACGCGAATCCACCTTGCTGCATGCAACTGTCTTCTTAAACAATGCACCCTGGCCCTGAACCACCACTTATTAAAGACTTCTTACAAAGTAAATCAAGCTATGATGAATGGTCCGTCGCCACATAACCCCCCCCCCCCCCCCGGAACACCACACAAGGGTGTGTCTCGCTTTGGGAAGAGAGAGAAAAGGGTATAGAGAAAGGAAGAATTCGAACCAAGATTCTGCCTAGCGTTGCCACGCGGTTGTCATAAACAACAGCATGGAAACAAACTATCTTAAAACACAGGAAATTCGGTAGCCTTTGAACTTTATTATTTCCTCCGTTTATGGTGAGACTTCCCTGAACGTAACCCAGAACCTTACACCCGCTTAAGAGCGAGGGTGCGAACTCCGGGGTGAAGAGCAAGTGGAGGGGCCAGAAGGGACCAAGCTGACAGCTTCGCGGAGCGTTTGCAGCCAGTGTGGGACCAGGACGGGCGACGCCAAGGCTAGAAGGGGGGGCGTCCACTGGGCTCTCTGGATGGGAGGATGCTCCCTGTCCGCTGTGGGAGCCTCCCTTCTTGGAGCCGAGGCGGGAGGGGGAAGCGCGTGCGCGCGCGCGTGCACACACACACGCACACATCCTTCCCCTGGAGTTGTGTCTCGTCTCCCTTTTGTTTTTCTCCCTTCCCGGTCATGAGACCCGGAAGTTTTTTTTTTTTTTAAACCTGTCTCTCTCCCTTTTCCAACACCCCCCCCAATCTATCACATGGCAGAGATAGAATAAAAACAGAAAAATGGCGACGGTCACGTTGTGGCGAGCCTTGCTGCGTCATTAGATAATCCTCATGCAAATAGCGGGAAGAACAAAGGAAGGGGGGGGCCAGGACCCCCCGGGGGCGCAGGTGGGCGTGGGGGCGGCGGGCCGGGCGCGGGGGCGGCCGGGCGCGCGCGGGACCGGGAGCCTGCGGGCGGCGAGCGGCCGCGCGGGGCTTCGTGCCGCCGAGTGTCTGTTTGTGTGCGCGCCCGTGCGCCGCCGCGGAGCAGTGGCCGCGGCGCTCCTGGCACGGTGTGGCGGCGCGCCGGAGCCGGCCGGGGGCGCGGGAAGCGGCGGGGGCGACGAGAGCCGTTCCGGCGAGGCTGGTCGCGGCGCGCGCGCACACGCACACGCAGCCGCGGGGCTCGGCCGCCTGGGCGCCCGCGCGGGGGGCGGGCCGAGGGCGGGCCGGGTGGCGGCGGGGGCCGAGGGCGCGCCGCTGTCCGGCGCTGGGCGCCTGCCCTCAGCCGCCTCCCCGAACCGCAAGCAGTTCGCCGCCGCGGGATAGGCAGCGGGCGCTGGGGCGGTGGCACGGGGCGGGCCTGGGGCTCCGCACTCCCTCACGGACTTCGAGCGTGTGTTACCCGGCTGGGTTTGTTGTGGAGGTGTGTGTGTTTTTCCGGTGGGGTGGGGGGGGGCGGCCTCGCCCGGGGCATCTCCGCGGTTGCCCTCGGGCCCTCGCCAGGGTGTGAGGAGCGGCGCAGTTTGGACCAGGGCGCGGGTGGCCCTCGGCGCCCGGCTCCGGCCCCTTGGAGGGGGAGCGGCGCGGAGGGGCGGGGTGCGTGTGTAAATGTTGCGCACTCGCTTTTCCCCCCACCCCCGCCTTCTTCCAGGGTGCTGGCGTGGGTCCCTCGCCGTCCGGCGGCGACTGTAAATAGAGCCTGGATGTTGTTTACATGAAGGATCCGGCGGGAGGAGTCTGCGAGGAGGAGGCGGAGGAGGAGGGAGGGAGGAGAGAGGAAGAGCGGAGTCCCCGCGGCGGCGGCGGTCCGGGGTGAGGGGGAGCCCCGCGCGGCGTCCGGGGACCGGGAGCTACCACGAGGCCGGGACGCTGGACCCTGGGGTAGGAGGGAGAATGGGCGGGGGGGGGGGGTCTGTCAGTGTGGCATTTTTAGCTTGCAACCTGCCACACGCACATTCTGTGGGGCTCTCGGAGGGGAGGGGGTGTGCGGGGAGGGCGAGGAAGCCTCGATTTCTCTGTACGTTCTTTCTCCCGTCCCCAATCTTTTCCCGCTTTACAACGGGCTCACCTGTTTATTTCCATCATCCCGAGTGTGCAGTTTTTTATGTAGGCATGAGAGGCTGTTTCTTTTATTAGAAACATTATTGGGGGGGGGTGCGTTGTTGTAATTTCTGCCGGTCCTGTTCGGTTTTCAAGAAGGGGAAGGGACTTGGCGGAGATCGCCTGCTCCTGGTCGCAGCTGAACCCGCGGCTTCTTCCTGCCTTCCCGGGCCAAGGAATCTTTTCACTCACTCAGCCACCCGCGCGCGAGCTGCCACCTTCTTGGAGAAGGACCACACCTGTGCTTATTCTCGCTTTGGAGGAGAGGTAAGCTGAAAAACCAGAGAATCTTGTGTTCCCCAGGGTTCTTAGCTAATCCCCCATCCCAGAATTGACCAGAAAGTGTTGCTTTCACCTGCCAATTGCACCAGGCACATCCATCCCGGATCCAGGCAAGTTGTGGTCTACAGATGTGCTGGGATTTTCTCTTCCCTCTGGACCTGCACCCTGCCAACCAGCAACTAACTGCTGGATTTAGATTGAGAGAGGTGATCTCTTTAGGTCAGTGCCGTTATTTGTTCCTTACCAGGTATTCTAATGGAATTGTCTGCTGTCTCCTGACAGCCCCCTTTTTTTCTTTCCCTAAGAGCTTAGCCCAGAACCCGGCCTAAAGCAGCCTGTCTCTGGCTCTATTTTCCTGGGCCCCACCCTGGCCCCTCTTGGTTCTACAGAGCCAAACACGTCTCCCAAGCAAAGACACACCCAGCCCCAAATCCAACCATTCCAAAAGGGAGGAGAAAACAGTGGACCCAAGGGTCCCCTTTCTGTCCTTAATATCCCCAACAGCATTTTCCTCTTCAAACCTAGATTTATAATCCCTTGATTCTTCTCACCAGCTGTCCTTCTTACCTTTTTGTCCATAGACCTTTGATAGATATTTGGGAAGGTGGGGACGAAGAGTGGAGAAGGAGGTTGTCACCTTTCTTCCCTAGAGTGAGGCATTTTCCATCTTCTCAGTCTTTGCGTTTTTGAGTAAAATACGTTTGCATGCTTATTTGAACTTGTTTTCTTGCTGGTTAAATAATAGCTGGGACTCACAAGGAAGGGAAGGGAAAGGAAAGAGATGAAAAATGAACATCACCCCGCTCTTGGGTTCCACCATATGAGCATCCCCAGAGTTGCTGAAGACCCTTCTGTAAAAGCCAACAGCCTGTCTTTCATGACATCACCACCTAAACCTTTCCAACTTTAGCTTCAGAACAGGAAGAACGCTCAAAATAGAACTATCTTAGGAATCCAGCTCCTTTAGAAGATCAACTTTTAAATCAGCTGCAGGAGAAACACTGAACTTTGACATAGGGAGGGAAAACTGAAGTGTTTGTTATTGGTTCCTTTGGGGAGGAGTAGAGGGGATACTTTCCATGCATGTTCAGAAAAGCTTTTCTCAAGGTAACTTGGGTACCTAGACCAATGAATGATTAATAGGATGGTTGGGGATTCATTTATTGAATTATTCATATGTTTCGGTATGTCAACAATAACCAGCATTTTTCAGAATGAAGAGGGGCTCCTGGAATCTGCTCTAAAGAGTATAAAGGAGGTTGTGGAGGGAGGCTGGGAGGGAGCGCTTGAGGAAGATGAAGAATCAGGATGCAGGGACAGCTGCTGTGAGTGTGAAGTTCAGAGGCTCATCATAAACAATGTGGGTAAGTTTTGCGGGGTGACTAAGATCCTGGACAAAGAAGTAACGATGTCAGGATTTTCCACCTTTACTTTGGAACCGAACTGCGTATCTGAATTTCAGTGTCTCCATTCTTTTCTTGAGTTGAGGTGTACCTTTCTCTCTGAGCAAAAAGCATTGTTCAGTCTCTGGGAAGGGCTGCTTAATTAGTGATCATCACTAAAGTATTGACAACTTAAGGATTAGCAGTGGGGCAGAAAATACTTGGCATCATTTGTGCACCTGGTGGGTGTTGTAGAAGGACTTGCTGGTTGAAGAGGGTAATATCTTTCAGTCTGGTTCAGGTTTAAAAGAATCCAGGTGACAGGATTGTCTGTAACCTCATTAATACGGTAGCCTACGTGCTGCTGTCAAGCACCTGAAATCTGGCTACGATAATGAGCTGAATTTCAAATTTTAGTAAATTCTTAAAATTGATATTTGATGCAGTTATTGGAAAACTTAAATATGTTTGGAAACAATTTGGACATATGCATCTACTTTTTAAACTGTAAAACGGGTGAAATCTAAATATAGGTTAAGTATTTCTGATGAAAATCTAGAGTTTGAATTGAGTGAGATGTGTTGTAAGTATAAATTATACCCCAGTTTTCAAAGATTTGGTATAAAGAAAGTAAAATATCCCGAGTTATTTTTATATTGATTACATGTTCAGATGATACTATTTTAGGTATATGGACCTAAATGAAAATATGTTAAGGTTGATTTAATCTGTTTTAAATTTCTTTTTAAATATGGCTGCTAAAGTATTTAAAAACATATGCATGGCTTGCATTTTACTTCTCTTGGACAGCACTGGCCTGTAACATCGCTCCTTTTGGTCGATGGATTAATTTCAGAAGAGGTGACTGTGTAAAATCTCTGCTTTCCTTTGCTGTTTTTCATGTGGAAGTTTGGGGATCCCAAGAGTCATTATTTTAGAACATGAGACCTAATAGTGAATGCTTTGCATATTTCTCTGTGAGAGGCATGCCGTACTCAGGAAGGTCGATAAAAGTTTGTAGGGAACTAGAAAGCTTAGTAGGGGTGTCGTGGGAAAACTTAAGATACCCACACATCTAGCTGTAGCTGCTTTTGTAAAAGGCTCCTGGGCATGCCAAGCTCTATCAGAGAACAGTAGGTGACACAGTAACTATTGTGACATCTGGTGGCATATTAGTGATACCACTCATGTTTGTTTTCTCTTACTCCATTTACTTTCTCTTCTCCACTCCCCCATGCCCCCATCCCCACATCATAGCTCCACTGGTGGTAATTCGGCCCCCAAGGCTGCTGACCCCTTGTCTCCAAAAAAAAAAAAAAGGAAATGCTGACCTGAATGGAGATAGTGCCATCTTTGGGGTTTGGTTTTGTCTAATGAGATTGACTAATGGCACTGGAAGGGACTTAGGGGTCATTTAAATACAATATCCTCATTTTATAGATGACAGACTGTCATATATGTTGCTTAAGACCAAACAGACAGAGGCTGGAATTAAACGTACACTTTGGTTGATAACCTATTTAGAGAAGCCATAGGAAATGACAAGGTTTGTCAGTTAATCAAATACCTGTTGAGCTTGCACGTTGTGGAAAGGACTGTGATTAGTGAGGTGAAGTGCCGTGAAGAAAACAGTCTCTGACTTTAGGAACAATACTGCTGATTTGAAGAAGTAATTATTAGCAGTGTCAAATTACAGTACAGTACAGGCATACCTTGTTTTATGGTGCTTCACAAATATGGTGGTTTTTGTTTTTGTGTGTTTTTTTTTACACATTGAAGGTTTGTGGCAACTTTGTGTTGGGCAAGTCCATTGGCACCATTTTTCCAACAGCATTTGCTCACTTTGTGTCTTTGTGTCACTTTTTAGTAATTCTCAGAATACTTCAAACTTTTCATTATTATACTTGTTTTGGTGATCTGTAGTCAGTGAATATGATTTGCTAAAAGCTCAGATGATAAGCATTTTTTGGGTAAGGTATTTTTTTTAAAGATTTTTTTTTTTAATTAAAGTATGTACATTGTTTCTTTTTTGAGAGAGAGAGCCTGGGCAGAGGGAGAGACAGACTCTTAAGCAGGCTCCGTGTACCTGAGCCAAAAACAAGAGTCGGAAGCTTAACCAACTGAGCCACCCAGGTGCCCCTCTACATTGTTTTTTTTTTTTTTTTTAAAGATTTTATTTATTTATTTGAGAGAGTGAGAAAGAGAGAGAGCACATGAGAGGGGGGAGGGTCAGAGGGAGAAGCAGACTCCCCGCCGAGCAGGGAGCCCGATGCGGGACCCGATCCCGGGACTCCAGGACCATGACCTGAGCCGAAGGCAGTCGCCCAACCAACTGAGCCACCCAGGCGCCCTACATTGTTTCTTTAGACATAATACCATTGCACACTTAATAGGCTATGGTGTAGTATGAACATAACTTACGTATGCACTGGAAAACCAAAAAATCTTTTGACTGGTTTTATCGTGATACTTTATTGCAGTGGTCTAGAACTGGACCCACAATAGCTCTGAGGTATGCCTGTATAAGAAATAGCACCTAATAATGAGTGCACTACCGCTGTAGCATATGGTACAAATAGAAGTGTGTTTATTTTACAGATGTAGGAATAAAAGCTCTGAGAATGGTGGACTCTGTGGAAAAGAGGAGTTTGTTTCTGGAGCAGCTCATGGCTCTAGAACTTGAGGATGGTGAGAATCTTTGGTGTTGCCCTCTTCAGTTGTCCATGCAGGGCATCGGAGAATCTAAGACCCAGAATCTTTAAATGGCAATGCTGCAATAATGAGGAAATCATAGATTAATTAGAGACCGTTAGGGTGTTTAGAGGTGGTTAGCCAGGGGTAGATCATTTCGACTAGTTATCTTAAAAGGTTTAATACAGAGGTGAAATCAGAATAAAACTGACTTGTGAGTAGACTTATAAAATCCAAAATCTGGGGGGAAATGGAGCCTAGAACAAAATCAGAAAGCAAAATAACTGTGGAACAGACAGCTGGACTAAAATACGTATGCTGAGTGTGTGTATATAAGAGGAAAAGGTTAATAATAGAATTTATGGGCTGACCCATTTATTTGTAAATTTTTAGTCTTCTGTAGCCTTTTTGGACTAAAATCCCTGTTAGCATAAGGAGAACGCTTGTTCTTTCTCCCTCTACTTTATTGTGTCCATATTTTTTTTGATAGGGCTTTTCCTCGAGATGGATCTGTTAGGGATATGCAGTAGGAGATGATTTAGGGGCCACTGCTGGGAGTGGGTAAAACATGATACTCCTTTCTAATTACTCCCAGTTAATGCTTCACGAGAATTGGGGTGGACGGTGCACTGCACAGGGCAGCGGTCCTTGGCTTCTCCTTGCCTTTTGAGCCAGTTTTTTCTTAAGAAAAAAATACGTATAACCCCCCCACAGTCCAGGTCTCCTAATAATCTCTGGCACAAGTTAGTTTTTAAAAACTTAATGTAGCAGAGCTTTGCAACAATATGCAAAGCAGTAATTGATACTTGAGCATCTTTTGTGGAAGTACATTTTTATAGCTTCCCAATTTGGTCAGATATGCACATTTTATAGTATCAGTGAATTGGATTACAGTTTTGATTTGGAAAAAATCACACTTTAGTAAAAGGCTGGTAGGTTGAAATTTAGTATATGTGCTGCCGAAGCGAGCACAGGTGGGTTGAAATTTAGACCTAGTTAAACTATTTTAGTTTAAAAGTACTTTTTAAATACTTTGCATTGCTTATTTTCAGTGGCTCCAGTGACTGACTCAGGTATTTAGACGTTCAAAATCATTGTATTTTCATTTTTAGTCCAGAGATAAGAGGAATGGGACATCTTCTTTGTGCATTTGTACTCCACAAGATTTAAAAGCAAGTTCTTTAGTATACCAGTTTGCCACAGGTACTTGACTTATTGGTAATATTTGGTGCCTGCATCATGAAGAAATTGTTCTCAGTTTGTATCATTTTTATCATAGAAGAACTTTAAAATCAATTTGCTCTCTGGAGGAAAGCATTTTACATCACTATTTTTTTTTCTTCTCCTTTAACTGTGCAGTATATTTTGATAGTGTAGCATGAGTACCTGCAGTCCCTTGTTTTAATATTAAAAAAATTCAATTTTTATAAAAAATCTTTTGAGAAAGAAATGTCTCTTATTCGCGGAATAATGACAGTTTGCTTTTTATCACTTGGTCTCTGCGTTGATTTATTTTTTAAATCCCAGTTTAGATAGGAAAAAAATGAAGTGTGAGAGAAATAAGGAAAGATCCTTTATTTGCTGTAGCAGAAATGTTTAGTTGTATGGGTTTTGGTCATGGCTAAATAAGGTGAATTTCAACTTTGCAGTACATGACAGACAGGAAGTTCATCTTTGTATACTTCGTATTTAGACATTCAGTTACATTAATGCTCAGTCTTAGTGAGGAACAGTCTAATAACTCCTAAGAACATCAGGGTTACTTAGTTGTGCCCATACTTGTCCACTCTTCAGTGTCTCCGAGGAAGTATTCATCTTTTCCAGAGCTGATGGAATCTGTGGCCAGAAAAAATGTTAGGTGGTGATCTTTTTATTCTTTTTGACAGATCAGCTATCTAAAATTTTATTCTCAAGTAATCACGGTATCTTTCTTTTCATGTAACAGATGTTTATAATTTGAATGAAAATGTGCAGCTGTTTCCAGGAACCTTGGGTTATGGGATCCAACTTTTTTTTTAAATCTTCGTTGCCCTCTCGTGTTTCAACGCTGTATTACATCAGTTGGCTAAGACCTAGCCATTGTGACCTCCTTAAGTATTAGATATTTTTACATGTTAGAGAATGTTGTTTTAATTTGTATGGAGGTGGATTATTTCACTGGATGTTACTTTTCTGAAGATTAGGTCAGTTTCATAGTGCAGAAAGTCACTGTATTGCTGTGTTCTGACTTCTGATCTAAAGAATTGACTCATCTATCTCTCTGTCTTATTTGAAGTACAGTGCTAATATTTAATTTGCATATAATGAATCATTGAAACTGAGAAAATGCCTAATTGAAAACATAATTATTTTTCAAATATCTGTCAAGTTCCATTCATATTGAAATAACTTGAGATCTTATGACTGACATGGAAAAAAACCGAGTGAATCATGGTTTTAATAAGTTGATATTCTGAAGCCTGAATTCCAATTTCAGAATCGTTTTATACTTCTTATTAAAACTAAGAATCATCCCTGAAATGACTTCAGGGTGCATCTCAAAGGTACAGATAATTTCAAAGCAAGTGATTTTTTTTTTTTTTTAAGGCATTCCAAAGGTCAGAGGTTCTTGCCCCACTGTAACTGTAGAATTGACATTAACTGTAGTGGAAAATACCATGCAGGTATGCTTAAGTATGTAATTATCATCAGTATCATCAATTTGAGTACATCCTTAGCACTCAGAGCAAGAACAATAAAAGTCTCTCTCTCTCTCTTTTTTTTTTTTTGCTAATGTGTGTATCTCCTTAAAGCATAAAATCCCCACTAGTTTCTGCTTCATGATCGGAGATACTGAGAAAACTAAAAATCTTAAGCCAAAATTAAATATTTTCAGAAATCCTTTTGTTTGTATAAATTGTGTATCCAGTTGATGAGTCGAATGGCCAGGTTGGGGTAGAGAAAAAAAGCACTGGGCTTGATCATTGAATGTGGATTTGAGCCCAGGTTTACCATAACTTAGGGCATGATCTCAGGTAAATCACCTAACCTCTTAGGTTTTTATTTTCTATCTGTAAAATGGGCTAATGATATCTAATCTATTTCTAGAATCCTTTGGTGATAAATTAATGAATAATTCATGGACAGCCCCATATGGGTTCTTGTGAAAACCAAATGAGAATGCACACGGGAAATTGTTTAATGTTAGGCACACACGTGAAGTAGTATGGCTATATGGTTATGTTTGTGAGCACTTTGAGGGTGAAGGGCCATGTCTTAGCTTCATTGGCTGAACATCTAGAAGAGAACTTGAAACAGAGTAGTTCCTTAATAAGTATTTATTGCATGGGTGATTGAGGTCAGGGAGATAAAGTCAGTGAATCCATGCATGGAAGAAGTATCACTGTAACAGCTGGGAAGCTTACTGCATATTTGATCAGAGTGAAAGCTTAATCACATGGTTGCTCGTCATTAACATGCATTCATCTTCTGTCCATTTTTCATTTTAATATGATTCAACTGGGCCTTTATTGTTTCAGTCTCAACACTTGCTGGGCCACGACCTTACTTTTTCTTCGCTTCCCCACATCTCGAACCAGAAGGGGATCTTTTAGTTCTTCACTCCATGAGGAGCCTTCGGAGGGAGTTGTGCAACCACCCAGAAAGGATGGTGCTGGCCGACAGCGTGACTGACAGGCTGCCCTGGCTCAGTTATCACAGTGCTGATGCTGTCCATTCTAAAGGTACAGTACTGTGATAACTGAAGGATGGCAGCCATCTTGCCTTCCATCAAAGGAGTCCTATCATGCCCAGAAAGGAAGACTGAAGATGAAGCGGGCATGTGAAACAGTGGTGGGGACCCAGAAACCCACTTGCCTTGTTCCTGTATTGTACCTCTCCTGGAACATAGGGTATGTTATTCCCTCAATCTTTGTCTTGTTTTGTAACATGGTGGGGCTAAGGAGGAGTTGGGTAGTTGCTTGCATGGCAGGGTGAAGATGGTTGCACTGAGTGGACATGTATTAAGATCTTTAGAACTTTTGGGCGCCTGGGTGGCTCAGTTGGTTAAGCAACTGCCTTCAGCTGAGGTCATGATCCTGGAGTCCTGGGATCGAGTCCCACATCGGGCTCCCTGCTCAGCAGGGAGTCTGCTTCTCCCTCTGACCCTCTTCCCTCTCGTGCTCTCTGGCTCTCATTCTCTCTCTCTCAAATAGATAAATAAAATCTTTAAAAAAAAAAAGATCTTTAGAACTTTTAAGATTCTGGTGCTAGATAAGTGCTAAGTGTGAATCAGTATTTCTGAAGAGGTATTCAGAGAAATCTGTGCCCTTTTTTTTTTTTTAATTTTATGTTTGAGTCATCTCTACACCCAATGTGGGGCTTGAGCTCAACCCTGAGATCAAGAGTCACATGCCTCACCCACTAAACCAGCCAGGTGCCCCCCTCTCCTTTTTTTTTTCCCCCTTTTAGGGTAAAAAGGTGTTTTTATTAAAGTACAGGGGCAGGAAGAGCTGCATGGGGACTGTGAGGAGCAGTTGATTTGCCGTTTTTATAAATAAGGGGTAACGTGATTAGCTAGATACTTGTCAACATTAGATGTGCAAAATGAAATTTGACTTAAACAGGGAGGGAAAAAAGCCCTACATGTTGAACAACATTGATGATATTGCATGAGTAAAATTATATCTTTGTGCTTAAGGAATGGATAGGACACATCATGTTTCAGGAATATAAAAAATAATTTAGAATCTAGTCTAATTGAAAAAATATTTGCTGAATGCCCATGTTATCATTGCTGTCATCTTTACATGAAAATAAAATGTAAATAATTTTATTTCTATCAAGAATTGAGGACCACTCTGAAGTAACATCTAAAACAAATTGATTTCAGGGAGATAAATCTATGAATATCAATCCAGCATCAGGTTTGCCTAAAAGACTAGGAAATTTAACAGCGTGCATCTTTAGCCTGCATCCCACACTAGAGAGTACTGTTGGTTTGGGGTGGGGTTCTAAAAGAACCCAGGGTTTCCCATATCTTTCCAAGACCCCTAGGGAAGCTGTATACATGGATCAGCAGCAGACAAGAATCAAAGTACATGAACTTAACTACGTGTTAGCTCACAGTCTGCTGCAAAGCTCACATAATCTTATATAGCTTAGGCTCAGTGCATTAAACAGAGATCTCTTACCTCTTCCCAGATTCATGTCAATATTTGGGAATTTGACTATCCTCTGGATAGATGACTGGTGTAGGAACCCAAAGCAATGACCCATATTCTTGGGCTAAGAGATGACAGAGCCTGCTGAGGTCAGGGTGTGCCTACCACAGGGTGAGAGGATCCAGGGAAGGAAAAGCCATATGTGTGACCTTTTAGTGTACAGAGACCTTACCTGCTAATCAGTGCAGCCCAGTTAATATCTTGGACTTGGGGCAAGTGTATTATCACGTCCTTCACTGAGACAGAATGAGGGAAAAGGGGAACCAGAGGTGTGAACAGAGAGGCGAAGCTTTGCCTTCCCATTCAGAGAGGGTCAGTTTCACCCTTCATTGTGTGATCCTCAGACATTCCTGGTCATTGCATTCCTTTGCCTGTTCACATAATTCTCTTTAACCCCCCTTCTCTCCTGAACAGGGACCATTCCCTTGAGCCATACCTGCTTGGTCTTGAATTGTTTTTCACATGGCATTGACCACATTATGGCCCAGTACTTTCACATGTCATCATACATTCAGAGTTTCTCTAAACGTCGGGCTAGATGATGTTTTTGATTACTTATAGGGAGCTGTATATTACACTATCGGTCCTGAAATTCCTTGGGAGTTTTCTGCCTTAAACAGAACGGGAATTTCTGACAGAAACCCTGGAAGAACTTCTAAGAAAGGAAAGTTCTGGGATTGGTGAATTTTCAAGTAACTTGAAGCATTCCTAATTTTTAGTGTTATAGCAGGTGGAAAAAAGTGCCTCAGGGAGCGATGTGTTGTGCAATCATTGGCCTTGGTGAGGATTTCACCACCACCTTTGATCTTCCTGTTTTCCCGTTACTAGTTTTATAAAAATTCAGGTTTCATACACCAGATTCTGATGCCAGGATCCACAGCCGAGCCTGTGGGATGCTGTAGAGCGAATGTTGGGTGTAGTTTGGAATCACCCCGGCACTTCTGCAGATGGAGCTATACTGGGTCCTGTTTCCTGTCAACAGGAAAGCCCGAGGCTTGGTCTGTGGCAAGAGCTCTGGAAGGCTTGCCTAGGCCTGGAGGTCTTTGGCATCTTCAAGGCAGTTCATAGATGTAAGGTGTTCCAACAGGTTAAGTGAGAAGTGATGCAAGGAAAAATCTGATGGGGTTTTTCCACTGCTTTGATTAAAACAGACACAATGTGTCTGGTTGGTGTATTCATTGCATTCTTCATTTAGGTATGTAAGAATGGAATTAAACATAGAAATACTCTATGATCCAGCATCCCATTCCACTTCCAGTTATATACCCAAACGAAGGGATTCAAACAGATATTTGTACACCCAGGTTCACAGCAGCATTATTCACTGTAGTCCAAAGGTAGAAGCAATGATGGACAAATGGATAAATAGAAGGTGTATGGATACAATGGAATATTACTCAGCTTTAAAAAAGAAAATGCAGACACGTGCTACAACATGGATGGATGGACCTTGATGATAGCTAAGTGAAATGAGCTAGACACAAAAAGATAACTATTGTGTGACTCCTCTGGTATGAGGTTCCTAGAGTAGTCAAGTTCCTAATGCCAGAAAGTAGAATGGTTGTTGCCCAGGACTGGTGGTGGGGGGGGGGAGCAGTTCATGTTCGATGGGGACAGAGTTATTGGGGAAGATGAAAAAATGAAAATGGATGGTGCCGGTTGCACAACAGTGTGAATACTTCATGCCACAGAACTACACACTTAAGAATAGTTAAAATATACATTTTATGTATATTTTACCACAATTAAAAAAAAGCGCTTTAGGGTAAAAGCACTGTTGCAGCCCACAACAGGAGTGAGTGGATTGCTTTCTTCCTTAGTCTTTAGTGTGAAGATAACAGTTTCAAATAAGAATTTAAAATGTTAAAATGTAATTTTCATGTCTTTTTGCATTTAAACTTTTCTAGTCTGTAGACGTATTTCCAGGGTTTCTGACATAACATAGTTATAAAATTTTGTAAAATACAAAGAAACTGAAGCCTACAGTGAGTACTAAAAAAATGGGAAAAGGGCCTCAACAGGTAGTGAGGTGATGGGGCACTTCTTGCTTTACGCTGTATCTCTTGAAATCAGGGTGGCTCACTGGGTCTCTCCACGCTCTAGTTGCCTCATTTGCCCACTTCTTTGGAACTGTGGTAAAGATGAAATTGTATTATCTCATATATATATGCGCATGTACTATGTATCATGAATTATATCTACACACAGCTAGCTCTGTGTACATATGTGACCATTTTATGACTAAAGGAAAATTCAAGTGTGGCATATTCTCAAAATGTAGAAATAACAATGTCTGAAAAGAATAGCTCCAGTATCTCTAAATAAATCAAACTTTTTAATTTTTTTTATTAAAGATTTTATTTATTTATTTGACAGAGACATAGCGAGAGCAGGAACACAAGCAGGGGGAGTGGGAGAGGGAGAAGCAGGCTTCCCACAGAGCAGGGAGCCTGATGTCGGGCTCGATCCCAGGATCCTGGGATCATGACCTGAGCTGAAGGCAGACGTTTAACGATTGAGCCACCTAGGCGCCCAATAAATCAAACTTTTAGACGTCCTAATTGGACTTGTAACTCAAATAGGACCAGCCTCATTAGAAGGAGTGTTCTAGGCTTGCTGTTGATCATGAAAGAGTTCTATTTGTTACTACATGTCTACATTTGAAAATAAGTAAAATCATAGAGACAAGAAGTAGGCAGCAATAATCTTCTCTCAGGGATCATGTTTTATTAGCCATGAGTAAAAAGCATTTGTAGACCCTATCTACTTCATCACAAAGTTCTTACTTGGGGCCATGCTTTGGAAATCAGATTGTAGTTGTAGGAACTGCCCCCACCCAGATCCCATGCAGTATTCTGCCTTGATCATACCATGCAAAGTTGGAGCCAGGGTGGTGAGCTCTTGACCCAGCCACACCAGTTTCAAATATTTTGCTATACCTCCTTCTGAATAACCAGGCGATTATAAATGTGTCATTATTAAATGGATTTATTTTTTCCAGATCAATTGATTTTTGAGACAGCAAGTCTCCCTTTGTGTTTCTGTGCTTCTGATTTTTCCTCCTAGAAATTGCTTCCTTAAAACTCTACATTCATATTTACATAACTTATCCCTGTCATACAGTTCATTTTCACATTACCTGTTCAGTTAATCTTGTACCACACAAAATCTCATTAAGCATGAGCAAGAGTAAGGGAGACACCTCCAAAACATGATGATTGTGAAGATTCCCATTGACAGTGCGAAGTATGAGAATGTGCCTGGAACATTCCCAGCTGGAGTTCTTTAAATTGTTTGAAAGGGTTTGGGATTGTAATACATGCTTCTGATGTGATATATGTTAAGACAGTTCATGTAATAGAAATGGAGTGGAGTAAGCTGATTATATTTTTATGCATTTGGACTACTACTGTACTTTGTTTTCCATGAGATTATGAGAAGATGGGTGGTGCTGTTAAGAAAATGGGAAGATGTGGAGAACAGTTCCAATTTAGTGGGAAACTCGTTTTCATTTTCTGCTCTTTGTAAATCGAATTCCAGTTATATTACCTATATTAGACTCCCATTGCTTCATTTTTTTTTCCACTTTGAAAATGAGTACCTTCAGACTGGGAATATTTTTGGGTCAGTGGGGGTAGCTGCCTAGAGCACTTCGTTGAGACTCCTGAGGCTACATCTGGTCCACAGGAAGGAGTGCTGTACCCACCCATCCATGTCTTACCAGTGTCTGCCGTGGGCATCAGATTGAGAAGTGGTGGTACCTTTGCTCAGCCCTTTGTAGATAACATACTATTTTTACTGTAGAGGTTTAGATCCTCTGGGAAGATGGAAATTCTCAAAGTCACATTGATGAAGACTAGATTTCTGGGAAGCTATGTCATTGGGAATATAGACACCCTTTTTTTTATGGGGAAGATGTCAAGGAGTTTAAAATGTCTGCCAATAAAATGTCCAGACATAAATCTACGTTTTAGTAGCACTGATATCTGTTAAAAAAATTCTGACTCACCTAGCAAGTCTTAAATTATTCTAATATCCAATCCTAATACCATAAAATGTGCCACTCTTTAGTAAATGCATTTTGGACAATCTCTTGTGTAATTTACAGAATTTTGTTTAAGCAGTTGGATCAAATAGAAGACACCTTCCTTTTTACCTTTTTTGCTTAAGATGAATCCATGTTTGTTGAGCACCCAGGTGCTCATTTCACTCTAATGCAAATCTTCTAAGTGAGGAACCTGAGGAGGCTCGGCTCATGGCGGTCCCTAAGCCACACAGCTAGCCAAGTGGTAAGAGGGAGGGTCGGAGTCCAGAACAGGAAAAGTATAGGAAATTAAGTTAATACTGATGGCTTTCTTTACTGATGGCTTTCTTTACTCTGGGGACCAAGACTATTGTCCTTAACGTACCTGGAGGTCCTGGGCAGCTGGCTCTCACCTACCTCTCTGATTTCATCTTTTGCACCCAGTTGACTCGCTCACCCTTTGGGGAATGAAGTCTCTTGCCTTAGGTGCGTTTTCTTCTGCCTGGGATACCCTTGCTGTTCACTCCATCTGGTTGTTTCTTAGCCTCTGGTTAAATAGTAATTTCTCAGAGACTCGACACCAACTATGTCCAGTCTTGTGGCACTCTGCTTTTTCTTCAGAGAGCTTGTCACAATTAATGGATGTGTGTGGGGTTATGTGTATTTGATGTCTCCTTAGACTGGGAGTTCCTTGAGGACAAGGACCATGTTTCTATCCATTGCTGTTCACAGAGCCTGCAGTGTGGCTTGCAGTAGAAATCTAAGGCAGTGTGAGGTGCTGAGTGGAGTCTTCCCTGTTTTCTAAGAAGAGGTGAGAAGAGCTCACAGCTAAAAACAAGGTCTTGAAAATCCTCACTTTTGACATTTAGGTACTTAACCATTTTGATTTTGTGTGTATGGTGTTAGAAAGTGGTCCACTTTCATTCTTTTACTTGTAGTCCACTTTTCCAACTCATGTAACAATGTGTAACTACACTAAAACAAAAAAATAAAATAAAATAAAATTCAGGCTTACAAAAAAAAAACCCCCACTTTTCTCTGGTCAGAGGCCTGCAGCTCTGTGGCCAGCATTTTCCTGCAGACCTTTTTCAAAAGGTTATTTCAGTAGAACCAATTCTTTAATTGCATTCATCCCTCACACACAAGTAAAAGGGCTGGAAGAGGGAGAGATATCAACTTTGGGGGGAACCTCCCTCAGAGAAGGGTGCATTCAACTTGGAGATCATCTTTTGTCTGAAAATCGGTGAGCATTATCCCAGAAAGAGGCTCTCACGCCCAGACTCTGCAAAGCTCAGAGGAGTGGAGAGAGGAGAGTGAGGGCGAATTGAGTGGGGCACAGATGGGAGGTTTCTTGGACACTGGTCTGAAGTGAATCCATAGAAAATGGCTGGGGCCTTAAGCTTTCCGGCTAGTGCCCAACAGGAGAGCGCTCCGCACGACCCCTGCAGGGAACCCTGGCTATGCCTCTCAGCAAAGAGGTCACAGAGGTGCCCTCCCAGGAGTGGGCCAGGATATGGAGGGTATCCCAAAGTGCAGGCCTCTAGCCAGGCAGAAAACGCCCCCACCAAGGGTTGGGGCAGGGCGGGGCTGGGGCATCTCCGGATTCTCTTCTGAACCTCACGAAGAGGCAAGCCAGCATTCTGATGGAGCTTTTTTGAAAGCTGTCATTTCCTCAGAACCAGCTCTCACATTCACTGAGGACAGTCATGAAGCAACCAAAGAATCAGCTCATGGAGAAGGTGAGGTGTGCAGGTGGGAGAGAAACCACCTCCCTCCTCCACCCCATACCCCTAGAGCATCAAGACCTGCCTCAGCTGGAGAGAGCTACAGAGCCTACTGAATCTCATAAGGGTAAAGTTACCAAACAAAACACATAGCTGCTTGGGTCGGGAGGCCGGTTGGAGATGTTCTTACTACTCAAGAGGAAAGGGGAGGTTATACAGAGCCCAAAAGAGGTCATTGGAAATAATTTCATGTTTTATTCTTCAACAGAGTTGCAATTCACAAGATAAAATGATTCATTAAAAGAACAAAAGGACTATAAAATCCCCTCTTGCACGGAAGGCTGCCTGTCAGTACTCCTTTCCTACAGAGTCCGTCACCTGCTGCTGCTAGCACGTGAAGGAGTGGAAATACCGGTGCGGTCCAACCACTTTCAGCGGCCTGTGGGCTCCCACTGCTGCTCCTTCTCCCTTCTCCAGAATTTAGCCAGACAGCAAAATCCAGTAAGGAAATTTGTTCACAATCATCTGTCACATTTGCCTGAAGGAAACTTGCGGGAGGGCAGATAGGAGTTTTCCAGGGCTGCCTCTAGGTTACCTTTCAGGGGTGTGAGTCCAAGACCAATAGATTCACTAAGAATATCCCAGTGTAGGTTGGGGGTGGGGGGGGGGTTGGGTGAAATAGATAAAGGGGATTAAGTACACATATCTTGACAAACACTTAAGAAATGTATGGAGTGGTTGAATCATTATGTTGTAAACCTGAAGCTAATATAAATGTAATTATATTTGAATTAAAAAAAAATCTTTTAAAGAGTATCCCAATGTAGAATCAGCTGGCTTCAACAAAAGCAACAAAAACTTTTCCATGCACCTGACTTTAATGTCTGCTCTCTGGAAATCAAGTTGTAAATGACTGACCAACCTACTTGTTAGCCCTATCATTGAGGAGAGGAACTGTAGAGATCATTCTCTCTAGCATTTTTCAAGCTGTGGGTTTGAAATCAAATATGTCTTGAGCAGCATTTTTTAAAAAATAGAAAATAATCAGAATGCATAGCATGTGGTAAGGATAATACTACTTCATGAAACTTTGCAGTTGCCTGCTTGAGTATATGTTGGTGGGTTGGTGTACTGGGACATAATGCATTAAATTCACAAGTCACTGATTTAGATGGTAGATTCTAGATCTCATTGTGTATTTTACATTTTGGAACTAATGCTCCGCATGGTGAAGACACTTGTCCGAGGTCAGTAGCAACAGGGTAGGAACTCATCCGTCTCAGTCTCCCGGTTAATGTGTCCCTTCATCTCACTGGCCTGGGGAGAAGAGCAGTAGCTCATATTCAGTGAGTGATTACTAGTGTCAACCACTGCACTTAAATTATTTTGTAGGGCAAGGGGGTAAGTTGGCTTTGTGTTTCATTTCAAGTGAAGTGTGCATGGCTCACTGGTGACCAATCAGTGCTGCAGTCCACAGCTAGATAAAATACAGAAGTTGTGAATAAACATTGAAAATTTTCACAATGTGACAAGAGTAATTTTATGACTGTTGAATCTAGTAATAAAACATTGGCTTGCACTTCATGTCTTTAAATTTTTTCCTAGCAGTTAATTTTTATTGTATTTTGTGAAAATTATCAGTCTGTGATGGATTGGAAATAACACACTGGTCTTTCACCACAGATTATTTGAGAAGCACTGACTTAGACCCAGCAAAGCCCACACCTTTGTCCCTCTTTATTCTATGACTGTTGAATCTAGTAATAAAACATTGGCTTGCACTTCATGTCTTTAAATTTTTTCCTAGCAGTTAATTTTTATTGTATTTTGTGAAAATTATCAGTCTGTGATGGATTGGAAATAACAAACTGGTCTTTCACCACAGATTATTTGAGAAGCACTGACTTAGACCCAGCAAAGCCCACACCTTTGTCCCTCTTTATTCCTTTTGAATTGTCAGAGGGTCACAGCAACCCCTGGAAGGGGCAGATTGCTGGATGCAAGGCTCCCATAAGCAGAGAAGGGTTACTGTGCTATCTAGGAGTGAGTGCAGGACTTCGATTCTAGAAATAGCCTTCTCATCTTGGGGATGGCTAGTAGAAAAGGCGTTAACACCAATAAACACTTCAAAGCTTTCCTTTATGTCAGAACTTGTGGAAGTGGGACTGATAGGGGAAAACAGAAAGAGCTCCTTCCTTGTAAAGTGCCCATGAGAAAAAGTTCAACACAGAACAAATTAAATTCTCATTTCCCAAGACTCTCAATCAGAGTGGTAAGAAGCAGAGGGAGGATGCTACAGAGATCTCTGGGAAAATAGGGCTGATTAAAGGGAGCCTGTGTGTCCTTGACTTGCAGGCTCTGCAGAGGGAGGCACACTTCATAAATCCTTTTGGACTGCTTTTTGGCTAAATCCTCAGATTTGTATGAAGAACTGTTTTGAGTGAATCAGTGTGTCTTTTGTTTGCATCTTCTGGAATTCTGAAGACTGCAGCCAAGGAGTTAGCAAGGCTGAGAACTGGACTGAACATTTAATCAGTTGAACGCTTCCTTATGTTTTCCTGGTTTATTCTCGTAACAAGTGACCTTAGGCCAATTCCTAGCAACACGTGATTGTGGGATGTTGCCTCCTGAGGAGTATAGCCTTGTTTTTCTCATTCTGAACACAGTGAAAATCTGAAAATTCAGATGAGTTTGGACAATGGTAATGTAAGCTAACTGTACCTGCTGTGTGCCCAGCACTTTACCTATGTGTTTACTAAATGTTAACAATAGCCCTGGTCAGATCTCGGGGAAAAACTAAAGCTTAGAAAAGGTCACTCACCTGATGTAATTGCATTCAAGCCCCAGTTTTTGCATTCCTATATTTCCTAGAGATTCTTAACAGCACTCTTGCATAAATGAGGCAATGCCAGAACTCCAGAGTCATGACATTTTCATTGATTTTTCCGCTTGAAAACAATATTGGGATCCACTCCCTTTTGGTTTTGATTTTGAATACATATCACCTATTCAGTGATTCAGGACAGGATGATGCATTTAACTGTAGGTCCTGCAAGCTCCGAAGTCTCCATGGTAATAATAGCTAACACTGAACCTATCCCCGCAGTAACTTTCATTGCATTAGCTTACTGAATCCTTTCTTAGAAACTGCCGCCATCTCTGCCCTGTCCCTATCCCTGCTTAATTTTCTCATAGCACTTTTGCATAGTATGTTCATACTAATAGACTCTAGTTTACTTACTGTGTGTATTGCCATCTCCCCCAACCAGAATGTAAGCTCCGCAAGGGCTGTATGTCTTGTTAGCTCAGTGATGTAAGTTCCCAGCAGGTGGAATCAGGCCTGGTCCATAATTCGTGCTCAAATATCTGTTGAATGAATGAATGAATGAACGGTCCTTGGAGGTAAATATCACTATCATCCCCATTTTACGTGTATGCAAACTGAAGTTCGTAGTATTAACTAATGTGCTCAAATACAAAGCCGTTATTTCTTTACTTTGAAGTCCATTTTTAAACGTTAGTGGTTATAGTTTCCTTTCTCCACTGTATTGTTTCTGGAATGAGAAATTGAACATGAGAAAGAGGTTGGTTTGGCACTTCAGGTACCCTCCTGAGAGGTGATAAGCATTATGTGTTTGTGAAATACATAGATTGGGCCTTTCATGTAGCGTAGAAACTATAGCTAGTGTTGAGGTAAATAAGATGTCTTTCCCCTATATCCTCTTGCAGTGCCCCCAAGATTTATAATACACTGAAGGAACTGGGTTATATAAATGACTTGCTAATTCAAGGCTGCTTCTGTTGGAGCCGTCATGGGCCTCTCCTGAGATAGACTTGCAAGTTGTGAAGGACCTGGGGGATGTCCATTCCAGCTTACCCACCTCTGCCCCAGGAGCCTGGCTCTGGGACTCAGTCCTTCCTTTGCTGGCCAGCCCACTCCACTGCTAGACAGCTGCCTTGTCAGAAAAGTCTTTGAATTGTATCCCCAAGTAACTTCGACCCAGTGGTCTGAGTTGTGCTCTCCAGGGAATGACAGAATAAATGAAGTCATCCTTTGACCTGTCAGTTCTTCAAACATTGGTTTGGTTGTACCCACTCTTCAGTTTTTCTTGTCCCTGTCCCGCAGACATTTCTCACGTGGCATCTTTCCAGCCACTTTCCTGTCCTGCTTCCTCCCTTTGGCATGCTCTCCAGTTCATTCATGTCCAAGGTAAATGTGTCATGCAGTAGTCCAGGTGTGGCATGAGGGTTCCATCCGTACTTTCTTGGCAGCCACACTGCCCCGTTGGCTCATCCGCGCTCCGGAAGGTCTTTAGTGTGAACTATTGTGGATCTCAAGTGGGAAGAACATACTGCACAGATGGAACCAAGGATTAGTGATGATTAAGAAAAATAATAGTGATGTCTGTGGACATTCTGTCCTTCACTTCTCTGTGCATACCTGCTGCCACACCCAAGGTAGTTATGAGGAGAGGCATTGACTGCACTCAGACTATGTGTAAGACGATGTCTCAAGACATTTTACATTTACTACCTGTTTAATTTTCTGAACAGCCATATTCATAGCTATTATTGAACTCTGTGTTACACTGAGGAGACAGATTAGGAGAGATTAGTTAACACGCTTAAGATCACATAGCTTGTAACTGGTGGAACAGGAATATGAATCTATGTTTGCCTCCAAATCCCATGTTTGATAAGGTGCATTCTCAGGAGCTACAAAGAGGATAAGCTTAGCTAGCCAAGGCTCCTGTTTTCATTATCTCTGAAAAACATGGAAAAGAAGGTATTTTAAAGGAGTTATGGTATCTTCCTATCCTTCAAAGAAAGAAAGGATCCGAATTACTGTGTTTCTACTCTGCACCAGCTATGCTGTATCTGTTTATCTCATTTAGTCTTCAGGACAATTCTGTGAGGAGAGCACTATTATCATGACCATTTTATAGGTGAGAAAACCATGACTCAGAGGAGATGAAGCTAGGCCTTTGTCACACAGCTACTTGCATTTAGAGCCAACACGCTTTATGCCCCATTATGCCACTTCTCAAAGAGGGTTTTCAACTCAACCTGAAGTGCCTTCCTCCCACAGGGTCTCTGGCTAGACTGTTACCCACCATGATAATCTCCCCTCTCCTGTGCAGCATTTCCCAAAGCAGTGATTTCCCAAATTACATAAGTAGAAACGAAAAGAACCCTCACCAAATTAGATGAGCGTTCATTCATTACTAAAGGCTTTCTATATGCATAGCTTTGGACCAAGGATCTGCTATGGAAGTATGGTAGGAAGCTGGCTGAAGTTACTAGAGCTCAGCTCAGATGGAGCCCATCATGCTCCCTTGCTCTCCCATGGTATATGACCCCATCCATGAATTAATGGGAAGTGCAGTGGCTGCTGTCAAGACCTGATCATTTAGTGATGTTCACCTGAGGGCCACAGACCCATCAGCCTTCAGGTGGAATTGGTTTACTTGCCAAATCATAGGTCCAGAAACTTAGAGACCACCAGTAGGAATCTTGCCAAATCACATTACTATTCTTTGCATTTGCAAAGAATGTAAGTGTTCATAGAATATTTATTGCTTACATTATTCCATTTGTTCATCCCAACCAACTGGTAATATAGACCAGCAAGGGTTCATTGCTCTGTTTTGCAAATAAGGAATCAGAAACAGACTGAGACTCGCTCATAGCCTCTCAGTCTCTAAGAGGCAGAACCCACATACAGTCTCTTCAAGCTGCAAATTCTCTACATGTCCTCTGCTGTCTCTTTTCTTGTCACTCTTCTCTTGCACTGTCTGCCAGACTGCGTGTACATCTTTGCCCTTGCTGTTGACCCCGTTGGCTGTGAGCAGTCAAAAGCTCAGAAAGAACTGAGCTGTACCTAGCTGGAATTGCTCTTTTCTCAGGCTTCACTTCCCAAGCCATCTGGTCACCCTGCCTTTCCACAGACCTGATGCAACGGTTTGTAGGTTGTCATCAATCTTCATTGTCACCTGCAAGTCCAGTTGACCCTGCAAAACTAAGCTGCTGTAAACATTCTTTTTCCCCAGGCAAGTACCTGTGTATCAATCTTAATGTCACACTAACCATTCAAAAAACTTACAACTTGGCTTAATTTCTCTGGGGTAGACAGTGAGTTGAGAAGTTGCTCTGGAAGCCAGGCCTTTCCTGTGGGTTGGCTCATTGAAGAACATCTGATCTAAAACTCGCTCTACTTTGGCCCTGGGTAGAAGGAACAATGTCCACACCACCCAGCTAAGAGTCAAAGTCTGTTGACCACCACCCCCACCCCTGTCCCCATCTCTCCCTGGCAACCACTTATCTAGCCTCCTTGTCTAAAATGTCATCATTTCAAAAATGTTATATGAATGGCATCATATAGTATGTAACCTTTTGGAATTGGCTTTTTTTCTACTCAGCATAATTCCCCAGAGATTCATCCAAGTTGTGTCACAGGTTTTTGTTTTTATTATCTAAAAACATACATTAAAATTTTTTTATTTAGTTTTAATTTTTTAAAACTTTCAGTTAAGTTTTTTTGTTTTGTTTTGTTTTTAGTTAACTAAAATCTGTAGCCAGAGTTTCAGAGGCTAGCTGTCCCACTTCCTAGCCAGGGGACTTCTGGATTGCTTAATCTTCCGGCAATTTCATGTCCTTACCTTTACAATGAACATAATAATTAGAACTTTATATTTGATTTTTGAAAGTTTCAAAGAGGAGAAGCATCCAAATTCCCTTCATTAATAGAGTTGTATTACATTGATGTGAGGCAATGTCCTCTTTAGCCACAGTAACTCCCAAGTCCCAGTACTTCAAGGATTGGGATAAACAGAAGGCCTCATGCATTATTTGGAAGGGAAAGACATTAGATTCAGTGGCCTACCTTTTCTGTGATTCCCTGTCATTCATATTGTCCAAGAGAAAGGATCTGATTGGGTTGGTTGGCCATTTCCAATACAGAAAAACTGTAATGGGCTCACACCAAACCCCATGAAGGTGTCCTTTCTCGCGGGCCCTCTTATAGATGCACTAGGAGCATCTATAGGAAGGGGAAGGCCCTGGAATCCAGGTCGCATGAGGAGCTAGGGGTGTGGATGTGGGTGAGTGTATGTGGTGTGTAGACATGGACAAAAATGTCCCTAAACTATAAACTTCTCTCTCTGCCCATCAGTCGGAAACAACCAAAGATGGAGATTGTCTTAAGAGGTGATGACCATGTCACTAGAGGTATTCAGGTTGAAGCTGATGGCCTTAGAGCAGATATGGGACTATAAGCAGAGAATAAAACTGATTTCTGGTTTAGTCCTTTGTAGATGAAGGGCAGAATTTATTTTATACAACTTAGTGAAAAAATGGGAAGTCCCCATTTAGTCAGCGTTCTCACAGGGGACTATGGCTTTGAAAGATTCTTAGGGCTTAATGGACCCCCATCGAGGACACTTTCATAAGGTGGTTATGAGGAGCAAGAGTCAACGGCCGAGAACATCTTTGGCCAACTATAAAGCCTTATACAAATACTGGGGATTTCACAGTCACCTGACATAACATGAGTCCAAAGTAGCTTTTTGGTTTGGGAAGGAAATTGTGTGTGTGTGTGTGTGTGTGTGTGTGTGTGTGTGTGTGTGTGTGTGTGTGTGAAATAAGAGAGCCTGGTTTGTCATAGCCAGGAAAATTAAATATGAAAGTGAAAAAAATATAGATAGATAGATAGATGCACTTGTGTTTCTGAAAGGAGACAGTAGAGTTCAGTGCTGAGCTGTAAATAAGGCCCTCGCTTGGTTCCTGTGAGATGTCTGTGGGCACGAGCTAGAGACTCAGATGATAGCCTCTGGGTTTCTTAATGATAAGAGTAGGAACAAAGGTCAGTCATCAGGCACATCCAGGAAACTGGGCTATGATAGATATCTGAAACAAACATAAATTCGTTGAAAGCTTACAAGTCCTATCACCTTCCTCAGACTCCACATTTCAGACTCAGAGAGGAACTAAACTACCTCTTGGTGTATTTAACAATGTCTTCCCTTTTCAGCTTTCAAAATAAGACCTTCTTTTAGGTCAGGTCCAGACTGGGGAAATGGGAGGACCAGCCATCAGGGATGAGTCTGTCCCTTGTGAACACTATAAAAGCTTGTTCCACTGGGCAGTGATCCTCCTCACCTCGGTAATGAGTAACCCCTGGCTGCCACTGAGCCCGCGCTGAAGGGAGGCCTTCGGGAGCACAGAGGGAGACTTAAGTGTTCCTCTGCTTCCCAGTCTGTGAGCAGCCTGGCTCTGCCTGGCAGTGCTGGGCACGGATACTTTAGGGATGCCAGAGACCAGGTCACAGATCCTTATGTTCCATGGTGAATTCTACTGTCTTGATTTTGTGGGTCTAGGACAGGAATAGTCGCATAGCCCCAAGCCCAAGTCCTAAGTGCCCCTTCCTCTCCTGTGCTCCCTTCCATCCCAGGATTTGCCATATTTTCTTGTCTTTTCATGATTTTTCTGTCAGCTTCACCAAAACGCGAGCTCCTTCAGGACAGGGACTATGTCTTCTTTCTTGGTATCTCCTGCCTTTAGCCGAAGGCCTAGCTCATAATAGGTGGCTTATACATGTTTATTGGCTGAACACAGAAGAAACAGAATGCATCCATAGGAAGATGAGCAGCATCTGTAGGAAGGGGAAGGCCCTGGAATCCAGGGCCCATGAGGAGCTAGGGGTGTGGGTGTGTGCGAGTGTATGTGGTGTGTAGACATGGACAAAAATGTCCCCGTCCTAATTCCTAGAAACTGTGAGTATATTATGTTACGTGCCAAGAGGAAATCCTAGATTAGGGTTGTTAATCTGCTGACCTTAAAACAGGGAGACTATTGTAGATTTTCCAGGTAGTCCATGCCATCACAGGGTTCTTATGAGAGGGAGGCAGAAGGGTCAGAGTCCGAGAAGCAGACATGACAGAAGCAGAGGTTGGAGTGCCATGGCCACAAGCCGAGGAATGCAGGCAGCCTCCAGAATTTGGAAAAGGCAAAGAATGGACTACCCCCCAGAGCCTCCAGAAGGACAGGGCCTCTGCGGACACCTTCATTGAGCCCTGTGAGGCCCATTCCAGCCGTCTGACCTCCAAAACTGTGAGATAATAAATTTGTTGTTTAAAGCCACTAAATTTGTGGTAATTTGTTACAGCAGCAATTAGAAACCAATATAGAGACTACGCTTGGGAGGGCACCTCAGAAAAGAGCCTAACAGAGAGCACGAACCTGGAATAGGAAATGGCCATGTGTGAGTAGCCCAGTCAACCCCCACAGAGCGGGCAGCGGAATCACCCTAGATGCAAATTAGCTGACAGAGATCAGAATTGGTAACAGCTCCATATGGGCAGCATCCAGCCTCCCAAAGAGTCAGTGCCTCTATAACTGTGATAACTTGGGAGAAACCATAGTAGAGCGTAGTGTGGAAGGGTCCTTTGGTCAGGCCTGGGTTGGAGTTTTCTGCCGCCTATGGCTACAATCTGAGGCAAGTTGTGTAACCTCTCTAAGCCACAGTTTTCTCATCTGAAAACTGGGAATCTGTTTCTTAACTAGGAGGGTTGTGCTGGGGTGCCTGGGTGGCTCAGTCAGTTAAGTGTCTGCCTTCAACTCAGGTCATGATCCCAGAATCCTGGGATGAGTTCCATGTGGGCTCCTTGCTCAGTGGGGAGTCTCCTCCCTTTGCCTGCCACTCCCCCTGCTTGTGTGTCGCTCTCTCTCTCTCTCTATCTCTCTGTTAAATAAAAAATCTTAAAAAACAAAAACAAAAAACTAGGAGGGTTGTGGTGAGGTCAGTAACACATGTAGCATGCTTAACATAATGCCTGTCATATAGTAAACAGTAATTGCTTTCTATTACCGCAAATACACACACAATCTTAGGAGCCTCTGTAATAGCAGTGTTTGAGGTATCCCTGTAATCCATACTCAATCATATATAGAGTCTGTGGGGAGTTCTGGGAACTAAAGTCAGAGAAGAACAACCAGGGTTAAAAGACCCTAAATCAGGTCATATTAAAAAGAATGTCCAGATGAATGCAGAGTTTTGATATGAAGCTATTCGAAATATTGTCAGGAGAGGTTACATAATTTGTGGGATCCGAGGCAAAATGAAAGCATGGCCCCCCTGGTTCCAAAGATGATGAAGAATTTCATTCAGGGCGCCTGGGTGGCTCAGTGGGTTAAGCAGCCAACTCTTGATTTTGGCTTAGGTCATGATCTCACAGTCGTGGGATCGAGCCCCGTGTCAGGCTCCGTGCTCAGTTCAGAGTCTGCTTCAGATTCTCTTTCTCTCTCCTTGCCCCTCCCCACCTGTGCTTGCTCTCTCTTGTCTCTCTCTCTCAAATAAATAAAATCTTAAAAAAAAAATTTCAAAATGATGACAGCAGAGCTTTAAACCAAGTGTGGGAACCTTCTGAGTACAGGGCCCCATTGCATAGTGCACACGCCCACAAAGCTGTCCCTGAATATTCTCATGTAACAAGTGATAGACTCGGGGCGCCTGGGTGGCTCAGTCGGTTGGGCGTCTGCCTTCGGCTCAGGTCATGATCCCAAGGTCCTGGGATTGAGCCCCGCATCGGGCTCCCTGCTCAGCGGGAAGCCTGCTACTCCCTCTCCCACTCCCCCTGCTTGTGTTCCCTCTCTCGCTGTGTCTCTCTCTGTCAAATAAATAAATAAAATCTTAAAAAAAAAAAAAAGAACAAGTGATAGACTCACTTTGGGAAGCAGGGGTGACCGTGGCAGTGAGGAAGCTTGAGGCCTCGAAAGATGATAAGGGTGGGGACCCTGAGCAGAATGAAGAGCACGTCGGAAGATGGTGAGAAGGAGAAACGGAATGAAACAGGAGCCAGTGCAGTGGCAAGAGGAAGGCTGTTGTCTTTGGACCAGCAGAGCATCCCCACAGCACACTGTGTGGTGCCCAGGAGAACCACCACCATCCCACCCGCTCCCAGAACTGCAAACAGAACATCTAACAGACGGGCACCTCTGACTCTGTGGAACAGTCTGGAAGGTTTTACAGCCTCCACGTGGTACCTCCCTGGAATCTGACAGGCCACAGTGGCTTCCTTCTCTTCAAAGAAGGAATGAAGCCGTTGTGGGAAGATGATGCAAACAAAAATGGTGGCAAGTGGGTTATTTGGCTGTGGAAGGGCTCGGCATCCTGTTGCTGGGAGAATCTCATCTTGGCCATGTTGAGGCAACAGTACCTGGTGGGAAGGAAATCGGCGGGCCTGGGGTCTGTGTGGTGTCAGGAGCGTATTATTTCACTATAGAATATGACTGGCAGAGACCTAGCAACCACAGCCCGAATGTGGACGGCCGTGTGTTTGTCTGAAATGGACGGGAGTTCTCCAGCCCGTCCTTCCTTCTGCTCACTGAAGGGACGTCCCTCGGCTGCGTGGTCCCCCTTTGCACCCTCCCCTGGGGGACTGATTCTGCTAGATGCCCTCCGGCATCTCTGACTTTATAAAGCAGAAAAATGGACCATGTGATTTAGTAATAGACCAATGGTGTGTGTGTATTTTTAATATTTTATTTATTTATTTGACAGAGACCCAGCGAGAGAGGGAACACAAGCAGGGGGAGTGGGAGAGGGAGAAGCAGGCTTCCTGCTGAGCAGGGAGCCCGATGTGGGGCTCAATCCCAGGAGCCTGGGATCATGACCCGAGCTGAAGGCAAATGCTTAATGACTGAGCCATCCAGGCACCCCAGCCATTGGTGTGTTTTAATGGAGTTTTGTGGAGGGGTGTCAGCTTCTCGTTTAGCTGTGCGCTGTCCAGATGCCTCTTGAACCTTCTGGTATGCTCTCCTCATGCTGTGTGAAAGGCATCGTGACCGTGTGTACAAGTCAGAGCTGTCGCCTGAGAGCTATGTCAGTATTAGGAAGGACAGTGCATCCAGGAAAAGCTTTCTGTTGGAGAGTCCTGGAATAGCTCTAAGTGCTGTCTTCCAGCCTTGCCATTAAATTATTGGGACATTTTGTTTCTTTCTCTTCCCTCTTCCCCCAAGCTCCCACCTTCTGAGAATGTGTTACTGATTTTGTGTAGTCTCCTGCCTCGTGCTCTGTACTTCCCTCCTATGGCAGGCACTCTCCTTTTTGGGCACTGCCACATGTCGAACGAATTTTAATCCAGTGGGTCCACACAGGTGTCACTGGGGTAGCTTAGAAGGGATGCCTGGTAATTTAAGCTGTAGCAGAACCCAGTCTGATTAAGAGCTGGATTATAATACAGGTTCTAAGTGCAGGATTTGGAGCGGAGGGCAACGACTGTAATCGTTTTCCCAGATGCGCACTTGTCAAGCCTAGTCTGGTGGGTTCTTAACACGTCCTTTTATTGAGGAAGGAAAGTGGAATGCTGGGTGTTGTCAGGTGTTAAAATTGGTAAATTCTGAAACTGGGGCATCTGAAGAAAAAGTGACCTTGATGAATGTCCTCATTTGCATGGCTCTGCTTGTCTGCAGTGGTTGGAAAAACCTACTTTCAGTCCTCATCCCTTGGTATGTGCGTTAGCAAACGTGTGCTGACCCACGATGCCCAGATAGAAACCTCTCGAAGGCTGATGCTTTCAAATGCTTTAAAAATGACCCGTTACTCATCAGTAAGTAAGTTCTACAGCCATCCCTGAGTAGCACTGTCTTTTTTCACTCTTGTGAGCAAAGATTGCGGTACCTTGAATTACAGTCTCTTTAATACATACCCTTGAAAGCTAGAAGGATCCTTAGCCCCCAGTCTCAGAGAAATCATATGAGAGTAACAGGCATTTCGTTATTGTGTTTATATTATTCTCTTCTTACTTTCCACCTTCTGAACATCTTTTAATTACTGCTGTTTGGAGATGCTTTATTCCCAAAAGCACAGGAGCCCAAAAGAGGTACTTACATTACAGGGAAAGTTAGATCGGATAGGAAGATCTAGTGGTGATTTAAATTTCAGGAATAAGAAGAATGAATTCTGGTGCCCAATTATGAAGGGCTCAGACAAATATAGGAGCAGCATTGGCTAAAATGGGGAGAAATGGCTGCCTCCTAAGATTCAGATCCAGAGAGGTCTTCACTTTTGCCTAAACTCAGATTTGCCATGAAAATTCCAAAGAGAGCAAACATTTGGATTTATCCTCTTATGATGTATGTGGGGATGGGTACATATGTGTAAAATGTGTTCATGACTGAGGGTCTCCTCAAGCTGGGTGGCTAGGTATATTATATGTCCGTATTTTTGCTTTTTTGTCTTTTGTCTAATTTTTTCCAAGACTTTTGAATATCTTATGTTTCCTAGAGTGCTCCTGTGTCCCCTTCCTCTTTGTCATTGCAGTAGCTGAAAGTTATCTTTTCCTATCCAAAATATGCTGATGATGCTGGTTAGAACAAAGGGTTATCCCTGTGGGGCAGCATCTTACCCCAGCGTTCTCCCAGATATCCTGCTAACAGCTTTACATGGCAGATTGACTAGTCAGTTTATCCAAACCACCCATTTTTTTCCAAACTAGTTTAAGCAGTCCTATGGTTATGGTATCACCTGTTCCAGAGACAGAAAGAAAAAAGATCTGCTGGGGGATGGAGGGTCCATCTCCACTTCGCACAGTCAGGGCTGTTTTCCCATGACCCTTTGCTGGGTTTTCCATTTGCAGTTGGCTCCTACTCTCTTCTGGTGCTCTTCTCTTTTCATCCTTCTGTTCATGTATGCACAGGTGCGTGTGTGTGTGTGTGTGTGCGCGCGCGCACGCATGTGCATGGGTGTCTGCTTTTTCCCTGTGACACTGGTCATCATTTTCTGCTCACAGAGAAGCTTGTGGTCCAAGATGCTCCAAGAATGAATTTTCAAATATTTTTCCAGTGGAGAGGGAGCTGTGATGAGTGATTGTCTTTTCAAAGCAATTGTCTGTTGCAGTGATAAATGGAAATATCAGGGGGGAAGACGGGACAGACTTCACCCCAAGAGGACTAGAATGAAAGGGGGAAAACTACAGAAAAAACGTGAGGGAACAAACTGATGGTTGCCAGAGAGGAGAGCGTTGGAGGAGGGGCAAAATGGGTGAAGGGCAATGGGAGATACAGGCTTCCAGTTATGGAATGAACACGTCATGGGAATAAAAGGCACAGCATGAGGAATATAGTCAATGATATTGTAGTAACATGGTAAGGTGACAGGTGGTAGCTACACTTGTGAACATAGCATAATGTATACACTTGTCAAATCACTGTGTTATACACCTGAAACTAACGTACAGTTGTGTGGCAACTAAAGCAAACAAACAAACATGAGGGAGAACTTTGTAATAAGTCAACCCAAGACACTTCGGCACTTCTGTTCCCAGAGGTGTTCAAGCAAGAGTGCGGGCAGCCACTTTGCAGTTCCTTTATACTGGAGGGCAGAGAGCTCCTTGTCACTAAAAGTGTTTAGAAGGTGAGAAATGAAAAATTATACTAAATGACCTCTAAAATTACTTCCAGTTCGGGAACTAGATTATTCTATCAAATATTTTAAGAGGGGGGATTTTTAAGAGCCCTCCAACTTTTCTCAACAATTGAATGTGATTTTTGTGCCTAGGGCTTCAGGGAGTAGGGGAGCTGGAGAAAAATGGGGAATGACTAATAATGGGTAGGGGATTTCTTTGGGGGATGATAAAAATGTTCTAAAATTGACTGTGGTGGTAGCTGAACAATTCTGTGTATATACTGAAAACCGTTGAGTTGTATGCTTTAAATGGGTGAATGGGATGGTATGTAAATCCTAGCAATAAAGTTCTTATTTAAAAAAAAAAAGCGAGAAAATGGAAAGCAAAGTTTTAGGACAGGCAACAAGAGGAACTGGGAAAGAGTGGGAAAGAGAGCAGGTATGAGACAAAGAAGCTGGACTTTATGGATTGTGGCTTGGTGAGCAGAACGCAGTATCTGAGATTGGTGGAGTGAATGGCTGAGCGGTTCATCCTTAAGTCTACCCAGATTTGATGGATATTGGAAGATGGTGCTTGAAAGCATCATTAGGGAGCAGAAGGAACAGTAAATCAACTGGTGACTACTGTGACTAACTGTCACATCCCCTGGCCTTCTGAATGCCTGATTGCACAGAGAGGGAAGAAACCCCAATGATTATGAAAATTAAATGTTATGGGAGTGAGATCTCAGTGTAGACTAAATATGATTTAGAGGAATACTGAAATGAAGCTGGCTGAAGAGGGGGAAATTTTTATTTTTTTAACAATATAGAACACACACATACACTTAGACACGCACACACAACATATTTTTTTCCTACCATCACAGCTTTCGATATATTTTCCCAATTTTTTAAAAAAGATTTTATTTATTTGAGAGAGAGAAAGACAGAGATAGTGAAGAGAGCATGAGCAGGGAGGAGAGGGAGAAGCAGGCTCCCCACTGAGCAGGGAGCCCAAAGCAGGGCTTGATCCCAGAACTCTGGGATCATGACCTGAGTCGAAGGCAGACAGATGTTTAACTGACTGAGCCACCAAGGTGGCTATATTTTTTTTCCCTATTATAATCATTCCACTCATATACAGTTTTCTGTTTGTGCATTTTCATGATTACATAATATTCCATTGACTGGCCATTGTGTGATTTATTATTTCCTAGCTGTTGGGTGGCTCAGTTCTTTCCAATGTTTAATTATTATAAAAGCAATGCTGTAGTTATTTTTGCATACATAGCTTTTCTTTACTCTTGAAATACTTTATTAGAAAAATTAGAACTCATTTAGTTGCAAATTATATAGCTCCTTGGAGCAGCCTAAGTCAAAGAAGATTTACTGATAAACATATAGATGCAAAATGCCAGGCATATGTAGGAATTGGAAAGTTATCCAGAACTCCTCATCTTCCCCCTCTGGTCTCTTGTTTTCTTTAGATTGCCTTTCCCTGCCTACTCCTGGTTTCCCTATAGCTTTGACTCACACAGGACTTTGACTTGCCTTGGAGCCAGAGATGCCAGGTCTCTGTCAGAAGAGTCCAGAGCCAGCCATTATCTGGTCAAAATTTTTGTATCTCTTTTATCAAATTCCTAAGCAAGAATATGATTAGCTAGGCTCCCCTGACTTCGTGATTTGTGCTTTCCTCTGATTGGTGGAGAGGGTGGAGGAAAGGCTCTGACATCTGCCTAGATTCAAATCAAACCCTACCCCCATACTAGCCATGTAGCCTTGGGTCCATTCCTTGGCTTCCCTGTGTCTCTCTTTGCCCATCTGTGTGTAACAGTGGCACCTACTGCATGAGGTTATTGGGAAGATGAAATAAAATATCCCTTGTCAAGGAATATAAGAAGTCCTCAATATGTGTTGGCTCTTAGTTTTTTTTTTTAATTTTGTATTATGGAAAAATATGCATAACATAAAATTTACCATTTTAAAACCATTTTTAAGGGTACAATTCAGTGGCATTAAGTATATTCACACTGTTGTGTCACCATAACCACTATCCATCCTTAGAGCTTTTTCATCATCCCAAACTGTGGCTCCTGTTTTTTTTAAATTATCATCATGATGATTATTTCAAATATGGCTTCCTGGGTTCACCTGTGGAAGGGCATGATGGGGACTCTTCCCAAAGAAAGGAACATGGTGGATAGGCACTCTAAGTTCCTACTGAAACCATCACACATTTGCAATTCTTTAAGAATTAAGAGCATGTTCAGGCATTATTTTATGTAGTTCTCCTAAGGAAGGAATTCTTGAAGTACGAAAGGGCTGTAACCTTATGTTATAGGAGAGGACCCTGAGGGTCAGGAAATCTGACTTGCCCAATATCTCCCATCTTGCCTGCAGAGTCAGGACTCAAAGTCAAGTCTTTTTACTCTAAGTTCACGCTTTTTTGCATGACAGCAGAGATGTGATTACTCAAGCCAAGCTTCCTACCCATTTGTTTATAGTTCCTATTATCTACTCTAGTTCAGACTCTGAGAAGGAAGAGAAGACTTCTCAAATTGGGACTTGTGGGTGGGCTCTCTTTGGGAAGTACAGGCCTGTAAGAATCTGACAATTGGTGTAGTTTACCAGTTTGTATCTGTAACATCTAGGAAAAGCCACAGTCATTTGGTGATTCTGTGAAAACCAAAGAGTGGAGGGATTGGTTAATGGACCTCTTAACTTTTACCTTGAGAAAGTTCAGAAATATTTGCCAGAAACAAATGGCATTACTAAGCAGATTTTTCAAATGGGATAGAGAAAAAGATACCATTAAAATCAAAATGGGCAAGTTTCTGCTGGTGCTTTATGGTTTGCACAAGGAAACATTTTGTCTGCTTGGCCTGCTTAATTTTTTTTTTAGTGAAAACCACCTTTGTCAAATGCCAAAAGTTCATTTTATATAAAAACCACAGGAAGAAAGCTGTGTGGCTGTGTGGACTCAACAGCACCTTTCTAACAACTAGATTAATGTTTGCTATTAGGCAATCTTTCCATTAAATTAATGGCTACTTTTTTGGATTAGACATTCACCTTCCATTTGGCACTCTGACTCACTTCCTTGTCGCTTGTTCTGAAAGAAAATCACTTAAGATAACTGAACGCCTTAGTGCAGCGGGCTTTTATTATGTCTGTTCTGATCACTCCTTTTGTATAAAATTGATGGATTCTCCTGTGCTCTTTCATATCAACACACACATCTCTTTGGCTTTTCACCTGATCCCAGCCCCTCTCTGTTACCCTAGTCCCACCCTATCTGTGCTGCTCTATTTTCCTCAACTCTACAGTATCAGTTATATTGATCGCCTTGTAACTCTCAACTGTGCTCTCTTCAGCCAATGCCCATATCTTCACGTATGCTTCACCTTGCCTTTCCCTTTATCCATGTGGAACACCTTTCCCTTTCAGCCACTCTGAACATTTCCATCCTTCACTGCCAGTAAAATCCCACTTATTCTCTAAGGCTTTCCTGACAATTTCAGTGCATATAGATTTCATCCTTCTGTGAGGTTGTCTACGTTTTAAATTACGACCATCATTTTTTGAGAACCTATCAAGTGCCAGGCCCATTATCTCTACTGCTCATTACAACTATACAAGGTAATTATTGTCATCCTCACTTTTTAAAGAGGAAACCAAGGCTTAGAAAGGGTAGATAATTTGCCCCAGGTGACACGCCCTAAATCGCCAAGCAGAGGACTGAACTACTGGAGTAAATGATTCTAAAGCTCTTCCTTTTTCTGCCTATGCTGACTCCTGACGATACCACCTAGAGGTGTTCTCCACGTGCTCTGGGTGCACTAGTCTTCTCTTCTCATTTAGCTCTTGAAATCAGGGATTATATCATTTAAGAATTGCATTCAGGTGCTACAGAGATCCAGTGCCATGATGGCTTCAATAAGGTAGAAGCTGATTTTTCTCTCACTTAAAAGGAGTCTGAGAAAGCAGGCCAGGTGATAATGTGGACCCTGAGAGTCTCATGGTCCTAGCCTCATTTAGCTCTTCCCTTCGCCACCCCCCACAGTGTGGGCCTTACTGTTGTGTTCACAAGATGACTTCTCAAAGTCCAGTCATCATATTTGTGTTCCAGGCAAGATGGTGGAAGGGGGTGAGGGGAAAGCGTTGTCCTCCCAGTCAAATTCTTCAAACCTTTTCCAGAAGCCTTACCTTATAACTTCTGTTTATGGCTCGTTGGCCACCACATCTACAAGGAAGGCTGGGAAATATTTTATAGCTGAGGACACTGATTCACCCAACAATAAAGGTAATTTATTAGAGAAAGAAATGGATGTTGAACAGGCAACTAGCAGTCTCTGCCACCGAGACCCAGGTCCCAGCCTTCTTTTGTATTTTAACACCTAGAAGGTGCCCAATAAACACTGGTGGACAGCCTAATGTGGAGAAATAGTGGAAAAGGTAATTTAGAAAACTGATAAATGAAGAAACTGAAGAAACAGTAGCCTCGTGTGATGTCTAATTTATAAATACTTTATAAGAAAATAAATACTTTCTTTTCCCTAAACAATCCTGCTGTCACTCAGCTTCCTGTACAGAATGCTTATAAAATGAACGTCAAGATTAAGAAAATGAGGCCAAATTCCCTTTTGAAATTATTTTGAGTAGATTCATTGTTTCTTTCAGCCTTTATTGTTTGCATACATTTTGTTTCCATTTACGAAATTGGATTCATAAAATGTTCTGTTTTCAAAAGGACTCATTGCAAACAACCACTTCTGACAAAATGACCAGTACTCAGGCAATGTCTGATGAGCACTTAGAGAAAAAGAGTAGATTACATTTCCAATAGAAATTAGCGTTATGCATTTCTGGAACTCTCCTGAGTTTCTTATTTTGATTTGCAAAATAATTCAAATGCTTGAAAGAAGAATCTATGGTAATTACCTGAAGTGTTTCCCCAGCCCCCAAATTAACATCTAGAGAAGGTCTTTGTTTGAGATTAAAAGCACACTTTTGTAACTTTTAGTTTTGAAATGATTTCGTATTTAGAAGAAATTTGTAAGAATAATATAAGGAATCCTGTATGCCCTTTACACAGCATCACCAACTGTTTACAGTTAGGCCCCTTTGCTTTATCATTCTCTCTCTCTCTGTATGGTATATGTGTACGACTTCTTTTTTTTTTTTTGAAACTTTTGAGAGTAAATTGGAGATGTCATGTGCTAGGAGACCCCCTAAACACTTCAGAATACTGGCTGAGAAAAAGATATTTTCTTATATAACCCAGCAAAATGATCAAAACCAAGAAATTTGCCATTGATATGATACTATTATCCAATTCATGGTTCATGTGTAAATTCCATTAATTGCCCCAATGATGTCCTTTATAGCTATTTTCTTTTCCCAAGCCAGAATCCAGTTTCAGATCATGCATCCATGTAGTTGTCATGTCTCTTTAATCTGGAACAGTTTCTCAGCCTTTCTTTGATTTTCTCTAATTTGACATTAAAAAAAAAAAACACAAGACAGTTATTTGGTAGAATGTCCTTCAACTTGGATTTGTCTGACTTGCCTCATGATTACATTCAGGTTATATGTTTTTTGGCAATAATTTCACAGAACTGGTATTGTGCCCTTTCAGTGTGTCAAACCAAACATTATTGGTTTGTCTTGGGTCGCTTGGGTGGCTCAGTCAGTTAAGCGTCTGCCTTAAGCTCAGGTCATGATCCCGGGATCCTGGGATCAAGACCCACGGCTGACTCCCTGCTCAGTGGGAAGCCTGCTTCTTCCTCTGCCTGCCCCTCTTGTGCTCTTTTGCACATGCTCTCTCTCTCAAATAAATAAAATCTTAAAATCTTATAAAATACTGGTTTGTCTCAATGCTGGTGATGCCGATTTGAATCACTGAGGAGGCTGGCATCTGCCAGATTTCTCCACTGTCAAAATACTGTTTTCTTTGTAAATAATAAATGATTTATAGGAAGATTTTTTGAACTATGTAAATATTCTTTTCCTCATCCAATATTAATCTACTAGATTTAGCATCGACTGAAGGTTTTCATATTCCGTCAGTCTTTCTATTTTTACTAAGCAGTATTCTGCTGTAAAGAACAGCTTTTCCTTCTAAGGGAGTGTTTCTGATGCTATGTGGCTATGTGTTTCTGATACTTGATCTTGTTCTGCTAGTGCTGCTAGAATAAGATACCATGGACTGGGGGGCTTCAACAACAGAGATTTATTTCTCACGGTTCTGGAGGCTGAAAGTCCGAGATCAAATAACAAGCCAGTTCAGCTCCTGGTGAGAGGTCTCCTTCTGGCTTGCACATGGCCACCTTCTTGCTGTCTCCTCACATGGCTCAGGGAGCTGGTGCACTGATCATTCTTACACTTTTTCTAAGAGTATTAATCCAATCATAGGGCTCTACCTTCCCTACTTCATCCAAACCTAATTAACTCCCAAAGGCTCTACTTCCTAATACCATTACACTGGGGGTTAGGGCTTCAACATACACATTTTCTGGGGACACAAACATTCAGTCTATTAACAGTCTATAAAGGAAAAACAAACCCAATATAAGAAGATGGTATGTCCCTTGGACTAACTGTGATACTGAGCATTGAAGCTCATGCATAGTAAAAGTAACTGTCCTCTTTAATAGCACTCTTTAATTTTACTCTTATTTTTACTAGCAACTTTGAGGGAATTTGGCCACTTTCCCCTCACTTATTTTTTTTAAAGATTATTTATTTGAGAGAGAGTGCACATGAGCAGGGGGCGGGAGGGGGCAGAGGGAGAGGATCTCAGGCAGACCTCACACTGAGTGCAGAGCCCGATAGAGGGCTCGATCTCAGGACCCTGAGATCATGACCACAGCCCTGAGATCGTGCATGACCTGAGCCGAAATCAAGAGTTGGACACTAAACTGACTGAGTTACCCAAGCACCTAGGCCACTTTCCTCTCATTTAGCATTAAAATCTGTTTTTTGTTTGTTGCTATCAGGCATATCTGGATTTAAATTCCACACTTCCAGTTGTGTATGCGATGTTGGGCACTTTCTTTGGACTTTAGTCTCCTTGCCCATAAAGTAGGGATGAGAACCCCTATTTCAAAAATAGTATTGGGAGAAGTAAATGAAATAATGTATGTGAAAGCATGTAACATGGTACCAATCGAAGAAAGTAGTTAATGTGTTTTTTCTTCTTCCTTTATAGTTCCAAATTTTAATGATACAGTTTTGCAAGTGTCTCGACTTGCAAGAAGTTAGATGCTTGACCTTCATTGAAATGTTAAGTGATCTTAGTTAGATATGAAACCTGCATCAGAAAGAGAAAGGTTTAGTGGTATCTACCAACTTTTAGATGATTTGTGTGGTTACATCAGTTTTATTCCTTCCTTCTTTTTCTTTTTCTTTCTTTCTTTCTTTCTTTCTTTTTCTTTCTTTCTTTCTTTCTTTCTTTCTTTCTTTCTTTCTTTCTTTCTTTCTTTCTTTCTTTCTTTCTTTCTTTCTTTCTTTCTTTCTTTCTTTCTTTCTTTCTTTCTTTCTTTCTTTCTTTCTTCTTTATTTCCTTTATTTCCTTTCTTTCTCTCCTTTCTTTCTTTCTTTCTTCTTTTCCTTTGATATACACTTAATGGCATTTGCTAGGTGCCGGTCATTGTTGTAGGCACTAGCGATAGAGCAGCAGACAAAATTTCCTGACTTGACATCAATTATATTCTGATCAAAGAAGACAGGTGATATAGAAACAAACTTTTTTAGTCTTATGGGGCAAGTGCTAGGGGGAAAAATCAAGCCAGGAGGAGGAATGAGGCTTGCAAGGGGGTTGCTGTTGTAATTAGAGAAGAACTGAGGTGTCACTAAGGTCACCTGTGAGCAGAGAGACCCGAGAGAGACAAGGGAGCAAGTCGTCAGAGTGTCTAAAGGAAAAGCATTCCAGGCAGAGGAAATATGTCAAAGAGAAGAAATCTAAAGGATAGAATGACTAAGAGTTCACCTAAGGGAATCATAAAGGAAGCCAAGCATTTCTGTGGAGCACAATAGCACTTGACCTCCCCTTCTGTGAGTATGATTCTAGGCATGAGCAGAATGGCCAGATGGATGTCAGGGCTTGTGGCCTCATAGGGTGTGTCACTCACACTTCTTTTCAAGAAAGAACCTGCTTCAAGGAGTGCAGAGAGCTGAGAGTTTCCAGCTGGAGCACCTTCTGGATCCACCCCAGCATCTGAGGTATAAGCATTTTCTCCCAGGCAGTCTTCAGCCAAAGACTGAGCAAGGCAGAGATACTTGAGTATGACCACTGTTATACGACATGGGTCTCCTTTTTGTTGTTGTTGTTCTTTAAGTTTTTATTTTAATCACCCCATTTTCATGACAACAAGTGCACTCCTTAATCCCCATCACCTATTTCCCTCATCCCTCCACCCACCTCCGCTCTGGTAACCATCAGCTTGTTCTCTATAGTTAAGAGTCTGTTTCTTGGTTTCCTCTCTCTCTTTTCCCCTTTGCTCATTTGTTTCTTAAATTCCACATATGAGTGAAATCATATGCTATTTGTCTTTCTCTGACTGACTTATTTCACTTAGCATTATACCCTCTAGATCTATCCATCTTGTTACAAATGGCAAGATTTCATTCTTTTTATGGCTGAATAATATTCCATTATATATATATATATATATGGCACCTTTTCTTTATCCATTCATCAATCAGTGAACACTTGGGCTGCTTCCATAGTTTGGCTATTGTATATCATGTTGCTATAAACATAGGGGTTCATGTATCCCTTTGATTTAGTGTTTTTGTATTATTTGGGTAAATACCCAATGGTGTGATTGCTGGATCATATGATAGTTCTATTTTTAACTTTTTGAGAAACCTCCATCCTGTTTTCCAGAGTGGCTAGGCCAGTTTGCTTTCCCACCAGCAGTACAAGATGGCTCCTCTGTCTTCGCATCCTCACCAACACCTGTTGTTTCTTGTGTTTTTGATTTAAGCCATTCTGACAGGTGCGAGGTGATATCTCATTGTAGTTTTGATTTGCATTTCCCTGAGGATGAGTGATGATGAGCATCTTTTCATGTGTCTGTTGGCCTTTGGCATGTCTTCTTTGGAGAAATGTCTGTTCATGCCTTCTGCCCATTTTTAATTGGATTATTTGTTTTTTGGGTATTGAGTTTTATTCTTTAATGTATTTTGGATACTAACCCTTTATTGGATATGTCATTTGCAAACATCTTCTCCCATTCTGTAGGTTGCCTTTTAGTTTTGTTGATTGTTTCCTTTGCTGTTTGGAAGCTTTTTGTTTTGATGTAGTCTCAGTAGTTTATTTTTATTTTTGTTTCCCTTAACAAGGGTTAATGGGGACTTACCTAGAAAAAAGTTGCTGTGGCCGATGTCAGAGAAATTACTGCCTGAGCTCTTTTCTAGGATTTTTATGGTTTCAGGTCTGATATTTAGGTCTTTCGTCCATTTTGAGTTTATTTTTGTGTATGGTGTGCAAAAGTGGTCCAGTATTCATTCTTTTGCATATTGCTGTCCAGTTTTCCTAGTGGCACTTGTTGAAGAGACTGTCTTTTTCCCATTGGATATTCTTTCCTGCTTTGTCAAAGATTAATTAACCATATTAATTGTGGGTTTATTTCTGGATTCTCTATTCGTTTTTTTTTAAATTAAGATTTATTCATTTATTTTAGAGAGAGAGCGCACATGAGCATGAGTTGGGGGAGAGGCAAAGGGAGAGGGAGAGAGAGAATCCTCAAGCAGACTCCCTGCTGAGCACAGAGGCTGATGTGGGGCTCAATCCCAGGACCCTGAGATTATGACCTGAGCCTAAATCAAGAGTCAGCCTGCTTGATTGACTGAGCCACCCAGGCGCCCCTAGATTCTCTATTCTGTTCCATTGATCTATGTGTCTATTTTTTTGTGTTTTGATTACTACAGCTTTGGAATATAATGTGAAGTCCAGAATTATGATGCCTCCAGCTTTGCTTTTCTTTTCAAGATTGCTTTGGCTATTTGGGGTCTTTTGTGGTTCCATACAAATTTTAGGAATATTTGTTGAGTCTGTGTCTGGCTCACCATACCACAATGGCATTCCAACCAGAAATCATTCTTAGAGTTGAGAGAATCACACTCTAATCACATAGCTGAGGGTACAGTTTGGGGGTCAATAAGGCAATGGATCCAAAGATTTTCTGGAGAAATCTCTCAGGTCCCATCAGGAAAGCAAACACCGGCTGGGAAGGAAGTTGCTCTGGGGTGGGGACACATGGAAGACAAAAGGTTATGACCCGGGATTTCAGAATAAGTACCCTTTATGTGTCAGGCATTTTCATGTATTTATATTTCTAAAGCCACCCTATGATGCCGGAATTATACTTTAAGGTAATCCCTTTTTTATGGCCTAGAAAAATCTGGTTTAGAAGGTTAAGTGATTTTTCCAAGGTCATAGTGTTAGCAAACAGCAAAGCTAGGGCTTTAGACAAGGTCTTCTAACTCCAAATGTAGTCATTTTCTTCATAATTTCACTGCTGGCTAATTTTATCAATATGCCTATGATGATGATAATAATAATAATATTTTATGCAGTAGCCATACCTGGCTTAGTTGCTTAGATCAAATCATGTCAACTTTTAGTCAAACCATGATTGGAAAGCACTGTAGTAAACATGTGCTAGTTTTTGACATCTCAACATTTATTTTCCTCTTCTTTTGGTAAACATATTCTAATTTCTCTCTGGAGAACTCCCTCCTCCCCGCTTGCAATCCAGAGTTTTAGGTGGGCTCTAACCCTGGCTTCAGGAATGCGGCCCGTGTCTCCCCCTAAATCAATCAATGTCTGCATTTCCCGGGCACTGCAATTTGGAATCTTCTATAATCAGCCAGGACCCATTAGCCTTTGGCCAAAGCTGCTGGGAGAAAAGCAGTGCTCTTCCTAGTTCGCCTGAACTTGGGAGAATGTAGGTTGGAGCTGCTATAGCTATCTTGCTGCTTTGATTGGAGAATGTGTCCAAGAAGGGTGCTTACACAGCATAAACAGAGCCAGGAGATGAATAGGAAGAAACCAGGTCCTGTTGTCTTTTTTTTTTTTTTTTTTTTTTTGGCTTGGATCAGGCCACTCTTGAGGCCAAAACTATCCCCAAGAACTTCCAGTTCTGTGATACAACAAATTCCATTTATACTTAAGCTAGTACAGGTTGTATTTTCTGTTATTTTCAAATGAAGGAGGTTTGCTTGATATAATAGACTTCCTCATTTCAAGTCAACCAATGTTAAAAAATCAATTAGGACTCAACAATAAAAAGACAACCCAGATAAAAGTGGGCCTAAGGTCCTAGTAGATGCTATAGACTGAATATTTGTGTCCCTCTAAAATTCATATGTGGAAACCTCTTCCCCCAATGTGATGGTATGAGGAGGTGGGGACTTTGAGAAGTGATTAGGTCAGGAGAGGAGAGCCTCAATGAATGGGATTAGGGTCTGTAGAAAGACTGGAGAGCGCTCCCTTGTCCCTTCTGCCATGTGAGGATGCAGTGAAAATGTTGCCATCTATGAACCAGGAAGGAAGCTTTCTCCAGATGCTGAATCTCCCAGTGCCTTGATCATGAACTCCCCAATTTCCAGAACTATTAGAAATAAATTTCTGTTGTTTATGAACCCCCAGCCTATGGTATTCTGTTATAGTAGCTCAGATAGACTAAGCTAATAGACATTTCTCCAAAGTAGATATAAAATGGCCAATAAGCTCTTGAAAAGACGCTCAATATCATTAGTCATTAGGGAAATGCAAACCAAAACTACAGTGAGATAGAACTTCACATCCCCAGGATGGCTTTAATAAAAAAAATACGAAAAATAACCAGTATTGGCAAGGATATGGAAATATTGGAACCTGTGCACATTGTTGGTGGGAATGTAAAATGATGCAGCTGCTTTGGAAAACAGTCTGGCAGTTTCTCAAATGATTAAATGTAGAGTTGCCATGTGACCATCAGTTCTGTTCCTAAGTATATACCCAAGAGAAATGAAATAATATGTCCCCCAAAAGGCTTATATAAGATGCTCATAGCTGTTGTATTCATAATAGCTAAAAATGAAAAATAATACAAATGTCCATCAACAAGAAATGGATAAACAAATTGTGATATATTCATACAGAGAAATACAGAGAAATTCCTATTTAGTCATAAAAGGAATGAACTACTGATATATGCAAAATCATGAATGAATCTAGACACATGTTGACTGAAAGAAACCAGACACAAAATAATATATATGGTATGACACCATTTATATGAAGTCCAAGAATAGGAAACTGATTGATGGTAACAGAAATCAGAAAGTGGTTGCCTTGGTGAGAAGGAAGGGTGTTTAATTAGAAGAGGACAAGAGGGTGAGGGAACTTCCTGGAACTTTAGGTTCTAGTTGCATGGGTGGTACAACTGTCAAAACTTATGAAATTGAACCATAAGATTAGTGTACTTCACTTAAAAAATGAATACTGTTTTTTCAATGGTGACTGTTTTTTCATCTCTGATGAGGAAAAAAGGCATCCACTGAACTTATATGCTCTGATATGTGTGAAAAATTGTCCTATCCATAAACATCTTTCCCCACCAACTTAAGAATGGACTTCATTCCTCTCCACCAGTTAGTTTCCACTACTTTTTTTAAAAGATTTATTTATTATTTATTTATTTATTTAAGAGAGGGAGAGAGAGAGAGAGAGAACACAAGCAGGGGGACCTGGCAGAGGGAGAGGGAGAAACAGACTCCCTGCTGAGCAGGGAGCCCAATGTGGGGCTCGATCCCAGGACGCTGAGATCATGACCTGAGGCTGAAAACAGATGCTTAATGGACTGAGCCACCCAGAGGCCCAGTTTCTCCTTTAATATAAAGCGTTGAAAGCCCTAACTAAAATGATGTATTACATATTCCTGATGACTAAATCTTGCACTGATTTATAACACTGATTGATTGATTGATTGATTGCAGGAAGCTTCTTAGCAAAGCATGCCAACCCACCATTGACTAATGTGACCAAGTTATTTAAAGCCCCATCACTGATCTTATAATGGAGTGTGTTTATAAACCACTTATTTCCAACCTCTACTCTTTTGTTTTAAACAAAGTTTTGTAACAAAGTTCTTCATTCCATCTAACTTAGCTTGAGAGACAATGTGAATTCTATCTTAAAACCCAGAAATTAAAAAGATCATGAAAACAATAAAACAGTGATTGCCATTTTCAAGTCACTAAGTTGAAGAGACACCGACTCTTACAAACCAAGTTTCCACTTTGGGTAATTCATTCTCATTTCTTCAATTATGGACCAGTTTAATTAGTCCCAGAAAGGCTATAGAAATCCTAAAATGCAGAATCACTTATGAACTTCCCTAGCATGATTCATGAAATCTCTATGGGTTCACTAGAATATCCGTTTTGATGGTGTTTTATAGATTAGCAATAGCCTTATTGCTTCACTAAGTAGACTTCTCTGTGACTAAAAAACAAAACAACAAAAACAAACAAAAACAATGTGAACTCCTCCATTGGGGGAATGGAGAGGAGACATTACAAAAAAAAATGGTATTTTTTCCAATACCAAGGAAATTCATTAGCAAACACATTAAAATGCACTTGAGTAGTCATCACAATGCAGTGTTTTGGAAAAGGCCCTACTTTGGAAAAACACAGGGCAAAAACATCAATTCTGTAGCTTGGCACAATGAGACAGCAAGATGACAAATGTCTTATTATTCCCCATGGTGCCTTAATATTTAGAGGACATCTGCTACTATGTGTTTCTCCCTCCGCTGAGTCACCTTTATCAGAGTCTAGCATTATGTTACTGCTACTTTCCATGTCCTCCTGGCAGAGTGATAAGACACAGATGTGGTCCTTCAGTGTGTGGGGAACAAATTAGTCTTAAAGTCAGGAGGCTGAGCTTTTACTCTCTGCTCTTATACTAACTATGCAGCCTTAGGTAAATATCTCATATTCTCTTGGCTTCAGTGTCCTCATATGAAAAATTTGAAGCATAATAGACATGGTTCCAATGTAATGTAAGTTGACTTTCTCCTGTTCATTAGGGGTTCCTCAGGCCATAGAACCAATATATAGAGAAGGGGTGATGATATATCCTTCTCAGCAGTAATTACCTTGCTGCTGCATGATGGGGAGCGGGTAGGGAGGGTTCTATTTAGAACTCAGGGATTCAATGCATAACCTCTTAGCACTCTGGCGCAATGGCCAAGTCTGCTCACTGGAAGAGTGCATTCGCCTAATACAGACAAGACTATCAATGCCTCTTATCCCTCATGCATGAAGTTCAGGTTTCTCTGAACCTACTTTAGAAAAGCAGGCAAAAGCATCTTTCTTCTTGCAGCCTGGCACACGGAGAGAGGTAAAAAAAAAAAAATTAGCCAATGTGCTGATAGAAGAGAAAAACAGAAATGGCAGATAGAAGGTAGCCTTGAGTACCTGCTTAAACCTTGTGGCCTCCCCCAGAAGCAGGGATCATGCAAGCTGTGTGTTATGTACTTCGTCGTTTTTCCATCTCCCATGCCTGCTACTTTACAAGGAAAACAAGGGAGGTGGTTGACATTTTAGGTTCTGGGGACATATGACCAACTTCTCATCATTCCAGGTCTACCTTCTACCCTTCTTTCTGCTGTGTTCCTGGGAGGTTGACATAAATGCACAGCACCAATAGGTTTTCTTGCCCTCTGGTTTCCTGATGGGTTTGACAAGAGGGAGCAAAGACAGAGGAAAGAAAGAAGAGTAAGGTCAGAGTATTTATGCCCTTCTAAAAAATCACTGTACTGTGAGCTGGCTGCATCCTTCCACTAGAGGTCGGAGCTCCTGTTAAGCAGTGGTCTTCACAAAGCCCTATCTCCTGGTTCTAGTAATGGCTTTCTTTCCTTGCCCCTTCAAGCCTGTGACTGGTAATGGTATTCCTAAGTTACTAATACTTGGGCATTTTATTATCACTTTTGGGTTCCTTACACCCAGCCCACACTTTTGTAAATAGTCCCTTTATTAAACTCTCCTCAAATTACCAAGTTTGCACAAACTCTTTTCTGGGCGGGAAGGTCTGACTAATATACACGGGTGTTGTGTTTTTGTTTGTTTGTTTGTTTTTTATAGGAACCACAGGGGTGATTGTAAGGTGAAATGACATTTAAAATGTGTGTGAAATTTCTTTGAAGGATGTGATAACTTTGTAGAAGTTCAAATGTAGAAGTTCTATATATATAATACATATAGAAAAAATACATTAAAACATATATGTAGAGTTTAAAGAATAATTCTGAATGAACACCTATAGGACCAGTACTATGATCCAGATACAGAGCCTTGCAGACTCCTCAGAAGCACCATCTTCCCAGCCTATTCTACCCCGCCAGCTTAAAGACATTTTTATTCTGACTTTTATAACAATTGTTCATTGCTTTTCTGCATTTACCAATGAATGTATATTTTATCAGCTATGTAAGCATCCCTTAAATCTAAAGTTTTATTTTACCTATTATAGAACTTATATAAATGGGATCATACTATAGATATTTTTTCTCTTGCTTCTTTTGCTCAATATTATGTTAGATTTATCCATGTTGTTGAGTATAAGTAAGTATCCATGTCTTGTAGGATACTTTGCTCACTTTTGCCACTGTATACTGTTCCATTGTAACAATATTCAACACTTAATTTATGTATTGTAGTGTTGATGACTATTTGAATTGTTTCCAGTTCCAGCCTATTTAGAATAATGCTACTAAGAAAATTCTTATGCTTACTTCTAGTGCACAATGCAAGAGTTTCTCTAGGACAGTGGTTCTTGAATGTTTTGGTCTCAAAATCCCTTTACACTCTTAATACAGTGAGGACCCCATAGAGCTTTTGTTTATATGGGTGATATTTATCAATAATTACTACATTAGAAATTAAAACAGGAATTTATAAATATTTATTAATTTATTTTTAATAATAAACCCATTACATGTTAACATAAATAATGTGTTTTTAATTAAAAAACTATAAGGTTTAGGAAGATAATACAGAAGAATTTTTTACAACTTTGGGATAGAGAAAGAATTCTTAAATAGTACAAAAAGCAAAACCGTAAAAAATTGGTAAATTAGACTATATTAAAGAACTTCTAGGGGTGCCTGGGTGGCTCAGTTGTTAAATGTCTGCCTTTGGCTCAGGTCATGGTCCCAGAGTCCTGGGATCAAGCCCCACATTGGGCTCCCTGCTCGGCAGGAAGCCTGCTTCTCCCTCTCCCACTCGCCCTGCTTGTGTTCCTCTCTTGCTGTCAAAAAAAAAAATAAAATCTTAAAAAAAAATAAGGAGTTTCTATTCCTGAAATGATACCTAAGAGAGTGAAAACCCAAGCCACAGCACAAGAGAAGGTATTAACTACGGATACAGCCAACAAAGGACTTGCATCTAAAACATAAAAACTGATACAAGTCCTCTTTGATTTCTTGGCTGACTCATTCATTCCTTAGTAGCATGTTATTTAGCCTCCCTGTATTTGTGTTCTTTCTAGATTTTTTTCTTGTGATTAATTTCTAGTTTTATACCCTTGTGGTCAGAAAAGATGCATGATATGGGCGCTTGGGTGGCTCAGTCGGTTAAGAGTCCGACTCTTGATTTCAGCTCAGGTCACAGTCTCGGGGTTGTGAGATCAAGCCCTGCATCAGGCCTGCACTCAGTGGGGAGTTTGCTTGGGATTCCCTCACTCTTCTTCTGCCCCTCCTCCTGTGCACTCTATCTCTCTAAAATAAATAAATAAATCTTAAAAAAAAGATGCATGATACTATTTCAGTCTTTTTAAATGTATTGAGACTTGTTTGGTGGCCTAATGTGATCTATTCTGGAGAATATTCCATGTGTACTTGAAAAGGATGTTTATTTTGCTATTTTGGGGTGGAATGTTCTGAATATATCTGTTATATCCAACTGGTCCAATGTGTCATTTAAAGCCACTGTTTCCTTGTTGGTTTTCTGTCTGGATGATCTATCCATTGATGTAAGTGGGGGTGTTAAAGTCCTTTATGTCTGTTAATATTACTTTATGTATTTAGGTGCTTCCATGTTGGGTGCATGGAAGAAATCCAACAAGATTTTTCCCTTTATCATTATGTAGTGTCCTTCTTTGTCTCTTGTTATGGTCTTTGTTTTAAAGTCTATTTTGTCTGATATAAGTAGTGCTATCCTAGCTTTATTTTCACTTCCATTTGCATTGTAAATGTTTTTTCCATCTCTTCATTTTCTTTTCTTTTTTTATCTTTTTTAAAATCTTGAAGATTTATTGTTTATTATTATTATATTATTAATTATTATTTAAGATTTTATGTATGTATGTATGTATGTATTTATTTTAGAGAGAGAGTGAGAGAGCAGAAGGGGAGGGGAGGAGGGGGAGAAAGAATCTCAAACATATTCCCTGCTGAGTGCAGAGCCCAATGCAGAGCTTGATCTTACTGCCCTGAGATCAAGACCTGAGCCAAAACCAAGAGTCGAATGCTTAACCATCTAAGCTACCCAGGCGCCCCTCCATCTCTTCACTTCCAATTTGCATGTGTCTTTAGGTCTGAAGTGAGTCTCTTGTAGGCAGCATATAGATGGGTCTTGCTTTTTTATCCATTTGGTCACCTTATGTCTTTTGATTAGAGCATTTAGTCAATTTACATTTAAAGTCATTATTGCTGGGTATGTACTTATTGCCATTTTGTTACTCACTTTATGGTTATTTTTGTAGTCCTTCTCTGTTTCTTTCTCCTTCTCTTGCTCTCTTCCCATGTGGTTTGAAGGCTTTCTTTAGTGATATGCTTGGATTCCTTTCTCCCTATTTTTTGTGTATCTATTATAGGTTTTTGATTTGTGGTTACCTTTAGGTTCATATGTAACATCTCATGAATATAGCAGTCTCTGTTAAGTTGATGGTCACTTTAATTTGAACCCATTCTAAAATCATTAAATTTTAACCCCCCATCACTTTTTTCTGTATATGATGTCATACTTTACATCCTTTTATTTTGTGAACCTCTTGACTATTTTTTTAAGGGTTTTATTTATTTATTGGTCAGAGAGAGAGAGACAGAGAGAGCGAGCATGCACAAGCAGGGTGAGTGGCAGGCAGAGGGAGAGGGAGAAGCAGGCTCCCCACAGAGGGATCATGACCTGAGCTGAAGGCAGACACTTAACCGACTGGGCCACCCAGGCGCCCACCCTTGACTAATTTTTATAGATATAAATGATGTAACTGCTTTTATGCTGTAATCTCCATGCTGGTTTTATAGTAATTAATCTACTACTTTTATTAATGTTTGCACTTACCTATAAAATTTTTTCCTTTCATAATTTTCTTACTCCTGATTATGGCCTTTTCTTTTCACTCAAAAGAATTTCCTTCCATCTTTTTTGTAAGCCTGGTTTAATGGTAATGAACTCCTTTAACTTTTATTTGTCTGGGAAACTCTTTAATTGTCCTTCTATTCTGAGTGATAACCTTGCCAGGTTGAGTATTGTTGGTTGCAGATTTTTTTCCTTTCAGCACTTTGAATATATCATGCCACTCTCTTCTGGCCTGCCAAGTTTCTGCTGAACAATCAGCCTTATGCGGTAGAACTCTTTTCCTTTCTCTTGCTGCTTTTAAAATTCTCTCTTTATTACTACTTTTTGCCATTTTAATTATTATGTTTTGTGGTGTGGACCTCTGAGGGTTAATTTTGTTGGGGGCTCTCTGTGCTTCCTGGACCTGGATGTCTCTTTCCTTTCCCAAATTTGGGAAATTTTCAGCTATTATTTCTTCAAATACATTTTCTTCACATTCTCTCTTTCTTATCCTTCTGGGATCCCTATAATGCAAATGTTATCACACTTGATGTCACTGAGTTCCTTTAACTTATTCTCATTTTTTATTATTCATTTGGCCGGTCAGTTTGGTTCCTTTCCATTACCCTGTCTTCCAGATCCATTCTTCTGAATCCTCTAATCTGCTGTTGATTTCCTCTAATGTGTTTTGTTTTGTTTTGTTTTGTTTTAATTTCAGTTACTGAGTTCTTCATCTCTGGTTGGTTCTTTTTTTATATTTTTAATCTCTTTGTTGAAGGTTTCACTGAGCTCCTCCACTTCTGTTTTCAAGTTCAGTCAGTATGTTATGACCATTACTTTGATTTCTTTATCAGGCATATTGCTTATCTCCATTTCATTTGGCTTTTCTGCTGTGGCTTTGTTCTGTTCTTTCATTTGGGGCATATTCCTTTGTCTCCTTGTTTGTCTAACTCTCTGTGTTTCTTTCTGTGTATTAGGAAAGTCAGCAACATTTCCTGATCCTGAAAGTAGTGGCTTAATGAAGAAGAGGTCCTGTGGTGCCCTGTAGTACAGTGCCCCCTGTTCACCAGAACCAGATCCTTCAGGGGTATCTTCTATGTGGGTTATATATGCCCTACCGAGCCACATTTGCCTTCAGTCCAGTCCACTGCAATAGCTCACTTTGCCTGTTGTAAGCTCACTAGGCAGGGTTTAATCCCTGTGCTGTTAAGGAGCCAGTCTGGGGCTGCTGTGGGCTTATAGTTGGGTGGTGTCAGTAGTCAGACCAGATGCCTGCCCCCAGCCTGTCTGCCAGGGCTGCAGTCACACCAAACTGAAAGGCACCTTCCCTCCATTGTCCTCTGAGAGGCTTTCATTGATGGGCAGGGCCTACAGTCAGACCAGAGGCCTGCCCCCAGTCTATCCATTGGGGTTGCAGTTGCAATGACCTACAGGATACTCTTCCTGCCTTATCCCTGAGAGGTTTTCATTGGTGGGTAGGGCTGGCAGTCAGACAATACAGTCAAAAAATACATGAAGAGAAATGAAAATGAAAACACAATGGTCCAAAATCCTTAGGATACAGTAAAAGCTGTTCTAAGAGGGAAGATTATAGAAATACAAGCCTACCTCAAGAAACAAGAAAAATCTCAAATTAAGAACCTAAGTTTATACCTAAGGGAGCTAGAAAAAGAACAAACAAGGCCCAAAGCCAGTAGAAGGAAAGAAATGATAAAGATTAGAGCAGAAGTAAACAAAATAGACTTCAAAACAATAGAATAAATCAATGAAACTAGGAGCTGGTTCTTTGAAAGATAAACAAAATTGAAGCACCATTAGCCAGACTCATTAAGAAAAAACCAGAGAGGATTTAAATAAATAAATTCAGAAATGAAGGAGAAATAACAACCAACAGCACAGAAATATGAAGGATTATAAGAGAATATTATGGAAAAATGTATGCCAACAAATTTGACAACCTAGAAGAAATGTATAAATTCCCAGGAACATATTACCTTCTAAACTGAATCAGGAAGAAATAGAAAATTTCAACATACTGATTACTAACAATGACATTAAATCAATAATCAAAAACTCTCAGCAAACAAAAGTCTAAGACCAGATGGCTTCACAGGTGAATTCTATCAAGCATTTAAAGAAGAGTTAGTAGTACCTGGGTGGCTTAGTCAGTTGAGTGTCCAACTCTTGATTTTGGCTCAGGTCATGATCTTGGGGTCATGAGATTGAGCCCCACACTGGGCTCTGTGCTGAGCATGGATCCTGCTTAAGATTCTATCTCTCCCTTTCCCTCTGTCCTTCCTCACCCCCGCCCCCCCACTCAATCTCTCCCTATATAAAATAAAATAGAGTTGATACCTATGCTTCTCAAACTATTCCAAAAAATAGAATAGGAAGGAAAGCTTTCAAATTCATTCTACAAGGCCAGAATTACCCTGACACTCAAATCATATAAAAATACTGCAAAAAGGGCAAACAACAGGTCAATATCTCTGATGAACATAAATGCAAAAATCTTCAACAAAGTATTAGCAAACCAAATCTAACAATACATGTAAAAAGTCATTCATCATAATCAAGTGGGATTTATTTCAAGAATGCAAGTATGGTTCAATATTCACAAATCAATCAAGGTGATATGTCACATTAATAAGAGAAAGGATAAAAGCCATATGATCATCTCAGTAGATGCAGAAAAATCACGTACAACATACATTCATTACTATATTGTTATTGTATTCTTCAATACCACTTAGCAAAAAAATTCCACTTTCACTTAATCTTTTTTTTTTTAAAGATTTATTTATTTTGAGAGAGAAAGGGTGTGCAAGTGGGGGGAGGGGCAGAGGGAGAGAGAGAGAGAATCTCAAGCAGACTCCCTGCCAAGTGCAGAGTCCAATGCTGGGCTCAATCCCTCAACCCTGAGATCATGACTTGAGTTGACACCAAGAGTCAGATGCTCAACCGACTGAGCCATCCAGGTGCCCCACACTTAAGAATATTTTTAAAGCAGTAAAAATTAATGTTATTAAGTCATAAGTAATTGCACCTTAAGTACATCTTTTTCTGATGAGATTAATGGCAATATTAACAAATGTGAAATTTTTGATATTATATAAGGGAATGCATTAATATTTGGAAAATTTGTGTAACTCAATGAACCAATATTTACCAAACGACCAATGCTTGATATTAAAAAAATATTTCATTCAGAGTTAGAGACCAGGAGATTTAAATGAACGGAGTATATAGTTCACTGATGTGATTTCAGATTCTACATTGCAACTAATGTTTAAGAAACTATCAGTGTAATGCTGAATAGAAAGGATGATGGTAAGCATCTTTTTATTTTTCCTTATTTCAGAGAGAAAGCTTTCAGTGCCTCACTACTTAGAATGATATTGGCTGTAGATTTTCTATAGATAACTTTTAATGGATTTTAAATTCCCTTTTATTTCAAGTCTGACAAATCTTAAAATTAAGAGTACATATCGATTTTTTTTTTTACTATTTGCTTCTTCTGAATATATTGAGGTAATCATATGGTTTTTCACATTTACTAGTATGACAAATTACAATGATTTATTTTTTAATGTTAAACAAATTTTGTATTCTAGGATAAATACAGTTTGGTTATATATATTGTCCTTTTGTATTGCTGGATTCAGTTTGCTAATATTTTGCTTCAGATTTTTCAATTAATGTCCATAGATCAAATTAGCCTGTAATTATATTTTGTCATAATGTCCATGATGAGTTTTAGTATCTTATTATGAATTTGAGAGTTGTTCTCTTATTTTATGTTTATATAGTATTAGAATACCTTGTTCCTTAAAATATTGGTAGAACTCACATTAAAGCCTCCGAGTCCTGGAGTTTTCTTTCTGGATTTTTTTTTTTTTTTTTAGATTTTATTTATTTATTTGACAGAGAGAGACACAGCGAGAGAGGGAACACAAACAGAGGGAGTGGGAGAGGGAGAAGCAGGCTTCCCACTGAGCAGGGAGCCTGATGTGGGGCTCAATCCCAGGACTCTGGGATCATGACCTGAGCTGAAGGCAGATGCTTAACCACTGAGCCACCCAGGCACCGCCTGGATTTTCTATGAATGATTCAACTTTTTAATGGTTATAGGATTATTCAGGTTTTTTATACTATTACAGGTTTTATTAGTTTTTCCCCTAGAAAATTAGTCCATATAGCTTATCACATTTTCTTTTCTTTTTTAAAATTTATTTTTAGAGATGTGGGGGAGGGGCAGAGAGGGAGGGAGAGAAAGAATCCCAAGCAGAGAGCACAGAGCCCTGACACTGGCCTCGATGTGGGCTCAATTCCATGACACTGAGATCACCACCCTGAGCTGATATCAAGAATCAGACACTCAATAGACTGAACCACCCAGGCACCCCTACATATAATTTATTACATTTTCAAATGTATCGGTATTAAGCCATTCATTGTATTCTTTGCGATTTTTTTCAATGTCTGCAATATCTGGAGTAGAATGCTCCTTTTCATTCTTGATAGTTTTTGTATGTGTATATATTTATTCTGTCTCTGTCTCTCTTTCTCTTATAGTATCACTAAAGATTTGACAACTTTATCAGTCTTCTCAAAGAACCAACTATTGGCTTTATTGTTCCTACTAAATATTTTTTCTATTTCATATATTTCTGTTCTTATTATTTCCTTTCTACTACTTTCTTTCTGTTTATTTCACCGTTTGTTTCTTAATATTCTGAGGTGGTTGTTTATCCCATAGAGTTTTAGCCTTTTTTCTTTTCTAATATATAACATTTATGGCTATAAATCAGCCTTCTTAAGTTCTTTTTAGCTGTATCCTACATATTTTTGATAGGTATGACTTTATTACTCAATTAAAAACAATTTTTAAAATTTCCACTATGAGTAATTTTACAATTACGTAGGGATGTTCTGTTTATCTTTTTTTTTTTAAAGATTTATTTATTTATTTATTTGACAGAGAGACACAGCGAGAGAGGGAACACAAGCGGGGGGCAGGGGGGAGAGGGAGAAGCAAGCTTCCTGCTAAGCAGGGAGCCCGATGTGGGGCTCGATCCCAGGACCCCAGGATCATGACCTGAGCTGAAGGCAGACACTTAACGACTGAGCCACCCAGGCACCCCTATCTTTTTATTATTTATTTGTAGTTTGATCACACCGTGATCAGAAAACATTCTGATCTGAATGAACAAACGATGTTATCTCAGTCCTTTAAAATTTGTTGAGGCTTGCTTTAATGATCTCATATGAGTCCATTTTGAAATAGTGTGTGTGGACTTTAGAGTATTTGTTCTGCAGTTGTTGAATGTAATATATATATATCTCAATTAGGTTAACTTTATTAATCATCATTATTTGAATCATCTATTAGGTAATTTTTCTTGTCTTCTGATTTTATCTATTATTAACAGATGTTTGTTTCAATTTCCTGTGTAATTGTGGATTTGTCTCTTTCTCCTTATAGCTCTTCTGATTTTCTCTTACATAGTTTGAGGCTGTTAGTATGTATGTATAAATTTAAAAAATAAGTGCAAATTGAAATTGTATTGTTAAGAAGTGGTTATCTTAGTTTTTATTGTGGTAAAATATATATAACATCAAATCTGCCATTTTAACTGTTTCTAAGTGTACAATTCAGTGGCATTAATTATATTCACCATGTTGTGCAACCATAACTGCTATATAGTTACAAAATGTTTCCATTACCCCAAATAGAAACTCTGTAACCATTAGGCAAAAATTCCCCATGCTCCCCTCCTCCCAGCCCCTGACAAATCTACTTTCTGTATTTATGAATTTGCCTATTCTAGATATTTCATATAAGTGAAATCATGTAATATTTATTGTTTTGTGTCTGGTTTATTTCACTTAGCATATGTTTTCAAGGTTCATCCATATAATCTAATATATATGCCCTATATTAGAACTTCATTCCTTATTATGGCTGAATGATATTTCATTACAGGTATATACTGCACTTTGTTTCACCATTGATTTGTTGGGTTGTTTCCATCTTCTGGCTGATGTGAACAATGCTGCAGTAACATGGTAGAAAAGTATCTTTTGAGTCCTTACTTTCAATTTTTTTTAGCTATATACCTAGGAGTGGAATTGCTGGGTCACATAGTAATTCTGTGTTTAGCATTTCAAGTAACAACCAAATTGTTTTCAATGTGCTTTGCCTTAAAATTTGTTTAGAGTACTAGTAATATAAGAATGCTGGCTCCTTTCTGTTTATATTTGCAGAGTATATGTATTTCCCATTTCATCTGTTTGAATATTTTTATAGTTTTATTCAGTCTGAGAACCTTTGTTTTTTAACTGATGCATTTATTCCATTTATGTTTTATTGCATTAATTAGTATTAATAACTAATATATTTTAAATTACCACAGTTTTGCTTTCTATGTTCTATTATTCCTTTTTTCTTCTTTCTTTTCTTTTGAATTGATTTTTTAATCATTCCATTCTCCACCCCTTACCCATTTATAAGCTAACATTCTCTGTATCCTTTTAGCAGTTAGCTAATATATATACACACACACACACATAACCTATCAATTCAAAAGATAATAATGCTGTTTTTGTGCTAGATACTACAAAGACTTTGAACACTAACTCCATTTACTCTCTTCCTGGTTTGCATGCTTTTACTTTTGTGAATTTAACTTATTTTTTAATCCCATAAGATATTATTAATGTTGTATTATGCACATTACATTGTATAGATTTATCCATATATTTACCACTTTCTTTGCTCTTCATTCTTTGTAGCATCTCAGAGCTTCCATCTGATATCACATTCTTTCTTCCAAAATGACATCCTTCAGGATTCTCTTCTACAAGGATCTGAACACTACTCTTTATGTTCTAATAGTTTTTTTAATGTTTATATTGTGCTCTCATTCTTGAAAGATGTTTTCACTAGGAATAAAATAATAGGTTAACAGGTATTTTCCTTCACCCCACGGAGGATATCATTATACCGTCATCTGCTTTCCATTGATTCTGTTGAGAAATCAGTTGTTAGTGTAGTTGTTCCTTTGACAGTGATCTCCACCCATACCCCACCCCAGTCTCTCCCCCGACCTCTGGCTGTCCATTAGTTTTATGGTGAGGAATCTAGGTTTGAAGTTTGCTCAATAGTTAGCTCATTCTTTCCTCCCTGCTTTCCTCCCTCCTCCTTCCTGCCTGCCTTCCTTCTTTCCTTCCCTCCCTTCTATTCCCTTCCCTTTCTTCTTTCTTTCCTTCCCTTCCCTTCCCTTTCCTTTTTCCTGTATAGGATTTGTTTGGCTTTTTTTTTTTTCTTTTTTTTGAGTGTGTGAATTGATACCGTTTTTTTTTTTTTTTTAAGATTTTATTTATTTATTTGACAGAGAGAGACACAGCGAGAGAGGGAACACAAGCAAGGGGAGTGGGAGAGGGAGAAGCAAACTTCCCACTGAGCAGGGAGCCCGATGTGGGGCTCAATCCCAGGACCCTGAGATCATGACCTGAGCCGAAGGCAGACGCTTAACGACTGAGCCACCCAGGTGCCCCATGAATTGATACCGTTTGTTGACTCTGAAAAAGTACAGGTTATTATTTCTTCAAATATTATCTCTGCCATGTCATCTCTTTCCTCTCCTTCTAGAATTACTTAAATGTACACTAGACTTCCTCACTCTCTTTTCCAGCAATCTTAATCTCTTTTTCATATATTCCATTACTTTGAATCTCTGTGCTGCCTTCCATAAAGTCTCATGACCTAAACTTCCTGTTCTTTAATTCTCTTTTCATTTATGTCTAATATGGTGTTAAACCACTGGTTTTTGTTTTGTTTTTAATTTCAGTAACTGTGATTTTCATTTCTCGAAGTTTTATTTGGTTCTTTCTAAAAGTTTCTTGGTCACCCTTTTATAGTTTCCAGTATCCTGAAGATATTTTCAAATGTGACTTTTATATCTTCAATAGTGGTGGATACAATTGTTTTTTAATCTATGTCTGATAATTCCAGTATCTGACGTCTTTTTTTGGCCCTGTTTCTACTATTGTTTCTTCTAGCTCTTATACATAGTGCTTATTTCTTTACGTGTGCTTAGTTGTTTTTCACTGCGGGCTGCTCAGTGACCTTGAAAAATTATTTTTGTAAATACATTGAGGCCTAGGAGGAAGATGACTTCTCAGGATGGGTTTGTATTTGTCACATTTAATCCCTATGGGCTTTGCCACTAAATTCTGCACCAATTTAAATTTACTGCTTGAATTTTTTTGGACCATCAAGAGGTTTTAATTGCAGTAACTCCAGGATATTCCCTTCCCTTCCCTTTCTTCTTTCTTTCCTTCCCTTCCCTTTTCAAGGATGAAATTGTTTCCCCATTGTATTGTTTAGCAGCCTCCTATGGGTGGAGATTTGGGGAAAATAGCCTGTGAATTCCTAGTTTTGCTGGTAGATTTCCTTTTGTACTTTACTCCTTAGGAAGACAGAGTCTCAAATTGGCTGGATTAGTAAATGCCCTCAGGGCAAAAGCAGTTTCGGTACTCAGTATACCTTAGATTTGAACAAACTGAGGGTTGCTGGAGGGGAGGTGGGGCTAAATGGGTAATGGGTATTAAGGAAGGCACTAGTTGTGATGAGTACTGGGTGTTATATGTTAAGTGATGAATTACTAAATTCTACTCCTGAAACTCATAGTATACTATATGTTAACTAACTAGAATTTAAATAAAAACTTGAAACATTAAAAAAAAAAGATTTTGGAATACCTGGGTGGCTTACTGTGTTAAGTGTCTGACTCTTAATCTCAGCTCAGGTCTTGATCTTGGGGTTGTGAGTTCAAGCCTCATGTTGGGCTCCATGCTGGGTATGAGCCTACATTTAAAAAAAATAGATTTTATTGGTCACATGAGTGTTCTGATATTTTTAATATAGTTGTATTTTTTTTTAAGATTTATTTATTTAGGACACCTGGGTGGCTCAGTTGTTTAGGCATCTGCCTTTGGCTCAAGTCATGATCCCATGACTTGAGCCTTGTGCTGGGTTCCTTGCTCAGCAGGGAGCCTGCTTCTCCCTCTGTCTGCTGCTCCCCCTGCTTGTGCTCTCCCTCTCTCTCTGATAAATAAAATCTTTAAATATTTATTTATTTATTAGAGAGAGAGAGCACGAATGACATGAGCGGGAGGGAGAGAGAATCTCAAGCAGACTCCACACTGAGCCCCTACATGGAGCTCAATTTCACAACCCTGAGATCGCGACCTGAGCTGAAACCAAGAGTGAGACACTCAACCAACTGTACCACCCAGGTGCCCCTAGTTGTGTTTTTACATAACTTTAATACTTCAATAACATTTTATATTATTTTATATTTTATATATAAATTTTTAACATATCATATTTATATATTATCTTTATAGTCAATCCAACATTCTTAGTTGTCAGTTTCTGTAGGCAAGTGTCTGAAGTAAGCTGCTCCTGAGACTAGCCCCTGGACTTGTGTCCACTGAGGTCTCACAGTTGTATCTCTGGTTTTCTGCTCTTCTCTGTTGCCCAAGTCAAAAGTGGAATATTTGATAGGATGGTCGTTTTTCCCCACTTGGTCAGGAGCAGGTGGTATACCTCAGCTGACACTGGTCCACCATGGTTCTCATCAGCACCAGCACCACAGACTTCTTTAATTCTCTGCCACATCCTCTATGCATTGTCTTCATCTCTACTTCTACTGGGGGTCATCTTGACCACCCTCATGACAGAGTTATTATCTCTCAACTGAGCCAAGTTCTGTTTCCCTTTACAGGAGATGCAGGAAGACCTGTCCCTTCCTCACCACACAGGAGCTAATGGGGCTCAATTTGGGCCTTCTTTGTACCCTCTATTCTGCTCTCTTTCCTCCTCTGGGCCCACTCCATGTGCTGCTGACTCACCTTAATCAGTGATTTCCTTCTTGAATCCCAAGTAGGAAGCACAGGAGAAGCTCTCTGGTCCTTAGCCTTCCGCTCAACCAGTGTCACACCCCTTTCCTCTCTGGGACTTACTCCTGGGATCAAGAAAACTTCTCACTAACTTTCCTAACTCCAACTCCAACTTCTGCCCACAATCCATTGGCACAGGAAGAAGGCTGAAGCAGCCCACTTCTTCAACATCATATCCTTGTTCTGTCCAAGGGCAGCAAGCTCAATGGTCTAGCCATTAGAGGTGGACACAGTTGTCTCATTGTGCTAAAAAAGAAACTCCATGATCTAGTCTACCAGGTTTAACCCTGGTTATGTCAATGGTTAGGAAAAGGAATGTGGAAAATTTCTTCTCTCTCACCTTTTTTTCTGGCTTCCTAAATAACTATTTTGATCAAAAATCCTATTTTTGATGTTAGAAGCTGATTTTTAACCCTTCCTTTACTAATTCCCATTTTAAGAATCCTAATCCCACCCTCCACATAGCACTCTCAGGCAAATATGCGTCAGGCCAACTAAGGAAAAGCTCATATGCATGAAAATGTAAAAGAAGAAGCATATTTGGGGTGCCTGAGTGGCTCGGTCAGTTGAGCATCCAACTCATGATTTCAGCTCAGGTCCTTATCTCATGGGTCATGGGATCGAGCCCTGTGTTGGGCTCCCCGCTCAGTCTGGGATTCTCTTACTCTCCCTCTGCCTCTTCCCCCACTCACACACTCTCCCTCTCTAACTAAATCTTAAAAAAAGAAAAAGTATATTAATATATTCCATAAATATCCAAGTTTCACATATATACATATATTATTTTTAATCAAAAGCATGTGTATTATTTATTGCTGTGTAGTAAGTTATGCCAATATTTAGTGGCTTAAGATAATGAACACTTACTATTTCATAGTTTCTATAGGTCATAAAATTTGGAAGTGGCTTAGTTTGGTGATTTTGGCTCAGGCTCTCCTAGGATGTTACAGACCAGATGAGAGAGAGGGCTACAATCTCCTGAAGGCTTGACTGAGGCTGAACTTTCAAGTTTACTCCCATGGCTATTAGCGGGATGCTTCAGCATCTCATGACATGGCAACTGGCTTCCCTCAGAACAACTAATCTGAGAGACAAGAGAAGGAGGGGGAAGCCATCATGTCTATTATGTCCTAATCTCTGAAGTCACACACTGCCGCTTTTGCTTCATTCTAGTCATTAAAAATGGGCCATTAAGTCCAGCTCATACTCAAGGGTAGGAGAATTAGGCTCAACCTCTTAAAGGTGGTGTCAAAGAATTTGTGGACATTTTAAGCCACCACAGTATTCAAAATCATGTATTACCCCCTTCTTATGTGCCAGTGTGTAAAAATCAACAACAAACTGAGATTCCTGCATGGTAGAGCTTGGAGTCTAGTGGGTACATGAACATGAAAACAGGCAATTACAGTACACTGAGGTATGGGTCCTCGTTTTCTCCCATGTAATATGGGGGACAATATATGTGAAAATGCTTTTGTATAAGTGTCATTTAGCCAAAGTGACCAGGAGCTGAGATTCAAGAGGGAAAATACCTGCATTCAAATCTCAGCTCTGCCCTTTACTGGCTATGTGAGCCTGGGTCACTAACTCATCTCTGTGCCTCACCTTCCTCATCAGTAAGATGGAAGAATAACAGTATTGAACTTGCAGGGTCCTTGTGAGGATTAAATGAGTTAGCATATGGAAAGGTTTAAAAGATACCTGGAACATAGCAAGGGCTAGTTATCACAGCTGTCAACTGCAAGCTGCTTCAGAAATGAAAGGTAATATTATTCTAATTTCTGAGTCTAAGTACATATCCTTATGCCTGTCTTATTGAAAATGAAGTTAACTTTAAAAAATGTTTAATGATGTATTTGTACTTTTATCTTTTTAAGCATATGACACATGTAGTAAAGTGAATGTCACTCTTCATCTCTACCCACCCACTCATTCATCCCACTTCCTTCCCCAGAGGAAACCACTTTAACAGTTTCATGAATGTTCTTTCAGAAATTTTTCTGTCTTTTTAAAAGCTAGGTATTTTTAAAATACTTTCCTGTAAATGGAATCATATTATACATCTCTGCTACTTTACTTGCTTTTTCTGTTAATAATTTTACTCTTAATAGTTAACAGGGCTTTTCATGTTAATGATCACAGCTTTACATCATTCCTTTTAATGACCAGAGGAAATTTTGTAGGATAGATACACTGTCAATTCTGTAAGCATTCTTCTACTGATGGCCATCCATGTTGATTCCAACTTTTTATTATTATAAACAATTGTGTAATAAACATAAACATTTAAATGGGCTTTCTAACCTTCAGAGACTTCATGAATATATATGTTTTTGATTAAGACCTGTTATACTCATTGAACTTATAAAAAGTCTCATGAAAAAGTCTATAGAGGGGTACCTGGGTGGCTCAGTTGGTTAAATGTCCAACTCTTGATTTCAGCTCAGGTCTTGATCTCCGGTCATGAGTTTGAGGTCCACATTGGTCTCCATGCTGGGTTTAAATTTTTGAGTCTACAGAAATTTAAACCTTTTAGCTTGACATCCAGGAATTTCTCCAATGTGAACTCAAACTATTTCTCCAATTTTGTTGCTTAGTGCTTTGGCACAAACTCCATACCCAGACAAATTGTCTTACACAATATTACTAGAACACACCATACACATTTTTGCCTTCAGGCCCTTGACTAGGAAAGGTCTTCCTAATCCCCTCGGCATTTCTGTCCTACCCTTCTGCAGTGGGTAACAGTGGGTGGTCTGTCCATCCCATAGAAGTGGGCCCTTGGTTTCCTACTTGATCACAATTGTTTGGACCACTAGACTCAAGCTGTGCAAATCAGTCTCTTTGTGGAACTTGGAATTGGGACTAAAAATGAGCGTCTCTTTAGGTGGCCGGACTTGGGTCACCATGGGAGCTGTGCGATGGTTATCTGATCCATGGAGGCAAGAAATGCAGCCAAAGCTGGCTGGTAGAGATAGAAGAATGAGATGGAATTATAGAGAGGAGATGAGACACAGTCTGGGTGTTTTCCCAAAATAACACCTGGATCTTCTTCTATCCAAGGACCCAATAACACTCCTGTCTTGGATTCTGTCAAAACTGGGTTTACGAAAGCTGGTTTTAACTATTTACATTCATAAAAATGGATATCATTGTATCTTCCTGGAATGTTGAGCCCCCGTTGCTCTGATCTGTGAGGGCCTGAACTTGCATGCACTAGTGGAACTTGGAACTTAAACGATTCATTTTGGCCACTTCGTTTCAAAATCAGGACTATCCAACATTACTGTGCAAAGAGGAATTCTAGATGAGGAAGATAAAGATCAACACTTTTTATTTTTTAAACTTTTAACCATCTCGGATGGACCTTTTTAAGGCAGATGGCAAAAATTACCTAGCTTATTAAATCAAGTGCATGACTAGTCATCTCTGGATGATTCAAACTACACATTATGAAGATCAAACATTTTATACACAAGGCATAATTCAGTGAGTCTCTAGGTTCATCTAACATAATAAGCACCTGCCACGAAAGCAGAATAAAATAAGCCCCCTTTTTCAAGAGGAAAATGAGACATCAGATATGAGTCCCCCTTTAAGAATAGAAACTGTTGTGATTCAAGAAAAACTGTGAAGCAAACCACCTAGACCTAAAGATAATTTCAAATTCAGATGCTAGACTGTAAGATATTTCGGTCTTTGCAGAATGGAAAGCTAAGTTTATGATTTTGTGAGCTACTCATGGAGCTTAATGATTCATTATTTATGTTACCAAATAAGATTTAATTTTACCATGTTCAAGTTTCTCCATGGGAAGAAACAGATTTTTCTCTGTTGCTTCCTCACACTTGTGTGCAGAGATAAAATCTCTCTTGCCATCAAGCCCATATTCATTGTTTACCTCTATGTTAGTGCCGACTCAAGGTTGGTGAAACAGATTTAGTTGTGGGAATGTTCTAAAATGGGTGTAGCTGGTGTCCAATCAAAAGAGTTTATAAATTATATTTACTACTAAACTTATGATGATCTTATTTTGTTGTTTGGTTTAGAACGAAGCCCCTTGTTTCCACCTACAAAACCTCCAGTGTAATTTTTTATTTGTTTTGTTTTTAATTGAATAGTTTTTGTTTTAATCATGCTCACATAAGAACGTATAAGACATAAGTGTACATTCTGAAGAATAAGAATAAAGTAAGCATTTTGTCTAGCTCCCCAAAGTTAATAAAATAACATTTTCCTTGCCAAAGAAACTTCCTGTGTGGGCCTCCTCAATTGCTTTCCCCTCCCTACACTGCTGAGGTAATCAATGTTCTGATTTTTAGGATAATTATCCCCTTAGTTTCTTTAGTTCTAAGCTCATCCCTACACAAGAGTGTTCAGTTTTGTCTGTTTTGAACTTAGTATAAACAGAATCATATTGTATATTTTCTTCAGGGGTTTGCTTCTTTCAACCTCGTGTTTGCATTATCTATGTTGGTGTGTGTAGCTGTTCATTATTTTCATTGCTGTATAGTAGTCCCTTTTATGAATGTACAATAATTAATTATATATTCAACCCTTGGTGGACATTTGGATTGCTTCCAGTTTGTTATTATTGTGAACAATGCTGCTATAAACATCCATGTATATATTTCCTAGTGCCAGAGTTTCTAGTTGAAGGTATATAATAACTGGGAGAATTGTAACATCATAGGATACTAACATGTTCAGTCTTAAAAGGTAATGCGAAGTTGTTTCTTTAAGTGCTTATGCAAATTTGTGCTTTTTTTAAAGATTTATTTCTTTGAGAGAGAGAGTAGGGGGGAGGGGCAGAAGGAGAGGGAGAGAATCTCAAGCAGACTCCCCACTGAGCATGGAGCCCAAGGCAGGGTGCTATCCCACAACCCTGAGATATGACATGAACTGAAACAAGAGTTGGACACTTAACCAACTGAGCTACCCAGGCACCCCACAAATTTATGCTCTTATCTGTAATGTATAAGAGTTCCCATTGTTCCATAGTATTTTCTACATTTGGAATGGCCAAACTTAATTTCATCAATCTGATGGATACATAAAAATATTTCAGTGTGGTTTTACTTTGCATTTTACACCTTACTGCTAACATTGAGCATCTTTTCATATGTTTGATGGCTATTTGAGTTTCTCTTTTTGTGAGGTATCTATCTTTTGTCCATTTTCCTATTTTGTGTTTGTTACTAATTTGTAAGTATTCTTTGTATCTGTTTTTTTTTTTTAAGATTTATTTATTTATTTGAGAGAGAGAGAGAAGGGCAGTGGGAGAGAGACAGAATCTAAAGCAGACTCCCGACTGAGTGCAGAGCCTGATGCAGGGTTCCATCCCATGACCCTGAGATCATGACCTGAGCTGAAATCAAGAGTCAGATACTTAACTAACTGAGCCACCCAATGCCCCTCTTTGTGTATTTTGGATACTACTCTTTTATCACTTAAATTTGTTGCAAATATGCATCTTCTCCCAGTGGATGGTAGGTATTTTATGAAGTTTTTGATGAATAAATGTTCTCAATTTTAATGTAGTCTAATTTACCAATCTTTCCTCTTATATTTATACATTTTATGTCTTAAGAAAAGTTTCCCTAGCCCAGGGAAAAATTTTTATGGTTTACCTTCTACATTAGATTTTTAATTCACTTGGAGATTATTTATATGTATGGTATGAAGTGAGGATTGAATTTTATTTTTATAACTATAAATACCCAGACATCCCAGCACTATTTGTTGTAAGCTCCATCATTTCTCCTTTATTCTTCAGTGCCCCTTTGTCTATATATTTGTGGATCCAGGTCTGCCCTCTCTCTTCAAATTCATTGATTTATCCTTCTATGCTTGAACCATTACCATATTATCTTCATTATAATGACTTTATAAATTTTAATATCTTGAAGGCAAGCCCTACCTTCTTCTTCAAGAATGTCTTGGCTATTTTTGGCCTTTTGACTTGCATATATATTTTAGAATCAAGTTGTCGAGTTCCACCAAAAAAAAGTCTGTTGGGATTTTAATTGGAATTGTAACTAAATCTATAGATCAGTTTGGGGAAGAATTCATATCTTTAAATGTTAAATCTTCAAGTCCATGAACATAGCATATCTCCATTTATCTAGGTCCTTTTTAACAACATTCAATAAAGTTTTATGATTTTCTTGCATATATTTTGTTAGATTTATTCCTGGGTAATTTTTTTAACATATAAATTTGGATGCTACCACAAATATCCTAGGTGTTAACCTTCTTTGCTTTCATTTATGAAACTGGTATTTAGAAATCAATTACTTTGTAACTGTATTATTCCAAGGCTGCTGTAACAAGTTGCCACAAACTTAGTGGTATAAAACAACAGAAATTTATTATCGCACTGTTCTGTAGTTCAGAAGTCCAAAATCGGTTTCACTGGGCTTAAAATCAAGATGTTGGAAGGGTTTTGCTGCTTTCTGGAGGCTCTAGGGGAGAATCTTTGTCCTTGCCCTTTCCAGTTTCTAGAGCTGCCCACATGCCTTGGCTTGTAGCCCCCTTTCTCCATCTTCAAAGCCAGCAACAACAGGTTGACTGACTTATGACACACTTTTTCAGTTTTAAGGACTCTTGTGATTACGTTTGGCTCACCCAGATAATCTAGAATAATTTGATCATCTTAATTTAATCACATCTACAAAGTCATTTTTGACTTGTAAGGCAAAAATCACGGGTTTCGGGGATTAAGATCTGGACATCTTTGTAGGGGAGATGGACTTCATTCTGCCTACAATGGTAATCCTGATTTTGAATCCTACAATCTTGCTAAGCTCTTATACATTCTTATCATTTATCTTTAAATTCTTTTAGGTTTTCTGCATATACAATCAAATCATTTACAAATTATGAGTTTTGTTTTGTCCTTTACAGTGTGTGTGTGTGTGTGTGTGTGTGTGTGTGTGTATTTTTTCTACCTTTAATGCCAAGGTAAAACAAAAAGAATGGGGAAAAAATTTTAAAAACCAAAAATACTGACTGGGACTTCTAATATAATGTAAAATTCGAGTGATTATGTCAGGCAGTCCTGTTTTATTTCAAATCTCTAATGGAATACTTTCAGCATTTCACCATTAAGCAGAATATTTGATGTAGGCTTTTTTCTCCTGAAATTGAGATGATCATATGATTTTTCTCCTCTAATCTGTTAATCACATTAATTACATTAATTGATTTTCTAATGTTAAACCAACCTCCCTTTCTGAGAAAAACCAGACTTGGTCATGCATTTTAGTAGTTATCCTAATGAGTGATTATGGGCCTTTTATTTTCCTTTCTTGTATGCATTATCCTAATTAGGTTATTGTAGTTAGGTTATAACAGCCTCATAAAATTAGTCATGGAGGGTACCTACTTTTTCTATTCTCTGAAGTAGTTTGTGTAAGATTGGTATTATTGGTTATTGCATTGGTTTTAATAAAATTGCTGAGTTTCTAAACCTAAGCTACATTGTGAAGCTTTGTACATTCTTCAACATGTCTGTGTCAAGTGCTTTAATATATAATTACTCAATCCAGGGAGATTTGAGGTATTATCTCTCTCTCTTTTTTTTCTGATAGGGAAACTGGAGCTAAACAGATTACATATATGCCTAAAGATCATATAGTTACTAATTGGCCTACCAGAACTTGAATTGAGACTTCTTGGCTCTGAATCCATTGTTCAACCCTACATTCTCATTGATACTCTCCAGAAGTATTGATATCTTGGCTGCCATGAGTTTACATTTTTTCAAAAATTTTTTTATGGTGTCTCTATCTCTTCCTTTGATGGTATTTCTTGCCATCACTTTTCTCCTTTCTTTCTCTTTGCCCCACTATTTCCTTATTTCTTATATGCTGTGCTCCCAGAGACAAAAATAGGTTACTCTTTTGTAACAGTAGATAGCCTCTGAGCCTCTGAGGGACATTCTTAGAAGTAAGGAGCGGGAGCTTTGTAACATCCATTTCCAAACAGGCTCAGAAGATTTTATTATTCTTTTTGTTTCTCTTAGGTTGCTAGACTGTTAATTATCTTTGTATTTATATGTCCTACACTTTGCTACTCAAAGTGTAGTCTGTGGACCAGCAGAAATGGCATCTCCTTGGAACCTGTTAGTGGCAGAGCAGGTCCCATCCCAGAACCAATAACAGAGGCTGCATTTAGCAAGCTTGCTAGGTGATTCCTGTGGACATTAAAGTTTGAGAAACATTGGCCTACATTACCAATTGGACTATAAAATCTTTGAGAACTCCTTATACCTTTTCCTATCCCCAGTTCCAAGCACCATGCCTCACGTGGAACCACACACTCATGAAATGAAGTCTCTGGTGATGATTTTATAAAACACATGGCAAATCAGAATCCTCAGTTCAGGTTTTGACTGTGTCAGGAACTCCATCTATTGTTTAATTTCAACAGCCTTCAGTTTCTCATCTATATAATGAAGGAGTATAATTACATTTTTTTCTAATGACCCCCCAAATTCCAAAATGCTACACCATGACTGATAAATCTCTCAGAGTTAAACTAATAAATGCTAACAATTGAGATTGTCCTGAGGTATTTTCTTTGCAAAAATTCGAGACGAATTATACAATGGTGTTGAATGAAATATGTAATATATGAAAAAGTATCACTTGCATCCAAAGAGGTTGTTATTCTTAAGATCTCAGTTGGAAAAGATGACTTTTGTTTGATCAGATGCCGTTTTTCAAGCAGTAAAGCAGTGTAATAATAGGAGCCAACATTTTGTGTTTCTAAAGTTCAGGTTCAGTAGTCTGGTATAATGGCCAACTGAAAATTGCAGTGTGGGAAAACATAGGAGGTGCTGCTTTGATTTCATGAACATTGTGTATGATTATCAAACCAAAATTGACATATTCTACCTTAGCTGCCTAGAATTTCAAACTTTTCTAGCAATTCTGTATTCATTCTCACCTTCAAGATATTAGAGGTAGAGACAGGGTAGAGACAGCAGTTAAAATAAGATTGCCCCAGTTCAGGGTGTATCTGGCTGACCTACAAAATGAGACCTTTCATGATTTGATCTGCTGTTCTATTACTGGAACCCCTCTTCCCCATCTTCTTGGAGAAGAATTTGTATTTGGAGGTTATTGTTATAACTGTATCATAATCATCATTGTGGAAACCATTGTTGACAGCCCACAAAAGAATGAAGTTGTACTCATGATTGCCACTTACAGTTTTGATTCCTTCGCCCTTAACATCTACTTGTTTGGCAACTCTGTTCCCTAAATTGGACATTTGGTAAACTTGGTCAGCCTTGAAACTTCAAAGACAACAAGCTGTCCAGCCATCTGCATGACTGTCATTGAAGTCCCTTGTGTTCTCACAGATTGCAGCTTGTCTATTCTGAAAGATGAGCTACAAATCTATTCTGAGCCTGAACAAAATATCTGACCAGTCTCAGAGCAACCCTGACAGTTACTCATAAGTCTAGCAGTTCCCATGCAAAACACCAAACACTGTACTTAACAAAAAGTAAGGCTAGGGGCAAATGGCATCTTCCCTACCATTTTGGAGAAGCATTGTTGTTTCTTTCTTTCTTTCTTCTTCTTATTAGTCTTTTTTTTTATTAACTTAGGGGGATAAGACAAGAAATGCCTTGCAAACATCTCTCTTTGGCATTGCCAAATTCAGCCTATTCCATGCATGTACTGTGTTTGGGAGTTGTTGCTTTGTTCTGTTTTAGTTAGGTAGGAAGATGGTAGACTGAAGATCTGCAGAGCTTACTGCAGAAGGCATTTTATTTTCCTATAGAGGGAAAAGTACACCCATCTCATAAATACGAAGTATTTCAAATTGAAATGAGAGGCAAATTATATTCCTGCTTTCCATATTAATTAGCTAGGTAACCCTGGGCAAGTCAACCTCTAAATTTCATCTGCATATTGAAAGCTTTGGTCTACACACAGCCATTTAAACCCCTCCTTCAATTGTTCATTCAGTCCCTACCAATATATTCAGTACCTGCTGTGCACCATCAACAACACTGATTCTTGGAGAGCTCAACATTGTGTCTCCACGCCTTTAAGCAATTCACTCCTTATCCTCCTTTAAAACCGGAAATCTTCCCCCAAAAGACTGAAACACTTTTTCTGTCTGAAAACATACAGGGGGAAAAGAAAGGTGTCCGTTGCAGTCAACCTAGAGCGGACGTACCGGCAGGCTAGTAGCTGTTCTTTCTTTGGAAAGGGCACGCTCTGCATGGTAAAGGGCTACCCAGTCACCCGGAGAAATACAGTTTCAAGGGCGCCTGGGGTCAGTGTGGGATACCCAGCCACTTCATTCTCGGCGGAGGCAACCTGGGAAACATTTTTGGGCTCCGTCCGAGTCACGCGGCAATTCCACGGCAGGAATTGTGCAATGGGGCGAGTCGGGCGGGCGGCCGGGGTGGAAAGAAGCGGGGGAGGCTGCCACAGTGCCAACTTTTTTTTTCCTCCCTAGGGAACCGTGAGGCGCGACGGCGCGGCCAGGACGGCGGGGATCCGGACGGCCTCAAGGCCGGGCCAAGAAAGCCTCGCTTCGCTGCAGAGGCCGCGAGTACAGAATCGCGTGGGGGCCGTCCCCGCTCCGCGCCAGAGACCGCCCCCGCGCGCTTCCCGGGACTCCGCCGGGGGCCGCGGGCCGAGGGGGCGGGAGCGAGAGCGGGAACGGCGACCCCGGGGGAGGGGGGAGGGGGTGAACGGGCCGCAGGCTCGCCACCGCGACCGCGGCGGGGAAGTCCGGGCCCGTACTTTCGGCTAGAGCACCCGGGCTTCCAGCGGCGCCACGCCCCCGCCCGCCGGCTCGCGCTTTCGGACGGTGACGCAGCCGTCCGGGTACGCAGAAATCTGCGCGGAAGCCGGGAACCTCCCGGGCCGCCGGCGTCTCCCCGCCGCCCCCGCGCTGCCCGCAGCCCGCGCCTGCCCCGGGGCCTCAGCGGGGGTCGCCCGGGGAGCCCAAGGCGGGACGTGCTCTCTGGGCTCAGGCTCGCTGATAAATCTTCGGTCGGGTTCATCACTCATGTCACTGTTTTAGTGACGTGCGTACTATTATTAGCGTCACTTAGAGGTGAGGAAACAGGCTCAAAAAATACCAAGTTACGTGCTTGAAGTCAAACAGAAGGCAGAGCTGCGAAGCAAATCCAGGTTTGTCTTGACACAGCTGTATGTTCTACTTCTCTTGGCTCAGCCTCTTCCCGGCTTTCGTTCCAGTGAGGAGCAAACAGGTGACAGGTGGGACAGGTACACTGAGAGGTGGAGCCCCTCTTTATGGGGCAGCGGGGCAGTTTGCTTCTGGCTGGTGCCCACTTTTGCTCAAGTGTGCAGTAAAAATATTGTTGTTCACGAAGTGGACAAGGTTGGAAAGCATTTCGCAGAACTTCTGCCACACTATATAGTGGGATCTACTGGAGGATTAAAGAAGACAGTGTTTACATGGGTGCTAGCGCTTCAAAGATCCTCAATACATAATAATTCTCTTTTCTTTTTGCAGCGCTCCCGGGGACATCTGGGCACTCACCCTTCTAACACTGGAGAGGGGATGCAGTCATGTTAGGTCAGTACCCTCTTTGACAGATGAAAGATTTAATTCACTCCATGGGAAAATCACCTACCCCCATCTCCATCTAACTAGTGACAGACGGCGAACTAGGGGCCCTGTCTCCTGGAAGCATGCAAGGGCTCTTGCCACCTCACCTCCCTTTTCCTCCCAGAAGCTTCAGAACAGCTCTGAGGCCAGAACGTGACTTTCTCAGAGACCTGATGACGGTGATGTGGGCGGAGACCTCCGGGAAGGAGGAGGAAGTCAAGTCACCGGGTTCGGCAGCTGGCCTGTCTGCCGTGCCCTAGAGAGGGACCCAGCACCTCAGGCGTGGAGCCAGCCCTACCAGCCTGGGCCTCTTTGCTGGCTGGGTCCCCTTTTGGAAGAGCGGCAGCCCAGTGAAAGAGAGAGAGAGAGAGAGAGAGAGAGAGTGTGTGTGTGTGTGTGTGTGTGTAGGGGGAGTGGCTTCTGGCTGTGGAATGTGCAAGTACATGTGGATTAGGATAGGAAGGAATACGCTGGCTTTTGAATTTTCTCCTAGATGGGACAGAGTCCTTCCATGGCAAATGATTTCAGGGTCAGCACAGAATTGTGAGAGGAGTTTATCTTGGAAAGTGAAGGATGCTAATGCAAGTTTTCTAACATTGCCAAATTTGGGGAACTGTTTGGGTTTTAAAATCACTGAGCCCTGGAGCAGCTGTTTTTTCCTTACAAGCCTCTATTTTGTGAAATGAGGCTAAAATACCTGGGCAGCCCTTTTCCCTTGGGCACCCTGGAATGCTGAGACTATGAATGGCATCTCAGAAGAGTTGGAGCTCCAAAGGGAAGTCGGACCACGAAAGGACAGGACTCTCTCCTTTGAAAACAAAGTTCTCCGTTTTTCAATCACAAAAGTAATTACTACTCATTGTACACAAGTTATATTTTTTTTTTTTTGAATCAGAAAGAAGATAAAAAAAATTGAAATCCGACATCCAGGAAACCACTGTTGATAATTCGATGTATAGCATTAATGTAAGCAGAGTGAACACACTCCTTTTTTCCTTGAACAGCCTTTTTTCCTTGAATAAAATATCATGACATGCCACTAAATATTTTCCATATACGTTTCTATTTTTTTCCATACATGTTTTAAATGGGTATTTAGTATTCCATTGTGCATTTATTTAGCTAAAGTCCAACTGAAGGATTAAAATTGTGTCCAGGATTTTGCTATTGAAACAGCAAAGAAGTGTGAGCCTTGCACCTAAATCTTTGAACACATTCTCAATTATTTGTATAGTTAATTTCCTAGATGTGGTGTTTCTGGGTCCAGGGATAAAGATTGCTCTACATGACCTTTTAAGCTTGATTCCCTCTACCCCATCCCCACCCCAGTGGTTTCCCAGACTTTCTGTACCATTTATTCACCAAGAATTTATTGAACAACCATCACATGCCAGACCCGCCTGGATACAGAGATGGATTATTTGTAGCACTAGGTGCCATAAATGTCAGAGAAAGCTTTGGGTAGTCAGATGTCCAGTTTGAGGAGGGTCATAAAAAACCATTTGAGTTTTTTAAAAATTCAATTTAATTAACATATAGTATATTATTAGTTTCAGAGGTAGAATTTAGCGATTCATCAGTTGCATATAACACCCAGTGCTCATTACATCAAGTGCCCTCCTTAACGCCCATCACCCAGGTACCCCAGCCCCTCCCCTCCAACAACCCTCAGTTTGTTTCCTATAGTTAAAAGTCTCTCATGGTTTGTCTCCCTCTCTGTTTTTATCTTATTTTATTTTTTTCTTCCCTTTCCCTATGTTCCTCTGTTTTGTTTCTTAAATTCCACATATGAGTGAAGTCATATGATGTTTGTCCTTCTCTGACTGACTGATTTTGTTTAGCATAATACTCTCTAGTTCCAACCACGTTGTTGCGAATGGCAAGATTTCATTCTTTTTGATGGCCGAGTAATATTCCATTGTATATATAGACCACACCTTCTTTGTCCATTTATCTGTTGATGGACATTTGGGCTCTTTCTATAGTTTGGCTATTGTGGACATTGCTGCTATAAACACTGGGGTGCATGTGCCCCTTTGAATCACTATATTTGTATCCTTTGGATAAATACCTAGTAGTGCAATTGCTGGGTCATAGGGTAGCTCATTTTTACCTTTCTAAGGAACCTCCACACTGTTTTCCAGAGTGGATACAACCAGTTTGCATTCCCACCAACAGTGTAAAAGGGTTCCCCTTTCTCTGTATCCTCGCCAACATCTGTCGTTTCCTGAGTTGTTAATTTTTGCCATTCTGAGTGGTGTGAGGTGGTATCTCATTGTGGTTTTGATTTGTATTTCCCTGATGCCGAGTGATGTTCAGCATTTTTTCATGTCTGTTGGCCATTTGTATGTCTTCTTTGGAGAAATGTCTGTTCATGTCTTCTGTCCATTTCTTGAAAAACCAGTTGAGTTTTTTGAGACCAGTGGATTTTAGGTAGCAGGAGGTTAGTGAGGAGCATTGAAAAAGGAAGGGAGGAACAATGAAAGGGTCAAGGGAGTTTTCTGTACACAAGCATGGTGGCCTAAGAGCCTGGTATGTGTTCATATATTTGGGAAAAATTTGAGTTGTCTTGTGTGCTTGTACTGAGAGTAGACTTGGGAAGGAGAATAGTGACAGAATGCAAAATAAAAACCCAAAAAACCTGTTATGTCATGCTAAGAAGGTTCTGACCTTATTCACATAGTAAATAAAGTTACTTATGGAGCCTCCAAGATCATGATGAAATTGGATCTTACCTCTACCTACTGAAGAGCACTGCCTTCAATAGACCCTCAAAATCATTCCTGGGGGAAAAAAAACAAAATATAGGAAAATTTGCAAAGCAAATATCCCAAAAGAATGTTGAAGTGGAAACTGCAGAGAATCAGCTAAATTCAGCAGTAACTACCATGTCCATCACATTGAAGAGTGTGCTGTAGTAATCATTAGTAAATCTGGTCATGAGTAACTTTCTCTTCTCTGCTTTAAAGAGAATGGCCTTGGGGTGCCTGGGTGGCTCAGTCGTTAAGCATCTGCCTTCAGCTCAGGTCAGGATCCCAGCGTCCTGGAATTGAGCCCCGCATCAGGCTCCCTGCTCAGTAGAGAGTCTGCTTCTCCCTCTCCCACTCCCCCTGCTTGTGTTTCCTCTCTTGCTGTGTCTGCATTTGGATAGCTTTTTAGGATCTGACTTCTAGTTCACTAATTCTTTCTTCAGTTGTGTCCCATCTCCTTTTGCACTTGAGTTTTTAATTTCTATCCTTTTTTTCTTTCTTAGAAGTTCTGTTGGGCAATTCTGTATAGTCTCTTGTTTCTTGCTCATATCTACCAGCTTTCATTTCTTGAAACAAAGGTTCAAAGGTAAACCAATCTGTTCTCTGGTCTCTAGGCCTCCATCAGCAGGAAAAGAGAGGGATCTCTCTTGTAACCTGGGCTTCAAATAAGATCATTCCTTCCCTACCCCTCACATGAACATTGGCAGGGGTGAAGAGGGAAGCCTAGGACTCTGTATGCTCTTGAGAAGAGACTCCACCCCCCATAAGGGTCTTACTGCCACTATCTGGCATTGCAATCCTATTTTGCCTATGTCCCTGTTTCTGTCAAGAAGCCCAGAACTCTCAGATCATCCCTCATACCCAAAGCTAATCCTCACGTGGCTCTAAGGACAGTGAGATACCCTCTACTATAGTATTTTGTATCTCTCTCCTAGCTTTTTTCCCTACCCCCTGCCATACTACATATTTTACTAGTCTCTCTCCTCTAAAATGTAACCTCCTTAAGAGCCGGGGTATTTGTTTTGTTAGCTGCTTTGTCCTCAGAGCTTAGAATATTACCTGGCAAATCGAAGGTATTCAAAAAAAAAATCTTTGTTGGGTGAATTAATATTAAACCTTCTTATTTTATATTCAGTATCTTGCCATTCCATATCCAAAGATTTTGCAAGTCTGATTTTTGTCAGCTGTTGCTGCTAGCTTTTATTTACTTTGCCTTGTTTACTTGTGTGTTCTGTGGATTTTTACTCTAAGCTCATATTCCTTGGGTTTTATCTGTAGAAATTCTTTGAGGCATAGATTGAAATTCATTCATTGAGAGATCATTTGTATTTACTTTTACCAGCTGTCTGGGGTAACTGTTTACTCAGGACCAAATGAATATCCCCCTTGTTTTTGTTTTTGTTTCTGTTTTCTTTTTTAACTACAAAAGTAGGGTGAATTGGGTTGTGAACCCATGTGTATGGATATAAATTATCAAAAGACAAATACTTTCTTCAAACAAAACACGACAATGTTATGAAAATGAAAGATTTTTACTTTTAAATAGGCTTACCTGCTGAAAACAGGTCCCTGCTGTACAGATTTTGTGTAGACAATTTAGTTCTTGTAGCCCATCCAAAAAATTAAATATTTTTTTGAAGGCCAGGTACAGGCTTTTTGGTTAAGACCTCATTTCTAAAATTGCCTTAAGCATAAATATAGTAAGCTTGGAGTGTCTTCAGTTCGTCATTTGGGTTGCCATAGAAGAAATCAGATTCGTTTCCTCAGTCTTTCCCCGTGCCTTAATACTTGTAGTTCATGTTTGCCTTGTCTCACTCAAAGGTTTCTAATGTCAGATAGGTACTGTTGCGCATGTTGAGTGCTGTGTTGGTCTCCCTTCCCGAGGTATGTTGGAGTAGATTTCAAGGGATACAAAGCTGCAGTCAGTCTCTGTTTGCAAGTCATTGCATTTAGAAATAGTTTGGTGACTTTGCCTCAGATTTCCTGGATAATGCAGCAGATGAGAAAATTTTTCTGTTATTTTATTTATTTATGTATTTATTTTAAAGATTTTATTCATTAGAGAGACAGAGTGCACACACACGTGGGTGAACACAGGTGCGGGGAGGGGCAAAGGGAGAAGGAGAAGCAGACTCCCCGCTGAGCAGGGAGCCCCATGTGGGGCTGGATCTCAGGACCCTGATATCATGACCTGAGCCAAAGGCAGATGCTTAGCGACTGAGCCACCCAGGTGCCCCTCTATGTTACTTTAAATTAGAGTGAAAGACAATTTTCTGCCCACCCAGAATTAGAAGGTAGCTTCTAGAACCTCTTTTCTGTTCACTTTCCGAGTTCAACTTCAGTTTTATTTGAATGAAACTTTCCCCAAAGATTCCCCATATCACTGGGGATTAGTTATGAAAACCTTGAAGATTAATGATTAAATGGCACTGGCCCAGTGAGAGGGGCTGTCAGTCTATCCCAGCAACTTCAGTGTTTGATAGGAAGTGTCTGATGCAAATTTGAAAATTTCAGACCTGAAACTGCTCCTTTTTTCTTTCTGCATTTTTGAACCGGCTGGCTCCTCATGTGTCCAGCTCCAGAGAGGTAAATAAAATTCAAAATGGCTTAGTAGCTAGGGGCCACAGGTTTGCAGCATGAATTATGATGGTGCCTGGAAGTTTCAGCATTCCCCTAGACTTTCCTATCCCACTTAGAGGCCAAGAGGCCAAAGTCCCTTCTGTGCTTTGACTTCTATTCTACTGTGGCTTCACAGCTCTTCACTGAGATTTATATGCAAGTTAGAAAAATATCTGGCTTAAACAGGTGCGGTCTTAACTCTGTTTTCTTTCTTTAATCCCATAGTATTTTATTTCTATATGATTCCGTTATTATTTACAAATCTTCTCTTGAGAATATTTTCTGTTTACTAGAAATTTAGAGATCAGATTTGCACAGGTTGGATGCTGCCAGCAAAGGCAGAGTGACCTTTGAGGGTTACTTTTACCTTGAAGAGGTCATGGGGGTCTGAGTCTCAGCTCTTCAGTCTCAAATTTTTGTCAGTACTGAAAATGGGCCCATTTCGGAAATGAACTCACATTGTCCAAGCTTATCATATGCATAAAATTATATATAAATCTAGAAGGCTGATATAGTATGTATGTGATCTTAGTGAGTTCCACTGGAAAATAAGTTCCACAAAAGATAGTCAATTCTCTGCTATATCCCCACTGATAGTTCAGTGTGCCCTATGTTAGGTGCTCAGCAAATATTTGAATGCACTATTTAATCCCTAATTGTCAATTTTCTCTCTGTAAATAAAGTACCATATATCTCATTGATTGTTTTGAGAATTCTGAGAACTAATTTATAAGCATGTAGCATGGTATGTGCCACAAAGCAAGTACTCTGTAAATTTCTCATCAAAGATTAGTTATCTATTAAGTTTTTATTTTATTTTTTTGCTACTTTACTTGAAATGAAGCAACAATTACAGTTGCTACAAATACTTGTTTTACTCCTCATCCATGTTGGGGGAAATTAGTTTGGAAATATAAAAATAAAAACTCCCTGTGTGGGTTACAAACACAGTGTGCCATATAGAAACTTTTAATCCAATGAAGGAGGTAGATTTACAAAATGACTATATATAATACAAGGCTGCTTATGGAGCGATAGAAAAAGGCACAGCATAGGGCTGGGGCATCCTGCGAGAGGGGGCAATCCAGCTGGCAGGAGGGTATAATGTCTTGTTTGCTATTAAACTGATGCTTACAATGAGCAGGAAAGCAGTAGGAATTATATTCCTGACACATAAAAGAAAAGTGACGGTTTAAAAGATGGTATAATTTTTAAAAGGTTATGGTTAATGTAAATTTTGTTTTCATTGTCTCATATTCTAATTCTTCCAATATTTATAATGTATATAGAGTGTTGCATGGCAACTCAGAATTAATCAGTGTTTAATCAGTTGGAATATTCTGTTTTTCTTTTCTTTTTTTTTTTAAGATTTTACTTATTTATTTGAGAGAGAGAGAGAGAGTGAGAGAGGGAGAGCCCAAGAGGGGGTAGGGTCAGAGGGAGAAGCAGACTCCTTGCTGAGCAGGGAGTCTGATGTGGGACTTGATCCCGGGACTCCGGGATCATGACCTGAGCCGAAGGCAGTCGCTTAACCAAGTGAGCCACCCAGGCGCCCGGAATATTCTGTTTTTCAAACTATATTAGACAAACACATCTTGAACTGTGTTCTACCAAGAATGATGCAGTTCTACCAAGTGACATCCTTTCATTGTATAAAAATAAAACTAAAAATTAAAATATATATATAAATATTTATTTTTTGGTAATTTATAATTTGGTAGGTGTAGGTGTCAAGGTCGAGACACACAAGTTTCCTTGTTGCCTCTGTGCAGCAACTTTCTTTCCTGTTCCTCATTACACTGGACGTATGGCCCCCTTTGGGTTTCCAGTTTTATTAGATTTCCCCATTTTGGGTGGACTTTATCTCGAGCTGATTTCTAATGACTCAGTCTTCTTAGATCTTCAGATTTTTCAAGAGTAGCTTGATTTTTATTTGAAATCAGCAATTTTTAAATGTTGGCAAGCAATTGAAACTTATTTGTTTTTAAAGTGCTGAACAAGAACCACAAAAAATCACCAAGAGCCATATATAGGCTTCATTTTATCAGTTTATAATCTCTGTTCTAAGCAGGCTAAGCAATCAACCCGTATTTATTTTATATGTACAATGTAGAATACATTTTGCTAGAATGCATCTGTTAGATAATAATATCCCCAGATTTGGAGAGAAAAGTCCAATTTCAGATTTCTTTTTATTTTTCTTTATAAATGTACATGTGTCTAGACTTTTTTTGTTCAGGAAATATGGTTACTGTATCTACAATATAAGGAAATGTAGGGCACAGTCCCTGCCCTCACAGATTTTTTACATTCTGTGCAGTAATAGAATGTGAAATGGACTGAAGTATCAAGAGATTTAAAGAAAGATGAACACCATGAATTTACTAGCTCAGTCTGGGTCTGCTTTAAAGGAGCTGTAGTTTGGGGTGTCTGGGTAGCTCAGTTGGTTAAGAGTCCAACTCTTGATTTCTTTCGGCTTAGGTCGTGATCCCAGGGACATGATCTCAGGGTGGGGAGATGGAGCCCGTGTTAGGCTCTGTGCTCAGTGGGGAGTCTGCTTGAGATTCTCTCTCTCCTTCTGCCCCTCCCCCTGCTCATTCTCACTCTCCTCTCTCTCTCTCTCTCTCTCTAAATAAATAAATAAATAAAGGAGCTGCAGGTAGGGTGGGTGTGATGGCACTAGAAGGAAATGGGCAGATATCTGACATTTAGAGGAAGTTGTAACAGGAGTTGATAACTGAATGAACGTAGTATAAGAATAAGGGAGAAATAGTATTTGTGCTTCTGTAATTGGGAAAATTCTAACCAAGCACAGTGTTGCATGACTCTCCAAAGGGTGCCTTCAGTGATGATTTTGAAGGAAATAAAAGTGCTCAATGTCCTTTTCCTTTTGGTTTGTTCATTTCTTATAAACCAAAGGCAATGTGAAAGATTTTCTAATTTCTCATCGTGTGCTCACATGGCAGAAACGGCTCCACACTCGTGACCTAATCACCTCCCCAAAGTCTCCTCTCTGATTCCTTCATATTGGGGGTTAAGATTTCAACATATGAGGTGCGCCTGGGTGGCTCAGTCGTTAAGCATCTGCCTTCGGCTCGGGTCATGATCCCAGGGTCCTGGGATCGAGCCCCGCATCAGGCTCCCTGCTCAGTGGGAAGCCTGCTTCTCCCTCTCCTACTCCCCCTGCTTCTGTTCCCTCTCTCGCTGTCTCTGTCTCTGTCAAATAAATAAATAAAATCTTTAAAAAAAAAGATTTCAACATATGAATTAGGTGGCGGGGGGGTGGGAGACACAGACATTCCATTTAAGGCAGTGGGCCAACTATTACACGCTGCAGAGACCGATGATCAGAGTTGCCCTCAAGTTTCTTATCCAGTATCGCAAAGCTTGCACACATGAAAACCAGGACTAGCACCTAAATCTTACGGCAACAAGTCCAGTGCTTTTTGCAGGGCCCCAGACTGCTTTTCAGTCTTTCAGTTTCACAAGCGTTTCTTCAGAGCCCATTTCATCAGGTTCTAAGGATGGCAAGAGCGCAGAACACAGCTACCTCCTCTCAGAGGACTTAGAGTTTATTCTTTTTTAAATTTTTTATTATTTTTTTAAGATTTTATTTATTTGAGAGAGTGAGTGAGCATGTGAGAGAGAGAGAGATCACGAGCAGGGCGAGTGGGAGAGGGAGAGGCAGGCTTCCCACGGAGCAGGAAGCCCAATGCGGGGGCTCGATCCCAGGACCCCGAGACCATGACCTGAGCCGAAAGCAGACGCTCAATGACTGAGCCACCCAGGCGACCGATTTAGACCAAAGTTTGGGTACATGGCTACAGCATCGATGTATTTTCATCAAGTGTTTTTGGAATGTAGAGAAAGGAGAGATTGGGGCCTGTTCATTGGGGAAAATTTCATGGAGGAGGCCTGTGGGCTTCCATGGATGTTCTACAACAAATAAACTGAGGAGTTAACCCTTTTGAGCACCGAGTCTGTATCGGCAGCTTGTGTGAGGTTACCGCTCAGACCTTCCTTCATGTAGACCTCACCATAATTCTCTGAGGTAGGTGTCATTACCCTCCACTGGGCAGATGAGAAAATCACTGCTCACAGGGGTGGAAGGCATAGTTGTCCAAGGCACACAGTAGGGGAAGAGCCAGTGTTGAACATCTGAGGACTCCAGTGCCTCAACTCTTAACCACCATTGTACATGATTTTATACTCAGTAGATTTAAAAACCTGACTTTTTACAAATGTACATAAAAGATGCATCTAGACCTCTAAAGCAAAAAATCAACTGGAGTTCCCCCTTTCCCTTGACCTGATGGGAGACTTGTGGCGTAGAACAGAGACAAGGGATCTGTTATGTTCCAAGCTCTCACTTTTATAAAACAAAGTTCTGGCCCACAGAAAAATACCCTGAAGCTTCAAGATAGCTGTGAAAGGGCCAAGTAGTCAAGCAGACATGTTGCCAAACTTAGCAAAAACAAAACAAGAGAATATAAGTACAGAGGGCATTAAAGGATTAGCACAATAAGGGCTGGTCTAAATCTTTTAAAGAGATCCAGTCTTTGTGGCCTACTACTTGGGGGACGATCTGCCTCAGGAGGTTGAGATGCCACAGCTTTGTTCTCCAAACCACTGAGGGACGTGATCCAGGAAAAAGCTCATCTCCCTGCAGAAGCTATCAAATGTGGTTTACCTGTGCTTTCTAGAACTTTTATTCAGTGTACTTTTTATACATACAGCTTTACAATACCAATATATTTTTGTACTCCTTTTAAAGTTCTTTCCCTAATGCCCTATATTCTACATCAGCAGTTTCTCTCAGGGCGGTGGTGGTTGGCCAGCACAGAGTGCTGGTTGGTGCATGCTTCTCCACAGGTGTTGCCAAGTATTCAACATGGAGGAAAAAGGCTTCAAGCAATTGGGAGAGAAGTAGGCAACATTAGGTCACTGGGCTCAACGGAGGGGGGTAGGAAGATGCTGGAAAATTCAGTGGAGGGTTGACAAGAACAGTTTAGTTTTTTTTTATTGTGGTGAAAAATATATAACACAAAAGATGCCATTTTGGGCGCCTGGGTGGCTCAGTTGGTTAAGCGACTGCCTTCGGCTCAGGTCATGATCCTGGAGTCCCGGGATCGAGTCCCGCATCGGGCTCCCTGCTCAGCAGTGAGTCTGCTTCTCCCTCGGACCCTCCCCGCTCTCATGCTCTCTCTCTATCTCATTCTCTCTCTCAAATAAATAAAATCTTTAAAAAAAAAAAAAAAAGATGCCATTTTAACCATTTTTTAAGTGTACAAGTCAGTGGCATTAGTTATTGAAAATGTTGTGTAACCACCATGATCTATTTCCAAAACTTTTCCTTCACCCCAAACAGAAACTTTGTACCCATCAAGCCCAAATTTCCTATTCCCCTGTCCTCCAGCCCCTGATAAACACCAATGCACTTTCTGTCTCTACGAATTTGCCTATTCTAGGTATTGCATATATTCCTATATTTCATACAATATGTGTCCCTTTGTGTCTGACTTCTTTCGGGGGTTTGTCCACATTGTAACCATGTATCAGAACTCATTCCTTTTTATGGCTGAGTATCCCATTGTATGTATCTAACCACATTTTGTTTATCCATTCATCTGTAGATGGACACTTGGATTGTTTCTACCTTCTGGCTATTGTGAATAAAGCTGCAATGAACACTGGCTTACAAATGCCTGTTTGAGTCCTTTTCAATTCTTTTGAGTATATACCAGGAGTGGAATTGCTCAGTCATAGGGTAATTCTATGTTTAACTTTTTGAGGAACTGCCAAACTATTTTCCACAGGGACAGCACCGTTTTACATTCCCACCAGCAGGGGATGAGGGTTCCAATCTCTCCATATCCTTGCCAACACTTGTTATTTCCATTTTCTTTTTATAGCCATCCTTGTAGGTACGAAGCGGTATCTCTCTGTGGTTTTGAGTTGTATTTCCTAATGACTAATGATATTGAACATTTTTAAAGCACTTACTGGCCATTTGTTTATCTTCTTTGGATAAATGTCTATTCAAGTACTTTACTCATTTTTTAATTGTTTGTTTTAGGCTGAGCTATAGGAATTCTTACATATTTTGGATAGTAAACCCTTATCGGATACATGATTCGCAAGTATTTTTTCCCATTCTGTGGGTTGTCTTTTCCCTTTTTTTAAAATATTAGCAAAATTTTACTTCAACTTCTTATTCTGCTTATAAAAAAATCTTCTGACAAAGCTGATACATAAAAGGCTAACAGCTATTGTCTAAAGGCAATGTGGAACCCACAGAGAACGTCTCTCAGACAAGAGGCACTGCCCCAAATCTCCCCCACACTGGGGGCCAAGCAAGAGGAGGGGGTAGAACTCTGCCATTAGGGTTGGTGGTCCCAACCAGGAGCCCAGGTTCCCCCTCCCCTGTCCAAATTCCCTTTTTTTTTGTGGTAAACAGGACTCTGCCAAGCTGACAGTTTGGAACTCCCATGTTGCCTGGATGTTTGGGTGTGTTAGGGGAAAATGCTGTGGTTTCAAGATGGCCCACGTGCCAGCCCTCAGAGCCCTCAGCCAGCACCCTCTTCCCACTTCAGAGAGCCAAACTCCTGGCTGGCTGGGGCCTGACTGGGGCCTGGGATGGGAGGCAGCCTTTCACCCTCAGCATCCCTCCCTCTAATCACACCCCCAAGCCCTGGAAGTTTTGTTGTTATGGGCCTCATGTAGTGTCAGGTGCTGCTGAAGTCTAGCTGTAGCTCTGAGTCAGATGGTGAGGGGTGGCAGGCAAAGGCCCAGGACTATGGCTGGGGTGGCCCCTGGCCCCTGCAGCTCTGGGCTGCCTGTACCTTTATGTTTATTTCCAGACTGTGGTCCACTGAAGGGAGAGGTGGGTGGAGAGAGGTGCTGGCAGCCTCAGCCCTGTAGGATGTGTATAAGGCAGAGGGAAAGGAGGACAGAAGGAGGGACAAGGAGTCATGAGGACAGGGACAGGGCTGAGTGAGAGCCAGGTAGGAACTTGTCCTGAAGGTGGCCAGCTGTGGCCCATCTGAAACAGAACTCTGCTCCCTAGGGGGGCCCCTTGGGTCAGGCCAGCTGGGCAACCACCCAGGGCATGAGTAGGCCAGGCTGAGCTTGCGCCACAGTGTTAAAGAATGATTGTGGGCAGTACTGAATACAGACAGGGCGTGGTGATGTCTCGGCTCTGCATGCTGCCAGGGCCTGGCCAACAGAAGGTGAAGCAGCACTCTTTGGGTGGCCCACGGGGTCCAGGTTGGACAGGCAGGCATGCTGGCTCAGGGCAGGAGCCGCAGTGGTGACACTTTCGGTGGTGGCAGCTGGTCCCAGATCATCTCTTATTCACGAAGCCCGAGCTGTAGTCCAAGGCTTCAGGGGTTCTTTCCACCATGTACCAGAGCTTGAAGCAAGTGGAATGTTCTTTCCTTAGTTCCTCTAGCTTTGGCTGCAGCAGGCTGTCCTTCTTGGTCCAACTGGCAAAGAGCAGTTGGCACATGGGGTGCTCATCCAGGTCCTTCATGATGTCATGGGTCACCAGCATCTGAATGATGGCCATTCCTCCCATGGTCACACTAACAGACTTCACCATCTTGATGACAGGGTTGGATTTCTTGTCTGGACAGGTGGCAAACTTCCCTTTGCCCGGATGGACTAGCAGCCCATTTGAGCCTTGGAATTCACTCAATGATGTCTCTAACCTTCTTGTTTTCCAGGTACTGGGACAACTTTCCCTCTAGTGGAAAACTTGGGATGGATGCCTTTGAAGAAAACCTTGATGACCAAATCCACTAAGCCCTTGTGGTCGTGGCCAGAGATGAGTATATAAGGGCAAATGACTAGGTTTTGGTGGATTTGAATCAACAGGTAGATATGCTGGCCAATGGGGAAGCCTAGAATGTGATGAGGCCAGAGCAGGATGAAGCAGAACCACTGGGTATTATGGCTTGTGTTCTCCTTGTTGATGAGCCACAGTGGGTACTTGATATTCAGGCTTTTAAAGGTGATGGCTGGGGCCCAGTACTGGCTAGCTGGGCAGGCTGTAGAGGAACCAGATTGGGGAGAGCACCACATGCCCCAGATGCTTAGCTGGGCCCTGTGGTGGTGTCTGCTGCCCAAGCCAAGACAGTTGGGCTGCCTCTTTTCACTTTCTTAATAATATCCTTTGATGCACAGAAGTTTTTAATTTTGATGAAGTTTAATTTATCTATTTTTTTTTCTTTTGTTGCTCATACTTTTGGTGTCATATTTAAGAATCCATTGCCAAATCTAGGATCACCAAGATTTACTCCTATATTTTCTTCTAAGAGTTCTGTGGTTCCATTTTGAGCTAATTTTCATATATGATGTGAAGTAGGGGTCCAACTTCATTCTTTTGCATGTGGAAATCCAGTTGTGCCAATATTTTCTGCTAAAAAGACTAATCTTTCCCTCATTGAATGAACTTGATGCCTCTGTGGAAAATCAATTGGCCATAAATGTATGGGTTTATATCTGTATTCTCAATTCTATTCCATTGGTCTATATGTCTATCCTTATGCCAATATCACACTGTTTTGATTACTGCAGCTTTGCAGTAAGTTTTGAAGTCAGGAGGTGTGAGTCCTCCAACTTTGAACTTTTTAAAGATTGTTTTATGTATTCTGGGCCCCTTGCAATCCCATACGAATTTGAGAATAGGTTTTTCCATTTCTGCAAAAAAAGCTGTTGGAATTTTGATAGAGATTGTGTTGAATCTCTAAATCACTTTGGGGAGTATCGCCATCTTAACAATATTAAGTCTTCCAATCCATGAGGATGGATGTCTTACCATTTATAGCTGTACCTTAGAAATATTGTGGGTTTGGTTTCATACCACTGCAATAAAGCGAATATCACAATAAAGCAAGTCAAATGAATTTTTTGGTTTCCCAGTGCATATAAAAGTTATGTTTACACTATACTGTAATCTATTAAGTGTGCAATAGCATGTTTAAAAAATACCGATGTAGGGGCACCTGGGTGGCTCAGGTGGTTAAGTGTCTTCCTTCAGCTCAGGTCATGATCCCAGGGTCCTGGGATCGAGCCCCACGTTGGGCTCCCTGCTCAGTGGGAAGCCTGCCTCTCCCTCTGTGATGCTCTCTCTCTCTCTCTCTCCGTCTCTCTCTCTCTCTGACAAATAAATAAAATCTTAAAAAAACTTACCTAAAAACACCTATGTGTTTTTAGGTAGTATATACCTAAATTAAGAAAATACTTTATTGCTAAAAAATGCTAACCATCACCTGAACTTTCAGTGAGTTGTAATCTTTTTGCTGATAAGGGGTCATGTCTTGATATTGATGCTTGTTGACTGATCAAGGTGGTGGTTGCTGAAGGGTGGGTGGCAGGGACAATTTCTTAAAATAAGACAACAATGAAGTTTGCTGCATCAATCAACTCTTCATTTGATGAACGATTTCTCTTTAGCATGTGATGCTATTTGATAGCATTTTATCCAAAGAGCTTTTTTCAAAATTGGAGTCAATCCTCTCAAACCCTGCCACTGCTTTATCAATTCTTAGGGGGGGAAGCTTTCAGTCTTTTACTACTGTGGGTTTTTCATAAATGCCCTTCATTATGTTAGAAAAGTTCCCTTTTACTCCGAGTTTTCTGGGTGTTTTTATAATGAAAGAGTGTTGGATGTTGTCAAATGCCTTTTTTTTTTGCGACAACTGAGATGATCATGGTTTTTTGTTTTTGTTCTTGTTTTTTTTTTTACCTTTGTTCTTTAATGTAGTTTATTACATTGATTTTCTTATGTTGAACTACTCTTGCATTCCTGAGATAAATCCCACCTGGTCATGGTGTCCATAAACCTTTTAATATGCTGTTGGATTTGATTTCCAAGTATTTTGTTGAAGATTTTTGCATCCATAAGCGTTATTGACCTGTAATTTTCTTTCCTTGTAATGTCTTTATTTGCCTTTTGTATCAGGGTGATGCTGGTCTCATAAAATGAATTAGGAAGTGTTCTCTCCATCATGATTAAGTTCATCAACTTTGGAGGCAGATGGTGTGAATTTGAATCCTGCCTCTGCTACCACAAAGTTTGTAGTAAGTTGTTATTTACCCTGTCTAAATTTAATTTTCTACTCTGTAAAATGGGAATGTTAGAATTAATTGGGTTCTTTCATTGTAAACCAGTGGTGTGCCGGTAAATGTGTAACAAACAGCTCTCAGAGAATGTGGAAGTGGGAAGCCCTGATTTGTAGTGTTTGCCAATTTCCATGGTGTAACTATTGCAGTGACTGATTTTAAGGCACTAGTGTGAAATCATCTAACATGGAGTTGAGGAGACATGCACACAATCTGTTCTCATGTGCCAGTGAGAGCTGACACCAGCACATCACTTTTTTTAAAACAAGTGTGAAGTACATAATAAGTGATCAATCAATAAATATCATTTTCAGTTGCCTTTAACAACAAGAAAAAAACAAAGTAAAAATAGGATTATTCCTGAAAAGTCAAGATGTATAATCTCCCTCTATATTGCCTTATGTTCTAAAATATTTTATATTCCAGGTACTTTGAAATGTTATCCTCAGATGGTCTGTCCTCTGTGGGAACCACATCTCATACCCACTTTCTATCTTTAGATCTTGCATCATTGTTTACAGTGAACATAATCACAGGGACGATGGTCCTTGCCAACTATTTGCCCCACTGGCAGCTGACCACACCTGGAAGGGCTCGTTGCTCCTAACTGCTTAACATACTAACCTTGAAGATGGCAGGAGAACTTAGAGGCATCATCTTGCCTTGGCTCCCTGGTTGCTAAAGTGTTCTGCTTGATATTGGCCCTGCCAGGAGCCACCAGCCAGTCTTGCTTCCCTAAAAGACACACACAGATTGCCCAACCACCCCCATCAGGCAAATGATTCTGCAAATGTCATGTCCTCTACACTTGTGCTCAGACCTGGGCTTAAGAAAATCTATGGAGCAAACAAGGACTCTCTTACCCTGTATCCAGGGCACCTGGTCTTAATCCCTTGACCAAGTCACTATGTTGTCCCATGTTCCTTATCCATCCATCTATCCATCCATCCATCCATCCATCCATCCATCCATCCATCCAAGACTTACAGAATGGATGCAAATACAAAGGTGATATATGGTCCTAGAGTCCATAAATTCATAGCCTGGGATGTGGTTGGGTAGAGTGGAGATAGATAGACAAACGAATAGTGGGAATAAGATGCGATAAGAAAAAGTACAAAAATATATGCGAAGTACTCTGTGAAACCAAAGGATGGATCCTGCTTGCCTCAGGGAGCTAAGGAGGTTTTTGCAGAGTGTGTACAGGTAACCAAAGGGTAAAGCAGAGGTTTGGGGCCCAGATGATGACAGACTTTGTATGCTCTACTGTGACATTGAACTTGATCCTCCAGCAACAGGGAGCCTTTCCTTTCCTCTTCTACTGCCCTGCATCTTAGGACTTCAAGGCCCTGATCCCTGCTAATAAAATAGTAACCAACTTTTTTAGGGCTTACAATGTGCCAGATACTGTACTAAGTGCTTTAAATTCATTATGTCCCTTAGTCTTCACAACAACCTTAGAAGACAGAAAATATCATCATCCCCATTTTATGATGAGAAAACATTTAAAACTCAAAGTCTCACGACTAGGAATAGGCAGAGCTAAGACCCAGTTCTGATTCACAGCCAAGACTGTGCTCCTAGAAACATGAGCCAGTAGGACTTGGTGTAGTTGAGTGACTGGGAAGAGTGGATCCATCTCCCCAACCAACCTTCAAAACTTCCCCACATTTTATAATGCTCATACCTTAAAGCCTCTTACCTCCTACCTGGGCTGATAGCAACAATCTGAAAACACCTTGTTTAGGAGACAGTCATAGTTATTGTGGAGGAGGGCTTCCTATGAAGTTGATGGCAGTGTCAACTTACCTCCAAGGACTGTGTTTGCTTCTGGGTGATGTTGAATTAATGATTAATCTCCTCATGTATAAGTCAGCTAATGCCCTTCCCAAATAATGTAATGTGTTAACCCAATTAAAAACACCTGCCCAACTAAATGGAATGTCAGACCTGTCAACTCCCATTTTACATTCTGTAAAAGGAAGCAGGAGTTCTACTGACCCTTCTTGACAGACTGTGTTTGATTTAGATATATATTAAATAGGTATACATATAATTTAATTTAGTGTTGATGTCAACTCTGTAAAACTGTGTGTACAAATGAGTAACCCGAAGCTCAGAAAGGTGAAACCACTTGTTCAAGATCATAGAGTCAATTTTCTTTCTACAATTCCAGGACTCTAACATTCGGATGGTCTTTTGTTTGTATCCTATCAAATAACTGCCCGTCTTTTTAATAATGAGAATTTGAACGTCCCTAAAGGAGCATTATTATTTTAGAGATGTGGTGTAGTGCAAAGAGCAGGAGCTTTGAAGCCAGATATTCCTGCGTTAAGATTCTAGTGCCTGCTTTGAAGTGGTGTGACCTTTGGCAAATCACCTCATCTCACCTGAAAAGATGATTGTGAGAACAGCAGTAGATGGCTGGCCCCTGGGTTATTCCTTTCTGGCTCCTCCTCGGTGTAACACGAATGGACATCTCCAGCCATCTCAAGAAAATTGATTACATACTCAATGCATCCTTAGAGGTATGTCAATTTTCTATAATTGAAACAAATTCCTGCTATATGATATTTTGGGGGAAAATGTGGGGAAAGTATTGTGAAATTAGGCAAATTATACAGCTCCCGCAAGGGGGACCTCCCAGACCAATCAAGGAGGTCCATGACTCATGCGAGTTTGGGGGAGGAAACAGGAAAGTTGCTGTGTCGGCGCCAAATCAGTTGGAGAGCTTGAGGCGGAATGTTGGGACCTGAGGACCCGGATGTTACAGGAGGGGCCAATTGCTGTGGGTACTACAGGGAGAATGTGCAATTCTTGGGGGCGATCTGGGATGGAGAGCGTGAGGGAAGGAGAGGAAGGAGGGCAGAGGGAAAAAGGAGAGTGCAGCTGGCTGCCTAGCCGACTGGTGATTCCTCCCTCTCATTCCCTACATCTCTAGCAATGACCATTAAAGCCAGGCACCTTTGTGTGAGTGCCTCTGACGGGAAAACCGGGAAGGGGCAGAGTTTCATTTCAACATTGTGCAGAACAGATTAGATGTGAGAAGGTGGAAGTGTCCCTTTGGATGTCATCCAGCTCTAGAAAGGGCTGTAGACTTCCACAGGTTAAAGATTGGGGGTTCAAACCAAGTTTACCCAGATCTTTGAGAGGCAAAGAGGACTCCACTGAGTTATATCCGAGTTATATTCCGAGTTATATCTCTGATTTCTTTCTCTTTCCTTCTTTACCTTTCCCTCCCCTCCAAAGCTTACCCGGTACAGTACTTGACATACAGTAGGCACCCTGTAAATATCTGTTGTGCTGAATCATATACATATTATGTGTGGTTTCTGATGTCGTGGTACCTAAAACTGGGTAAAGACAACACACACATATATTTCACACCTAAAAATAAACCTAATCCTAAAAATTCTGGGAAGGATATGAATACCATGTAAATAGGCTTACCACTTTCCCACCTCTTTGTTTTTTGGTATCCTTCAAGTTTCAACTCATATCTCCCCCTCCAGGAAGTCTACCTGGATTTTCAGGGATGTTTCCTGTCTCTGAAATCTTATGCCATTTCCCTTCTGTGTCAGCCATTTGTCACTTGATCATTTATTTTTCAGAAGGCTGTTTTGCCCTTCTTCTATATACCACAGTCTCTGAGGACCACCCTTACTAAGGGCTGAGGGTCCTATACACATAGTTGTCAGTTGATTGGTGCTGATCGTATGTATCTTGCATCATATTCTCAGAAACTTAAGAATTTAATATGTGCATGGCATATACTGGTACTGAATAAATGTCGTTGAATTGAGCTGAATTGTTGGGTGCCACAGACCTCTGAGAATCTATGAGTCCTAGATATTACTCTCCTGCCAGAATAACAGAAAATTAGAACGTGGGGAGAAATAAAATCTAATTCTTGTTAAGCTATAACTTATTTTCCTATTGCTCTTAGGCATGTAATTTAGGCTTTCCACTCCAAATGCAAATATGATTTATTGGCCAATCACTTTTACATGAATACTATGAGGTAAAAAAATAAAGATGCACAGAATTTTGATGCTTACAGACGTCATAAAATCATGTGTTCTAACCCAGGAGAAGTACGAGCTTAGAGAGGTTAAACAGACTGCCTGTTTCCTTGGTTGGTTACAGAGCTCACTGAGCATTCAGGTCCCATGCTTTCTGGTCCAGTGGACTTTCCAGGCTCTAAGCTTGGCTGCCAGAATAGTGTTTTCATTATTAATGCAATATACTAAATCCCTGGGGTAGAATAAGCCTCATTATTAGAGCTGGTAAGTCAGTCCAAAGCAATCTGATATTCCTGTAAAATTGAATAGATTTTGAAGTAAAGAATCCTTGGGTTCACTGCCTTCCAACGGGGCCATCATCTCATTTATCCTACGTATATATAATATTTTATAAATGTATACCCCATTAATGAACACTTCTGTATGAACACTCATTATAACAGTTTTATTGATTCTGTTATGGTGCTGTTAATTACATGAACCACAAACACCTTCAGTTAGATTAAGCTATAATAAATAAGATTAGTAATACTCTGCTCTGTATAGTGAGTGCTTTTATAATAAACGGGTGTTCATCTTTCAGAAATTACTACATTGATGTCTTATATCAGATATTTGAACTTTTTTAGTAAAAAACTTTTAGAGTGTCTTCTAATAACTAATGATATTAACTATGATTATTCATCCTCATGATAACCCTATCAAGTGGACATTGTGATTTTCCTCACTTACAAGTGAAGAAATAAAATCTTATAGAAATTTGGTACCTTGCCCAAGATCCCGCAGTAGGGGAGGCCAAGATCGAATGAGATAATATATATGTACTTAGCACAGTGCTGGGCAGATAGTGTGTTGAATAAATGCAATTGAAAGAGTCAGTATGAAGTGAGAAGAAAGGTGAAGCTGTTTCAAAGATGGTACATAAGGCATATAATTCCTGTATATAAAACATGTATGACTAGGGGCACCTGGGTGGCTTACCTGGTTAGACGTCCAACTCTTGGTTTTGGCTCAGGTCATGATGAGCCCTGCATCTAGCTCCACACTGAGCCCAGAGTCTGCTTGAGATTCTCTCTGTCTCCCCCTCTGCCCCTCCCCCTGCTCCATGTGTGTTCTCCCTCTCAAATAAATAAATAAATCATAAAAAAAACCAAACATGTATGACTAAAATTTGATTCTGAGCTTCCTGACAATCAACAGGAGAAATGCAATCAGTTATATAAGTGGTAAGTAACTTTGCCCAAGAGAAGTATTAGTATCTGGAGCTCAGACCTATGGGTCTTTCTTCAAGATACAGCGTTTAACGCCCTAGCAAGGACCTGAGAGGATGAGGCAAACTCACCGTGGAATACATGGGGTGGCTGTTAGAAGCCTGGAACAAGTGATGGCCGAACCTGGGTGAAGTGGAGAGGCCCGAGTTGCCCTGGCAGAAGGAAGAGGAAGGATTAAGAAGTTGAGGGAAGGGGCATGTAGTAGAGTGGAAATGGTATGTAAGGCTAGAAGCCCCATGAGAGCTCCCATGTTTTATGGGAGGCCCAAAGGACACACCATTCCCCAAGACCATTAGGAATGTACTAGAGAGAGAGGTATCAGTGTCACTAAGAAGTCACTTCTGAAGGTCTGGGCTTAAAGTAGGAGACTGTGTCCCAGAGCTGGGCTTCTTAATAGTCATGGGCATGATGGGCTCCTAAAGAACAGAGACCAATCAGAAGTGCTCAACTACCAGAAGCCATGAGGCCACAATACCATAATAACCTGTAGAGACAGAGGGGCAGCCACAGGGGCTTGATCTGCAGGAATTACAGAGAGGGTTAACAGCTCATGGTGTCCCAAGGGGCAATTGTGTAGACGACAAAGGTACATAAAATCTAAAAACAAGAGAGAGCCTTTGATCATGTGGTCCTCCGGTCATACGTATCACACGCGACACCATCTAGAGCAGCAGACCTCACAGAATGCTGGGAGGCCTTGGAAAGGCACATCCGAAGTGACAGATCAGAAGCAACCCTCTGAGAGACCGGGTTGTCTTTCTATAGGATATGGTTTAAATCAGAGACCTCTGTATGACAGACAGTGTGTCCACACTTAGGGACCAAGGAATCAGAGCAGGACTGGTGCCGTTTACCATCACTCCTAATGACTCACTGGGGAACTTTGTCCACATTCTGGTCTCTTCAAGTGTTAGAGGTCCTGGGCCCTGGCCAGGGGATGTAACAAGAGTCTTATGGGTTTATGAATTATAGCTGTCACCAAGGCCTTTTGGATTCCTTGTCTCCAGAGACCAGCAGGGGAAAAGAGTCACCATTCATGGCAGGGAGAATCCATTCTCATCAGCAGGAGGTAGAGTTCCTTTTATACATGCAGCTAGGGAGGAACATGGGTGGAACCCAGGAGAACACAGGGGCCTCTCCTGGCACTCAGCTGCCCCATTGGAACTATGACTGGAAGTCTATAGCATGCCTGGCCTGAGAAGGGTGTGACTGCAAAGGGCTCAGACCCTCTGCAAAGGAAGATTTGGGTCACTTCACCAGGTAAGCTACCAGGACCTGCCAAAGTAATAATAGCTAAGCAAGAGAGGAATTTAGAATGGACAGAAGAGAAAACAAACAAACAAAGCAGACAGAAGAGGCAGAGGATATGAACCAGCTGTGGCTATGAGACCAATGGCAGTGACCTGGCCATAATTTGCCTCATTAACAGTCTTTTCTAAATCTCCCTGCAGAAAGACAGGTCCACAGACCTGTGGAGGTCCTGCTCCCTGAACATGCTGTAGAAGTGGACCTGAGCAGTGCTATGGGTAGAATGAAGCTGCCATGAAAGTGCATGGCTCAGATCTCCTCCTGCAGGGAGCATGACTGATGGAGAGTTCTGGCTATTTCCTCTGTGCATCCATTATCATGTTTGTGTGGGGACTGGATTCGCATGCCAATGACTGAGCATGGCAAGCATACTAAGGCAGGCCAGTTCCAGTGAGCGGTGGTCACTTTGGCTTGAGGACTCCCAAGTGGCTTCCCTGAGGTTTTTTTGGAAATGTGCTTTCTATCCCTTCCTCCCGTTCCCCTACTTTTCTTCCACAGATATTGGAGTTGCAACATGGTCTGGAGGCTTCCCTCACCTTCTCTTGCTTTCTCCCCCTTTACAGGAATTTCCCCAATAAATCTCTTGCTTATCTATCTGTCTTACTGGCTTCTTGAAGGACCTAAACTAATGTATGCTCCCCAGTTAGTGACTAGCTAATTAAGTGCAGTCCATGCACCATAATGTAGTTGAAACAGTGAGTTTGTATATACCTTCTTTTTTTTTTTTTTAAGATTTTATTTATTTATTTGACAGAGACACAGCAAGAGAGGGAACACAAGCAGGGAGAGCAGGAAAGGAGAAGCCCGATGCCGGGCTCGATCCCAGGACCCTGGGATCATGACCTGAGGTGAAGGCAGACGTTTAACGAATGAGCCACCCAGGCGTCCCTTGTATATACCTTCTTACTCCATCTTCATAATCATTGAATAATACTACTTATTCCAATTTTACATGAGGAAACTGAGGATTAATTTAGGAATTTGCCTGGGGGGTATACAGCTGCTAAGTGGCAGAGCTGCGCTGAAATTCAAACTTAGATCTGTATTACTCCAGAATCACCTTTATTACTCAGCTATGGGACAGTTGGGCTAAGGGCAGAGTTGATATCTTAAGAGAGTTGAAGTCTCTAAGGAAGATGAACCTCATGTCTTAACAGGAGTGAGCTGAGGAAGTTCTCCAAATCAACATCAAGGTGTACCTCAAGCAATAATTTTAGGGCAGTACTGATACTCTCATCAAATGCATGATAGAAGCACCAAAGTTCTGGACAGTATTCCCTCAGGAATTTTAGTCCAGAAAGGTTTTAAAGTGGGCATTCACAATTATACATATGTGATTCAATTGCTTTCATCTTTTTTCTTTCTCTGAATTATACTTTTAGCAAATATCTACTGAACTTTTACTATATGTCATGCATGATTCCTTCTAGGCAAAAAATTATATACATTCCTTGTGCTTCCCCATTACATTTAACCAGACTCTTTCTTCTTACTTTCAGTCTGTCATTATCAGTATTATTGATGGCCTACAGTTTTCATGGTACTAGGCAATGGGAAAGGATTTCTTTCCTTTAAGTGTAATAATTTCCCCACCTTAGAAGGAGACTAATTCTTTTTTTTTCTTTTTAATAAATTTTATTGGAACATTGGTTATCCATGTACTAAAAAATCAGAGATTATACCAAAATTTTTTAAATGTGAAGTGAATTATAGAACTTAAAGTGAGAACTAAAGATATGAATTTCCTAGAAGAAAATGAGTGAGCCTGGATTAGGCAAGGATTTCCTAAATGTGACACAAAAAGCATACATCAAAAGCTTTTAAAAATTGATTGACAAATAGGATAATAAAAATTAAGACTTTTGTTGTTTGAAATGCACTCAATTTATTAAAACAAAAAAGCACACTCTTCACATTACTATCTATAAAACATATCAACAATAAAAGACATATATCCAGAATATAATTCATTCTTAAAGTGATATAATAAGAAGATAAAATACTGATTTTAAAAAAGGGGAAATGACTAGACACTTCAAAAATAGAAGATACTCATTCACATGGTAAAGAAGCACATGAAAAATTCTCATCATCATTCATTATTCATTGGGACAACACAAACTATCATTTCAAGTCCACTGGAATTGCTAGAATTACAAAAAGACTGGTAATACTAAGTATGGTGAAGATATGGAGCCACTGACAGTCAACAAAACCAAAAGACAACCAAAAGAATGGGAGAAGATATGTGCAAATGACATTTCAGCTAAAGGGCTAGTATCCAAAATCTATAAAGAACTTAATCAAACTCAACACCCAAAGAACAAATAATCCGATCAAGAAATGGGCAGAAGACACGAACAGACATTTTTCCAAAGAAGACATCCAAATGGTCAACAGACACATGGAAAAGTGCACAACATCACTCGGCATCAGGGAAATCCAAGACCTCAATGAGATACCACCTCACACCAGTCAGAATGGCTAAAATTTACAATTCAGGAAATGACAGATGTTGGTGAGGATGTGGAGAAAGGGGAACACTCCCACACTGTTGGTGGGAATGCAAGCTGGTGTAGCCACTCTGGAAAACAGTATGGAGGTTCCCCCAAAAGTTGAAAATAGAGCTACCCTACGACCCAGCAATTGGACTACTGGGTATTTACCCCAAAGATACAAACACAGTGATCCGAAGGGGTACATGTGCCCCAATGTTTATAGCAGCAATGTCCACAATAGCCAAACTTTGGAAAGAGCCAAGATATCCATTGACAGATGAATGAATAAAGAAGATGTGGTGTGTGTATATATATATATATATATATATATATATATATATATATACACAATGGAATATTATGCAGCCATCAAAAAACACAAAATCTTGCTATTTGCAACAATGTGGATGGAACTAGAGGATATTATGCTAAGCGAAATGTCAATCAGAGAAAGACAAGTATCATATGATCTCACTGATATGAGGAATTCTTAATCTCAGGCAACAAACTGAGGGTTGCTGGAGTGGTGGGGGGTGGGAGGGATTGGGTGGTTGGGTGATAGACATTGGGGAGGGTATGTGCTATGGTGAGTGCTGTAAATTGTGTAAGACTGATGAATCATAGACCAGTACCTCTGAAAGAAATAATACATTATATGTTTAAAAAAAAAAAAGATAGTAGGAAGGGAAAAATGAGGGAGGGGGGAATTGGAAGGGGAGATAAACCATGAGAGACTATGGACTCTGAGAAACAAACTGAGGGTTCTAGAGGGGAGGGGGGTGGGGGGATGGATTAGCCCGGTGATGGGTGTTAAGGAGGGCACATATTGAATGGAGCACTGGGTGTTATTCGCAAACAATGAATCATGGAACACTACATCAAAAACTAACGATATAATGTATGGTGACTAACATAACATAATAAAATAAAATTAAAAAAAGAGTAAACAAAAGATATGGAGCCACTGAAAATTTTATATATCACTGGTGGGCATATAGTAAGAGACTGCTCCTTTGGAAAGCCATTGATCTGTTTCTTATAAAGTTAAGTACACAATTATCATATAACCTACAAGTGAAGGAGACTAAATCAATGGATTAGAGGCCACATAGGTAATTGTCCAGTTACTGTCTAAGTTTAGTTTAGAGGTAAAAGACCTAACATTTTATATTACTTTTCAATTTTCTTTGGAGGGTGGGATAAGGGAAAGGGATTGTTAAATAAAGAACATTTATTGAATACTATATTTTCAATATAAATGACAGTCTTGATTTAAAAAAAATAGCACTTCAAACATTTTGGAGCATCCATTAAAAATTCAGTGGTTTAAATATTGGATATTTAAAGCATTGAGCTGTATAAAACCCAGAGTAATGAAGAATAAACATTTATGTCATCCTCCCTCATTCAGTCTCTTAAATCTTTTTCCCCCCTTAATATATATCACTGTCTGACATTATTCTAATTATTGACTCATTTGCTTGTTTTCAGCTATCTTCTCCAACTAGGTAACCTCCCTGTCTTGTTTCACTGCCATATTTACAGTGCAGAGTAGTGCCTGGCACATAATTTGGTCCTCAACAAATATTCGTTGTATTCATTTGTCTAACCTAAGGAGAGAGGATGACTTCCTAAAGAATCACAAAGGAAACCACAATGCAAACAAACAATAAACAAAAACCCGACAACAGTCAATATACTTGACTATAAGAAAATGGAAATTTTTTTTTTTAGATTTTTATTTATTTATTTGAGAGAGAGAATGAGATAGAGAGAGAGAGCATGAGGGGGGGAGGGTCAGAGGGAGAAGCAGACTCCCTGCTGAGCAGGGAGCCTGATGCGGGACTCGATCCTGGGACTCCAGGATCATGACCTGAGCCAAAGGCAGTCGCCCAACCAACTGAGCCACCCAGGCGCCCTGGAAATTTTTTTTAATTAAAGATTTTATTTATTTATTTGAGAGAGAGAGACAGAGATAGAGCATGAACAGGGAGGAGAGGGAGAAGCACACTCCCCGCTGAGCTGGGAGCCCAACGTGGGGCCCTGGGATCATGACCTGAGCCAAAGGCAGCCACTTAACCGACTGAGCCACCCAGGTGCCCCGGAAAATGGAAAATTTTTATGAACATAATTTTTTAGAGCAAATAGTATGTTGGAAAAATACAGATCAGAAGTAAGACAGAAAAAATATATTCTATCTTTATTAAAGATATTGTTACTACAAACTGCTAGAAGATACTATGATCCCAGTAGGTAGCAGGCAAAGAATGAAAACAGCATTTTCCCTACCTATTCCATGGACACACATTGATAAATTAAAAGAAAAATGAAAAATAAAAATTAGTGAGAAAGCACATGGAATTATTAATCTCTTTAATAATCATGGAAATTCAAAATTAAAGCAAAAAATATGTTTTAAAAACATTAAAGATATGAATTATTTTATTTTAATTAAGTAATTTTTAAATTTTTATTTATTTGTTTTTAATTTTTTAAAAATTTTATTATGTTATGTTAATCACCATACATTACATCATTAGTTTTTGATGTAGTGTTCCATGACTCATTGTTTGCGTATAACACCCAGTGCTCCATTCAATACGTGCCCTCTTTAATACCCATCACCAGGCTAACCCATCCCCCCACCCTATTTATTTATTTTAAATATTTCATTTATTTATTTGACAGAGAGAGAGTACAACCAGGGGGAGCAGCAGGTAGAGAGAGAGGGAGAAGCAGTCTCCCCACCTAGCAGGGAGCCCAGTGTGTGGCTCAATCCCAGTACCCTGAGATTATGACCTGAGCCAAAGGCGGACACTTAACCTACTGATCCACCCAGGTGCCCCTTTAAATTTTAAGTAGGCTCTACACACAATGTGGGGTTCAAACTCACAACCCCAAGATCAAGAGTTGCATGCTCTACCATCTGAGCCAGCCAGGTGCCCCAAAGATGTAAACCATTATAAAATGATAATGTTTGGGGGGCCTGGGTAGCTCAGCTGATTAAGTGTCTGCCTTTGGCTCAGGTCATGATCCTGGGGTTCTGGGATTGAATCCCGAGGCAGGCTCCCTCTCCCTTGTCCCACTTGTGCTCTCTCTCGCTCACTCTCTCAAATAAATAAAATCTTAAAAAAAAATGATAATGTTCATTGTTGCAGAACCTGACATTGTGTACATTTTTCAGAGCGGTGTAAATTTTTGGGAACTTCCTGGAAAGTGACTTGCCAATATGAATCTATGAATCAGGAATCTAAAAATATGCAGTCCAGTTAACTCAATAGTTCCATTTCTGTGAATCTCTCCTAAGATAATTGCTTAAATAGTATATATTTAATTATTATTTATTTGCATGAAGAAATTTATTAGTTATAAAGACTTTTGTAGTAACATGGAAAAATGCTCATAAAATAAATTTAAGGAACAACTTATAAAATTACAGGCACACCATGATTATACTTAAATTAAAAATATGCCTAGTGAAAAAGAACTGGAAGAAAATATATAATATGGTAAACATTTAGATTAGGGTTACAAAATTACAGTGATTTTTATCTCTCTTCTCTAGTTTCCAAGTCTTTGTAATTGAATTTCATGATCTGTACAATGGTATTTTAGTTTTGTTCAGTACAACTTTTTAAGGCAAACTTTATTGTTTGAATCTATTTCCCCATTGTAATCTAATCTTTTCCAGAGAAATAGACTGGTGAGCAAATACTTTTTTGTTGAAGATTTATGTGGGAAACCCATGTGTATGATTGCTGGTTGGATGGGGTTGTTTTTTGAGAATTTCCCCGATAAGAGGTTTCTGCTTCATTGTATTTGGTTTAGTTCAATTTAGGTGAATATTTGTAGCAGGCTTGCAGGTTTTATGCTACATGTTATGTATTAGAAGGAAATATGTGTAGTCCTCCTTTTATACTGTTCTCTCTCTCATTATGTTCCTTATAGGGTGACTCTCCAATTTTTTTTCTATTCTCAAACGTAAAATTGAATTCCTTATTCAATTTAGTTGGTGTTGTTCTTAGTCAACTAATTTGGAAAATTTTGGTCAGGTAAGGCTCTTCCTTCTACCTCAACGCCCACATCTGAATCAGTTACCATGCAGTCTGTTCTACCTCTTCAGGCTTTGACACTTTCATGTTTATCCCTTCCTAGTCCACTGCTTTAAATATTGATCTTATCACTTGTAGCCTGCAGCTCTACAATGCTATGGACATTAATTTTGTCCTCTGATCCATCGTCCACCTTATTTTTACATTAGTGGTTCTCAACAGGGGTGGTTTTTGTCCCCCAGGGACATTTGGCAATGTCTGAGGACATTTTTGGTTGTCATAACTGTGCCAGGAGGTGAGTGAGGGGCTGGGAGGCATGGAGGAGAAGCGAGGGGTATTGCTATTGGCATCTAGTGGTTAGAGGACAGAGATGCTGCTAAACATCCTGCAATACACAGGAAGCATCCCATAACAAAGAATTTTCTGGCCCCAAATGTCAATAGTACTGGGGTTGAGAATGTCTGCCCTAGGGTGATTCTTGTAAAATAAAAACCTGCTTAAATACCTCAAGAACACACAATGTCGGGGTGCCTGGGTGACTCAGTCGTTAAGTGTCTACCTTCGGCTCAGGTCATGATCTCAGGGTCCTGGGATCGAGCCCTGCACCGGGCTCCCCGCTCTGTGGGAAGCCTGCTTCTCCCTCTCCCACTCCCCCTGCTTGTGTTCCCTCTCTTGCTGTGTCTCTCTCTGTCAAATAAATAAATAAAATCTTAAAAAAAAAAAAAAAGAACACACAATGTCTTTCAGGCAAGATTTGTGCGTAACTCTCATCTTATTCCCCAGCCACACCGCATATATGTATTACTGCCTGAATATGCCATGATCCCTGCCTGGGCTCCTGTGATTTATCTGCTGCTTGTAGTTTCTTCTTTTCTTCCTAATTTGTTCAGGCTAGGTTGGGTAATTCTCCTCTGTGACCAGTTTTAGCAGAGCATGAATCACACTGAACAGTCACCTGTTATCCCACTCCAGTGTGAGCACCAGAGGTCATTAATTGGGTCTTTTTTCCCAGAATCTTCAGCACTTAATGCAATGCCCAATATAGGGAAATACACTCAACCAAGGCCCTTTCTCCTTATTCCATTTATATAGCAGTCAGATTCATTCTTGAGTACAATGGGGGTCATTGCTCCTGTCCTGAATTTCCTTGATCTTTATTCTTTGCCTTCCCTGAAATGTGGCTGTTTCATGTTTCTGTCTCCATTCATTCACTCCCAACTTGTTCTTTAAGGCCCAGCTCAATAAAATGATTTACCAAGCCCACCACGTGTGTCAGGCCTGCATTATCTTTGTTCACCTTCAGCATAATCCCCATAAGGAAGGTATTATCCCAATTTAACAGGTGAAGAATATGATGGAACAGCCCTGAGAAGCAGGTGAGGTAGCACATGCACACAAACACCCACAAGTGGAGGCAACTGGGCCACCACCCTTCCTGCTTGATTCTCCTGTCTTCTCTGAATTCTTCTACATCCTTCCAGAAGGCACTTTGGAGATCTTTTAGGCTGTCCCTCAACTTTTATGAATAAGCCCCAAGTTGTTTAGGGTATCTCAGGTGGTGAATGGTGGGAGTCAGACCTAATATCCACAACTCTAGAATCAAATACTCTCTTCACTCACTAGGTACCACACCGGCACTTCTTGCTCAATATGAGGTTAAGTCACAGTAACCCTCCAAGTTACCGTGAGCCCTCCAGCAGGATTTGCGAAATCAGGGCAGCTGGGGCAGCTTCAGTCCACAGTGACCTGAACAGCAGAAGCCTGACCATGTCCAGGAGCTACACAGCTCACCTCTTATTCTATCCCGACAAAGGGCAGAGGACTGTGATAAAGGCATCGTGGTTCACGTACATGTGGTGGAGGGCACCCCAAACTTAGGAGGGATCAACCTATAGCCAAAACCGGACAATTTTACTGTCTGCTCTGGCAGACCTCTCGTTCCTAGACTGGTGTTTCCAGAAGACGCGGTAAAGAAGCGAATAAAGGGTGGGGGGCATGAGCGAAGCCAGATAGGGACCGGGCGGGAAGACTGAAGGCGCTGCACTGCGGCAGAGCCCACGCCTCCATCGCGGCCTCCGCCCCCTCTTTCCTGGGCTGCCGTTCATGACGTCACGAGGAGGCAGAGCCGGCTTCGGCCTGGGAGGCGGAGCCAGCTGCGGGGCGGGGCGGGAGCGTCGAGGAGCGCAGGCCGCGGCGGCGGGGGAGTAGCTGGCAGCCGCAGACAGCGCGGGCCTGCGCCCCAGCCCTGGTCGCCTGTCCCGCGCCCCCTCCTCAGCCCTGGGCGCGCGCACGCCGGGGCTCTGCGGGGCTGGCTGCTGAGCGAGTAGGCAGCAGGACCTGCGCCGCGACCCGGAGCACCCCGTCGGCCCAGGCGCACACGGAAGTGGTGAGTGTTGCGGAGGGGAGGTGGAGAAGCCTGTGGCGGCCGCGGACGGCCGGGCGAGGGGCGCGGAGCCTAGCGCTGGCGGGCTCCGCGGCCGCTGCTCTCTGTCCTCGCGAGCCGCGCACCCCCGGCCCCTCAGCGAGCGCGGCGCTGGACCGGGGACCCGGGCGGGCTGGGGGCGTGTGGGCGCGGGCGGGGAAGCGGGGGATTTCCAGCCAAGCAGAGCCGGCTGGTGGCTGGGAGGTTGGGGGACGGGGGGCCCACGCCGGAATAGGGGGTAAGGTTAAGGCTCGCCGCCCCCTCCCCCAGAGCACACACCAAGTTTTCATAAACAAGCCTGGATCGCGCTGACATCCTGTTTATACCACCCTGAGATACAGGCGCGGGCTTGAGGTCTGACGTCCCTCGCTCTTGCACCGAGAACTTGACCGCCAGCTCTCTGGCAGAACTGTCGTTGGAGGGGCGGGAGGAGGTTTTCTTTCGCCTCAGGACGGAGGCCGAGGGTCTTCGTCGCTTTCCTCCTTTGCCATCTCAGCGAAGGAAAGTTTCTGGGGTTTGGGGCATGTTTGGGGCTAGAAGGGGGGCGTCTGTGGACTCAGGAAACGCCCACTCCCCTTTTATGTTCTTTTGGGACCCTGGCCCTAGGCAGCCAGCGAGAAGGGTGAAAGACGCATCCTGGGCGAGAGGGCCCTGGAAGAGGAACAGTGAGAGAGAGCCACCGGGGGAAGTGTGAATCCTACTGTAATGGGACTGATTAGCTGAAACTGGGGCTGATCTCTGGCCTTCTGTCTTACTCGTCAGACCCCATCCACGCGTGGTCGCCAAGCATCAAAGGGAGACGTCGCTTTAGCAGGGCTAGTAAACACCCCTCTCAAGTCACATCCCAAGGTTCCAGGGATGTAGGCTCCTTGGATGTCTGTTTACCAAGGAACTTCTTTAGGGAGACTAGATAAAAGGTGTGATTATTGGCAGGTGGTTGCATTTTTAAAAAAACTATATTCTCTGTGAATTCCTGTGTGTCCGTTGGGAAGAGGACCCTGCCACTTCTTTTAATACGTGGCTGTGAGCTTCTGCCCCTGGCTGAATACATGCTGTTAACTTTTTTTTTTCTTTTTACGAGTCATAGGGTTTTACTCTCACAGCAGGAGTTCACAGCTGCGTAAAATTGTCATTGCTTTCAGGGAGGAACGCATTAAAAACCTTGTATAGTTAAGTGATGAGTAGAATGCAGAAAGAACTAGATGTTATCGTGGAGTCTTTTGGCAAATTCAAATCATGGGCATATACACAGTGCAAACATTTTTTTAAGATGAGCATTTTATATTGATTAAATCTTTGTTCCTCCCTTTCCAAAACCCCATTTTGTGCTGTTTCTCGCTTTTGCTTTTGGTGGCTCTGATGTTTTCTAAGACCAGGGAGTCCTTTTCACTGAAGGATCAGTGTGTTCTTTTGTACTTTGTGGTGAAGGTTAATGGAGACCATGAGGGTACCAGTCATTTGGGGTCCAATATACTGTGTATTATGGAGAAAAATGGCTCCTGTTTATAGGTCCAGATCATATTTAAAGGGGTAAGTAATCATATTGAGCGATTGTGGATATTATGAATAGGAATAATCACCTCTTCTTAAGTCTACATATCATATTAACTAGGCACTTTCACTGTATCTTAATTTCTCTAAATAGCTGCAAAAATGTGTTTTTAAATCTGAGGATTTCAGTGTGACACATTCCACATTGATTCCTGATTCCACAATATACTAATTATAACCATTGGGAAATGATAGAAGGTAAATAAATTATACACATATAGATAAAATAATTCAAACATTTTCCAAAATATAACTTATATAATTACATTTCAATTTGCTATAATTTAAGCAGTCTTGTATCAGTTTGGTTAATGCTATACTTGTGATTATCTTTCTGCTCATTTGTTATTCATCCTTTACAGATTAAGGTAGTAAGGTGAATTAGGTTGCAGAATTTTTTCAATTCAGGCATTTATTAAAAAGCTGGTAAAAATAAGGAATTTTGAGGGTGGAGTTGCTTTTGCAGGAACAGAGACTCAGATTAAATGGCATGAAGAAACTTAAACTGTGTGCTTTTAAATCAGATTGTTAGGTCTGCCAGTTTAGATTCTGGGTTCAGAAACACTATTGGTTTCAACTGCAGACCACAAATTGTAGTAATCTTTCAGAGTTATCACTCAGTTTCTTCTGGATAGCTTTAGGTCATACATTATATTTGGACAGAAACCCAGCTGAAGCAAGTATTGAGGACGTGTAGGTTTATATTCACTTTCATAGTGGGAACACTAATGTATAACTGAGTTAATAAGGTTTATTAGCAAAGACCAAGATCTGTGTTTTCTAACTCCTCTGGTGTTTTTTTCCCTAAATACACACATATTTTATATATTTTTAGTATGTATTTCCTTATTGTGTTATAATGAGATAGTATGCTTTTAGAAAACTTAGCATCTGAGATGTGAATATTTGTACAAGGAAATTTTTCTTGTTCATTTCCACATTTTAAAAAATTGTTTGAAGTGAAGGGGAAATTGGTTAACTCAATGTCCCTGAGCGAGCAGCATCTGATGCTTTGTGATTTCTTGTGGCTCAGTGACATATGGAGCCTTGTCATAGAGGTGCCATAAAGAACCTCTTGGATTCTTTTAGACCAGTATTTCTCAACTGAGTATGATTTTGTGTCCAAAGAGATATTTGCAGTTTCTGGAGACATTTTTGGTTGTTATAACTTAGGGGGTTGGTGGCGGGGGAGGAGGCAGGGTTACTGGCTTCCAGTGGGTAGAGGCCAAGGATGTTGCTAAACATCCTATAATGCATGGGGCAGCCCCATACAACAAAGAATAACCTGGCTCAAAAGTCAGTAGCACTGGGGTTGAAAAATTCTGTTTCGGAATGCCAGGTGGGGAACAAGAAGATAAGGGCTTCTGTCATAGCAAATAGCTTCCCCTCAGTTCCCAATTTTCCTCCTCTGTAGCATGGAAATCAAAGTATTCACCATTTCAGAAAGTTGTTGGGGAAAATCAGTTAAATAACACATGGTACCTGAAGTGCCCCACAAATTATAATTGTTATGAAAACACATTTTAAATAAATAAGTTGTTAGATATACCAGTAGTTGAGCAAAGAGGTTAAGGTTATTGAGTGAAAAGATTGGATGGTTTGGTATTATTGAATTCTTTGTTATTAATTTTTTTGGGTAAAGGACTTTTTTAATACAGTTTTCTTATTACAACATAAACTTTTCAGCTCTGCTGTGTCTTTGAACATAAGGATTATTTTCTCAGTCTAACAAGAGGGAACACTCACTGTAGAAAAATCAGAAAATTGAGGAAAGTAAAGGAGAAAAGTCATCCATGATTTACTCCCTTTCCCGTTTAAAGACAATCAAGTCCTTTCCAATTTCTTTTCTATAAGAGTCCTTAAAATTGGAAGAATGGATGGACAAAGGGGGAGCAGCTGGTGACCAGAGAAGGTACTATCTCTTTCTATGCCTTTCATTTTCTCTCTTTTTTTTTTTTTTTGGATAATTACCATGTACAGGTAAATTACATTATAGGAGACATTAGAGAAATTGGTTCATTGTTTTTATACTCTGTGGGCTAACCTCCAGGCCGTGTTCTCATTCAGCATGTTGTTTCCTCTCTGCGTCTTGCTCTCCTCTGTACTCGGCTAGGTGTGCCACTATGGCTTCCTGTCTCAAAAACCCAATGGTGACATGGAGTTTGAAACAGCTGCCATGTTGACGTGACCGGGTTTCAGGGGCAGGAAACTATCCCTGTGACTATTCTTCCCTCTGAAGTACACCAGTTTTTTTGGCAACAAGAGCATGAAACGTTAAGTTCATTTCCATGATATATTTACTTCTAAGGTCTTATGATCTGTGATTCTTCGCAGCTGACAGCAGGCACACATTTTTCCTTGGTGCTCTGTGAATACATTGCCCAGTCCTGAGGCAAGGCCTGCTTTAGAAGAAAAAGGAACATTTCTTTAAGTCTAGCCAAAAGACAGAGCTGGTCTTCGTTGGGATATTTTTAATCTGTGGTAACCAAGTTTACTTTACAGTAATATTCACTCAACACTTTGTTCATTTCTTTATTCATTCAGTAAATACTTATTGAGCCCCTGCTATGAATCTCAGGGCGTGAATAAACAGAACAAAACATGCAAAAATCCTTGGCCTTCAGAGTTTATAGTCTAGTGGAAGGACCTTGGAGCTGTTCATTCAGGGTTTCTCAGTTGTAGATTTTACACATGCAAAAAAGTAAGTCCTACTTTCTGAATGTAGATGTTTCCTAGGAACTATCATGGCACTCCTTTAAAGTCTGAGGGCTAAGAACTAGCTTCCTCCCTTTCCCCCATTTTTTATTGTTATAGATTAATTGGCTCTGTATAAGCAAACATCTCTTCAGTACCTACTAATTTCTGGCAGATGGGTAAGACAGTTTATATTTGTGTGTAACTGTAACACAGTGTGGGTGATACTGTAGTAGAGATTGGAATTAAGAGTGCTGGGAGCCTTGAGGAAAGCTAAACCTTGCTCGAAGCCCTGTCCACTGCTGTTTTGAAGAGGTTTCACTAGAGTTGGGCCTTGAGGAGTAAGTAGAGTTCTCTTGTCTAGGGGTGGGAAGGGAATCTAGGAAGAGATAGAGCATGAGCAAAGGCACAAAGGTGGGCAGGTACGTGGTGTGGGTGACAGACTTGGGGCAGCCATGTGATTAGAGCAGAATACTGGGAGGCAGCAGAAGGAGGTGAGGCTGGACATGCAGGATGGGGCCAGATTATGAAGACTGAGACTGTCTGCAAGTCTGTGAGCAGTGTGAGGTCAGGGGCTGTAGCTTGTGTTGAATAAATGGGGAACCATTCATAGTTCTTGAGCTCAAGCATATAACATCATTAGCAAATGGAACAACTGGAAACACTGAAAGGGTCAGCTTCAATCGATTGTTATCTTTTCCTCCTCCCTATCACAGAAAATATTTCTTACTTATCCACCACTTATCAACTATCCAGAAGACTGCTAGGAGGCAGGAAATGTTTCGAGCCATAAGAGATGTCATGGAATCCATATGTGCTTTCCTTATAGTGGAGGAAAACCTACTTTGACTTGCTGATAATTTATAAAGGGTTTGTTGACAGTCCATCTAACTGGTTTTCAAGTCAGCAGGAGATTAACTACAAACATAAGAGACAGGAGTTATTAAGAGGATGAATCCAAGAAGGCACATTCTCTGAGACAGGCAGTGTTAATTTTTATCTTGGAAGTGAGTGAGAAGCAGAATGAAAAGCAGAACCATAACTCAAAAAGTGAAACAGCCTGGGTGGTGCCATTTAGTGGAGGGGCACATGCCATTGTAAATACCCTAGCGAGTTGGAGTTGTCACCGTCACAACACAGGATGGTAATTGGTGTTGCTAATGATGACGAAGCCATTAAGAAGAGGCCAAGTTGTGGAGGATACTGGAAAAGGGCAGGGGAGACAGGTCTGTCTCTAGCAGAAAAGGGCACCTCTAGGGGTTGGGCTGTTGGGAGGTGTGCAGGTGGTGGGTGGGGGTGGAGTAAGAAGCTGCTGTCAGGATTGCAGCAGGACAAGCTCAAAGAAGAGGTTTTCTTCAGAATGAGAAGCCAGTGAGGAATCTGCTCGCAGGAGGTGCTTTAATTCTTCAGGGAAAGAGTTACTCTTAGGAGTGATCTGTGAGAGGAGGCTGCCTCTGCAGGCTAGAAGGAAGAGCTGTGGCTATCTGTGCAAAAGGCCAGAATAACTTGAATCCAGCTGGGAAAGACTAAATCAGGTCAATTTATCGCACCTCGAGATAGAAAACTGAGTTATTATGTTTTAGCCTTGTTTTTCATAATCTGTGTTTTTGGTGGCTCAGGAGCCAGGCTGCTTGTTTTGATCCTAGCGGTGGTAATGTGGGCAACTTAAGCTTGTTTCCTTATCAATAAAATGAAAGTAAACATGGTTCCTACCTGTAAGATTGTTTTGAGGATTGAATGACTATGCCTGAGGATTTTGGAATGGTGCCAGGCACATGGTATAAACTAAACATTTGTTAGCTTTATTTTTTTATTTTTATTTTTTTATTGGTGAATATACTTTGGAGCTCAAATTGTATTCAGAATTATTTAAGGTGGTAGGAAGTGTGACCCATTAAATGCAAAACAGAGTAGCTGATACATTCATACATACAAAGGCTTCACTTAGAAATGGTTAAATCAAAAAAGTTTAGACACTTAAAGTAGGTAGTTTCTCAAATCTAGAGGAGTTTATTATGTAGACAGCATCAAAGGTGATAATACATTAGGTTCTGCCATATTTTTAAGGAAAAATGAGAAACAAAGGTGCCTTTAATTTAACTTTAAAGGTCATGCAAGGTATATAATTTGGTAGGAATGTATTAGACTTTCTGGGAAAGTCAATATAAAGGTTCTGTGTTGCTCTCACTGATTCAGTTTACTTAGGAAGTGGCAGAAACACAGGCATACCCGTTTGTAAAATGGTGTCTTCAGAGTTGTGTGGACGTTAAAAATCTTATAAGTCAGATGATGTGTTAGGGAGTTTTGCTGTTTAAGCAATTATAAGAGTTTAAAGGAACTCTAAAATATATATTGAGTTTCTCCTGAATGCTGTTTTATCAGTTTCTATTTCCATATATGTGCTTTCCAAAAGCAGGGTTTACCCAAAATATAAATTATACAAAAAGTTGGCCCTTCCTCCTAATCATATTTTAAAATCAAATTTTAGTATGCCTTTAGTTCTTCTCAGTGATGTTTATGTTGCATTTATATTCTCAAGAACAACAGTTGCCAGGTGGTTGGAAAAGAGTTTGATCTTTTCATCCCATGTTTTTTGATAGCACAGAAGTTAGCTGTATCTTTTCCTTGTCTTCCCATTTGAGAAGGATAAAGACAGTAAAGCTCCCTACTTTGTATTTGTGGAAGGGAAGCCCATCTCAAATGATGAATAGGTTGACCTGTAGGTATTTAAAAAATAAATTTAGGTTTATCATTTTCAGGTATATTGGGTAACTAAGACAAGTTTGAATGTATATATAAGGCAGAAATAGGTAAGAACAATTTGTAATTAATGCAACTCTTGTTTTTAATAGTGATTTAAAGGGCTTACAGCTATTAGAACTGACAGCCATTCATTCAATTAAACACAATTATGTCTGCAGAGTTATTTGCACAGTTAATTTGCTCAAGCTGTAGCAAGGCTGTAATTCATAGCGATTTTTTTTTTCAATTAGTAGAATTTAAAATCTTTTATTTATGGTAAGAGAAAAGACACAGTAAAAAAATGAGAAAACAATCTGCCAAATGTATATTTTCCTAGTAAAAAATTCTGTTATGAAACAAGATTGCACAGGGAGGCAGACAGGTGTGATTTATATAATAAAGAGATGCAGTGGATCTTTTACTGTATACCTGCAAACCCATTTTAGGGCTGATTCACAAAACAGACTTAAAGAAGTTAGATGCATAATACCTAAATTTAATATTCTGGTTGTTTTTTTTGTTTTTGTTTTTTTTTTTTTTGGTTAAAGCCATTCTGTACAACTAGGTAGGTCTGCTAATAACTGTATATTAGTTTTCTAATTGGAAAAATCATTTGATATATGGTGGTATCTCCAAAGAATCCCATCATTTTACTTGGTTAGAATGACATTTCACTCAGGTTGGTTAAAAGTGGGAGGGGGAGGTCAGAGAAAGCCAACCGGCTAGAATGTAAATTGTAAGCCCACTTGATGTGGATTTAGGAAGTAGGCCACTAGAGATGCACAAACTGGCTGAGATAAAAATGCTTTCAGGTTTTCATGTTTATTCCTTTATTTAACAATTACTTGTAAATTATGTATTATGTGAAAGCAAGACCTGATTCCTGCCCTCAGGAAGCTTCCTTTCTAGTGGAAAACACAATAATCCAACAATTATCCAGCTATTTGTTATAATTATGCTAAGTACCAAGAGAGATGTCTTAGTTTGCTATAGAGGTTGAAGGCAGTACGAAGAGGGGGGTCTCTGTGATATATATATTTTTAAACATTGAAATCTGAAGGGTGAGAGCTAGCCAGGCTAAGAGGAAGATGAGGTTTTTCCAGCCAAAGGAAATAGTATGTGCAAAGGACCTGGGGTCCTTTGGGGGTGGAACCAGCACTGCGGCTGGAGCAGAGGACAAAGATGCAGGCTGGGGAGGCAGGCAGGAAACTGATCAGGTAGGGCCTTATGGGCCATATTACTTTGGGCCTTATAATATAAAAGGGGAAATTGAAGGCTTTAAAACAGGGCAGTGACATTTTGGGACTTGAAAACAAAAAAGAAGGACCCTCCCCCACCCCTTGCTACTCTTTTGATGCTCTTAAACACGTCCTTCCTAAAGGATGCCCCACAGGCCCACTGCTGTCTGGCTTCTGAAACACAATACCTCTTTCCTTCCTTTCTGTGTCTTCCTCTCTTCTCTTCCTCTCATCTCTCCTTTTCCCCTAGTGAAGACTTTTCCCTAAGCTGCTGCAAATGGCAAGTCTCATTTTGTTCCTAAAACTGTGCAGATGACTTGCTTTCACTTGAACTCCAGTTGTCGAGCAGCTTTAGGCATGATTCAAGGTACTGGGGATACTTTAGGAAACAAGAGGCAAGGCCTCTCCTTAAAGAGCCAGCCTTTTAAGATGTTACACCTTGTCCATAAAAAAGATTAATTTTGGGTGGTGGTAAGTGCAATAAAGAAAATAAGGTAATGGGTAGAGAATGCTTAAATGGATGGGAGAGGGGCTTCCTCCAGGACAGTGACATTGGAGTTCAGGCCTGAATAATGAGTAGGAGCCAGGCAATGTGGTGATCTGGAGGAAGAGTGTACCAGGCAGGGGAAGTAGCAGATGCCCAGGCCCCATGGGGGGATGGTCCTTCCATTTCCTGCTGGGCTTCCTTACCTGGCTTTTTTATTGATACCTCCCGTTTAACTGCTTCAAAATTGGTATCTCTCTGACCCCACCATACCAATGGAAGATTTCTCTGTTCCTCTTAATACCATCCCTGTTCACCACCCTCAAAACCTCTTAGATGAGTGGTCAGAAAACTTTTTCCGTGAAGGAAAAGACAGTAAATATTTTCAGCGTTGAGGGCCAGGCTGCCTTTGTCATAACTACACAATTCTTTTTTAGATCTAAAGCAAATGTAGACAATATATAAACCAATGAATGTGGCTGTGTTCCAATAAAATTTTATGTATGGACCCTGAAATTTGAATTTTCACTTGTCACAAAATACTATTTTTTTCCCAACCACTTAAAAATGTAAAAATTTGTACAGCTTCTTAGCTGTACAAAATAGAAGACAGGCTGGATTTGGTGTGTAGGCCAGAGTTTGCCGACTCCTGCCTTAGACTCATCTTGACTTCTGCCCTTTCGTTTTTCCCCAGCCCGCAGATCCCACCCCCGTAGTCCACCCAGCGCTCTCAGTACTTCCTCCCAGTATTTGCACCTTTGCCTGCTCACCACTCCCTGCCTCTGACCTAGCTTTCTTCTACCAGGGTGATCCCAGCAATCTCTAATGTACTCTCCCTGCCTCCAGCCCTTTCCCTCCAGTCTGTCCTCCACACAGACATTGAATCATCTTGCAGCTGGATTCAGGTCATAGAATCGTCCTGACCATAAGCCTTCGTCAGTCCCTATTGTGTACAGAAAACAGTCTAAACTCCACCTTAGTGTGGCATTCAGGGCTCCTCATGGTAAGACCTCAACTTTTCAGCTGCTTCTCCCATTTCTCCCCGTCTGCATTGTGCCAAATTAGATTTTTTACTGTTTTGCATTCAGGCCTTAAACATTTCTTCTGTTTTGTTTTGTTTTTTTTTTTTTTTTTTGCACTCTTCTTCTTTTCTAATGCACTTTGCCATGGCTAGTGCTCTCCATCTGCCAAAATTCTGTACCTTTCAAGGCCCTTTCACATGTCCCTGATCCTTACCCCTCCTGCCCAACAAGAGGTACATATACATGTAGTGCTCCGGTGGTATGCAGTCCTCTTTTCTAGGGCATCGTGTTCTGCCTTATGCCTCAATTCTTTCGTAAGCTGGCTCCCACTGTACTGTCCCAAGGTCCTTGAGGCCAGGAATGGTCTCATTCACTGTCATACCGCCTTTCACTGTAGGCACTTGGGTCTTTATTGGGTAAATGCTAAGTCCTGTGTAGATATATACAATTTGTAGACATTGTAAATGGGAATGTTTTGCTGATGGAAATTTGCTCAGATTAAATCCTTGAGTCTTATATAAAGAGGTATAGTTTCGTGAAAGATCCGGTATTTTGGAAGACTTTGGTTGTATTCTTGGTCCTGTCAATTCCTTAGATAAATAAATTCAGGCAAATTACTGATGTTCCTCTTCAGGAATTGCTATGTTTCCTTTTATAAAAAAAAGAAAAGAGTGCTTTTTAATTTGTAACATTGCCTTGCCAGAAAGTTCAGGGCCAAGTTATTTGCTTGCTTTAGGTTGCTATCCATTTTTCTTACAATAGTCTCCCTGCCTCAGTATCCCACCAGATCACATGTCACATGTATTAAGTCCTTGCTTTAATGAATGGTTCTGTTGTATGTGTCTTTTATATTTATATAGGTAGCCTCAACTTTTTTGGCGATAGGAGTATAAATAATAAATACTAGCCCCTTAGTGTACGCATCCTGAGGGGGCACCAAGATGGTAGCTGGGGGCCGGGTGTGTGTCCCAGGCTTGCCGTGTGTAGCACATCTTTGCAAATAGGAAGGAGGGGGGCAAGAGGATGAGACTCAAGAGTAGGAAACTTCTGTGTGTCAGCTTTTATACGTGCTCTGCGTTTGGTACTTCATCTTTTAACAGCCAGAGAGTTGGATCTTAACGGCATCATTTTCCAGATGAGCAAATGAAGCTAATAAATGGCAGAGCTGAAATTCACATCTGAAGCTCTCTTGCATTAAAAACAAAAACAAAAACAAACGTCCTATCTCCTCTTTCTCCACTACCCCCAGCTTTACCAAGGTGTAACTGGAAAACCCTTCTCTGAAAGCACCCTTTTTACCGTCTTGTCTCTTGCCTCTTTGTTTTTTCTGACTTAGGCATTTAAAGCTATGGAACTTGTTTCTCTTCTGTCTTACAGCATAATCCTTCTGAAGCAATTTTGGTTCTCAGAGAAGTGCCTCGTGCACCTGTATTGTTGTATCTGGTGTTGTTAGATGGCTAGGTAATAAAGAGGATCTGAAAGGATTGGTTTTTGTGAGGGCAAAGGGGTAAAACAGGTGACTGGGTTCATTTAGCTGTCCTAAACAGAGTTCAGTACTTGTGAAACATTTTTGACAGTATAAATCAAACGTGGTTTACTGTTACTTTTTATTACCTGGTTATTAGATAACATGTCCCATGTTTACAGTGTTTGGATCTGAGTATACCAGATGTGTTGTGAAAAGCAGCCTGGACTTGGAACCAAGAAGGACTGGGTCTGAGGCTGTCCTCTGCCACTTGCTGGCTCTGTGGCTTTGGGCTCATAATTGGTCCTCAGGTTTTCTCAGCTGTAAGATGGATTTAATAGTGCCTATCGCAGAGGTGGTTTTGTGACGGTTAAATGAGGTAGAATATATGGAATAGCTTCAGATGGTGCCTGGGATTCAGCAGGATTCAGCAGCATTCAATAAATGTTAGTTACCCGCTCCCACCGCAGGGAGTGGGAAAATTCATTGCCAGGGAATCTGTAAATGATTCTGTAATGTTTAGATATTTTTAAGTGGGAACTTTATTGATAGCTATTACTGAAGTTATGAACTTCTGATGCAGGAAACCCCCTTATGCAAATGGCTGACTTCCCACTGCTACAAAAGCATCAGTATAACATAGTGGCTCAGACTTCCAGATCTGGAACTAGAGTCTGTGGGTTTGAATTCTTCTTTATTGTACTGGCTGAGTGATCCTGGGCAAGTTCTTCAGTCTCTTTTGTCTTGGTTTCCTCCTCTGTAAAATGGAGGATAATAATATGTACTTTTTAGGTTGTGAGGATTACATGAGCACACATGCACATGCATGCACGTGTGTACATGTATACCAGCACCCCATCAGGGCTTGCCACTATTATTTATGATCCCTCCTGTCTTCCCCTCATTGTGTAGACAGCCCCTAAGTCCCTGGAAATTCCTTGGAATTCCCTCTCATATCTTCTCTTACCAGGAGGACTCTGATATGTCCTGTACATTACACATTTGTCTTTTCCCCCTATCTTCTGTCCCTTCTTAGTGACTTAGTTTTAATTCAGGCTCTCCTGTCCTCATATACTCTCAGTCCTCTTCCTTGTACATTTCTTGTCTAGACATTTAAAAAATCTGTTTTTTTAAAGATCTTATTTATTTGAGAGAGAGAGAGAAAGAGAGAGACTGAGAACATGAGGCGGGGAAGGTCAGAGGGAGAAGCAGACTCCCCGCTGAGCAGGGAGCCTGATGTGGGGCTCGATTCCGGGACTCCAGGATCATGACCTGAGCCAAACAAAGGCAGTCGCTTAACCAACTGAGCCACCCAGGTGCCCCAATCTGGTTTTGTTTTATGTGGAAACCGAACATTTTCTGACAATGAATGATACACCCAGCTATGTGTTAAAGGTACTTTAAAGCCAAAGAAGATGAAAGCTATATAGTCTCAAGCAAATAAAAAAATGTATAAACTACTTTATTGTGTATTGACATTCAGATCGGTACACTGAGGCTAAGAATGACTGAATAACATGTTTGAAGGCACCCAGTTTTTAAGTGGGGGAACCTGGATTTGATCGAAGTGAGGTCTACCTGGCCCTTGGTCTCAAAATTCCTGAGATTAGTTGCCTTAAAGCTGACAGGCGCCTCCTTACCACTCCATCTGCACCCCTTATTAACCTCCACTCTGCTTACCCTTAAGTTCCAGCTTTCAAGATGACAGGATCACTCACAGTTCTCTTTGGCTGCACTAATGTTTTCTGCGCTCTTTGCAGGGCAGATGTATGTTGTTTCATATACTTTATGTATTGGTCTTTTGTGTGTTGGCTTGGAAACCTAACCACATTTATAGCAGTGTGTGTTGGGGAAGAATGTGCTTTAAATTTCAGACACCCAACTGGGAATGAATTTTAAAAAGGCAAAACCTTTCATAAACCAGAGAGTACCAGTGTATTTGTTTGTGTTACCTGCATTGATATACTTGAAAGGCTTATATGTCACTCCTGAACTAGGCACATTCTGGAATTTATGCACATTATTGCACTTACTTGTTTAGCTGTCTCTTCTCATCTGTGGCTGACCTTTGTATTCCCAACACGACCATTGTGTTTGGCAAATACTCGGAACCCTATGAAGAGACCTATTTAGTCCTCTTAAAAAAAAATCAGTGTTTTTTTATACTTTTATACTTGTGTATGCTCGATATAGTTCAGTAAAAAAAAAAAATGCAATAAGGGTCAGGCAACCTTGAAAGAGGAATATTGCCACACAGTTACCAATCAGATGAAAATACTGCTTATGCTAGGCTGAATTGAGACATATAAAGGTATTTGGGAGCCAGACAAGAGAATATTGCTTTGATAATTGGGAGGCAAGGAAAGCAGTCAAACAAGTTCTTTCTTGGCTTGGAGTCTTGTTTACTTTTCTCAGGTTAGAAGTGATAGCTCTAATGGTTTTAAGGAATCGTGGAGACAGGTCTGCCATGAATCCCAGCATATTGGGTTCTAAGTTTATAGACATTTTCTAGTTGGTGTTGTTTAAAGGTTTGCAGCACACAATGATCAGAAAATCTTATAATAATTGTAAGAGTTGGAAGAAATAGGAATCACCCAGGGATACTTCCCCGGTTTTATAACAGAGAAAACTAAGGATCAGAGCATTCACATGACTTGCCCAAGACCTCTGCGGGCCACCATTTTAATGTATTTTTTAAAAATACAGCCTCGGGGCACGTGGGTGGCACAGTCGGTTAAGCGTCCGACTCTTGATCTCAGCTCAGGTCTCCATCTCAGGGTCATGAGGTCAAGCCCCGCACTGGACTCCATGCAGAGCATGGAACGTACTTAAGAAAAAAATATACAGCCTCATGCTGGAGTTGTGATTGAGTGATAAAATTATACAGAAGGTATTGACATGTAGAATTTAGGAAACTAAATGCCCATTTGTTGAAATAGTTGTGGGAAGTTTAAGATGTATTTGTGGGTAGAAGATTTAGAGATTATTTAAGAGAAATTGGGATTCTGTAGGATCCACCCATTGGACATTGGACATTGTGAAGAGCAGTGCTTTGTGGGAGAAGAGAGATAAAGCTGCTCTCTTTGGCTCTTGCCTTACTGGAAGTTCCAGAGGTTAGGGACCAAGTCCCTCTTGATTATCCTTAGTCCTAGTTCAGGGCTGTGCCTGCGGTCGAGCAGATGGTTAGTAAGTATTATTGAACACATAAATGCTAATCATAAGATGCTGACTATGAGTTTGTGTTGTGAAAGGCCAATTTGATATTTTGACTGGCATTTCTTTTTTATGTTGTTCCTTTTATGAGAAGAAAAGACACTTTACAAAGCACCCCAGCCTGTTAGACCTTAATGGAGGTAACGGTTAATATTAGAACAGCAAAAAACAAAGTGTTAAGAGCTCATTACAGATAAAAAGGAGCTCTCCTGTATAACTTTCATTTGAGACTTAAGGCAGCTAAGATTCAGAGAGGTGACGTGATTGTGAGCTAGACCCAAGCCCTGGATTCTCCCATTGGGCCCCAGGGCTGCACTTGACTGTTCTTGACTGGTCTGAGGGAACAGCACAGCCTGTAATGCCTCCCCGCTATTGCATTCTGCTCAAGTCCAGCAGCTCCCTGGCTCTTGTGTTGCCACCTGGCTCCACAGAGCCTCCTAGAGGCTTGGTCTGTATGCCTCCTGCCTTCTGGTCACAGTCAAGGCCTTGATCACATAACTGGGTCAGAATGACCTGTCCTTGTCTTGTTCTTGCCGTGAGGCCAGCACTCACCATATTTTTACTGTGGGAGTGAATGAAGCCTCAGGAAATAATTGAGTCAAGGTGTTTATGGCTGAAACCTGGTGCCTCAAAGTAAGATAGTCTGCTCACCTTGACATGGGCCTCTGAGGAGAGAAAAATTTTTAAACCTCTTCAGAACTTTTTCTTAAGTCATTAAAAAGCTACAGCCTGCAAATTCAAAATAATTGTAACCATTTGATTTTATACGAGAAAGATATATATTCTATGGAGTCTTTACTGATCCATATTATGTTTAGTTTCTATAGACACTAGGCACTTGGATTTTTAGCTGTTTCTCTAAAGAGTTATTTTGGCATTTCAGATAATTTATCCAGTCTGTGTTCAACAAGTATAGTTTCATACAGAATACTTTTAGCCATTCTTTTATTTACTTTCAGAGAAGTCAGGATGTAAGCCTAATATTGGCGCTTCCAAGGCAATCATTTGAAACTTGCTGTGGCTTCTGGATTCTTCTTTTAAAATTTTATTTAGCATTTTAAAAAAGTTAAATACTGTACTTGAATTTTAGAAAAATTAAGAAATAAAAATTCCAAGACCTATCACTCAGAGAAACATTTTTGTTAATATTTTAGTGTTTATGATTTCAGACATTGTTTCATGAATAATGGACCTATAAATTAAAAAAATTTCAAGTAGATCATAAAACATAATGCTGTTTTGTAATCTGTTTTTTGTTTTTTTTTTTAACCAAGTGATTCCTCATAGTTTTATCCCCATGTGGTAATGAATTTTGGTTGGAGTGACATAACTTTTTATAGTATATAGTTTTTCATAGTATGGATGAATGAAAGTTCATTTATTTAACTCTCTAAAGAAGAACATACATTGTTTGTTTTTCCTACTATAAATAATCCTGTTGAAAACATCTTTGTGTCTCCATTTTTGTGTAATTTTCTGATTACTTCCTTAGGAGACTGCAAATGATATTGTTTTCTGAATTTTTTTTCACATTTTAAGATTTTGGATACTTATTTATGCCATGATTTAAAAAGCATATGCTATAGTCTAATGGAAACATCTTACATCTGCCCAGTTGGGTGTTCTAGAACAGCGAGTTCTGTAGGTTCTTTGTTTGAATATATGGTTCTGGGGACTTTGGATGCCTGAGCAGTGTTTCAATGGTTAGATTTCCCCCATAGTACTGTAAGCATTCTGGGCTGCCACATTCCAAGATTTACTTTGAAGGTGTGAGGTGGAAGCCACCTTAAATAACTGGAAGATAATCTTGTGGAAGAGAGAGGCTTTATCGTTTTGTGTTTACCAGGTGTGTTGTGGTAAATCTTGAAAACTCTTCCAAGTAAAATAGGGTCTTCTCCCCCCGCCCACCCCGCCACCCCCCATGATTAAACTACTGGCTGCTAATCTTTCATGACAAAGATAGATACCCAAAAGCAATTTCAGAGGATGGAGCTTTTACTGATTAGTGGTTATAAAGATTTCACATGGATAGTATTCTCAGTGTTCTGAAGTTATTTTATTGGTCAGGTAGGCTTCAGTGAAATCAGCAAGGCTAGTTTATTTCTGCAGAGACTTGTGACAACAACCTTTTAACTGCATTCCCTGGGGAGCATAGTACGCTTTCAGGATCTTTGCTTCAGGCACTTCTGTGCAGCCTTATGCTGTAGGCCTTTCAGATTCTACATGGGAAGCTGGTTTGATATTAACTCCTAGCATGACAGCTTTTTAGATAGCCTCTTTGCTTAAGTCAGAGTCTGCCGAGCTAGCACCATGCTCGCCATATTAATTTCTTTTCTCTTTATTTGCTCCTTTCTTCATGCCTCCTGGTTCTTATAAGAGAGCCATTATCTAGCCAAAATCATTTTTTATTAGATTTGTGTTTGATAAAATTAAACTGTGTCAATAATTAGTGAAAACCAAACCAAGGGAACCTGTAGTTAATGGAGCATTCAGTTGAAGACTTGGTAAAGGGTTAAGTTCTTTAAGTTCTTTAGGCAAGATGAGAGATTTTATCTGTTTATTACTTTCCTGTTCTTTGACACCAGTGTTAGTGTGTTCCATCAAAAGCCTCCGGTTCAGGTCATAATATTGGCACTCTTTTCTATGCTATACCTCAGGTAATTTAGAAACATTTATACTTCTAAATTCGTCTATTTCTATATAAACCTTTTATGCTTTGTGTGTTTCTCCTGTATATAATCTAGTGTAGATTTGATGATTTTTTTAAATTATTTTTTTCTTCATAAATGTAATAGCATTCTGGCCTAACATAGTGATATATTTACCAACTGGAAAGATTATGTTAAATTTGAAATTGTACTCACAAAATCATGGAATTGTGTACTGCTGTTCTACTAAAGGTATGTGATATTGCAGATAAAATTCCAAAATGAGCTATGGAGAGAAAATTCTTATTCAAGGACCTATAGCTCAGCGTGATTACTTTTCTTTTGGATTTCTGTCTTCTCTCCTGGTGACTTAAACAAAAAAACAAGATATTGGGGTTTATTGGCCCATGTACCTAGAGCCTCTTAGGAGGAGGGGTAGAATCCGTGAACTTCATTGATAATCAAGGTATGATCCCTTCATTAGGAGTCCTGTTTCTCTCATTGGTCTCATTTCTTGCCATAGTAAGGTTTTCTCCAAGTAGCTTGAAAGAGAACAACTGGCTGCCTCAAGATGATATTCTTTCGGCTTCCATTCATCAGATCTCCTTGAATGTCTCTTGAGTCGCCCTTTGATCCCAGAGGCAGATAGTGGTTGGTCAGGCCTGGGTCATGGAGGGGGGTCAGGCAGGACACTGAACTAGTCTTAACAGAACCAAATGGGATGAGAGGTTTCTAGACAGATATGTCTACCATAACATCCTGAACTGGCATTTTAAAAAAAATTTTTGTTTTTAATTATGGTGAAATACACAACATAAAATTTATCATCTTAGCCATTTTTAAGTTACAGTTCAATAGTATCAAGTACATTCACGTTGTTGTGCAACTTGTCTCCAGAACTCTCTTCATCTTGCAAAATGGAAAATACATTTCCAATTAAATGTACACCACCCCCCCCATTCTCCCCTTCTTCCAGCCCCTGGCCACCACCATTCTACTTTCTGTCTCTATGAGTATGACTACTCTGGGTACCTGATCTGAGTGGAATCCTGCTGTAGAGGTGGAAAATTTTTCCTTTCTTGTAGGTTCTTTGGCTGGTCTAATAATTAAATTGACATCAGCTAGATCAACAGGAGAAAAACAAATTTAATTTATACATATGGGAACTCATAAAAATATGAGACTCAAAGAAGTGACCAAAGCAGGCAGCTTTTCATACCTTAAACAATGAATTTGTGAAGAATTGACAAGTCAAAAAATCGGGGCTTGGGGTAGCAAATTAATGAAGAAGTAACAAGTTACGTTTCTATAGCCTTCTCCACCCTGAATTTCCTATTTTTAGCAGTAAGGATGCTTTCTGTCCTGTAGGTGCAAAGGGGGGGGTGTACCCTTCACATGGGGAATGTATTTCCTGTTGCCAGGGGGACAGAGGAGGGTCAGAGTGTCCATCTTGTACTGGCCATTTCTTAAGTAACTTTAAATCAGAATAATCACTATGCCAGAGTGGTACATTTCAGGGCAGCCTGCCTGGAACTCTTTCAGTACAGTCTTTATCCTTTTGTAATTGACTTATTTCACCCAGCCTAATGTCAAGATTCATCCCTGTTGTAGCATGTGTCAGAATTTCCTACCTTTTTAAAACTGAATTAGTATTCCATTGAATGTATCTACCACATTTTATTTATCCATTCATCTGTCGACGGACACTAGGGTTGCCTTACACCTTTTGGCTGTTGTAAATAATGCTATAAACTTGGAAGTACAAATCTCTCTTTGAGACCCTGGTTTCAATTGCTTTGTGACCTGGCGGTTTTTAGACAACTCTGACTCAAGCAGGACCAAAACTAAGTTCATCTTTTCCTTTAGAAACTGCCCTTTATCTTAACCTCTGTCTCCTGTCACCTTCGCTGGTTCCCTAAGCCCGATCCTGGGTCTTTTTTGACTCCTCTCTCATGGACTGTTAGTCACCAAGCTTGACCAGTTTTTAACTTTTAGACATCCTTTAGTCCAGGGCTTCCCTGAGTATGTTTGTCCTGAAGGGGTCCTATGAATAAAGGATTTCACACTCAGGGAAAGTTTGGGAATTGGCGTGTTGCTTAGTTTATCCCTCTCTTAACACTTGCTGATAGGGGCTCGAGTAAGAAGCGCAGCTCTCCTCTCTTGCCTTTCCGTTTTATTTCTGCCTTGGACTGGAGCCCAAACCTCTGAAATCAGGGCTTATAAACCTTTTTTTAAATCTCTTCGATCCATTTGGCAGTCAGTTGAAGCCTCCTTCTCTTGGAATAAGAGAACATAGACAATTAAATAGATAGGATTATAAATCATTCACTGATCTGCTAGGGAAGGCTGTCCCCGGGTTCATCTGCAGTGGCAGACTGGAAATGCTGTACGGGGAGAGTATTATGTGGTGGGGAATCGTGTGGGCAGTAGAGTTAGGACAGTCTCTGTGGGCAAGTTATTTAACTCTTCTGTCTCAGTTTACTCATGTGGAAAACTAAGATAATAATAGTACCTACTTCATAGGGTTGCTTTGAGAATTAAGTGAGTCCTAAATTCAAACACTTAGAATGCTGACCAGTATATGTAAGTGCCCAATAGCTGTTGTTCTTTCTTTCCTCCCTCCCTCCATCCCTCCCTCCCTCCGTGGTAAGCATTATTTTGGTCATATTGCAAAAGATGATCTGTGGTTCCTCCGAGGTTCATTATTTGGAGATTTTGCACGCATTTCCATCGTTCATCCCCAGTGAAGGAAAAATGCATCTGATGACATTATCTGTAATTAACTTTTTTGGTGCTCAGTAAGTGGAAAATATAGACCATCCTTTTGTTAGTGTAGAATGTTTGCTTTATTTACCAAACACTTATTCACAAAACCTAGAAAGCAGAATATTAGAGGAAAAACTGTAGAAGGGAGTATGGTTATGGGTGAATGGCTGACTTAGAGGATTTTTATTTTTACTGAGACTTAAATATTTTCCTTTGAGAGTTTCAGCAGGTAAGAGCATGAATTCCAGTCATAGCCCTGTGACTTTGGGCAAGTTACCTAATGCCTTGCCATTTACTTATTTACCACCATTTGCTTGTTTGCAGAAATGAACCTGGTCATACCTATGAGGGTTATTTTGAATATTAAACGAGATAACATATTCAGAAAACACAGCCTGTGTAGGTGGTGTGTAAATGGTTTCCTCTCTCCTTCCAGGGAAGTAGAAGAGAATCCCTGTGTGACAGATTACTCAGCTCCAGGGATCCTCACTCTGTGGGTGGCAAACCTCCCTCCTACCCAGGCTTTTTTGGCAAGCCTTTTAAACACTATTATTATTATTGTTGTTATTGTTATTGGTGGTAGTGTTGATATTTTGTTTGGCATGGGTGCTATGTTTACATGGTTCTCAAAGCCAACCAATATAACAAGGTACAAATTGAAAAGGCTTGCTCCCGTCCTTGTCACCCTCCTTCTCTGCCTACTTAAGTATCCTGCTTTTATTAATTTCTTGTGTGCAGATACAATTAATACAAGTATATATTTTTCTTCTCTGTTTTTGTACAAAGGGTAGCATACTCTGTATACTGCTCTGCATTTTGCTTTTTTCATTTTACAGTATATCCTCCTCACTTTCCTAATTAGGGCATAGAGTATTTCCTTATTTATATGCATGCATGCAAGTGTGTGTGTGTATGTATGTATGTATATATATATTAGAGCCTCAGGGTTTTCCACTGTGAATGTACTATGTTTACTTAACCAGTCCCCATATTCATGGACATTTTTTTTGTCTCCACATTTTTGCTATTGTAAACAGTGCTTCTTCATATGTACAAGGTTGGACAAATTCCCAGATGGTATTGTTGGATTAAAAGATAAATGTATTTATAATTTGTATTAATATGGTAGATTGCTCTCCATGGGGTTTGTACTATTTTGCATACATTGGCATACATTTACTTTTATTTTTATGTTTGCATTGCAGATAGTTCTTACTCTTCCCTCCATACCTTTTTTGAGCTGCCATCTTGCTAATGTGGAGAGGGTTGTGCAAGTGAAGAGATCCCTTCTCATTTTTCCTACATGGCCCTGGGCTGTTCAAATCCAGTGTTTTCCAAGCCAGATGCTAGGGCACAGGGCTATCATGGGGTGTGAGACTAGGCATTCTGTCCATCCTTATCTGTTCTTGTCCCTGTCTTGGGATATGAGCATGGAATGATTGGGTGTATTGTGTGCCTGGGGAGATAGTCATTTGCTCTGCACATAAAATATTGGCTACTGTCTCCCTTCCTTGGAAGTTATTTATTTTTTTAAGGGGTTATGTTCATTGCTTTTGTAAAAGTTTATTGAAGATTTAGAATTAAGAGAAAATAAAAAACACTTGGAATGTCATAACCATTGTTAATATTTTAATGAATATCTTCTCAATTTTATGTGTGTATCCTCATCGTAAGTGGTCATCATATACTGCATGATATTTTATAACCTTTCTTTCATTTATTAGTGCATTATGAATATCATTCCATCTTCCAGTAATCATACACACACATATGTACATGTATGTATATGTATGTGTTTGTATAGAATTCTGTTGGATGGCTTCACCAAGATTCTATGTTCCTTAGATGAACATTTAGAGATTGTTTTGTGAGTCATTTTTATTTTATTTTATTTTTTAGATTTCATTTATTTATTTGAGAGAGAGAGAGCGCGCTAGCAGGGGGATGGGCAGAAGGAGAGGGAAAAGCAGATTCCCCACTGAGCCGGGAGCCCAATGTGGAGCTTGATCCCAAAACGCTGGAATCATGACCTGAGCCGAAGGCAGATGCTTAACCAACTAAGCTACTCAGGCGCCCCTTTTTAGTCATTTTAAACAGCCTTATAATGAAGATCCTTGTAGCTGAATCTTGTATATCATTGTTATTTGCTTAGAAGAAATCCTAGAAGTAGAACTGCTGGGTCAAAGTACATGTGCAGTTATTCTCCAAAGCTGACATACTGTTTATATTTCTAAATGAGAGTACTTGTTTCATCACATCTAATCAATTTGTGGATATGCAATCTTTTCGAATTTGTCAATCTGTTAGTAAAAAATGGTTAATCTATATTTTACTCTCTAGATTTTTTTTTTTCATACTTGAGAATTCATATTTTCTATGTGGATTGCCGTGTCATGCCCTTTGCCCATTTTATTATTGGTGTGTGTGTTTCTTTTGATTTTTTAAAAAACTGTAAATGTACAGGATAGTAACTTTTTGTCACATATGGTACAAATATTTTTCTTCAGCTTCTTTGCCTATATATTTAGGGTCTTTTGATATAGAAGTTTTATATTTTCATGTACTCACATCTATCAGACATTTTATCTATTTATTTATTTTTTATAAATAAGATTTATTTTTTTTAAATAAGATTTTATTTATTTGACAGAGACACAGCAAGAGAGGGAACACAAGCAGGGGGAGTGGGAGAGGGAGAAGCAGGCTTCCCGCTGAGTAGGGAGCCCGATGAGGGGCTCAATCCCCTGACCCCGGGACCATGACCCAAGCCGAAGGCAGACACTTAATGACTGAGCCACCCAGGAGCCCTCTTTTTCTTTTTTCTTTTATTTATTTATTTGAGTGAGAGAGTGAGGGAGCGTGAGCGGGGAGGAACAGAGGGAGAGGGACAAGCAGACTCTGCGCTGAGCGTGGAGCCCAACACAGGGCTCAGTCCCACGACCCTGAGATCATGACCTGAGCTGAAACCAAGAGTCGGATGCTCAACCGCCTGAGTCCCAGGTGCCCCTCTATCAGACATTTCTACTTTTGATGTCATATTGGAGAGACCTTTTGACTCCCCCGATTGCATAAATATTTATCTGTTTAGACTAAGTAATTGGTATATCTGGTGTTTTTAAATGATGGGGCATTTATTTTACTGTATGGTATAAGATGAATGCTGACTTAATATTTTCTGACTGGGCTGTCAAGTTGTCCCACTGCACACACACAAAATTACCATTCTTCCCTCTGATTTGAAATCCATGTGTTTAAAAATTGTTCTCTTTTAAAAAACACACTTGAAAAGTTATACTAAAGCTCTGTAGAGAGGGCGTTAGAGCACTAGGCTGTTTTCAGGCAGTTGGTGTCAGGGTAATATTGAGCAGGTAGCTTAACCTCTCTTTGACTAGATTTCTTTCATGTAATCACATCTGACCAGCCACCAGAGTTGTTAATGAGGATCTGATAAGATAATGGATATCAATAATAAAATTCTATATAGAGAGTGTTTATAATGCTATTAAGTAGGAGGGGCCAGGCATTCCTAAGAAAGTATAGCCGTAGTTAGAACTAGTAAGACAACATAAGCAAAGGTTACATTTTGAATTTTGGAGGAATTAGGAAAAAAAACCCCAACAGAATAGCTTCTCTGGCTTTAGAGTAATTTCCTATTAGCCAAATAGAAGACAATCACTAAACTAAAAATAAGCATCTTATAACTATTTTAAAAATCTTTATAGGAATTAAATACAGTATTTAATTTCCTTAATGATTAAAAATAGAAAGCAAGTGTAATGTTGCATTTAACTTTTCACATGATATTCCTCATTTGGTCTTTTTCTTTCTTTTTAAAAAATTAAGACAGTTATCTTATTTTGTATAAGCAACTGAAAATATGCCTCACAGTAAGAGACGTTCTTCCCCCGTTGTGCAGCATACCCCAACATATGATTTTGGGAGGAAAAATAGCATATTTGGTTAATTATGTTATTTACTGTAACTCCTTTTTCTAAGGCAGGCATGGCATTTTTTTTTTAAAGATTTTATTTATTTATTTGAGAGAGAGAGAGAATGAGAGATAGAAAGCACGATAGGGAAGAGGGTCAGAGGGAGAAGCAGACTCCCCGCTGAGCAGGAAGCCCGATGTGGGACTCGATCCCGGGACTCCAGGATCATGATGGTCCATACTGGTTCTCCAGCAAACAGCCAGAGATAAGAACATAATTCTTTTCATCCAGTATGAAGCAGTGATAAAGTCCTGCAAGAAGTGTTAGCGTGTCTTTTTTTTCCATGAAAATCTGGATCCACTGTCCTCTTTATTGCTGATATCAAAATCTCCACTCCCATCTAAGATATATCAAATTTCATCATCCAGATGTTCCTCATAAAACATCTTAATTCTTTCTTCTAATGTGGTAGTTTATCTTCACCTATAGTTATTATGTTCATCTGGGAGTGGTTTTTCTCTTTTTGGATTTTATCTAGTTCTGGATTGTTCTCATGTTTATCACAACCTATTACTAGTAACAGATACCAAGCTGACGCATTTGAGGCAGGCTGACTGGACTTCAGTCAGTAGGGGTTCCTCTGGCCCATATACCACACTTCCACCACCTCCCCTGCCTCACCTGAGAATTAAATCAAATCCTGGGGGACACTGATGGGACACGGCTGACCTCAGGCTCTTTATTTGGTCTTTAGATTTAGACATTGCCACTAACCTTACCCAGTCAGGTACCTGGACTTGTGTTGGGATCTGATAGTAACTGACTTTCATACCATAGTTAAGTCATTTCATACTTCTGAGCTTTGGTTTCTTCATCTATAAAATGAAGCTCCTTTGTTGGTGTTTGAACGTAATGTCCCAGCTCCGAGGGTCCCCTTTGCAGCCCCAGTTTCTCTGCTAGGAGGAGCAGAGGACTCTGAAAGGGGGCCAGTTTTTTACATTCTAACCATGGGAAATTTGAAATAGTTGCTGACTTCACTTAATTTTTTTGTCCCTAAAATACAAATGATCTTTGTTTTACCTTTCATTCCTGATCATTGTCAGGGTAATAAGCAGGTAAGCCTTGAAGCCCCCAGTCCAGTAATATTGTTGCAGTCTGTACCTAAAAATGTTTCCATAGAGTTAAGGAATGAATTTTTTTTTCATGTGTGGATGTAGGTTACAGTGCAAGTTACTTGCAATGTGCATGCAAGTTAAATTCTTGATTCTTTTCAAACCCGTAGGGATGAATCATTTTGGGATAGCCAAGTTTTCTAGATTGATGAGAGTTTATTCTTATAATCACCATGTTTTAAAAACTTTACTTTGATGAAAAAGTTTAAAAACAGCTTTGTTATGTCTTTGCACTGAGGTAATGGAGTACAATTTATTTTTCTCTGTTAATCTGGTTCAGTTAAAAACATACATTGTTACGCGCTTATAGGGGCCTAGCATGGATTTGGAGTAAAAATACCTGGGTTTAAATTTCCGTTTTACCACTTGTTGGCTCTGTTGCCTTGGAACGGCAAATCCCTTCTAACCTGACTTTCCTCAACTTTTAAGAAATTGAGATTGAAAAACTTTGTATATAGTAGATCTTCTGTAAATGATATCTTATTATTATGATAGGGATGCCCTCCATGTCTATTGAGTTGTGTATGTACACAATACACATATATTCTCTCATACAATGTATTTGTTTTTTTCTTTTTGTTTTTAAGATTTTATTTGAGAGAGAGAGAGAGAGAGAGCATGAACAGCAGGGAGCAGCAGAGGGAGAGGGAGAAGCCAAGTCCCTGCTAAACAGGGAACCCGATGCGGGGCTCTATCCCAGGACCCTGAGATCATGACCTGAGCCAAAGGCAGACGCTTAACCAACCGACTTAGCCACCCAGGCGCCCCAATGTATTTGTTTCATACTAACCAGTTTTAGACTAGAATTCTTGGGCTTTCTGTAGTTTTTCTATCAACTTCTCTGTTTTCACTTCTTGAAGTGATCAGTGTGCCTGTGTATAAAGCCTTATCCCATAGGATTTACAGGCTTATTAGCATCTAGTTGCTCTTGTTTTATGTACAACTCTACGTGAAAAGGCCTGGGAACATGTAATGTTCATGAATATTTTTCTGAAATTTCTGCAGCATTTCCTTTGGTGAACTCATATTTTATGTGTGTTCCAAAACAAGCTTAGCATCATTCAAACGTAAGAGTATATTTGCACACTGGTCTTTATTTACAAAAGAATAGTATTGAGGCACCCAGTAGGGAGACACAGAATCTAAGTGGTTCTTTTATTTCCTCTCCCCTTTTCATTGGCTATGTGGCACACATAACGCTAGTGGTATAATACATCTGAGTTTCAAAGCACAGATTGAAACCATGTGGTTTTCTTTTTTTAAGTTTTGTATGGGGATTATGTCTATGACCTTGACCTTCTATATTACACATCTAAGTGCCCAACCTTTGTGCACTGGGTGATATCCCTATTTAAAGATGAGGAAACAAAGATTTGGAGAAATTGAGTACCTTATTCATTTTATAAATGAATAACTCATGTCTGACTTCAAAGTTCATGCTTTTTACCACAAAACCATGCTATATGTTAGTTCCAAACTGAAGCTTTTGTGAACTTGGGTGGGTGTATTGGAGTTGGGGTGGGGCAGATATCTATACTTTTTCCTTTGTCCTGTATAATGAGCAGTAGGCTGCCATCTGCTATTCTCAGGTGCATGGTTGCTTTTAGAGGTGTGTGTTGTGCTCATATGTATACATTCATGCAAAGATCTGCTTACAGAACTATCTGGCATCTTCCTGCCTCTAGAAAAGAGGGCTGGTGGCAGCTAGAACAGTGTGCCATGGCAAAGAGATCTTTAGGGGAAAATTTGTTACCAGCTTTCAGATAGCAGTGCTCTAAACACATATGAGCCAACAGATTCTCTGTGAAAAGAATGCTAGATGGATCTTCGGTTTTGTTCAATTAATTTCTTTAATTATTAAACATTAAGTGAATTATAGCATCGGATGAGAATGCCGGGGGAGGGCAAATGACCACAATTCTGTTCTGGGGCCCTAGGAAGCGTCTACTGAGACTGATGCTATCATCTGCCTCTGCCCCCATCATATCCTTGTATAGACATGAAATATTAAGATGAGGGACTCCACGAGGAAACACTAGTTTTTCAGTTTCTTTTGCAGTAAACTCTTAATTTTAGCTGAGAAACATGGACTTACATGGTCTGGTATTGATAAAAGAGTTTTGCTACATGCTAGTTTCATGTAGAGCTAATAATGTTTTGGGCTTTATAAATGGTTCTGGTGTTGAGAGAAGGGGAAAAGATAAATAGTTCTGGTGTTGAGGGAAGGAGAGCAATAAAATCAAGCTGAAACATGGTCATTAAGCCCAAACTAATCAGATCATTTGTGTGTCTTCATGTAAGGCTGAATCAAGGATTCAGACAAATATAGGTGCTTCTGGGTTTTTTTTTCTAACTAGGCTTAGTTTATAGGCCAGAGGAAGATTCTGTTGCTATTCCATTATTACTGAGCCAGTAGTTGAAAAGAGTCTTTCTGTCATTAATGGAAAAAATGGCAAAATCATACAGTGCATCTAAAATTTTTGATTAAAGTTGTTCTTTATTAAAGTCTCATTTCTTGTATATCTCATATCTCATGTCTTTGTATAATTGAACTTAAAACATTTAAAAAATTTTTGTTTTGTAATAATTACAGATTGGCAGGAAGTTGCAAAGATAGTAGAGAGGGCCTATGTTGTTTAACTGAACTTTAGCATAAGTGATACGCTGTTCTCCCTAGTTTTTAAAAAATTTTTTAAACTTATGGAAAAACCTAAGATAAAAGATGCTTGACAGTCCTTTTGAACTAGTTTTCTGAATGACTCCAGGTACAAATGGAATAATGGCTGAAATCCAGGTGGCGCTGGTCAAGACTGTGACTGTGTCCTAAACATGATGTGGTTTCCCTGGAGGCCAGAAGCACCATTAGAAGGGGGAGAATGCTGTGGAGCTCTCTGGTCGCTACAGGTTGGGGCTCTTGAGCCTCTGAGCTTCCTATAGGTGCCCAGGGTTTTGCAAATGGTCCTAGTAGCCCAGAAGCTGCAGTTGTCAAAGTAACAGGTGGTAGCTGGAAGCCAGCTTGGCAGCCGTTCAGCTCTGCAAATAGCCAAGGTCCTGCAGACCAAACTGGGATGGGAAGATCAGCCCCACACAGATATTTGATGCTTTTTTTTTTTTTTTTTTAACAATCAATCAGTTGAAGTCACCCGCTTTGTGTTCTCTTTCATACCTATTTGATTTAACCATATGAACTTGCCATTTTTGTATGTAAAAAAAAAAGTCAAATGTTGGAAGTTTGATATGGTTCAGTCTAATGTTTTCTCCTATCATGTTGAAAATTGTTATGAACGTGAAGTAACATTTTCAAGGAGACATTGGCTCTGCCTCTTTCTTTATGGAGGAAATTTAGCACTCACCATTTTAAATAGATTAACTTAATCTTCTTAACAATCATGAATTAGGTGCTCCTAGTTTCCCTCTTCTTAAGATCATAGGTAGTGAGTGGTGGAGCTGGGTTCACACCCAGGCAGTGTAGTCTTGGAGCTGCACTTCTCAGCACTTCTCGTTGGCCCCACCTCTCCAGTCATGCTTATGAAAGGCCTGGGTGTCTGGGCAGCTGATGGGCAATGATGTAGGTGTTTCTTTTTGACTTCATGGAAAAAAGAACTTAATTTTCGCCTAAAAATGAATTAATTCTTCTACATGTAAGAGTTTTGGAGACTTAACAAGGATACTCTTGCAGTCTTTGCGCCTCTAGAATTGAGGGTAAGAAGAGAGACTTGTTGTCCCTAATATTGAAAGTAAGATGGTTATTGCCTTAGAAGAGAAGGGTGAGTGTTTATTCGTCCATTCATTCCAACCATGTAATCCTGTGGTTCTCTAATAAACCTCTGCCTTTCTGTGTCGCTTAATCTGTCCAATCTTGAACATGGAAGGAAAGGAAGTGCAGCAGTGATGAGGGAGTTTTATTTGGAAATTGCTCATTGGCCTCTTGCTTGCCAAGTCTCTTATTGATATTGGTGGAGTAAGGCAGGGGGCTAGGAGACTAGGCTCCCTGGGAGCTTTGTGAACTGGGAAAGGAGCAGTTTGTCCTTGGGTCATCTGTTTCTGGGGCAGCATCCTAGGTATTGAGACACACACATCTGTTCTATGACAGTCCTACTGGATCCTGTCACATCACACTCCAGCCTTTCTTGATTTATTTGTACATCAGTTATGACTCTGACATCCACTGGACAGAATATAGTGCCCTTCCAGGGACTTTCCCTCTTCCTCTCCCTTAGCATCAGAGATACACCATCATGGTTGTGGGCGATTCTGTCATCAGCATCTCAGATACTCAGTCACAGCAGGAAAGGCTGGACAAACAGCGAGTGACTGCCAGAGACCCAGATGACTTCCCATTCAGGTTGAGTAGCAGGAAAGGACAGGTTTTTGGAGACTTGGTTTAAAGTGAAATATGATCAGTCTTCTTGGTTGTATCCTCTCATGGGCAGAGGAAGGAAGAGGTCAGAAAACTAACTTGTAAATATTTTTCAACACCTTCCAAGTCTGGTACTTTAGTTGGTCACAGTGGATGTGAAGTTGAAAACCAGTTTGATTTGTTTGGTGGGGTCATCCCCAAAGAAGTCAGCTGCATCTGCATTACCATTTCTAGAGGGCAATCAAGGGAAAAGCTCCCTCATTCCTGTGTTAGAGAAAGTAAGGAGGGAGTGCTGCATGTCCCCATGGCTAGGATTGGATTGGTCTGCAAGTAAGTTGCTTTCATAAGTTGAACATGAATCTTCCTGCAGAATGCTATGGCCTGGGGAATTCTGGATGGTCCTGCTGGTGGATATTCGTTCATCCATTTAGTACCTACGATGTTACAAGCCCTGACTATGAGAAACAAAAATAAATAAAGCATAGCCTCAGACCTTGGTATGGTCAGGTGGGTGATATTTACAAAGCAAAGCAAGCTCAGCTTGTAATTTCTGTGTTTAACAAAGTGCTGTGGGGGCACAGAGAAGAGACTGACTGCATTTGTCTGGGGAAGTCAGGAAGACTTCATGGGGAGGAGGAGGCATTTGAGCTGGACTTTTAGAGCATGAGATAGACTTCTTCAGGTCCAATAGATGGGAAAACTTTCAGAAAAATCTTAGGACAGGGCCTTGAGAACGGTCAGTTGAGGGAGCACTCGTATAGGTCCATGACCTGAGGTCCCTAACCATCTTGTTTTGTTACTGGAATGCCAGACTCTCCCTTTAACGTGTTTTTCTTAAATTTTCTGTGGATTCGTCATGATGAGTCACTCTAGCTTCTGTTGCAGTGATGCCAGGTACTGCTGCGGAGGGCCGAGCTCTTCACTGCCTGAACCCTGGTTATGGCCGCCCCCGCCCTTCACACTCCCTTTCTCAGAAACAGCCTCTTACGTTGTGCCTTTGTGCCATTTATGTCATTTGTTGAACATGTTTCTCAGGAGCAGACTGGAGGACATTTGATTGATGCCTTTTGGGATCTCACTGAAACGCTTCCTCACTGATCTCAGTTGGTAACCAGAACCCAGGCTGCTTTTGGTCCTTGCCCTTTTCTCCATGTGTTTTCTGACTTCCTGAGACACCTCTGTCTTTCCTGGGTTTGGGTCGGCACTTACCTTTCCTCCTGTGTAGGACTCCTAGTAGTATCTGCGTCACTTTGTGTCAACGCCCCATTCCAGAAGTGGACCTGAGTTAGTCCCTTGGCCGTATGTCTTGTTTAGTGTACTTGCATTGCTTGAGAGTCTTCCATATTTATACAGTAATCATATACTCCGTAGTGCCTGAAAATCCTAAAGGCCCAGGCCGGCTTGAATGATTCAGAGTTAGTCACTTCATTCAAAGAATGAAGCAAAGGGAGTCTAAGGCAAACCAAGAATTCTTTGAAAGCAAAAACTTTGTTTATAGTAGCATGTTTGATGAAGCAAATAGATTGATTTTTGTGGTGCCACTAGTACACTATGCTTTTTTTTATACTCTCCATCTTGCTGTGTGGTCAGAGACATGACGATCCTTTGGTGTGAATTCTGGCCACACAGTTTTGTGGAGATCGTCACTGTGACAGTGTAGCACGAGAACAAAGGCTGTCCAGTGAGCCTGGAATTCGTGGAATTCGTGTTGAAGAGTGAGAGTCACTCAGCATGTTGCCTGCACGGATAGTGAGGGGAGGAGGCAAGTCGGAGGTGGGGACCTTGCTGGGACACTGTGAAGATACATGTGAAGAGCCTTTTGGAATCTGCTTGTAGGCAGTGTTGTGCAAGTCCCTCAGAAGTTTCCTCATTTCCCCTGGGAACATGTGCAGAGTGATACATCACTCTATGAAGACTACTCAGGGCCCGAAAAATGCTGCACTCGCAAACAGTTTTGCTGAGCTGGAGATTGGTCAGTTCTGATGTTTGGATGATAGCCATGGTTATTAAAAATAGCTTCCCAAGTCCGGGAATCTAGGAATTTACAAGTTCAAAGCAGAGTGGTGGGAGCCCTATTTCTCCCTCTTCCCAGGCAAAGGAAGTGTTTTACTAGCTGCAGAACTTTCAGTAGAACTGAACTTCTTTGCACGTGGGTTTACTCGTCTGTAAAGTGGGCATAATAGTGGTACCCACCTTCTGGTATGGTTCAGGATTAAATGAATAAGTCTAGGTAAAAGGCTTGGCATGATGCCTGATACGTATAGCTAACGTGTTTACTTTATTTATTTTCCTTGTCTTTCTTTTGTTTTTTTAAAGATTTATTTATTTTAGAGAGTGCGTGAGTGGGGGGAGGGGCAGAGGGAGAGCATCTCAAGCAGACTCGCAGCTGAGCGTGGAGCCCGATGTGGGGCTCAATCCCATGACCCTGATATCATGACCTGAGCTGAAATTAAGAGTCAGCCATGTAAGAATAAGGTGTCCCCTTATTCTTTCTTATTTGAGATTTCCCTGAGATTCTGTACTCATTTAAAAAACATAAATTTTTCTGTGGTTTTAGGATCCATCAGCAGGTGCTTAAAATTTCTTCTTGGGAGGGAGAACTTTGGTTTGTGGTAGTTTTCTTCATTCCTTTCCCTTGCCCTGGGGGTGGTACAGGGTAGAGGGTGGCACAGAGTCAGAAGTCAGTGGGGAGCAGAGGTGTGTGGTTGCCGAGCTGCCCCCCCCCGCCGGCCAGAGCTACTTCCTGCCTCATAGTTGGGCTGTTGGGATTATTTGATGATGGAATCAATGATTTTTCCATTTTGCCAATAAAAAAAAAAAAGCCATAGCATTAATGTTAGGAGAAGCTGAACAAAGGCATACAGGACTCTCTAGACTGTCTTTGCAGGTCTTCTGTAAATCTAAAATTAATCCAAAACAAAATGTTTTTCCAGCATCAAGGGAGATGAGTTGCTCATGGTTATAGAGTTTCAGTCATGGGAGATGAAAACAGCAGTGTGCATATAGTGAACAAAACCATAATATACCCTTAAAAATTGTTACAAGGGTAAATTTATGTTAGGTGTTTTTACCACAGTAAGAAAAAGAAAAAAGTTTTTAAAAAAAAATTAAAAAGAAAAGCTCTGGTGACAAAGCTGGCAAGTAGCACCATGCTGGCACATTAGTAGATGCTTAAATGCTTTTGTTGGATACAAGAGTGAGTGAGTGAGCTAGGTTTGAACTTGACCCTGACACTTACTAGATAGGTAGCCTTCGACTAAATTATTTCTTTTATGAATCTCCTTATTTATAAAGTGCAGTAATATCTACCTCAAAGAGTTGGTGTGAGCCTTAAATAGGATTAAAGAACCTTGTCAGAGGATCCAGTGTATAGTAAGTGCTCTAAAATGTGGATATTATTATAATTATTGGTAGAATTGATATATTCTTGAATGTTGGTGCATGAAGGGGATTTTGATGGTATCTAGTATGGTGGTTTTTGACTCTTTAGAAGCCAGGGAACTCTATTTCAAATTTAATCCCACATTAAACCTCAGTGTACTGAAGACACTAATTTTATAAATTCAGACATACAATATCATAACTTACCAGTATTATAACAGTTATGCTAAAGTTAAGAGAACAGTGAATCTGATTATGGTTACTGAATTTTGAGTTGAGTTTAGAGTGGCAGTCCCAATCATCTTCCAGTTTTATTACCTAATTTACTTCTGAATTTAGTTTTGGTTGCAGTATGGAAAAATCTGATTCACATGAATAAATAATTGCAGATAGTTTACTAATAACTTATCTTGCAGTTTCAGGATACTCTGCAATTAAATTGATCCAGAAGCCTGAAAGAAGAATAGGGGGATCTTTTATCACAAAGTAGAATCATGACTGTTTAACAAATGTTTTCATTCTTTACAAAATAGTGCAAGACTGATGATAATGTGTGCTCATTCTTTTTATTCCAATGCAACCTGTTATGAATTCATTTGTTATTGTATAACTGACTATTTCTCTGTGAGCGTAAGCAAGCCCAGCAGATGTGCCTGAGATTTGTCTGGCATTCGATCGAGTATGCTGCGAGTATGCTATAGTAGTATACTTGCTTGAGCAATTTTAAGGGAGCAGACAAGTATAGGTCTGAGTTTAAAGAATAGAGCTCCGGGGGGCACCTGGGTGGCTCGCTCAGTTGGTTTAGTGACCGACTCTTGATTTCGGCTCAGGTCATGATCTTGGGGTCATGAGACCGAGCCCTGCATTGGGCTCTGTCCTCAGTGCAGAGTGTGCTTGGGGTTCTCTCTTCCCCTCTCCCCTCTGTCTCCCTCCACCACTCAAAATCTCTCTCTTTAAATATATTTATAAGATGTTCAAATATAAGCTCAGGATTGATAAGACAGTCTTTATTCTGAGGTCTGCAGAATATCACGTTGGTGATCTTTAGTGGGTTAAAATTTGCTATAAAATTGAATTTGTGTGGGTTTACTGTAATTTTAAAAATTGTTAAAATATAGTTGAAAAGTGAAATTTGAATATATTCCCCCCCCCAGAATTTTATAGCACTCAGAATATTTGGGTTACTTAGAGCATAGCTTCAAAATTCTTGTCTGTAATACAGTAGTACAGTCTCACTCATTTGTAAAATGATGAAACTGAGGCCTAAAGAGGGAAAGTGACTTTCCAAAGGTCACTCTGCAAGTTACTGGGAAAGCTGAGAAGAGGGATCCTCCGGTCTCTAGATGCTTCTCAATGTGGTTTTTCTCTGCTGAACAGTTAGGACGTCCTGACGGGGCAGGAAGCCAGGAAACTGAAATGGCCTCCTCCCCCTTGTGTTGCACCTGTGTGTAGGCCCGTGCATGCATTCCCGTGTGCCCACTCACATACTAGACACCATGAGAGCTAGCTTCAGGTCAGAGGGTGAAGTGTGTGAAGTGTGGAGTCTCCAGACTGAGCCCACCCTTCCTGGCAGTATTCCTTGTTGTGACTCTTTCTCACCACCTTTTGCTGTATGAAAGCTTCATCTCAGCACTCCACTTTCAGGCTTCTCTGCTCTGACAAGTTAACAGTAGCTAATCTGATCAACTTGTCTGACTTAAAAGGTGGGAGTGAACTGACTGGCTGCCCCTTCCTGTTTTTGTTTTCTCGTAAGCATCTCATGGAATACAATGCTTTCACCCTAACAGGCTGTTTCAGGGGGCACTGGGAGGGTGTTCTTAATAGTGTCTTGTGTGCCTTTAAAATCCCATGGTGCAGAGACCCAGCCTTAAGAACAAAGACTGGCCCTCCCCAGGGCTGCTGCTGATCTGTTGCCTTTGTGAGAAGAAAATAGCCCTGCACTGGCAGTGTGGCCTGGCCACTAGAAAGAAGGCAGTGGGATTTCAGCCATCACTCTCTCCTCTCAGTTGGGCACTCTTGGCAGGATTGCAGTCCAGATCCTGCCTTTAGTCTTCCAGCCAAATACAGTGACTTTATTGTTTTGCCTTCTGCAGAGAACATACAGATTTGCTCATTGTGGGTGCTTAATAGATGTTTTGGGTGACTGATAATTCAGAGTTGACAAATACAGAAAATTGCCCCTTGCAGACTGCCATCGTAGCAGCAGTGACCATCCAGCATTAACTTAAGGATTCCATAGTTCGTCATTTATTAGTTCAGCAGATGCTACTTGAACACTTAACTGTGTAGAAGCAGGCAAGGTACCAGCAAATATTTATTTAGCATGCATTATATACCAGGTTCTGGCTGGATGAAGAAGATATAATACTGAGAAAGACAGACATGGGTCTTTCCCTCATCTCTAGTCAGGGCAGTGGACCCCAAACAAATACACAGACCAGGTTACCATAAGTGACAGAATTCTAGGTTGTGTTAAGTGCTCTAAGGAAAATAAACAAGTGTATGGTAAGGGGCAGACAGGAGTGAGGGAAGGGAGAGGAGGGCACTGGAGGCAGGGCCTAGATGATCAGGATCATCTTGAACTGGGTTGTCAGGGAATCTCTCTCTGAGAGAGACAAGCACATCATCAGACCCAAAGAATGGTAGGAGCTGGTGTGCAAAGAGCAGTCAAGGCAGCTTGGACAAAGGTGGCTAATAGTTTGGTATATTTGAGGCCCTCAAAGTATGGACTTGGAGCATAGTATGAGACAAGGTTGGAGGCAGCACCGATAATAACAGTAGAGAATACTTCGTCTATATACTGTGTGCCAGGCATGGGCTGAGTGTTTCCCATATGTTAACTCTTTAAATGCTGAGAACAATCCTATGAAGTATGTATTATTATCCTTGTTTTACAGATGAAGAACTGAGGCACAGAGGTTACATAACTTACCCAAGATGTCACAGCTGGAAAATGGTAGAGCAGGGATTCAAACATAGGCAGTCTGAGTCCACACTGTGCTGGTATCCACTCTGGTGTAATGCCAGGGGAAGCTGAATAATGCCAGGTCTCCGTTTCCTCATCAGTGAAATTGGAACTAATATGTAGATTAAAGGAGATAATGTCTGTAAGAGTGACTGGCACATCGGTAGGCACTCATTGGGTGGACTTCGCATGCTGCAGCCGTGGTGGTGGTGGTGGTGTTGGTATTGAGGGTGGGGTGGGGTTAGGAAATAAGGAACTAAAGCTCCAGGGAAGGAACAAGTATGCTGCCTGCTGTGATGCAGGAGAGTGCTGTGAAGGCTCTGAAGTGGGGTCACTGTAGACCTTGAAAGATGGGCAGGACTCATATGCAGAACAGGTTGGGGGGGCATCTCCTCCAAGCTACTGGATGAGCAAAGATCTAGCATTTGCTTAGAGGCTTGGAAAGTCAGCCATGGGGCAACAGCACTGGCCCTCCCCAGGAGAGAGACAGGATCCAGCTATAGGCCGAGTGATGACAGGTTGGAGCCAACACAGCAGGGCTTGATGCCATCCTGAAGGTTTGGGTCTTTATATATCAGGGAATGTGGTCTCCTGGTGCCCAAACCTTGGTTTAAAGATCTAGTTTGGGACTACTTCCAAGTCTCAGATTGGCCTCTGGCTGAGTCAATGAGAAAGGGATTTTTTGATTTGGCTTTTGACATGCTGTCTGGCTGTCTGCCTAGAGGGGCTGCCCACCGCCTGGGTCCACGCAGAGAAGTACCACTCTAGTAGGAAGCTTTATCACCCCCCGCCTCAGACAGGTTTTATAGGTAGTTGCAGACAGATAACTGGCACAGGCTTTGGAGCTGGATAGCTGGGCTGGAACTTGGGCTTTGATTCTAGCTTTTGATCTTGGACTTTGTGTTTGGGCCTCATTTATTTTTCTGTGAAGTAGAGATTTATACCAACTCATATTGTTGAATGAGGGTCAAATAAGCATTTAGTACTAGGTACCTGAAGCACATTGTAAGTACGCAGATGATTGTAGTGGAAGTTACTAGATTGCGTGGTGTGGAAGGCTCTAAATACCCACAGGAAGTTTTTTTGAGGCTACTAATTGCCTTCTCCCATATTTCTGAGGTTAGGAAACCTAAACAGTTGGCAGGACTCATTGGAGCCATGTTGAGATGGATCTTAAAGCCATTCCCAGGCTCAGTGGGACATCACGCCCCAATGTGTATTTGCTGTCCTAGTCTTAGGCTGTCATTTTGGGGCAGGAACAATAGCCTCCTTTAAAGTGTTTCTGATTGGGGCGCCTGGGTGGTTCAGATGGTTAAGTGTCTGCCTTCGGCTCAGGTCATGATCCCAGGGTCCTGGGATCGAGCCCCGCATCAGGTTCCCTGCTCGTCGGGAAGCCTGCTTCTCCCTCTGCCTCTCCCACTCTCCCTGCTTGTGTTCCCTCTCTTGCTGTGTCTCTCTCTCTCAAATAAATAAAATCTTAAAAAAATAAAATATGCTATGGTGAGCGCTGTTAATTGTGCAAGACTGTTGAATCACAGATCTGTACTTCTGAAACAAATAATGCAACATATTTTAAGAAAAAAGAAAAAGAAGAAGATAGCAGGAGAGGAAGAATGAAGGGGAGTAAGTCAGAGGGGGAGACGAACCATGAGAGAGGATGGACTCTGAAAAACAAGCAGGGTTCTAGAGGGGAGGGGGTGGGGGGATGGGTTAGCCTGGTGATGGGTATTAAAGAGGGCACATTCTGCGTGGAGCACTGGGTGTTATGCACAAACAATGAATCATGGAACACTACATCAAAAACTAATGGTATAATATATGGTGATTAACATAACAATAAAAATAAAATAAAAAAATAGTGTTTCTGATTATGAGTGAAATGTCAGCAGTTTTACATTTCCAGTCCAGTAGATGCCATCTTCATATTGACTGAAAATATTGACTCTGCTTTTCTGCTACCTAAGAATGAATTTTAGAAGAAATACCACTCAATTCCTCAGACTGACTGAGCACCTGCTTAGGAGCCAAGCGTAGTTCTAAGGTCCGTACAGGAAAGACAAAGATGGTTAAGATGCCACTTGGCTCAGAGCAGCACCCTTCACCACAGCTGGTTCAGTGACTTTCTGTGAGATTTTGTTGGTTTTTGGTGGGGTGGGTACCTTTGGCATTTAGAGGGAATGGCCAGGAATAATGATTTTCCTTTAACGTGCATAGGGACAGTGCTGTGCAAAGAAGAATTTTTCAATAGCCTACATGACTTTCAAATGTCTCTCCAGACATTCTTATGGGGGGAGAAACCTGCTTATAATTTTATGAGCCTAGAATCTAATTTTATTTTACATAAAGTAATTTTTGCATTATTTTGATATAACCTGAATTTTCTAGGAATGCAACTGCTTTATAAATTGATACATTGTCAATGAATCATGGAACAGTACATCAAAAACTAATGAAGTACTGTATGGTAACTAACATAACATAATAAAAAAAGAAAAAAATAAATTTTATATATTTTACTATAGAAAGATACTGTTTTATTTTGTTTGGAACTTTACCAAAAGCTGTTCACCATTTTTATAAATCATGTTACCGATGTGGGGGTGCTTGTATTTATGTCACCAAGAAGAACCTGCTGGTATTGTCCGTATTTGTAGTTACTGCATTCATGGCTATTCTGCTGTTGGTGCAAATATTAGACTACTTCATTATGTCTTCTAGTGGACATATGACAGGAATTAACATGTTTGAAATACAGATTCTTATAAATTTCTTTAAGTTCTCCTTTATAGTTTGGACATCATATTGATTCTTTTGAAATTTTGCATGTGAATAGTTTATATTTTTGATTTTCACTTCAGGGTAGTAAAGGGAATAATACAAAATATATGTTTAGAAAAAGGTGAAGGAGGGGTGCCTGAGTGGCTCAGTCAGTTAAGCATTTGCCTTCGGCTCAGGTCATAGTCCCAGGGTCCTGGAATCAAGCCCTGCATCAGACTCCCTGCTCAGTGGGGAGCCTTCTTCTCCCTCTCCTGCTTCCCCTGCTTGTGTGCTCGCTCGCGCTCTCTCTGTCAAATAAATAAATTAAAAAAGGTGAAGGAGAATGTCTGGTGCACTGGTTTCCTATCAATTCATATTAATTATACCTGATAATGTGCAGAGAAGTCTCTAGGGAGCGTTCAACCTCCAGTTTAAGTCATAGTATGTGTAACCTTGATTCCAAACTCATTTACATAAAGAGTTGTTTTTAGCTGATGGTTTTGCAGGCCTAGCAAATGGGTGTATCTGAGTGGATGTGAAGTGGTTACAGTGGTTTCGTCCCCAGCACCCTGTGCCTGAGAATCTTAGCTGGAGGGATTCTAACTTGTGTTCTAGTCACCGCAGCCAGCAAATGGGAGGGTCTCGGTGTGAGCTGAACCAAAGTGGTTTTAGAGAGGGGTCAGAATGCTTATTTCAAATGTTAATGTTATCTCTTAGTGTTCAAGAGTGATTTTGACATTTAGAAGCTTTCATAATTCTCATTAAATGGCATTGTGTAATCGCTGTGGTCTCAGTGTAGTTTATAATCAGCGAGAATAATGAAAGGGTAACGAGACTGGAAGTTACAGAAACAGAACTCTTTCCCTGAAGGTCTTAAATGGGTAGGTGTTGAGACTAGCCTAGTAGCAATCCTGGAAAAATAATAAAATGTTTAATTAAGTGCTGATTATGTTATGTGCCCGTCATTGTAGGCTGGAGTTGATGGAGATAGGTGGTGGAGGAGGAGGGTGCTGGATCAGGGTGGACCCTGAAGGGAGGAGAGTCGAGTATAAAAAAAGCTGTAATTGTTTTCTGCCCTGGATTTTCATGCTATTATTACCCCAGCAATCACATTGGCTTGCATTCTGAATTTACATGTAGGAATTAATGGATATCTTTTATTTAGTACCTAATGTATGATTTCCTTTGTGCTTGGGTTTTGGCAACAGTTAGATGAGAGGGACTTGGTATTACAGATGCAGAAACCTGAGCTCAGAAACTCAAGTGCCCACGACCATATAACTCATAAGTGGCAGGGCCAGGATTGAAACTCCGGTTTGAGTGATGCCAGGAACTGCTCCTTAAGGCTTTTACTTATCTTTGCTATGGAGATGGTGATCATGATTAGCTTGTTTACTCACCATTTTCTACCCAGATTATAAGGCAGATCTCATTTGGCCCAAGTATGGAGATTTGTTTTAGGTTTTTGACATGTAATCTGTGATTGTATTTAAATTAGGTATGGTTAGAAAGTTCCAGCCCAGTTAGTAATTTAGCAACTTAAAGCATTTGACTAGCATGGTTAACCAAAAACCTAAATCATACTAAATGTTTGAAGTGGCGAAGGGTAAGGGAGATTTTTTTTTATATTGTTAGTAGTCTGCTTTTTAAAAAGTGTTTGTAAACAGAGAAGCCTAGGTGATCAGTATTTATATAGTGATGTTAGATGGGCTTTGGAAATTCCCTCATTGTGACTTCTTAAAAACTTGGCTGAATAAACTGATAGGGGATTCCAGCCCTTGTAAAATTAAAGGTGAGAATACAGAGTGCATTTCTGTGTCCCCCACTCATGAAGTTAGGTGTAGCTGCCAATGAAACTGTCAGGTCAATGAAACAAATCTTGTTTTTAAATGAGGATGGTCTGGTTAGCTGTTCTCCACTAGGGAGGACATGTAATACTGTTTTGTTGTTGTTTTTGCTTTTTTTTCTTAAAGACAATCTAATGAGGAACCTAACAACACCTTTGGCTGCTTAAGGAATTTTTGTCACTGAAAGTACTACGGGAAGCTTTGTTTCTTGGGAAGGATTACCATGTGTCTAAATGCCTGCGTGTGAGAGAAGGTTGAAGGCCCCGTGCTGCTTGGTGATTTGAGGCCAGTTACTTAATTCCTCCTTGCCTCCATTGACTGAAGCCATGCTATAACCAGCAGTTTTATTCTGAAAGTTGATCTCCAGGATTGTCTTCTCAGTTGGGAATGGAAGAGGGGGCACATCAGGGTCCAGTCCCAACGGGTAGGCTGACTCAGTTCCTATCCTAACTGGGCCCTTTCCCCACCTCTGGAATTTCTTCCCTAGCCTCCCCTTCCCCTGCCCTTCTGAACTTCTCAGACTGTCCTGCCCCACTTTGTGAGGGACAAGAAACAAAGGTGATGGGGATGAACTGGGGTGGACTTAGCCATGGAACTGTCACTAGGCCTGCTTCTCATTTGGGCTCCATCACTTCTTTGCTCTTTTGGGAAGTAGACAGAATTCACTCACTGGTGATGTTGGGGGTTGGGACAAGTGAGGGGTAGTAGCTTTTTTATATATCGGCTTTTTCTAGCTGACCCTTTTGTAGAGGTGATAACTCTCGCAACCCACAGTGCAAGGGGACTAAAGAAAGGGAGAAGGAAGTTTAAGAGTCATTTTTTTTGGTCTACACTGTTTACGAAAGATTGAACTACTCTCATAAGTAAAGTTTACAAAAGATTGAACTATTTCCATAAGTAAAATCACAAGAGTTTCCAACAGGTTTCATTTCAATCCATTGTTTTCTTGTCCCCAATCACAAAGCAGTTTGGTGAGAAAAGCCCAAATTTTGGTTTTGGATGACCTGCATGCACGTCCCAGCTCCATCACTTGCTAGCTGGATACCCTTGGGCAAGTCACTTAAATTCTTTGGACACCTCTTTCTTCATCTGTTACAATGGGTGCAGTTAACGTCTGCCGTAAGCACTCTAGTGGGTCACTGGGAATCAGCTAAGTTAATAGACGTGGAAGTTCTGTGTAAACTTAAAAGGGCCATATAAGCTTAAAGGATAATTGTTGTTACTGTTTCAAGTATCAAAAGTGGCCATGCATAGAGAAGTGAGGGAAGTCATGCCCAGTTTGGGCATCTGACTGGGGGTCCCGTATTCCAAAGCCCAGAAATCCTCACTGGAGTTTTTCCCTAATGCAGCAATCCTGTGGTAGTTTTTGGAGTATGGCCAGAAGCACATGCTATACTTATTAAAGGGTTTTGGCACTCTGTAATGTGGGATTACTGGCACCGGAAGATAAAATGATAAAGGAACATCACAATATATTCAGCTGTGTGAGTCATACACATTTATGAGTTACTTTAAAAAATGGAATCGTAATAGAGATGGGCATGGGTTCAACTTATATTATTTTCCTTGGCTTTAGCAGTTTTCAGGTTAATAGTGCATTTAACTGTCTTAAAGCATAGCATTTATAAAAAACTTTTAGAGCTTAAACTCTGTGTGAAAACACCTGAATTTGAAACTTGTGGGATATTAGAGTCAGATTTGCATTGTACATGCCTCCGTGTACTGCTCTGACTCAGTGAATCAGAGAACAGAAAGCAGGAATATATGATTCCTACAACCCTGTTGGCTTTCAGAGAGCTTCATGGACATGTATTCTGCCCACTTGTTTTGCAGTGGGAAAAGCTGAGGCCCAGAGGGGTTACCTGACTTAGTCTAAGACCCAGAGGTAAATTATGGCAGAGGCAGGATTAGAACTCACTCCGTGCACCTGACACTGCCAGCCAGGAGATGGACTCCCGGAAGATTTAGTCACTGTGTTGGGTAAGAAGACCCCCTTCACCACCGCCCCCAGTTTAATCCATTTAAAACTCATGGTTTGTTTAGTTTAACCCATTTGCCTCTGGTTTAGTTCTTTTCAGAACTGGAAATAATTTTCAAGGATTATCCTTTATATTATACGACCTCTTTATGCTTAAGATTTTTGTTTGCTTCATTTAACCAGGAATGATTACCATGACTTTTCCCTTTCCATATGGGGCTACTTTTCAGTTTAGTCATATTTGTCACCTTTCTCAGAACTTTATTCTTCGGATTTCATTTATCATCAACAGATATTTGAGTTCTTTTTTTTTTTAAGATTTTATTTATTAGAGAATGAGAGATAGCACGAGAGGGAAGAGGGTCAGAGGGAGAAGCAGACTCCCTGCTGAGCAACGAGCCCGATGTGGGACTTGATCCCGGGACTCCAGGATCATGACCTGAGCCGAAGGCAGTCGCTTAACCAACTGAGCCACCCAGGCACCCAATATTTGAGTTCTTACTCTGTGCCAGGCCCTGTGCTAGGTAGGTGTTATGAGTAGGAAGGCATTGAGTCATAGAAGGAAGGACCTCATCTAAGAACTTGACTTTCTTCCGAGGATCTAGTGTGCCAAAGAACGCCCATTTGACTCAGGGCCACCATTGTGTTTTATCGTGGAGGATGGAAGGCTGAAAGAAACAATCGTTAGCACAAATAATGATTTTTTAAAAAAAATAAATTCTCAACCTAGATAAGGAGACATACATTGCCAGTAAATAATGACACAAACTGGCAATAAAAGTCAAGAGGATTATTGCATAGTCAGGGCTTCAGAAGGTTGTTGCCATTCAAGATGGTCTTTAAAAAAGCTCAGGATTTGGATGACTGTAGAGGATAAGGTAGGTAATTGATAATTAATGAGTACCTAATAAAGATCTCTCATTGTATTAGGAGCTTTAAATATATAGGCTCATTTAATCCTTTGGGGAGGGATTTTTTTTTTTTTTTTTAAGATTTTTTTTGTCAGAGAGAGAGCACAAGCAGGGGGAGCAGCAGAGGGAGAGGGAGAAGCAGGCTCCCGGCTGAGCAAGGAGCCCGATGTGGGGTTCGATCCCAGGACCCCAGGATCATGACCTGAGCTGAAGGCAGACACTTAACCGACTGAGCCACTCAGGCGTCCAGGGGAGGGAATTTTTTAAATTGAAAAATGTATTAAACATATGGAAGAGTATGTGAAACGTATGTGTAGTCAGAGAAAAATACCAATGTATTCACCATTCAGTTAAGAAGAACATTATCAGTATTTTTTAATTCTCCAGGTAACGCCTCCTCATTGCAGTCCTCTCTGAAGTATCAACCAGCCCAGCCTCTGTGTTAATTAGTCCCTTTCTTCAGTGTAGATGTCCCTTAAGCAAGCACAAACTCAGGTGTATAAGGAAAGGACAGTGTCGCCATCATTCTCAAGAGGAGAGCTTAATGGTCCAAGTTTGAATTCTTAATCCCCTGAATTGGAACAAAAGCTCTGTGTCAAGTGTGGCTTTGGAGTTGAGAGATTGCAGGGACTTTTGGAAAGTCGCTGGGAAGGTTGTGAGAGAGTTTGTGGGACATGGGATGTCGGGAGGACTGCAATGGGTCCAGCTGTTGGGAGCCTGAAAGTAGTGGGCTGTTCCATATTTTATTTTCACTTCTAAGATCACCCTGGCTTATGCCTAGCTCTCAGGTGCAGGCCACAGCAGGAGACTTCTCTGTGGTGAAATGGTCTACTGATTCAGAGATGAGGGAAGAACAGGAACTTTATCAGGGCATGATTAAGAAAAGCCAAATTTAGTTAGGAATCTGGTATTCTGTCCCTTGATGTGGTCTGTGAGGATCTTGATGATGACAGCCCTAAACATATCCATCTCTTGCATCTCACTACCCAGGTGTGGATGGATTGTCCTCAAAGACTCGCTACAGCTCTCATCTTGAGATCTCTGTTCTGTCCTCCTAGGAATTCCCTTTGCGTCCTCTGTGTTTAATCTTTATTTCTTGTTTTGGAGCTTCTCCTCTATTCGCTCTTTGAAGGTGCATAGCCGGTAAAATTTTTAAGATCTTGAATACCTAAATATGCCTTTATTTCGCCTTTAGACTTTATTGATAATTTGGCGGGTTATAGATTTTTAGGTTGGTATGGTTTCCCTTCAGAATTTTTAAGGCATTTGTCACTTGTTTCCTTGCTTCATACAGCTGTTATAAAGCTACCCAATTATTAAAAAAAAAAATCAGTTTTTGATCTTTTGAATTTGGCTTGTTATATTCTCTTTTGGATGCTTATAGAACCTTCTGTTTTTCTAGTGTTCCCAGTAATACTCGCAGCAGTTCTTCTCATCCGTTGTATTTTGGGGCCTTTTCAGTATGACAGCTGGTAGCCTTCAGTCCTGGAAAATCTTTCTTAAATGATCTTGCTGATGGTTTTCTTTCTCCATTCTCTGTCTTTCCCTTAGGAACTCCTTGTGTGATTTTCTGATTGGTCGTCCTAATTTTCTTATGTTTTCTCTCTCATTTTCAAACTATTTGCTAAGCAGTTTCCCAAATTTTATCCTCAAACCCTTCTATTGAGATTTAAAAAAATAAAAGTATGGTCTACACACAGTAAAGTGCACAATTGTAAATGTTTATTTCACTTAGTTTTGGCAATTGTATACACTTATGTAACCACCACCCAAAACAAAGTATAGAACATTTCCATCAACCTAGAAAGTTCCGGATGGCCCTTTTCCAGTCCTGTTTTTGATTTCTGCGGTCATCTCATCCTTTTTTTTTTTTTAAGTTCAGCGTGGGGCTTGCCCTCATGACACTGAGATTAAGACCTGGGCTGAGATCAAGAGTCAGATGCTTAACTGACTGAGCCACCCAGGCGCCCCAATTCTGCAGTCATCTTTTTAATAATCAAGAGCTCTTTTTTCTTTGAAATGTTACTTTAAAAAGAATCTTATTCATGTCTTGTAGATTAAAATGTTTATCAATCTGAGGACATTAATTACTTTTTAAGGTTTTTTTTCCTCTCTGTAAGTAATCTTTGTTTATTCTGCGTTGCTTTTGTTCCTGTCTACGCTAGAGGCTCTCCTCAGACATTGGTTTATCTTGGCTGGCTGTTTATGGTTAAACATGAGGAGAAGGCTGAGCATGCGTGTGGGACCTGTGAACTTTGAACTTCACTAAAGAGTGACTTGAATGGGCCATTAATTGGGGAGCCCCCAGTGTTAGTATCTTTAGGTGTGTTCTCTTGGGATAGTAACATTCTTCAGAAAACCATATTTCACTCTTGACCTGGAAGGTCAGAGAGTGGCCGCCAGCGTGTCTGGAGCCATGTGGGGAAGAGGGTGGAAGTTGCAGCATCCAAGCCCTAAGCATTCGATGTGTGTGCACAGTGCGTGTGTGCTGAAGGTCCTCTGGGCTTTGCCTGACCGCTCTAGTCCCAGGATCCTCTGTCTTATCCTCTCCAGAAAATAAACCTCTTGACCTGTGCAGCCCTAAAATGCAGTAGCCACTAACCACATGTTGCCATTTAAATTTAAATTAATAAACATTATATAAAATTAAGAAGTCAGTTCCTCATTTGCCCTGGTCGCATTTGAAGCTCTCAATAGCCTCATGTGAATAGGGGCTACCATACTGGGCAGAGCAGAGAGAACATTTCCATTTTTGCAGAGAATTTTATTGGACAGTGCTAGTCTAGACTTCTGCTGGGTGGAGTAGGCAAGAGAATTGTTTCTCAGACATCTCTCCCCAGCCTTCCTCTTCTACCCCAGGTGCTGCTGCTTCCAATTCCTGTGACTTGAGGCTTCTGTGATACACATTTATTTGGTTCTCAGCTTTTCCACTGTCTGCGTGGGATTAAATTCTCATGGGTTATCGAAGTTATGTTGCTACACATCTGTCTAATTACCAGCTTCCAAAAGTCATTTGCACATTTCTCCTCTCCTCTTCCCCTCCCTTATTTGTGGTTTTGGTCTTAAAGCAAAAAAAGGCTTTCCTATACCTGCTGTTTTACACACACACACACACACACACACACACACACACACACACACATTTTAGTTGGGTTTCAAGAGGGGATGAAATTGGACACTTGTGTTCAGTCAGACGTTTTCACGAGGAATCATAATTCATGCACTCTTCACAAACCTATACGGTATAGGCGTAGGTATTCTCATTTTACAGTGAAGAGAGGCAGGTAATATAATTGGCTCAAGGTCACATAGCCAATTAGTGGGTTTTGAACTTGGATCAGGTTTAGAAATCTGATATCTCTTTCATGGAATAGTATTATGCGTCATCTTGTACTCAGGAAAGACTCCTTCCCCCCTCCAACATACCCCAAGTTGCAATACTTTATAGTTGTGTTTTAAATATATTATTCCAGATATTTCTCCGTTATCCTTAAACCTATTTAAGAAAAGAGGTCAGTCCTGAGTAATGCCGTCTCAGAAAGGTTTTCTCTCCCCAGCTGTTCATTTCTACTTTGTTCCAAGACTTCATGACTTTGAAACTTTGTGTTGGCATTCTCTTCAGCAGTTCTTGAAGTGTTTAGAGTCAAAAAACATTCTGTTGTTTAACTTAAGCCTTTTATTCAAACTATCTGTGGTCAGTCTCATATATCATTGTCCCTATATTTGTCTTCGGTTGGACCCCACTTTCCATAAGGCAGTGAGTAATCCTGTTTATCTCTGAATCTCTTATCTGAGGTACAGGATTCCTAAATGTTTGTCGCTCTTTGGCTCAACATCATTTCTTATTTGGACCATTGCATTGCCTCCCAACTGCAGGTCTTTCTGCCCTCTAACTCCCTTTTGCCCAAGATGACCTATACAGATTGGTCTTTCTCAAATGCAATAGTCATTGACTTCCTCTAACCTTCACTGTAAACTCCTTTCTCCTCAACATGGCATTGAGGGTCGACCTTTCCCACCACTTTAGCCCCACCGCTGGCCCCACTGCCACACAAGTACTATACCACCCTGCCTTTCGTGGAAGGGTCTCTGCATGCTCTTGAATCTGTGCCCTTTACACATGCTTTTAGTTCTGCCTGAGTTGTGCTGTCTCTCTTTCCACCCGTTTCTTCTCCTGTTTCGTACCTATTATTTTCCTGCAAATCTCCACTCCAGGATACTCTCCCCTGTGAAACCGTGCCTGATCCACTCTTTTTTTTTTTTTTTTAAAGATTTTATTTATTTATTTGAGAGAGAGAGAGAGAATGAGAGATAGAGAGCACGAGAGGGAAGAGGGTCAGAGGGAGAAGCAGACTCTCCACTGAGCGGGGAGCCCGATGCGGGACTCGAGCCCGATGCGGGACTCGATCCCGGGACTCCAGGATCATGACCTGAGCCGAAGGCAGTCGCTTAACCAACTGAGCCACCCAGGCGCCCGTGATCCACTCTTAAATGGAGTTAGAGGAGTCTGCTTTTTGCTCCCACAGCACCACATTTCAGTATACTTCATCCACCCATCCATGTATCCATCCGTCCATCCTTGCATCCATCCATCCATCCATCCATCCATCCAGATGGGATCCTGTCATACATACTGTTCTGCGGCTGGCTTTTTCATGTTGTAACTGTTGACTGGTCAGTTCTCCCTTCTGGTTTGGAGGGATTTGGTTTTCATATACTAGCTTTTAGCATAGAAGCTGGCACATAGTAGGCACATGGATTATTATTTATTGAATCAAACTGAGCCCTAGTATTCAGTGAGTTTATGGCAATTGATTTCTTCTTTGTTGTCTTTGAATTCTGCCATCAATGTGGTGACCATAAATTCCACTTATGTCTATTTTCCCAGGATAATTATGAATAGCACCCCACTTTCACTCTTAAAAGTCTTTCAGTTTCGACACTAAACTGTATGGTCACCCACCAGTCATACACATCCAGGTGGAAACCCATTTTTTCTTTATTTTTCTTTAGTGGAGCAACTTAAAGAAATAGTTGGGATTGAGATTGCGTTTGGAATATTGAATTCTGTTTCTCTCCAACCAGCTAGAGAGGAAAGCCCCAAATTACACAATGGAAGAATCACCTTTGATGTACCTTCAAAGTCTAAATGTTTCATTTTCCAGAAGGACTGCTGATTCCTTCCAGAAGTACTTTTATAAGGAGCAGTTTACATTTCAGAAATGGATCTTTGCTTCCCTTTTCCTGATGCTAATGTTTAGATTTCAGTTGGTCTACTAGAAAATCCAAGAGCTTTTTGGATTCTTTTCCCATTGAGACCCCAGTGAGGTCCTGGATTGTGATGTACAGCCTGAATGGAAGCCAGCTGTCCTGAAGGCAAAGGGGACTCAATAGCTTTAGGTTAGTTGGTGGGTGTATTGAGAAGAGCTTGGGATTTAGGTTTGAGTCCTTGCTCTGCCACTTCCTAGCAGTATCACCTTGGGAAAGCTGTTTTAACCTCTTCAATAATGTGATGTGGGGATGGAAGTAATCCCATTTTAAAGGGTTTATGTGGAGATTGAGATCATGCATGCAGAGCAATTAGCACAACTAGTGGCATGATGGGTGCTTCGCAAATGTCAGTTTTTATTGTTATGATTATGACAATTATCTTTCCATAGGCTAATTCGGAAGATGTTTATGAGGGTGTTGGGGGAAGACTGAATAGGATTGGCTTTACAGCTTCCTGTTTGCACTGTGCAGGTCCTTAGCTGCTTGTCAGTACTATATTGCAGAGTGGAAAAAAGAAAATCAATAGAAAGAAATCATGTGGGTTGCCAAAGAGTGAAGAATGACAGATGTGTAGTTGCGGGTGGGTGGAGTATTATCCGCCTTGGAAGTCTACCTTGGAAGTCTTGGGTTGGATTGGGATTAGAAGGGCTGGATCTCAGAATCACCTGAAGAGTTTAAAATTTTTTCTTCTCTGGATTCCTGATCCAGTAGGTCCAGGGTATAGTATGGAAGAGTATATTTTTAAAAAGCTGCCGGGTGATTCTGATGTACAGCCGGGTTTGAGAATAACTAGATTAGGTGACTGTTTATTACCCAATCATTTCATAAAACATTTTCTAATAATCTGTTAATGTAGGGCAGGTGATGGCACAGTAATACTCATTTTAGGGTCAGAGAACAGAGACAGATTATTGTTAATGTAGTAAAATGGAGAGCCTGAATTCACTGAGTTAACTGAATTAAATTTTATGACACTTTTGAATTTAAGGTTGTCATGCATCTGTGTTGTTTTCATCCAGGGTCTTTGCCTATGTTTAGATTACTTGAAATGAAGTAACAAGGAAATTGTGATATCAAGAACAGTTAAAAAAAAATCCTCTTAGAACTACAAAATACTCAAACCCAGGTATGTTTGCATTTCAAGCATAAAGGAAGGTATTTTTTCCCCTATATTTGAAAATGTCTTCAATTTTTATCACTGATACTGGAAAAGAGAAAGAACTTAGATAGGTCCACATCACTGATATCTGGCTGTTCCAGGTCATTACTTAGTGGAAAGGTATTAAGGGTCAGTAAACCCTGGTGGAGTGTTTGCTCTGATATTTCTCTTTATAAACTTGAATTAGTTGCTTATCTAATCTCTTGGGCATGTGCTTTCTTTATCTATAAAAGGGGGTATTATTGGCCTTCTCTGTCCTTTATGTATCATTGTGGGGTATAATGAGGAAATTTATTCAATAGGAATGTAAAGCCCTGATGAGCTCACAGAGTGACCATATGTTCCTGTTTAGCTGGGATGTCCCTGGTTTATGCCTGTTATCAGGTGTCATGATTAATGGCACCTTCTTTAACTCTCAGGTGTCCCAGTTTGGATGATAAATTATTTGGTCACCCTGTCCTCATAACACCCAGCCATTGTTGACTCTTAGTCTGCACAGTGGGAGGGTTTTTGGCCATATTACTGTAGCCCCCATATCCCTCACCAAATAATCTAGCATTTCTCCTGGTAATTTTCTTCACTTTTAGGTCAATCTCATCTCTCTGACTAGATTGATCAGTGGATAAAAATGGTTTCTTTGTTTCTCCACTCTTGAATTATTTTCGAGATTTTTCATGTTTTAGCATTTTAGACACTTTAATTGCCCACTTCTGATGTGTCCTAAGGAAGTAATATCTAAGTGTAAGGAGAAGATAGAGGAATCAGGGGGGAAATGGCTTTGTGGAAAAATACTAAAAAACAAAGAGAAATACAGTTTTTAGGCTAGTGTCCTGATTTGATTTTTTGGAATATAAATGTCCTATGTTGATATTCCCAAGTGCAGCATAAATCTCTAAATAATTGGGAGAACTACAGAAGCTTCTGGAGATCAAATTTCAAATGCTCCCTCCCTCCTCAGGAGAATTTTGTTTTAGAGCTAAGACCAGAAAAGAATTTCCATTTCTTAAGTAACTGGTGCATTTTCTTTGCCCCTTTTGACAATGAAAATAATGTATTTCGTTGTTTCCCTTTTCTTTTTGACCCTTAGGAAACTAGGAGCCAAATCCATGGCTCATCTGTTTAGAAAGCTGCGGTTTGCAAATAACTTTCACTTCATCTTGACTTTTTATTCCATATTATAATATTATAACATATTATTTCAAATAACAGTGTTTCCTTGGGCCTGGGTTTTTATTTTTATTTTATTTATTTTTAAAGATTTTATTTATTTTAGAGAGACAGTGCAAGCAGGGAGAGAGGCAAAGGGGGAGGGAAAAGGAGAGGGAGAGAATTTCAAGCAGACTCTGCACTGAGTGCAGAGATTGACGTGGGACTCGATCCCACAGCCCCAAGATCATGACTCTGAGACAAACCAAGCGTCAGACAGTTAACTGACTGAGCCACCCAGGTGCCCTTATTTTTATTTTTGATATATTTTTGTCTTATTAAATACTTATAAACTGCCTTGGAATCTTGTGGGTTAAGTCAGAGGTTAAATAACAAATGTAAAGACAGCATATAGTTTCAACATTATTTTCATGGAACTGTTGAGAGTTGAGAAGGCCAAAGCTTTTGTGGCAAAGACCTGTATTACCTCTGAGTAATAACGAGTATACATTGATGCACCATCCTACCAAAGAAGCCATCTCCCTCCCACAAGAATAACGGCTAAATAAAATACATCACCTTTTATATGTTAGCCCTTGGACAAAGAATCAAAACTGGTATAGCACAGCATTAACTGAGGATAGATAAAGACTGAATCTTCAGAATACAACCTGGATGAGGATATGCTTTTCATGATAGTGTCTCTCCTCATCTCTCCCTCTGTATCTTTTAGTTTCTCTTTCAGTTTTCTCAACTTCATTGTTCCTATCCACTGTTCCTTCCTGGTCTTGTCTTCTCCCTCCCTTTCAATCCTAAAACCTTTAGGTTTTTTGTATTTGATCACCAGCCACTTTCCCTTCTGCATTGTCTTCTCCCCTCTGTGGAGCACTGTACCCGCATCTGATTTCAACCTTTTTGCCTCTGGGACCCCCTCTTCCTCATCACCTCAGACCAAGCGGTATGCATGTGCCATCTTGCTTATCAGGCAGCTCCCATGTGAAGTAGCCCCCTGCTAACCAGCTACCAGCTACCCTCAAACCAGGAAAAGAAAAAGACCATCAAATACCAAGATGTAACTTGGAGAAAAACAAATTAAAACATTAAATTTGATCGGAATACCTTACACTGCACTTCAGTAGTTTAATAATAGGAAGGAGAAAGAAAAACACGGCAGTAGCTAGCATAATGCTAGACAGCAGTAAAGCTCAGTTCTTGTGTCCTTTGTTCATTTATTCATTGGCTCAGTCATTCATTTGTTCACTCAGCAACCACTTATTCGTGTCTCCTATGTCACCAGTCATGATTCAGTGGTCTGGGCTTTTGATGAATAGAGCTTGGTGAAACCTGTGACCTCATCAGGGAATTTAATACTTGCTTGATTTTCGATCTGAAGAATTACACAACTTCACCTATACATAGAGGTTTACCTTAGTCCACTGGACTGCTGTGACAAAATACCAGAGACTTAAGGGGTTTATAAACAACAGAAATGTATTTCTCATAGTTCTGTAGATTGGAAGTCCAAGATCTCAGAGCGCCAGCACAGTCAGATGGGGGACCTCTTCAGGGTCACATGTTTCTCATTGTATCCTCACATTGCAGAAAGGGCTAGGGAGCTCTGGGGTATCTCTTTTATGAGAGCAGTAATACTAATCATAAGGGCTCCATCCTCATGGCCTGATCACCCCAAAGGCCCCACCTCCTGACACCATCACATTAGGTGTTAGTATTCCAATGTGACTTTTGGGGGGACACAAACATTCGGAACTAACAAGTTTATATTTACACTGAATGTTTATTTAAACAAGATGTGTATGTATGCCATGAACATACAGTATATTGTATTTCTGAAGACTTTTGGCATATGCTTCCATTTTAGCAAGCTTGGAATGAAGTGCAGCAATTTGAATGTCTGACTAAGATTATTTAAATGGAATTTTGCTAGTAAAAGGAGTAAAAACATTAATACTGGGAAAGATAGGAGCCTTAGCTACCTGCTTCTACTCTAAGGTCTTTGGGACCTTTTCCCTAATGCACTAATTTAAGCAAACATAATTAATATTTTCTTCTTCCACCTGCATAGTAAAACTTCTAATTGGACCAACTGGGAGGAATACTTGCCTGGATACGTTGAAAGCTTGAATAGGGGAATATATACAAAGGAATATAGAGGACGTGCAAGTGGTAGCTCAGTAGAAAGATCCTTATCATGTTAAAATTAATAAGGATACAGCCCAGTATACATGTCTTTTTGAGAGGATCACTACCATGAAAGTGAGGACCAAAAAAACTAGCCTTAATAAGGCTAAACTGGGCTTAATAGAAGTTCTATGTTTAAGGATTTGATAAAAAATTATTTGTGATTACAGTGAAGAATGTTTTAACCTGAGCCGTGCTGACTTGACCTCACTTTGCATTACCAATACTATTTAGAGATAAATGGACATTTTTAAAGAAATCTTCTGTTAAAGAGGTCAGTAGTCTCCCTTACTTCATCATTATTCTTTTTCTTTAGTTTCATTTTGGACAGATGGTGCAATGCTAAATACTTTTGAACATGTCTCCAGACCTAACCTGGGAAAATCTCATTTAGATGGGTTTAGGCTGATGGGAATAGCGTAGTAAGGATCCTGATACATTTCAGTCAGCGGATACACTTTGGTATGAGCTGAGGCTTCCTAGCTTTTTTGTGGGCTTACTGTCTGGTAGTAAAGGAATGTGTGCATTTCACTAGCATGTTTTTTTGCATTTGGAGGTAGCTCCTGTGTCTTCTCAGGGGCTCAATTTCATAAAATAGGGGAATCCTGGCATGTTAGGGCTGTGAGTACACTCCTAACATATTTGTATGGTTGTTTTTTTTTTAAAGATTTTATTTATTTATTTGACAGAGAGAGACACAGCGAGAGAGGGAACACAAGCAGGGGCAGTGGGAGAGGGAGAAGCAGGCTTCCCGCGGAGCAGGGAGCCCGATGCGGGGCTCGATGTGGGGCTCGATCCCAGGACCCTGGGACCATGACCTGAGCCAAAGGCAGATGCCCAACGACTGAGCCACCCAGGCGCCCGTTTGTATGCTTTTGTTGCACCTGAGGAACCTGAGGCTCAGAGAGGTAAAGAGATTTATTGTAGCAGAACCTGTAATGGGGCTGGCCCTCTTTATAAATAATTCTCCTTTGCTGCAGGTCTGACGAAGGCCCAGGGAGGTTTATTATGCTAGAAAAGTGTTATTCTTTTCCTTCAGAGCCCAGCCTTTTCATTTTCTAATAGCTATTCTTTAAGGACATCAGGAGGAATATGTCAGTGCATTTAGAGAGATATATGTATTATATCACTTAATTTCATAGAGGTACCCCCACGCCCGACCTCTGTCCTGATATTTTCAGTTCAGAATTGGGGTTAGGCTACAGCAGCCTCTGAACTGGTTCCATCCCCCATCATCACTTTTACTCTCTCAAACTGTTTACACTGCTTTACCACACAGACTCAATTTTAAAGGAATAACTGGAAAGTTTACTGTACTTTGGATCCCCACACATGCCTCTCCTTTGTATGCATTTCCCACTGCTTAGAGTAGAGGTTTGTTGGAAAGGCAGTTTTGAGTACGTGCATTTGAGAAAGAAAGGTGAAAGGGAAAAGAAAAACACATACAAGGATGAAAGATATCCTACGAATGTGGATCCCTGACTTTTGTCATTAACTTACTCTGTGAGTCCTGTCACCTCTCTGAGCCAATATTCATTTACTCATTAACTCTGGAGCATGTATTGTGTGTCAGAACATGGCAGGTACAACATAGAAAAAAGCTGACACAGCCTCTGCCTTCTTGATTGTTTGTGTTAAGGAGGTGGTCGCTGAGTAGTAAAGGTGGTGAGAAGTTGTTGGATGTGTGAATTACTTTGAAGCTAACACAGAATTGGTAATGGTTTGGATGTGGGATGTGAGAGAAAGAGCTATGGTCAAGGCTTACCTCTGGGTTTTCTTGCTTGAACGACGTGTTGAGTAGTGGTGGCATTTACTGAGATGTTGAACACTGAGGAGGAGAAGGGGAGTGGTTTGTGGTGTTTCAGGAATCAAGTGTCATTTTTTATATGGGCTTTAAATGCTTATTAAACTCCTAATTAGAGAGGTTGAAGAAGTAATTGAGTATTTGAGATGGAAGTTGAGAGGTAAGTTTGGAGATGGTCAGCATGTAAATCATGCAGCTGGGGGTGATTGCTGTGTTTGTGAGTGTGGTGAGAGAAAAGGTGTGAAGATAAGGTCTGAGACCTGGGGCCCACCCACAGTTTGGAGACAGGGAAATGGAGGAGGTGCCACCCTCTGAAAATGAGGGTGCTAGAACCTGACCTCTCTCTCTCTCTCAAAATTGTTATAGAGATTGTGTAAGATACTATACATGAACACACTGAAAATGTACTGCTTAATTGCATGAATAAACATAGGAGTAGGGGAAGTTACGTAGGGAAATCATTTTCCTACTTGACTTTTCTTCTGAAAATCTATTTGTTATGGGATTGGGTGAGGTGTGTGTGATTTTGGTATATAGCAGAGGATCGCAGTGTGTAGGTTACGTAACTGAGGGAAGAGGGGGGTGGGTATGGGGACGACGTTTGGAAGACTTTACAAGAGGTCTGTAACATGATTTATGCTTTAAATATGGTTATTTCTGTTTTTATAAGTTCAAGAAAATAAATTCACAGCCAAGGGATCATGAACTATTACCCTTAACAGGGTTATAATAGTAAAAAATATTTAACACTGATATCGACAGATGTAGAGGTATACTCATGCATAAAAATCATGTGTGTATACTCCATACGAACTGGATACAGCTGGAGTTGTCTGTTTTTGTGAACAGATATCTGCCTGAGTTCTCAGATCTTAGTAGGCTGTTTGAGCTTGGCATCATCTTGCTCTCTGCCTGCCCCCACCCCCTTCTCTATCATTTTCCCTTCAGTGGGAATGAGGCAGGGTTTCCTGAAAAGTGGGCTCTCTTCTGGGAAGACTCTGTGGCACGTTGCCAGTGTGTCGTATAACTTATACAGTCACATGGTGAAAGAGAAGACTTGCAAAAAAATGGGGGATAAAAACAGGAAAATCAAGTGGGTCAGAGGAGAAAGAAGCAAGGCCGAGGCAAATAAAGGCAGAGGTTCGTTTGGGGCAGATTTGGGGATAGGCACCTCCACCGTTCACTCAGTTACTGTTTGTTTTTTTTTGTTTTGTTTTGTTTTGTTTTGTTTTGTTTTGTTTTCCCCTTTCTCCTTGGGTTATTTTCTTTGTGCCCACCTGCTAAATCGGAATCACAAGGACCTTCCCCAGGTATTTGGGTTATTGAGTAATAGGGAAGTGTAACTTTTCCCAGGTGTTACCTTCCAGAATGCCTGCTGGAGATGACATTGCAAAAATGCCCCATTCCCCCTCACTTTTATGAGTGCCTTTTTTGTCTGACCTGATTAAATTGAAATCCTAGATTTTATTCCTATGCTTGTGTCTCTCCAGTTTTAGAACATGAGAGAGGACATGTGTGAAGAGAGACAGAGGGACAGAGAATATGAATATAAGGGGTTGATGGATGGATGGATGAATGAATGAGTGCCTTTTCTGAAGAATCTGGTATATTAAATTATCTGCCTAGGAAAGAAGGATGGATTTCTGAGATGGATACTCTTAGATAAACTTGTAGAATTTGGTAAGTGAAAGAGAGCATGGAGATCATCTGATTCAGATTTTTCCAAATGTATAGTCCATTAAAAAAGAAGTCCCTGGGTCAAATAATTTTGCAAAAGTTGGAGACTCATTACACTTATTAATGTATAAGACCAAGCGTTCTTGCTGTTAAAGATCCTGTTTAACTTTGCTTAGCTGGTGTTTCCCCAATTATTTCACTATGGGCCTCGACTTCTCCTTGCTTTCTGGGCAGTATGTGTATAAAACAATTACTATCATTGCACAGAAATACAAGGTTTCAGAAAACAGTTTGGGTAGATGATTTAGTGTAATCCTTACATTTATTTTGAGCTTGCTGCTTAACTTCTCTTGGTCTTCGTCCACATTTATAATATAAGTAAGAGTAGATTGAATGAATTAATAACTGATAGCATTCCTGGCTGTGACACTTTCTGGTTCAGGTAGATTCATTGACAAAACCAGCATTTAAAAAAATTATATCTGTTTCTGTATTAAAGAAATTTGTCTTTCTTGTTCTTCACTATAACCATAGCATCTAGTACAGTGCCTGACACATTGTAGCATCTCAGCATATATTATTTGTGTCAGCACACTCTGCCAGTTATGCCTTGGTGCTTTTGAGAAGAGATCTTATTCTTGCCCTCCAGGAACTTGTAGTCAAGTTGGTGACTTTCTAAGAGCATGGGATGTGAGAGGAGAGAGAGAGAACCTAAGTTAGATTTTGATTGTGATGATCTGTAGGATGTAGATATATTGGACGTGATTTCTGACCCTGAGTCAGTTGTGTGGACTAGAACATAAGTAGATCGTGTTACCATAACTTCCATGACAAAAGGTGTCATTTAGAGCTGTGGTCATGGTAGCAACTCCATAGTCCTTTTATCCCTCACAAGGACTTAATGATACTAGCAGCAGTAGGAGATAGGAGCTATTTATTTTTGAATTCTTGCAAACTTTTATTGTCATTTTCCACATTTTTTTCTTTACATTTCTAACGTGTTGCTTATACTTCCAGTCTCAGGTCGACAGAGATTGTTCATTCATTCATCTGTTTATTCCTTTATTTATTTAGGTATAATCGGCATATTTGTTTTAGGCGTACAGCATAATGATTTGAGATCTGTGTGTGTGTGTGTGTGTGTATAGTGAAATGATCACCACAATAGGTTAACATCCACCACCACACAGTTAAAAACTTTTTCTTAAAATGAGAACTTAAAATGAGATTTATTCTCTTAGCAACTTTAAATATACAGTATTGTTAACTGTAGTCACCATGCTGTATATTACATCCACAGTACTTATAACTGGAAATCTGTACCTTTTGACCACCTTCACTCATTTCACCTACCCCCCCCGCCTCCAACAACCACCAAAACCATCAGTCTGTTCTTTGTATTTTTGAGTACAGTTTTTGTTGTTGTTGTTGTTGTTCTTAGATTCCATGTATAAGTGAGATCATACAGTATTTATCTTTCTCTGATGTTTTTCACTTAACGTAATTCCCTCTGGAAACATTCATGTTGTCACAAAGGCATTCATTTCCCTCTTTCTTATGGCTGAATAATATTCCACTATATGCGTGTTTGAATATATATGTATATATCACATTTTCTTTATCCATTCATTAGTCAATAGACACTTATATCTTGGCTATTGTAAATAATGCTGCTATGAACATGTGGGGTGAAGATGCCTTTTTGAGTTAGTGTTTTTGTTTCCTTCTGATAAAAACCCAGAAGTGGAATTGCTGGATCATATGGTAGTTTTATTTTTAATTTTTTGAGGAACCTCCAAACTGTCTTCTATAGTGGCTATGCCACTTTATATTCCCACCAACAGTATACAAGGGTTTGCCTTTAGTCCACATCCTCGTCAACACATACTTCTCATCCTTTTGATAATAGCTCTCCTAACAGATGAGATAAGGTGATATCCCATTGTGGTTTTGATTTGCATTTCTCTGTTGAGTGATATTTAGTACCTTTTCACGTACCTTTTGGCCATCTGTATGTCTTCTTTGGAAAAATGTCTATTCAGAGCCTCTGTCCACTTCATAATTGGATTGGTTGGTATTTTGTTTTTTGTTTTTGTCTTTTGGGTTTTTTTGTTTTGTTTTTGTTTTTTGTTTGCTATTGAGTTGTATGAGTTTTGTTTATATTTTGGATATTAATCTCTTATCAGATACATGATTTGCAGATATTTCCTTCCATTCAGTAGGTTGCCTTTTCATTTTGTTGATGGTTTCCACTGCTGTGCAGAAGCCTTTTAGTTTGATGCAGTCCCACTTGTTTGGTTTTGTTTTTGTTGCCTTTGCTTTTGGTGTCAAATCCAAAAAACTCATCTCCCAGACTAATGTCACGGAGCTTACTGCCTATGTTTTCTTCTAGGAGTTTTATAGTTTCAGGTCTTATGTTTAAGTCTTTAATCCATTTTGAGTTGTTTTTTATGTGTGGTGTTAAGTGTGGTCCAGTTTCATTCTTTTACATGTGGTGGGGCAATGTAATTGTAAGTTAACAGAATATTTTAAAACTTTGCCTGTAGTTTTGGTTTACAATTTGTCATTCTTCTGTAACAGAAATCAACATTTGGTCCATACCTACTGTGACCTTGAGTTTTTCCACTTGTTGGTCCAATTGAATTGATTTGATGTACCCTATTTGACTTTATCATTTCCATCCTAGGCAACTCCCAGCACACTGAGAAATCTCAGAGTATATTTTTCCTTATGAGAAAGAAGAATTAGCTGTGAGCTCCTTCATGGGTACCATGGTGAGGGGAAGATTAAAAAATACAAAGTTGAATTGTTTTTCACAATTCAGTTAGGCATATAACTACACATTTAATGTTACAAAAGTTTAAAATGCAGACTGATATATTGTGTTCACAGACTAGGTGAGTACTTCTGGAGGGAAGTGAGGATGGTCAGGGAAGGCATCCTAGAAAAGGAAATGTTTAAGGATTCCTTCCACAAGTAATTATTGACTGTCTGCTATACACTAGGTACCGTTGTTTGGTGCTACACCTAGCCTGATAACAGCTACAGTCCCTGCTCTCAGGGAGCTCACAGACAGTGGAGAAGACACGATTCTCTAGACAGTTACAGAACAGGATTATAAATGCTGCTGTAAAGGTAAGCATAGGATGCTGTGATGATGCCTTGACCTGACAGATGGGTCCAGTCAGGGAAGCCTGCCTGCATAACTTCAGCACAGCTGGAGTCCAGGTACAAATGGTGGTAAGCCATAGAAGGTTAGATCACAAGTGGCCTCGAAGGCTATCTTTCCTAAGAGAGTAGGAAAGAGGAAGCATAAGGTTTTTAGATTTGCAGTTTAGAAATATGACTGGCTACATTATGGAGACAGGAATAGAGGAAATGAGAAGGACGGTGGGAACTTTTCAGGAGACTGTTGCCCTAATTTGAGGAAGAAATCATAGAATGATGGAGAGAAGTGGAGGAAGACAAAGCAGTTAACAATGAGTGGGGCTTACCAGTTGGACGTGTAAGCAGCCTGTGAGTCCCAGGACCTCTGTCCGCCACACTGCTATCCCATCCATCTCAGTCTGACCTCAGCCTACACCTCAGTCTTGTCTCCTGCCTCTGCGTGAACGTGGATGAGTCTTCTGCCAACTGCCCCCAGTGGAGGCTTGCTGATTTTCTGCCTGCTGCCTGGGATCACACCTTTATCTTCACCTGGAATGGAGCACACTTCTCTTTACCTGTCCAGATCTCTGACTTATGAGGCCTGTGGAATCATTCTGTGCTAGAATGATCTCTTTCTCCTCTGAAGTCATAGTATTTAGTATCTCTGTCACTCATTAGCAAATAATTACATTTTGCCTTGTCACATCTCTTAATTGCTTTTGGTCATTAGTAACCTCTGAACTGTTTTAAAATTACAGCAGGCAGAGTGACGTATTTTTGATGGCCTAAATAGTGGACTAGGAATCAGCTCTCCTGATCCGAGTCCCAACCCCCAACTCCCTATGTAACCTGAGGGAATTATTTCCACCCCCCACCCCTGATTTGAGTAGTAACACATAGTTGTCATAGAATACTTGGAAAATGTTAAAAAGCGTGCAAAATGAACTAATCCTAAATCCACAAGCACCTGAAATAATCACTGTTAACACAAGTAATTTTTTTTCCCATGCTCTTACCTGCTTTTATTTATTTATTTATTTTCATTATTATGTTCTTATTGTGTCCTTCCCGTCCTCCATCTTTTTTCTCTCTCTAGGAATGTATGCATGTGTCTTTGCAACATAGCTGGGCCTATCCTCTACATGCTATGTGTAACCTGCTTTTTTCATTAATATATTGTGGGGTTGCTGAATCAAAACATGAGGATTTTTAAATACAGATTGACATGTGGGGCCAAATTGTCCTCAAGGAAGGTTGCACCAAGAACTGAATAGTGGTTATCTCTGGGAAATAGAGGGAGGAACTTTTGCTTTTCAGTGATATCTGTCTGTATCGTTGAATGTATATTTTTATTAACATGAGTCCAAATAACTTTTATAGTTTGAACATGACAGTAATTTATATATCTATTTAATCCAGGCTTGAATTTGCATTTAAAAACAACTACATGACCTTTACTGATTAGATGGATAAAAAATGGCATCCTGTTATTTTAATTTGACTATTGGTAAAATATGACCCTTTCACCATGATCATTTGTCATTTTTTCTTTAGACCTTTCACGAGTCACTTAGTATCTGTAGGCCTTAGTTTGCTTATGAGTAAAATAAGAGGAATGATATTTAAACTTATTGTGAGGATTAATGGACATCATGTATGGAAGATACTTTGTAAGCTGTAAAAAGTATATAATTATATTTATTGATTGTGTGTTTATTGACTTTGTATTGATTTTGATTAGTTAATGGTTATGAACAGTTAGGCCAACTTTGCTTTTTATGCATTCGTTGGGAGAAAGGCTAAAAAGGCAGAGGTTCCTTCACTGATATTTATTTTCATGCCATGTAGGATTCATGAGATTTGGCATCTCAGGACCAGGTTTGTGCTACATTTCTACTACTTATTAGCTATGTGTACAGGTGTAATAATGCATTGGACAAACACATTTCTTTTGGCCAAGGCCAGAAATGTTCAGGGAACACCTGGCTGGACACACATCATCTGTGAGCTGATAAAACATTCATGCAAGCTCATGAAGACTATCTGTTTAAATGGATGATAGTACAAGGAACCTGGTTTATGCAAATTCCACTAACAGGATCCCCCCCGCCCCATTCCACCCCTCATAGTTTTGTGAAATGAAAATTGGTCAAAATCATGATTCTGAGGCCTAAGAAGGTCTGATATGGTCTTCTGAATTATCAAAGGCAGATTAATTTCCATTTGACATGGTTTTTGTGAATTCTATATTTAGCTCTCTGGAAACATGGGTACGTTGTTTGTCATTATCAAAAACACTGAATTCTGGGTAATAGGGAAACAGGTCTGCGTAAACAACTCCACTGAGTAATAGATGACCTCCCGGCCTCGTATTTCTGACACTGTGTTCCCTTTCATCCAAGGACAAGATGTTACAAAAATAATTCAGAGTGACTCCCAAGGGTAGTGCTATGAACTCCTCCCTTGGACTGTACCCTGGAGGAGGGTGAATCACCACAGCAGAATGTTGATTCCCCCAGTGCTGTTAGTAAATGTCCCAGCCAGGCACTTCAGCCGTGAGGACACAAGCAATGGGAAAGTTTTTTTCTGACTCATTCACAATGTAATTCGCAGAAGAAAACCTCTAGCTTCTTTTTTTTTTTTTTAAAGTTGTGTGCGTGTGCCCGTAGTAAGATGAGGTAGAGCATGAATCTCCCAAATGAATATTCAAACTAGCTCTTACCAGTAACAGTGTTTGGGACTATTTTGTCTGCTAGTTTTTATTGTCCTGGATGTTCAAACTAAGGGAAGAGGGATGGGGAGTCTCAGTGTCCAGTCCTATACATCCATGAAGGACTGGTTGATTTATTTCAAGTAGTTTAAAATAAGGATATTACTTTTCCACAATGAATTTCAGGTGTCCGTGTGCCCTTTTTCATCACTTCTTGTGTCTGAGACACTCCTCCCTGCCCAACACAGAACACATTCACATACCAGGGGACTTTCTTGCTTCAGAGGAATTCATCTGAATCTGGGGATTTGAGTTCTTCTTGGGCATCCTCTCCTCATAGGAAAGTCCAGACTCTTTAGTTGGCATTTGTGGTCCACTGTAAATCAACCTCAGCTTTCTTCCTTTCCTCATTTCTTTCTGTTCTACACGGACTTTCTGTTTAGTCTCCCAAGAAAGACTCCCCCCTTTCCTTCTTTTGCTGTTTCTTCATGTTTCTGTTATTTGGAATGTTCCCCTCAGTCAGCTCCTATTCTTTTTTTATTTTTTTTTATTTTTAAAGCAGAACTTTTATTTATTTAGTTAATATATAATGTATTATTTGTTTCAGGGGTACAGGTCTGTGATTCCTCAGTCTTACATGATTCACAGCGCTCACCATAGCACATACCCTCCCCAAAGTCCATCACCCAGCCACCGCATCCCTCCAGCCCCCTCCACTCCAGCAACCCTCAGTTTGCTTCCTGAAATTAAGACTCTCTTACTGTTTGTTTCCTTCTCTGGTTTTGTCTTGTTTCATTTTTCCCTCCCTTCCCCTATGATCCTCTGCCTTATTTCTCAAATTCCTCATATCAGTGAGATCATATGATACTTGTCTTTCTCTGATTGACTTGTTTCACTTAGCATAATACCCTCTAGTTCCATCCACGTCGTTGCAAAAGGCAAGATTTTGGAGTTTTTTGGTGGCTGCATAATATTCCATTGTGTATATATACCACATCTTCTTTATCCATTCATCTGTCGATGGACATCTTGGCTCTTTCCATAGTTTGGCTATTGTAGACATTGCTGCTATAAACATTAGGGTGCACATGCCCCTTGGATCCCTACATTTGTATCTTTGGGGTAAATACCCAGTAGTGTAACTGCTAGTTCGTAGGGTAGCTCTATTTTCAACTTTTTGAGGAACCGCCATACTTTTTTCCAGAGTGGTTGCACCAGCTTGCACTCCCACCAACAGTGTAGGAGGGTTCCCCTTTCTCCACATCCTCGCCAACATCTGTCGTTTCCTGACTTGTTCATTTTAGCCATTCTGACTGGTGTGAGGTGGTATCTCATTGAGGTTTTGATTTGGATTTCCCTGATGCCAAGTGATGTTGAGCCCTTTTTCATGTGTCTATTGGCCGTTTGGATGTCTTCTTTGCAGAAATGTCTGTTCATGTCTTCTGCCCATTTCTTGATTGGATTATTTGTTCTCTGGGTGTTGAGTTTGATAAGTTCTTTATAGATTTTGGTTACTAGCCCTTTATCTGATATGTCAAATATCTTCTCCCATTCCTTCGGTTGTCTTTGGTTTTGTTGACTGTTTCCTTTGCTGTGCAAAAGATTTTTATCTTGATGAAGTCCCAGTAGTTCATTTTTGCTCTTCCCTTGCCTTGGATGATGTGTCTAGGAAGAAGTTGCTGCCGCTGAGGTCGAAGAGGTTGCTGCCTGTGTTCTCCTCAAGAATTTTGATGGTTTCCTGTCTCACATTGAGGTCTTTCATCCTTTTGAGTCTATTTTTGTGTGTGGTGTAAGGTCCTGTTCTCATCCTATTTGTATCTCCCCATCCTGAAAGGCCCAGTTCAAATGCCACCTTCTCCATAATCATCATACTATTACATGTCTACTGTGGGCCAGTTGTTCACAAGACCTATATGTATTATTTCTCACAGACTTCATTATTTATTTTTTAAAGATTTTATTTATTTGAGAGAGAGAGAGATCACAGAGGCAGAGGGAGAGGGAGAGGGAGAAGCAGACTCACTGCTCAGCAGAGAGCCCGATGCGGGGCTCGATCCCAGGACCCTGAGATCATGACCTGAATTGAAGGCAGACGCTTAACCAGCTGAGTCACCCAGGTACCCCTCTCACAGAGTTTAAAACAGTCCTGAAAAATAATTACTCTTATCCTTATTTTCAAATGAGAAAACAATCACAGAAAATTAAAAAGTAACTTGAACCCAGCTACTAAGTGGCAGAGCCACTGTTCTGGTTCTAGTCTTCTTGACCTAAATGTTTGACTCCACATGCTAGTTTTCCACAAAGCCTTCTGGATTGGACTAACTACATCAGCCCCCTTCACACCTTCTGTGAACGTGCTCTTTTGCCTTGGTTGGGTATGTCTTGTGTTTGGCAATTAATCATGTGTTATTACCTTGTCACATTCTTCTTTGATGATATATCTTTTTTTTTTTAATTTTTTAAAGTTTTTTTTTTTTCTTAAAGATTTTGTTTATTTGACAGAGAGACAGCAAGAGAGGGAACACAAGCAGGGGGAGTGGGAGAGGGAGAAGCAGGCTTCCCACCGAGTAGGGAGCCCGACGCAGGGCTCGATCCCAGGACCCTGGAATCATGACCTGAGCCAAAGGCAGATGCTTAACGACTAAACCACCCAAGCGCCCCAGTGATAAATCTTTTCTTGCACTCTTTTCTTTCCACACACCTGTATATCATAGGCTTTTCATGATGAGTTTTGTTTGTTTATAATGACTACATGAATGATGTCTAGGAGTGGGTTATTTCTCATAGTTGTTATTATGTTTGTATTTTTCTGTTTAGTCCAATTAGTCGTCAACATCCTATCATAATATTTGTCTCTATAATAGTTTTAGCAGGTTATCCTCCCCTCTCTACATATTTATTCCCTTGAAAGGAGAGATACAAGAAGCTCCATAGTTGGAGTCTGTACTGCTCTCCCCCTGCTTTCCAGCAGGAAAATTAAATGAAATGAATGGGGGTGCCTGGGTGACTCAGTTAGGCATCTGACTCTTGGTTTCAGCTGGGGTCATGATCTCAGGGTTGTGGGGTCAAGACCCCTGTCAGGCACTGGGCTCAATGGGGAGTCTGTTGGGGATTCCTTCCCTCTGCCTCTCCCCATGCCCATGCTCTGTGTCTCTCTCTCAAGTAAATAAATCTTTTAAATTATTATTTTTTTTAAGATTCTATTAGAGAGAGAGAGCACGAGCACAAGCAGGGGGAGGGGTAGAGGGAGAAGCAGATTCCCTGCTGAGCAGGGAACCTGACACAGCACCTGATCCCAGGACCCCGTGGGATCATGACTCGAGCCAAAGGCAGATGCCCAACCAACTGAACCACCCAGGCATCCCAATAAAGAGATCTTTAAAAAAAAAAATAATAAATAAATGTAATGAATGATGACCAGGCATTGCCACTAAATAGTTTGCATTGAGATGGATGACAGTTTGGTTAAATTCAAGTGTTGTCTGTAAGACAAAGGCTATTTGATAAAAGAATTATGAATAGAGTCATGCTGTGGATGTGTTTGGGACAGGGTGCAAAAAACGTTTCATTGAGTTTTGCAGAATATAAAGTGAGCATTTATCTTAAGAAAAGGCAGCTGTATCTGTTTACCTTTTTCAGTTTATGTAGGGAAATATAATTAAAGTTGATACAAAGGACTCCTAATCAAATCCATGGTATATACCACCTATCATCTAAACCTTCAAGACCTGTGTTAACTCCCACTCCCCAAAAATTCCCATTGGTGGCCATACACTGAACTCTTCTGTCCATTCATAATGGTTGTCTACACGAAATATATGGAAAATTTTGCATAGATGAGAAATAAACAGAGTGGATTTTGAGCTCTTTCGGTTCCTGCAAAGCATAAACTTTACTGTGATTGTAAAGTTAGAAACTGGGGATTATGAGAATAAATCAGGGTTTTTAAGAATAGTGGTTATTGGCAAAATTTAAAGCATGGATCCTTCTGTGCTCTGTGGATATATTTTCTGTGTTTTCTCAATCTCTGGCATCATTTATATAGGTTTTGAAGGTAACCAACTGAAGAGCTTTCTGGGAGAAGAAACTATATTGTGAAACAAAGACTATGAGTGTGGCATTGTACAGTGGATCTCAGTGTGGCTGTTTGGGATATGCTAACAGTGTGGGAAAAGAGGAATGATCTTCTGGGAGTCAGAAATTTCAGATGAAATACATTTCAGTGTTTTATGTTCAACTGGGGAAGGTATACACATTGAATATAAACTCTTGATTTTTTTTTAAGAGACTTTTTTTTTTAAAGATTTTATTTATTTATTTGAGAGAGAGAATGAGAGATAGAAAGCACGAGAGAGAAGAGGGTCAGAGGGAGAAGCAGACTCCCTGCTGAGAAGGAAGCCCGATGTGGGACTCGATCCCAGGACTCCAGGATCATGACCTGAGCCGAAGGCAGTCGCTTAACTAACTGAGCCACCCAGGCGCCCTAAACTCTTGATTTTGACTCAGGTCATGATCTTGGGGTCAAGGGATCGAGCCCCACATTGGGCTCCACACTTAGTGGGGAGTCTGCTTGATGATTGATTCTCTCCCTCTCCCTCTGCCCCTCCCCACCTTTGTGTGTGCTCTCTCACTCTCTTGCTCTCAAATCTTTTTATTTTTTTTAAAAGTTTTATTTATTTATCTGACAGAAAGACAGCGGGAGAGGGATCACAAGCAGGGGGAATGGGAGAGGGAGAAGCAGGCTTCTCACCAAGCAGGGAGCCCAAGGTGGGGCTCGATCCCAGGACCCTGGGATTATGACCTGAACTGAAGGCAGATGCTTAATGACTGAGCCACCCAGGTGCCCCTCAAATAAATCTTTTTAAAAAAGACAATATAAACAGTGAATATAAAGTAAGTATTGTTGGTAATCTTGTAGAGTCCTTTAAACCAGTGTTTTTCAAATTGGTTTGTTATTCATTAGTGGACTCTGAAATCTGTTTTGAGGGTCTTGTTTAGCATTTTAAAAATGTATTAAATAGAAGAAAATAGTGAATAGAAAATAGAATGAATTGTGTTTAGTAAGGCTATCTTTCTGTGAAACTAATTTTTTGTCACACACACGTATATACACAAATATGCTATAAAATACATTTTTTTACTGTGGATCATAGTCAAAAAGGTTTGGAAAGATGTTGTAAAGCATGGCTGTCAGCACATGTTCCTAGGATATCAGATAGTGATGTGTAACCCTTACTAGATTCTCAGCTGAACTGGGACAGACCAGGCAGGTGAATAAGGGGTGGCTCAGTGCTCTGGAGTGTTGACCTAGTGATCAAGTCTGCTGCCTTGATGAGGACAAAGTGTATTTATTACTCATTGTACACATATGGTCCACTGAAGAGCTCTGCCTGCAGTTTAACATTGGAGACTTGGTTGGCAGACTAAAAACCAATTATAGTTTCTAGGTTGAGGAGTTGAGGAGAGGTGTAGGGGACCTTTTTTTTTTTTTTTTGGGAGATTTCTAATTTTTCTCCCCTAACTTCACCTATCTTTTGAGGTAATAGCTCACGTTCTTTGAGAGTATAGACTGGACTGGACATTTGCCATTTGGAGGATTGTCTAGCTTTGAACTCCCTTCATTTCTAGAGTGATCATGTGTTGTTGCTGTGGAAGTTGAAGGAAATTGCAGACACATGACTGGATGAACTCGATGCAGCCTCTTGGATCCCTGTGTCACAGGAGTTTGAATCTGGAGGGAATGGTGCAAACACGTGGGGGTGGGATGGGGCTTGAGATCATTCATGGAAGCAGCAGAGCCAGGAGTCCAGTTGTGGTAATGGCTAGTGATCAGTGGTAGCCCTGCTAGAATGGTGTCCTGATAAGACTGTTCCTGTGTTCTTTATCTTTCTCTTAATTCATTTTTATCCTAAGGTATGTGGAACTGGTTTCTGTTGTTTGCACCCAAGAACTCTGAGTGGTTAAAGAATTATAGGAAAAATGTTAGATGGGTTTTTGCCCTAAAAGAGCTTAGTACATAACAGAGAGAGGGGGTAGGTTAATATGCAATAGACACACAAATAAGTTAGTGAAAGTTAGCAAGGGGTGGGAGGAGTCAGGTTGTTTCCTGTATATTCTATTAAATTATGGTTACCCTCATACTTTGTCAGATGCAGCGTCAGCAAGAGGTTGTTGAAGCATGTCATCTTGGAAATACAAATTGATGAAAAATTAGCTGTGTTAGGGTGTGGCATAATATGGTTTCAAACCTCCTATTCTTTAAGGAACATTGGAGGTCATGTAGTGTTTTTTTTTATTAGACAGTATTTCAGCTCAGAAAGCTTTAGAGGCTTGCTTAAGACCAGGCAGGTCCTGGCAGAACCGGGCTGGAACCAGGGCTCCTTCTATGGGTGGTTTCTCCTGTTGCCCACAGGAGGAAGCTGGCACACACAGACCCTGTCCTCAGTCAGACCCTCCCTCACCTTTCCACACTGTTTCCCTCTTTCCTACATGGTCCCTCCTTCTTACACATCCATCCCTGTGATTTTCTTTGCACCTGGCTCTTTTCCACTGCACCCTTCTTTTTTGTCTCTTAAAATTTCTGTCTTCCTCAAAGCTGGGAACAGGTTCCACTCTCCCTGATCACTTCACAGCCCTCTCTTCTTGACTCTTGCTGTTCCTACTGCCCACCTCTCTGCACCCCTCCACATTGCGTCTGGGGGTCCCCCATGTACCTGTTGACCTTGTCAGCTGTTAGTAGACGGTATGGTTTTTGGTGGGCTCAGATTTTAACTGGGGTGCTTCCTTGGAGTCTAGCAAAGCCCCGTGCCTTGACCAAGGAAATGTGGCAAAGTGAGAAAGGGCAGCGAATCTGGAGGCCGAGAAATGGGTTTGAGCCCCGTCTTGCCCCTCACTGGCTATTTGACTGTGGGAATGTCTGAACCTGAATCTTCTCATCTGTGAAAGGGGCTGTGAGACTTAAATGTGGTTATAGATGTGAAAGCCCTTTTTAAGCTATAAAGTACCGTACAAGTGCAAGGTTTTATTGCGATGGTACAGGTGCTTAATATGTATTTTAGGGATGAATGATTGAAAAGCACATAAGGTGAAGACAAGCCATTCTCCCTACCATGTTTGGAGTGTCTCCTGCCACCATATTCTTGACCCCTATATTCTATGTTTTCTAATAACATTATAGATGTATTAGTGGTAAAAGAAGAAAAGAAAAGGGGGCGCCTGGGTGGCTCAGTCTTTAAGCGTCTGCCTTCGGCTCAGGTCGTGATCCCAGGGTCCTGGGATCGAGCCCCGCATCGGGCTCCCTGCTCAGCAGGAAGTCTGCTTCTCCCTCTCCCACTCCCCCTTGCTTGTGTTCCTTCTCTCGCTGTGTCTTTCTCTGTCAGACAAATAAATAAAATCTTTAAAAAAAAAAAAGAAAAGAAAAGTAGCAGAGCATCTTCATACGATGTGGCTTTTAGGAAAATACTTATTGACTTTAATTAGGCAGAGTACTATATTTGCTTTGATCAGAAATTGTCTCTCAGGGTAAGCAGGCTCATTGGGAGCAGTGCAAAGAGCCCTGACCCATCGAGTTGGCATTGATTGTTTGAGCATCCCTAGAAGTTTATTGTAAATGAAGCAGCACTTACGGTTCTCTGGTATTCCTGGAATTGCTGCTATAGTTAGAAGTGAGTTATTCTGTGTGGCAGGACTGGCATATAGAAAAGCCATAATTCTGACTTGCTGACAGGAAAAAATAGCAGATTTTGTACTTATATTATGTCGTCCTTTTGGCTGGAATCCATCAGCTCTGCACAGTATTTTGTGATGCTTTCACTAGAGCACTTAGTTTCAGCAAGGCAGGGGGTACTGGGAGCAACTGATACAAGTCACTTCCAAAGTTCCTGTGGGTGCCAAGTCCCTAGTGATGAGACTGGAAGGGAAGCAGAGATGCTTTTCCTGGCTTGGTGTGTGTCTTAGGCCTCAAGGAGGTTCAGTGTGTGCGTGGGTTGGGCCTGGGCGCTTCAATGATTTTTTTTTTTTTTAATGACAGTTCTTTCAGTCTCTGGAGGGAAAGCCTTGGAATGAGTTTAGTTTCCTAGGTGGATGTTAGGCTGTGAGAAATACTAAAAAAGTCAGAGAAGACAGTGATGTGAGTGATGGGGGCATTTTAAAGCAGGTTTTACCCGCTGTGGAAGGGGCGGGGTCCTTGGAATCAGGAGTCCTGTGTTTGACTTCCGGCACTCCCACTGATTGGCCTCAGACCTCCCTGCTTTTTTATGAGAATTAAGTGCAAAGTACCCAGCTCCTCACATGAGATGTTGCAGATGCTCTGTATAGACTGGAGTTCCCTCTCCTTGAGTGGAACTGTGTTCCATCAAGATGTGATCAGTTTAACAGAAGTTATGGGCAGAATATGAATGCTTGCTGCCTGCTAAACTCTGCATCAGGCACTTTATGTGCATTAACTCACTTAACCCTTAACAGCTTTGTGAGATAAATGCCATTTTTACCCCCCTCCCCTTTATAACTGAGAACATTGAGGTTTAAGGATGTTAAGTAGCTTGCCTAAAATTATAATAGCTAGTAGGTGGGGAAGGTAGGATTCACACCCAAGTCAGGATGACTCCAGCTCACTCTCTTCACTGCTCTGCTAGATTTATGAAATGGAACTCGATTTATGGCCAGACTTTTTTTCCGAATCTCTCTGTATTCTTCTCTTTTTTTTTTTAAAGATTTTATTTATTTATTTGAGAGAGAGAGAATGACAGAGAGCATGAGAGGGAAGAGGGTCAGAGGGAGAAGCAGACTCCCTGCTGAGCAGGGAGCCCGATGCGGGACTCGATCCCGGGACTCCGGGATCATGACCCGAGCCGAAGGCAGTCGCTTAACCAACTGAGCCACCCAGGCGCCCTGTATTCTTCTCTTTAAACAAGTTCACAGCCCACTTAAGTCCTTTGTCATAAAGCCTACAATATATTGCTTTAGCACTTAACACCTTTCTGAGCACTTTCACATCAACAACCCCATTTGAAAAAGGCATTGTAGGAGCTTGAAGACTTTTTGAAAGATCTTTCTGATTCTTTAGGCAGGATGTTTCCTCTTAGGTTAAGGGATGAGGAAACAGTCTCAGATTAAAATGATTTGCTCAGGGTCACACTTGCTAGTTGTGTATTGAGTCAGTAATGTTGCTTTCTTTGTTACCTTCATCTTTCCTTTAACAACTACAGTTGATCCTTAAACAACACAAGTTTGAATTGCATGGTCCACTTATACACTTTTTTTTTTTAATACAGTACAGTGCTGTAAATGTATTTTCTTTCCCTTATGATTTTCTTAATAACATTTTCTTTATTTGACTTTATTATAGGAATACAGTATGTGATATATATAACATACAAATATGTGTTTATTGACTATTTGTGTCAACAGTAGGCTATTAGTTAAATTGGGGGGGAATCAAAAGTTATATGCTGATTTTTGACGGCGCGGGTGCTAGTACCCTCAACCTTCGTGTTGTTCAAGATTCAACTACATTTAACTACTTGTTGATGACCTAACACATGCTGGTGATTAGCACTAAACAAAAGAGACAAAAGTCCCTGCCCTCGTGGAACTTGTAATTGTTACATTAGGTTTCCTCGCCCACCTTAGGACTTGCCTGCTGAAATAATTTTTTAAGGTCTAAATTTAGTCTTAAAATTTTTAAGCAGCTGATTTCAGGAAATATTTCTAAATTACATATTTTTCTTTTCAATTGTTCTGGGTTCTTTAACTTACCAACATTTTGTATTTTCTACTTCAGAAATGAGAAGCTTTGATTCCTTTAAGGTGTACATAAAGTAACTCACTGTGTGTGTGTGATAGTTTCTTTAGTAAAAAGAACCAGATATCCCAAGTGTTGTAGTCTGACTCTTGTCATTGATTTTTTTTTAAAGGTTTTATTATTTAGTTATTTGACAGAGAGAGACACAGCGAGAGAGGGAACACAAGCAGGGGGAATGGGAGAGGGAGAAGCAGGGTTCCCGCCGAGCAGGGAGCCCAATGTAGGGGTTGATCCCAGGACCCTGGGACCATGACCTGAGCCGAAGGCAGATGCTTAACGACTGACCACCCAGGCGCCCCCTTGTCATTGATTTTAACCATCATCCAGTCTGTTCTTATCATGTAAATCCGACAGACAGTGGCCTTTGGCCAAAAGCCGTCCTATTCTGATCATACTTAGGAATATTAACATGGTCTCTTCACTATTCAAAGTTTATCTATTCTTCCCTTTTATAGATACCTGTATTTCAGAAGATGTCCTTGACAATGTTAGAGGGCTTCCACATCTTCAGACAGTAGATTTCTAGGAGTTTAACATCTTGGAAAATAGTTGTGATATTCCTCTGTTGCAGCTAGGCTCTGTTCAGACCCACAGAGTTGTGTTTTGTTTCTGTTACTTCTCCCTCATTCAGGAAATATCAGATATACTTGTCTCCTATATGAGACTTTGTAAACCAGTGAATTATGAGACTCTATAAGATTTCCCTGATTTTTTTTTTAATGAAAAGTAGCATCTACAAGATTGAGCCACGAAAGCTGTCCTCTTCTCATTGAAACAAAGGCAGTTTTTTTTTTCAAAAACTTGAAATTTTGTAAGTAAGTTAGTTTGGAAGAATTCACTGCTATCATCAAAAAGCTTTTGATTACTCACTTTTATTCTTCCCATTTTCTGAGCTTCTTTGTATTCATTTGCGTTGGGAATGGGTCCCAGTGAATCATATTATTTTTAAAGGGTATTGTGCAATTCCTACTGGTCAATTTTTTGAGCATTAAAGATTTTCTTTTTGTATCTGTAACAAGAAAATTGAATTGATTTCTTGGAATTATCCAGAGTATTTGTAAACTGATCTTGCTCTTTTCCTACCTGTTCTTAAAATAGAGAGCATCTTGCTTGGTATATATGGAAAGGAATGTTATTTGAATGAAGCTTTTGCACAAAGTTTCTAACAGCAAAAACTCTTCTCATCCTGAATGAGGACAGATGTCATTTCATATAAAGTGGATCAGCGATCCTAGATTTAAGTACTTAGAACAGTATCTAGCATGTCTTTTAAGTGCTTTATGGGTGTTTTTACATTTTTTTTGTTTTTACATTTTTAATCATTAGAGTGTCAGTTTTTTGAGAGCAGAGATTTTGTTACTGAATCGGCATATAAAAACATCATAGTAAATGCATATTGTCTAGAAATTCTGTTACTGATCTGTTTTTCCAAAGAGTTTAACCTCTAGGCTAGCACCACAAATCAATACCATTTTATTGTCCTGTCCAGTAACACTGGAAGTCAGTTTGAAAATTAGGTATGCTGTGATTTTAACATAGTGTGGCTTGAAGTAGAGAAGGATTAATGGAAAAACCAAGCTCTCCTTTGCTACAGGTTTTCATAGAATCCTAGTTCTAGAAAAACCTTGGTAATTTTCGGCTGATCCTCAAATCTTAGATGAGGCTCAGTAACCCTGTGACTCCTGAGTTCAAGTAATAATATGTGATCTGATGGTGCATTTTAAAATCCTTTGTGAGTTCTAAAAGGATTTATGCTGTAGTCTTTGTTAAAGAGCTTGGGGCTGCTGGAACCTACAGCTCTCTCCTGATCTGAAAAGCTTTGAGTATGTGTCCCTTTCCTGATTTGGGGCAGGCTCCTTAATGCTCTAAAGCATTGAGTCCATCTGGTCAATTTTCATTCCTCCTTGGCAGTAGCATATAATGGCATGCTTCTAGGAAAACTCAGGCCCCAGACATGTTGTTAGCAAATACTGCTGATGAACCGACTAGTGCTGTTCTTTGCCCAGGTATAAAGGAATATTGGAGAGATTTCCCCATTTATGAAGCTGGAGAGATGAGACTAGCCCCTTCCCTCTGCAGGGCCTGTGCACATGCTAATCCTTTACCCAGACTGCTTTCTCCCCACCTCAGATGTCCATTACATCTCAGCTCAGTATTACTTCCCTCCTGAGTCCCACACTAGATCACATTCTTCTTATTGTATCTCTCTCTTTTTCCTTCATTGCATTTTAAGCTCTTCATGATTACCTCTTTATGTGCTTCTTTGATTCCACTGTAGACTGTAAGCTCCATGTAAGCAGGGGCCATATTGTTCATGTTCTTTATTGTGGCCTCCCAGTATAGGTTAGTTTCTGGCAATGAAGAACTGCTCGAAAATAATGAATTTCCTGAATGTGACATTTGAAACTCTGTTTCTGAGCCGAAGCAAGGCGTTAATTAGCATGTAGGTAATTTCACATTGCTCTTTTGACGCAGGGCAGGATATCTGTTCACATAATTAAAACAATTGATCATATTAAAATTTTAAAAGCTGGGAGTACAATGATTTGTTCTTTGAATCTTGTTAAAATCGTCCATGTCGAAATAGCCAAGTCGAAGTTGTCATATCAAAATTCATACATGTATCCTCTGGCCTCCAGAAGATGACATTGTGACACAATTGATTTTAGATTGATTTTATGTTTTCATTTGTGCCATATCCTACTTGGACCGTAAGGTCCTGTGGGAATGCTGGCCTGCAGACTCGGAGGTAACCCATCCTCATCTCCTTTTCCCCATTCCCTTTGTACTTCTGCCATGTACTGCTTGGGTCTGTGCACTTCCTGAAGTCGAATTCTGATAAAATGTATTGAATGACCAACAGAAAACAGACAGTAATCTGTATTAACTCGGAAACCACTTTCATACCACTAAGGGTGTTTGCTCCTTGGTTGCAAGAATTATTTGATTCTACTGTTAAAAAAGAATTTGTGAGAGGCACCTGGAACGTTGTTAAAACAATACAGAGCTCTGTATGTGTTTTGGGGGCAGGGTGGTGGTGGTGGTGGTGATTGGTGGTGGGTGATGAAGATGATGGGATCAGGTGCTTTAATTCTACAGAATCAAGCTGGTATTTTTATGTTGCTACCTAAGTTTTCAAGTAAGAATGGCTCAAAAAATCTTTGGTGAACTAAAAGCATTTTTCATTAGGTTTATTCCTAGGCCTTCCCCCTTTCACCGTATCATATGATATTGCACCATTAAAATGAGGCCAAGGACAGAATGGGTTGGGAGGAGGGTAATTCTTTTTTTTTTTTTAAGATTTTATTTATTTATTTGACAGAGAGAGACACAGCGAGAGCAGGAACACAAGCAGGGGGAGTGGGAGAGGGAGAAGCAGGCTTCCTGCTGAGCAGGGAGCCCGATGTGGGACTCGATCCCAGGACCCTGGGATCATGACCTGAGCCAAAGGCAGACGCTTAACTTAACGACTGAGCCACCCAGGCGCCCGGGAGGAGGGTAATTCTAAAGGAAATGGAAATGGGAAGTAAAAGTGCATATCTTTGGGTGTCCTAAACTATTGTTCACAGCCTCAGGAGAGAGGTTGTTGACGGAAAAGGCCCATGGTCCTCACTTACACTAGACAGGGCGCTCTATGCCAGGAAGCAGAAGTCCCTGGTTTCCTTTCTTGAAGCAGTGAAAATATCATCTTCTCAGATGCCTCTCTGTCCTCTCAGTGTCCTCATCAATTTTTTTTTCCTTCTTCCTCCCAAATGCTTTTTCCTGCCCACTTATGGTTTGGGCTGCTTCCTTAATAAAAGTGTCCTCTTATTTTCTGATGCAATTACCTCTGCAGCTGATTTATTTCTTTATCCTTGTCTTTAGCCCAGCTCTAAACAGACTTTGGAAAGTAGAGAAGAAAATCCAGTCTGCTTTTTGGAGGACATTGGACAGCCAAATAAATGCAGGTATGTACATTTGCATATTTTTAAAAAAGGTCCAAAAGGAAAATATCTTTTAAAAAGAATAATGAAACTGATCTTGAACTTATCGGGCTACCTGCCCTTATATCCTTTACTTTTAAAATATCGGTATTTTTGTTCATTTCCAAAAGTTGAGTGGCTGGTTTAAAAATCCCAAGAGTATGAAAGTATAGGAAGTCCAAAGTAAAAGGTAAAGTTCCCTTATAGTCCTTCCTAGATATTCAGTACTTTAACAGTTTATTGTATGTTTTTCCATATTATGCATGTGCATGACCAAAAGGATCATAATACGGATATTACGCCTTTTTTTCACTTTGCAGTATGTCCTATATATCTTTCATTGTGGGTTCATGTAGCTTTATGTCACCTTTTTTAACAGCTGCATAGTGTTCTTCTGTCTTGATAGTTCTTGTTTTGTTTCATCTCCTATTGGACGTTGTCAGTTGTTTTTAAGTGGTGCCACACCTTGTACATATATAATTATGTGTACTTACCTGATTATTTTCTTAGGGCGAAAGGGTATAACACCATCTCTGAGTTCTTTCCGTGCCACGCCTGTATAGGGTCTCAAGGACAAAGGTTTATCTTACATTGTAAAGCAGACTGCAGCTGCTTTGTTTTCCGTTTGTTTTTCATTGTGGGGTGGAGTTGGCTCAGTGTTGGGTTTGAAAACTTTATTGCTTGACAGTTGATATGAACCCTCAAGGTAAGTTATGAGCCTAGTCTTTCAGCCTGTGTTCTGGAAGATTCTGGTTTTCAGGTTTATATTGGAGATGAAACAAGTAAAATTGAGTGCCTCTCAGTTTGTAGCATTGAGGCATACCTGGTTGGTGTCTCTCCTGTAAGTATCTTGTCCACCAGGGCAGCTGATAAACAAGCACATGAGTTTGGTGAAAAGACCTGTGGCTGTTGTCCACACTCTGACTTGTCTTATTTGGAGGAGCTTCCTTGGGCCATTCTGCAAGCACCTATTAAATGTAAGGCTCTGTGCTAGGTACTGGGGATACAAAGATGAGTGACATGGTCCTTGCCCTTAAGGAACAGCATATATGATTGAGAGAGACAGACCAGTGCATAAGATGGCCATAACCCAGTGTGGTTAGTGCAGCGAAGTGATCTTGGGAGAGGGCATCTAACTTAGGGGGATGGGGATGGAGGTTCATAGGTGCTTCTTGGAGGAGGTAATGTCCAAGCTGAGTTATAAAGAAAATTACAGTTTGCCATGAAGAGGATGAAGTGGGAAGGTGTTCCTGGTAGAGAAATCAGGATGACCAAAGGCAGGAAGGTGTGGAAAAACAGGATGGGGAGGGAGCTGGGGTGACAAGAACAATGACTGGCAGCTTTGTGGGTTTCAGGCATGAAGTCAGAGGCTAAGAGTGATGAAAGATGAGGCTGGGGGTTAGCTGGCAGGTCATAGAGGACCTCTATGAGGAGTTTGAGATTGCACTTGTAGATTAATGGGGAACGTTTGGAGGATCCGATACATGTTACTGAGACATTACTTTGAGGGCTAAGTGAAGGTTGGCTTGGCAGGCAGAAGGAAAATAGGAACCTGGGGTCAGGGAAATTAGTTTGTAGGTGATTAGTATCGAGTGAGGGGAAGAAAAAAATGTGTCGGGCTTTCCCTTGTTCCCCCTCCTTTCTGTCTTGTCTAAGGCTAAGTTGCTGAAGCTGGCTCTTTGATCCTAGTTGCCCTCCCTTTAGAGGGAGCTCAGGTGAATGACTTACTTGCAAGTTCTGACTTCTTCAGAGCAAGGCTTCCAGCCCTCATTCTGCTGCCATAAAGTGCTGCCCATCCTCCTACCTGCCCGTGAAGTGACAGGGACTTGGCTCTGTTCATTAATTTTCGAGACCCTTCCATATGGCTCATGAACCCGAATCGGGAGTCCTTTTATATGTACCTTCTCAGAGCCAGCTCTGGGCTAGGCTCTGGAGGCATGAAGATAGATAAGACATGGTTCATGCCCTCACTGAGCTTCCAGGTTAGTGGGAGATAGACAAAGTTAAAAGATGATGTGATCTATGCCATCGGTCAATTCAGAAGTGAAATGATTCCAATAGAGGTAGCAGCATTAGTAACATTAACATCAGTGGTTCCAGAATGAGCCACATTTTTCAACTACCACTTGTGTACAGAGAGAACAAATTTAGGCTGTGTCTAAAATTATTCGGATTTTTGGGAACATGGTCTGATCATAATTAGAATGCATAATTGATTATGTTCGTAATTACAGTGGATGGTTTCACCTTTCATAAGTTCTGATGCATTCGATTTTCAGAGAGGGAAGGTGCAGGGGGAGGTACTTACCTGCTTGAGGGGTATTTCTGCCTGCTTACATTACCTTACTAACATTCACTTGCACCACTTGAACTTTTAGCACATAGAATGACCACACGGTCTTGTTTTCCTTCCACTGTAGTATCTAAATATAAAAGAGGACTGCAATGCCATGGCTTTCTGTGCTAAAATGAGGAGCTCCAAGAAGACCGAGGTGAATCTGGAGGCCCCTGAGCCAGGGGTGGAAGTGCTCTTCTATCTTGCTGATAGGGAGCCCCTCCGACTGGGCAACGGAGAGTACACGGCGGAGGAGCTGTGCATCAGGGCCGCACAGGAATGCCGTGAGTACGGGCGGCTGCCCAGGGCACATTTTTGGGGGACACCGTCCCGCAGGCAGATCCCGGTGTGTCTGCCCCCGGGAGCCCCACTGAGTGGAAAGAGGCGTGGGCTCCGTGAGGCAGGGGTTCTGCCCTGCCTCTGCCGCTTACTTGCATTTGACCTTAGGCCGGTGATTTTAATTCTGGGAGTTTGACTTTTCACTTTCTTCGTCATAAAGTAGCTTGTTCCTGCTCTGTCACTCATGAGCTTGCGATACGGAGGAATGATGCTTGCCTTCTGTGGAGGCTCAGGTTTTATTTCCCCTACCTCTAGGAAATGGGAATAACATCAGCACTAAACAAGTAAAAACAACTGGTACAAAGTCACAACCTCAGTAATGGCATCTCTCAATATCTGAATGATTATTCAGAACTTCTTTTGAAAAGTATGATCCATGCTTCTGCCACTATAATCTGCTCCCCCCTCATGCTGACTTGAAGTGAGAAGTTGTCACTTTGTGGCTTGGTCAGAATGCCAGGTTGTAAAAAGGGCAGTGAGGCTGTGAACAATATGGTCTCCCCCCCCCCCCCCGCCCCGCCCCAAGTGAGCCTTGTCTTACTTAAGTTTGCCTGTTGCCCTCAGAAGGTGAGAAACCAAACTGAATAACAAAATGAAGCCTGAAGCCCCCTTTGTTATCCTTTGAACTTAGGATCAGTGACAGTTTTTGTCTACCTACTTGTATAGGACTAATAAAATTAAATCATAGAAACTTAAATGAAGATCTGATCCACTGGGATTGTGGTGATGGTTGTATAACTGTAAATATACTAAAATTCACTGAATTTTACACTTAAAATGGGTAGGCTTTATGATATGTAAATTATATCTTAAAAAGCTGTTTAAAAAAAAATCATTTTATCATGATGATATGACCAGCGATAACGGCAGACAGTCTGATCCATGCTTCCTTTATATCAACTATGTTGGGGTAGTATAGACATTTCAAGAAATACCTACCTAGTTTGTGATACAGCTTGCCTAGAAACCCAGTTTTCTTTCTGATATATATCTCTCTGTCTCACACGCTTTAAAAACCAGAGTTCCAATAAAAGGGGAGAGGTTGGTGCTGCAGGAAAGAGTGTAGTAGGCCGTTAACTAACTAAACACGACACTAGATAAAATTGGCTGAGCTATGGAGATTATGAGGGGGGAAATGTATTAATCTTTTAAAGTTATTTTGACTAGATAGCAAAGTATATAAGGAACCAGCTTTAGACGACAGCTTTGAAAGTATTTGTAATTAGCAAAACAACTAGATGTAAAGTGGTGCTTCTAATGTATTTTTTTTTAGATGTTGTGTGTTTTTCTCCTTTCCCTTGAGGTTTGGTTTATAGTGTTTATTCTGTTAGCCCAGCCGTGGTGTTTGGACGGAATTGCTGGACTCAGTTAATGAGAGAGCAAGGGGCCGCTGCTAGGGGAGACTAGGGGAGAGAGCCTGAGTCCGCAGGCGGACGCAGCCACTGAGTCTGCTGTAGCTCTGGGCTCAGGGCCAGTCAGCGTGGGGCACCAGCTTCGAAGCCCAGTCTGGAGAGAATGAGTGGGCTCTTTGATAACGGACTCGGGAATGTTGCCAACATTTATTAATTTTAAAGGTATATGAGTAAAGAATGCCACATATTCTTATAGCTCTGGTTATTATTACAGTAAGTGGTATTTGGAGGCAGTATTGTTTTCTTCCCTGTTGTCCACTGAATATCTGGTCAGTTTTTGTTCTTTCAGCTTTCATTATTTTACTTCCTCAGTAGCTCTGTCTTGGTTTGAATCTTAAGTCTGCATTTTATTAGCCGAGTAGCCTTGAATCAGGCTAAATCTCGGGAGGCCACAGTTTCTTCACCTGTAAAATGGCAGGAACATTAATTACCTCATTAAGTGTTAGGAGGATTATAATCAATGTAGAGTGTGTTAGCCTGATGCCTGACACTTAACCCTCAGGAAATGTTAAAGTGTTGTTACCATTATTCAGTACTTTTTTGTATAAAAAGCTATCTTTGATCTTCCTATTTATAAGTACGAATATTATTGAGTCAGACCTGTGGTAGAATACAAATTGATGATTACAAATAAATTATGCTTCAATATGTACGTGTCGGTGGCACATTCAAATCTGCGTACATATGAAGAGAGGCTGGGTTTCCAGGCCAGTCCAGAAAGGCCAATTCATGAATGAAAAACTATAGTATACTTAAAACATAGTCTTAACAATACTGAATCTAAAACTCATTTGCTTTTGTTCCCAAGGAAAAATGCTCTTTGAAGTTTACCCCCATCTTCTCTGTTATAAGGGGGAGCAACTTCTGAGGGGTTCACCCAGATACCTTGAGAGGAAAGAATTGAGGACTTCCAGCAAGAGGGCATCAGGATGCCAAGGCATCTGTCGCATCTTCACGCAGTGTGTGCATTGGAGAGAGTTGGTGCCTAAATAGACAGGCAGGGCTGACGAGGGTCCCTGTCAGTGTCAGTCTCGTTTCAGAGGTCTGATTTGGGAAATGCTGATTACCTTATATTTCCATATATTTTTCGGTTAAGTTGACTGTATCTTAGCTTGAGGCCTGGCCATGCATAGATATATCAGTCATAATTGATTATGTGCAGTCACCTTCTTCCCTTCCTCCCATGCTTTTAGATTGTAGGTCTGTGTAATTTTTTTTTTTTTAAGATTTTATTTATTTATTTGACAGAGAGAGACACAGCGAGAGAGGGAACACAAGCAGGGGGAGTGGGAGAGGGAGAAGCAGGCTTCCTGCCGAGCAGGGAGCCTGATGCGGGGCTCGATCCCAGGACCCTGGGATCATGGCCTGAGCCAAAGGCAGACACTTAACGACTGAGCCACCCAGGTGCCCCTCTAGGTCTGTGTAATTTTAATCATGGGCTCAGAAGTAAGTGGAAAGGCGCTTTCCTGGCTTCATAGTCTCCTTTATCTTTCTAATCGTTCTTGTATCAAAGGAGGCTGTTGGTTGGGGGGTGCGGGGGGAGGCAAGGGAGCACTATTGGACCACTTTTGTTAAGCAAATATCTTCTTGTTAGTTGGCTACTAATAAAAAATATTTATGATAACTATACAGAGTACTTAAGAAGTGTATTTGTTATTAATGGTGATAGATTTTTATAACTGACAAAAATCACTTTGGTTATGTATTCTAACACATGATTTCATGTGCTACTGCCAGGAACTTCTTTGCATGTTTAATGCATAATCAGAGTGTGTTAGAATTGTTAAAACATTTCTGTAGGAGACAGATTGGGGATTTCCCAAACTCCCAAGAATGTTTCTGAGATTAGCAAGGTGCACATCAGGTGGGATCTGGGAACCTGTGGGCTGGCATATTTTTTCTTTTAGGCAGGATTTGTTAAGACTGTCATAGGCACCGTGATGAGAAATATCATTAGACTTTTATTTTAAAATAGGTTTAATCTGGTTTGCCAGGAGCTACAGTACATATTCCTGGGGAGCCATGGTTCTTAATTATCATGATTAAAAGTGTTTGATTGAACATGGTTGGAAGTCAGATTTGCCCTAAGAGGATAAAAATGTGACCTAGATTCTTGGGATAAGAGAATTCCTTGTCTTTGCTTATGTTGTGCTTTGGGAACTGATGGCCTAATGTATCTATCTTTAATTTTCAGATATGTTCTTTACTTTTCCCCCAGGTATCTCTCCTCTGTGTCACAACCTCTTTGCCCTGTATGATGAGAACACCAAGCTCTGGTATGCCCCGAATCGCACCATCACTGTTGATGACAAGACATCGCTCCGGCTCCACTACCGGATGAGGTATGGGTGCCTGCCTGGCTTCCTCTTGCGGGGGTATGACAGTTAGCCTGGTGCCCTGAGTCACTTACTAAGAAGATTTGTAGTCATTTTGTTATTGGTAAGTTTTGTATTTGCTTGGTATGAGAAAGGACTTTTTCAGTATTTGAAATACAATTCAAGATGAATCTGATCACCTTCTGCCACATTTTAGAAAAGACATCGTTATGATGCAGAGGGTATTTTGAATAGAATTAGTATCCTACAGCAGAGTTTTTCAAGCAGTGAGTCATGGTTATGAATTTAATGAGTTGTGACCAGAATATGTTAAAAAAAAAAAAAACAGGCAAGAATAGGTAATATCAGGATATGTATACACATATCCTAAGAATATTATTTTTTCACAACTTGTCTTTGAGATATGCAAGTGTATGTACCAGGTCATGATACAATAAACTATTTCTTCGTAAAAGTTCCAGCTAAAAAGTTTGAGAAACACCACTTGAAGTGGTTCCCTAGAAATTCTAGGTTGGTCTTGCTCTCAAGGGGTAGATGTTGTGATCCACTCCCTGAGGACTTTTGTCTAGTGGGTGGGACTCTTAATTTTTCTTCTGATGGGTCCTTGCCTCTTCTTCTATACTGTAGACTTTCTTAAATATCACATAGTCTCCCAAGGTGGCATAGACATTGAGTACTTCACTGTAGGCTCTTGAGTTTATAAGCCCATTTGCTCTGTACCCAGAATTGAAAATAGGTCTGTTAGATGCTAGTTAAGCATGAGTGAATGTGTAGTTAGCAAAAGACCTTATAAACAGGGTGAATACTTTTTGAAAAGCATCTTAATTTACACAGATGAGATGAAATCAGTAGATTTGCTCAGGTGCTAACGGAATGTAGGGACCCACTGGAAAAGCCCTCGGGGACCTCAGAGGCTCTGCCCAGTATCTTAGCTGCTGTTTCCTTTGGGAAGTTGGTAGAGTTGTTAACATTCCAGAATGGCCTGGATGCTTTTCTCATTGGCAGTTGAACAAGATTTCTCTTTGATAATCATCATAGGACTGACTTTTTTTTTCTTTCTGTACTCACCCAAGGTCTCACCTTAAGGGGGGAGGTGTGTAGCATGTGAGATTTCACGCCCCAGATTTAGGGAAACATTCACCCCACCCAGCTGAGCCTTCTAACTATATTTGGATTTGTTTTTCAAAGTGTAATCTTGTTTTCTGTGGCCTGGGGCTTGGCTCTGTGATCCAACATTGAAACGTGGAAGTCTAGGAAGGGGGCATTTCACTGTAGGTCTCTCCACTTGGCTCAGAATCTGGAATGGTGGAATTGGGGGCTTGGATGAGATCTGAGTTTACCTAATTCAACTATTGCAATTGTTCAGGGGGGGTTCTGATGTCCCAAATTGAGAAGTGAATTACCCAGAGTCACACACCTAGTGAATCCTGTTGTCTTCCCCAGGGCCTTCTTTGAGACTTTGGTCTTTGTTGACTGTGTGGGTCCCTCGCTCACCATTAAAAGCTGTCTTTGCCTCCTCCCTGTTCTGTTAGCTGCCAGGAAGTGCTGGGCTACTCGGTTTTTTTGGCACCTTGACTTTGTACCTGACGTTGTGCTTCAATAGGATATTGCTTTGTTACCACAGGCTCTTTGAACTTGGAAAAAAAAGATCCCACCCTAAGCTAAAACATTTGCATTACAACAAACTACAAAAACTTTGAAACCTCATAATCTCACCACTAAAGAAGGTGTAATATGAAAACAAATGTTAGTGACTATTTCAGTGGAATCCCAGCTCTATTTTGGGAAATACTGTGTGCTTCGATTTTAATTTTCTGTTTTTAGATAATGCTTTTAATAGTTGGTTTTTATTAAGATATCATAATATAAGATAAGCCTATGTTTTATTCCTTTTTAAGAAAAAATTTTTCTTTTTCATTCAAATGAATTTCACTGTCCACTAGTAAAGTTCTGTAGAAACCTAAGGAGAATTTGTTGTGCATAATATCTATATGTAAACTTAGAATATGCAGTCATCTGTAATATAGTTTTCTCAAAAACTTGCAAGGAAGGCATATCTCCTTGATAGGTCTATCTGTTTATCTATCTCTCCCTCCCTCTTCCTTCCTGTGTTGTCCCTCCCCGCCATTCTGAAAAGGAATCTACGCAGCTGTTATACTACATGTATTTATGCCATTCTTTATTTTTTTCCATTAGCATGTTCTCATAGTAGCATCTGTTATATGCTAGGGGATTCTGTGCTGAGCAAGACAGCTGAGGCCTCTGCCCCCACAGAGCTCACAGCATTGTCCAGACTATTGCCATAGGCATCTGCTTGTCTTTCAGCCTCTCTCACTTCAGTCCATCTCCCACGGGGCTTTCTTCTGGGGGATCCTGCCTCACATGAGCCAGCCTCGCTGTCTCCTCAGCCAGCGGTGTACGGTCCTGGCTCTAAAGCCTGGCATTTCTTTATTCCGGTCCTGGCTTCCCTTCCCAGCCCTTTCCCCCTTCCCTGCCACCTCCCCGGGCAGTGGAGGGCAGTTTCTCCCTCCTTTGGCACCTCATCAAAGACTGTCTTCTGTCCAGGGACAACTTATCTATTAGGCACAGTGCCTAGGGCTCATAATATTATTAAGGACTCACAAAAGTGCTTTAGTTTCTTTTAAAATCAGAAAAAATGAATATAATCCAGCCTGGATTGTATTAATCTTTATATCAACACAGATGTGAAATATAACTTTAATATTTTTTTTTATGAAGGAAGGAAAAACTGTGGGCTCCATGAAAGTCGCAGTGTCGTCCTACTTATGAGACGTGCCCCTTGTATGTTACTTTATTGCCTATTGTTGGCTTTGACCGATAGCCATATACATATATAGATAAGGAACTCCAGAGCACCAGGGACCTTTGAATCCCAGCCTGGCACAGGGCCTGGCGTGTGTAGGCTTTGCAAATACAGCTCAGTGACAGATGTCTGAGTTTAGTGGTAGCACTTTTTTGGGAGGAAATTTTATTTGTTGCTTCTTCATGCCATAGTTGTTTTTTTGTCAACACATGGGCATGGCAAGGGAGAAAGACCTGGGTACCAGCTGAGTCTATGGCCTGGAGATGGGCTGGACCAGCTTGGCTTGGTCACTTTCACACATCCCAGAACTCACTGTGTTTCTCTTACAGGTGGCAGAGGCAACTAGTAGTTAAGAGAACAGGCTTGTGGTCAGGTCACCTAGCCTGTTGGAACCTCAGTTTTCCTTGTCTATAGAACCTACCTTGTGTAGTTGCTCTAAGGATGAAATGGCATAAAGTGCTTATTAATTTCACATCCCTGGAAGCTGATGCTTGTAGCAGTGCTCATATATTTCTTCGACTTTAACTCCATTTATTATAAAATAAACTATCAATTTAATAACAGTGGTCTGGGAAATAGGAAACACTGCCATATTAACTGTACATCTTGATTATACAAGGAAACTAAAAATTGAACAGAAATGTTGAAATGTGCATAAAATAGGTCTTGGATTCTAGGCAGGATGGCATTATTAAAGGTGAAGGGAGTGGCTGGGCCAGCTCTGGTTCTAGTCAGCTGTATTCTCCTATTTAGGAAGATGTAGTGGAAAGTCACTTTATCTCCCTGAGTCATAGACAGGTTCTGGCAGGACACTCTTCACAGAGCACTTAATAAGAGTGAAAAGAAAAAAGGACTTTATAACCATTGAAGTGCTCCACAGCTGAAAGGTCGATCTGTTTGCTTGCTTTTCGGGCAAGTTTAAACTCCAGCACTGAGCACTCTGGGTACAAGCAGGACACTTCTCCCACGTGTTCAGAGGTCCCCTTTCCCAAAACTGACATTTATTTTCGTGCCTTCCAGGTTTTATTTCACCAACTGGCACGGGACCAATGATAATGAGCAGTCTGTATGGCGACATTCTCCAAAGAAGCAGAAAAATGGCTATGAGAAAAAAAAAGTCCCAGATGCAACCCCTCTCCTTGACGCCAGCTCTCTGGAATATCTGTTTGCTCAGGTGAGAAGTTTGGACCCAGGAGAACCTGGAGTTCCCGGGATGGGTGAGGCATCACAGGGTTCAGATTCCCTTGGGCAGCTGAACTTGTTGGTAGCTAGGATGTTTGTTGGCCTGCTCTCTGGGCAGTCCTTACCACCCTTGGATGAGGAGGAGAAAAGCAGCAATTCAGTGTCCCAGGGGGCTGGTTGTCCCACTTGTGGGTTTTTGAGGCTTCAGTTCTTCCCTATTCCTCTCTCCCCGCCACATCTCCTATCATTTTACTTCTCATCTGCAGTGCCTCCTGTGGAAGAGCAGAGGGAAGCTGCAAGTGAGGGAGGGTGTAGTTCAGTGGGGTGAATGGGGACATCTCAGCAGTCAGAGTAACGTTCGGGGCGGAAGGAGGTGGCTGCTCTGAGTCACAGCAGTAGTAGGGGAGGAAGATTAGATGCTAGACAAAAGCCAGAAGAGAAGTTGGAGTCACCTAAATTATATTACCCTGAGATAACCCAACATTTTTGGTGCTATGCTTCCTGATTTTGCCCTGCAGGTATATATTATGTACTGTGTAGTTTTTAGAAAATATCGGATCATTTTATAAACTGCCTTTTTATCTGTCCTATTGATGATATTTCAGATGTCAATTAAAAATATAGCTCTTTGTTGTTTTAATGGCTTCATAATAATTCACTCATTCAACATAAATACTGAGCGTCTCTGTACTCTCTGCTGTGTGCTACAGGTAGTGTGGTGAACAGACAGACATGGTCTCTGCCAGCATCAGGCACAAAATCAAGTTGGACAAACAGAAAACAAATAAGCAAATAAAGTGATACATAGGAAATACATATGAATTGTGAGAGGTGCCATGAAGGAAAAGGCTCTTGTGATAGGGAATATGGGGAGAGGGTTGGATTGGGAAGATCTAAATATCAGAAAAGGTCTCTAAGGAGGTGACACTTGTACTGAATCTGGAAGAACAAGGAGTCTGCAGTTCTGAGGAGAGAGTAGGGAAAGTATTTCTGCTCTGTAGTGCAGTTTTCCAGCAGCAGCACTGTTGACATTTTTTTGCTCTGAGGGACTGCCCTATGCATTGTAGGATATTTACCCACACCCCTGGCCTCCACTCATTAGATGCCATCCCCCCACTTGTGACAATCAAAAATGTCTCCAGATGCTGCCAGATAGCCCCTGCAGGGCAAAATCTCCTGGTTGAAAATGTCTGATAGGGAGGGAACAGAATGTGGGAAGGCTCTGAGGCAGGCAGGAGCTGAGAGGAGAGTCAGTGTGGCTGGAGGAGAGGAGGGTGATAAGGAGTGAGACTGGGAATGCCGACGAGGAGCAGGTTATGTGCTTTGGTCCTGGTGAGAGAAGATGCTGGTTTGGCCTAGTGAAGTGGCAGGAGAGTTGGAGAAAAAAGGGTGGATCTACAATTAATTCTGGAGATAGAATTGATAGGACTTGCTGATGGGTTGGCTGTGGAAAGGGAGAGAATCTGAAGTATCAAAGATGATTTTGGGCAATGTTTGATAGATAATCAAGTCCTTCCCTACATGGGGAAGGCAGAGAACAGCAGGTTGGAGAAGGGGTGAGAATTAGGCCTTCTCTTTTGGAGACGCCTGTGGAGATTTCAGGTAGGAAGTGAGTATGAGGCCGTAATCCAGAGGGAAAGCCCTCATTTATTTAACTCCTCTCCTCTTTGTGGACATTTTTGGTTTTTCTTAAGTTTTCCCTATTATGCTATCACCGTTCCAGTAATAGGTTGTCGTGGGCAACCTCCACGTGTATTTATGTGTGTGTTGTATTATTTCTTTAAGCTATACTTTCACATGTGAATTTTATGTCCCAGTTATATTCCATTGTACAGCTTTAGTTTCTGGCTGCATTTGATGCCCATTCCATGCATACCTGAGGATTGGTCTTAGAGACAACAGAAATGTACAGCCTGGGCAGATAGTGTGTGGAAAAAATTAAACAAACTGGCTATTTTCAGACGGAGCATCTTTTGTTCAACCTCCCAGTTTCATATTTTCAAAGGGAAGAGCGTGCTGTACTTCCAAGAATAAGTGTTTCATTAGAATGCAGTGACCTCCTGACCTTTGAGAGGTTCAGGAATGAGTTAGTTGAGGTAGTTCTACAGTGGTGTTTACAGAAAATCACAGCCAAGCAAAATAGTTTCAGATTTTGTTCTGCTCTTCACACGTTGCTGGCAGAGATGATTGTTGCTGGTCCTCAGGAGTTTATGGAAGTGAATAGTGTCCTTTTCTTCCCTGAGAGAAACAAGCAGTCCTATCTTGGAAAGAAGAGGAACTGCAGCAGTGAGAAGCCTCCATCCAGAAACCACTAAACTGAAGTCCCTTCAGGGAAAGCGAGTGTCTCACTTATGTAGAAACACCGCCCCCAGACTTCACGTCTGTCTCTGTTCCAGCTAGAGAAAGGCCAAAGAATTCCATGCACTTGGTGTTGCTAAGGATCGAGCGTGGCTGTAGCACAGTGTTTAAGAACCAGAGCCCTGGAGTCACATCTAGGTTCGACTCTCCCCCACCACTTCCTGGGTCCTTGGCTCCCACAGCACTCTGTCTTTCCACTTCACTTTGTCTCTTATAGCTACTTGATGTTCTCTATTTCTGTTTGTTTATTCTTTCTTCTCAGCATGGAATCTCCCTGAGGTCAGGAATGCAGTCTGGCTTACTACTGTGTATCTCCCTGGTACCTAGAATGACATCTGTCCCATAATTGGTTCTCAGTAATCAGTAATTACCGAATGAGTGAGTGAAGTGATTTAACCCTTGGGTGCCTTAGATTCTTCTTCCGTTAGGTAGAGGTAATGATGTTAGCTTGCACCTCATAGGGCTGTGGCGGAGATTAAGTGAAACAGTAAGTAAAAGGAACCTAGCACAGTGCCGAGCCCTGAGGGTAGGGTTCAAGGAAGGAGAGCTATCGTTGACCTCATCATCATTTCTCTGTACAAGACATCTAGGTTGGAAGGTACTGATTTTTAGTTTTCTTTTTTGTTTTTGAAGCCCTCACTGGCTCTTGGGATGCTGTGCACCTCCAGTAGGAAGGGGGGCATATTTTGGTGACACATTTCACTACTAGAAACTTAAACAACAGATGTTGATAAACTTCTGTGTGTTAATGATGCACTGTAGAATGTGGATTCCTTCCCCTTTCTCTAAATCTACTTCAGAGCAGGGTGTGGTGCCCTGTCAGTCATACACCCAATTCCCAGGCTAGAATATCTCTGCATATGTTTGTGGGATCAGCGAGCCAACCCCAGCCAGCTGTCACCCTCCCTTGCCCAGGTGTTGTCCGAGCCTAGTACGCGCTGCTGGTTGCCATCACTTCTAGATAAGCCCTGAGAAGGGGCTTCACATGTTTATGCTATTCATCAGCAGCTAACACACTACTCAATAAATATTTGTTAAATAAACGAATTAACCTGGGGAGAACATTTCCTGAGCCCCTTCATACCCAATTGTTGAGAAAGAGCTTTGGTGCCGGAGAAACTATAAATCTTGTCAGTCTCATTGCTGTGCTGCTTTTCCGGGTGGCACCTCCCTGTGTGGGGGAACCTTCCTCTCAAAATTAGAGACAGGGGTAGACTCTTGAAACTTAAGTGGTGGTTCATTTCTTCTCACCTCTGCTCCAAAGGGACAATATGATTTGGTCAAATGCCTGGCTCCCATTCGAGACCCCAAGACCGAGCAGGATGGGCACGATATCGAGAACGAGTGTCTGGGAATGGCTGTCCTGGCCATCTCCCACTACGCCATGATGAAGAAGATGCAGTTGCCAGAACTGCCCAAGGACATCAGGTAAATCTTCCTGCTGCCTAAAGAATTGATCATGGGGACGGTGCTATTTTTATATGTCCTCACACGTCTCAGTGTAACCACTGCCAGTTTTTGGCTTGACCTTTGCTCTCTGCAGAGCCCAAATCTTGTTTAGAACATTTATAAAAGATAGCACAGTTATAATGATAATGTAATGAATGTTGGCTGATGACCTCAGAAATTTGTAATTGGGTGAAAGTTCTGGGCTAGGGATGCCAATCAGATGGGTGGCCTACGCGCCCACCCCTTGCGCCTCTGCCCACGGTGGGCATTGCCTTCTATCACTACACTTTTTCCTTTTGTGCAAGACTCGTCTTAAAATCCTTCTCAGTATTGTTCTACAGGCAGCCACCGTCATCCATAGCCTGAACTGGCTTTCACCAGAGAGCTGTGAATTTCATGCAAAGGATGTTACCTCAAGAAAATTGTATTTACTTAAAAATGTCATTCATGATCAAATCTTTGTGAAGGAATATTCAATCTTTGTAATTTCTACCCATCTATAAAATATCTGTGTATTTACCAAGGAGTTCTTATGAATGTCTCATTGTGAAGAGCAAGTTATTTAGAGCTCTATTGTTTGGGGTAGGCAGCATGCACCTTCTCAAAAGGTTCCTCCCTGTATCTCTTGCCCTGGAGCAGAGTCTGTGGGCTACTCCGTGGTGATGCAGGACTGGATACCTGCTCTGCTGCTGCTTTCTCATTTTTCTGTGGCTTTTGCTCTGGGCACCTCCTCTTTCCTTTGTCATGAGACTAAGGTGAAAAATGACACCTCTTCTCTGATCTTCCTATTACATTAGTCGAAAATGTTACAGTATTTGTGGGGGCTAAATTCCAAACTTTACAGTTTTCCACTGTCATGAAGCCATTCGTTTCGCAGCAGGGATTACCCAGTGCCAGATGCTGTCTCAGGCCTGGCAGTGATAGACCGGTCTCCCCACTTGTCTGGTCCCCCATTTGTTCTTTCCTTCATGGGTGTTCATACTCTTCTTAAAACTGGCTCCTTCTAGCAGTGTATCAGTTTGTTGAGACTGTTAGTCATAGATACTCTCCCATCAGCACCAGCGTAAGTAACTGATCTTTCAGCTTCCTTGTCAATCCATTTACTACATCTGGGACACTTTGATGTGGCAGACACAAAGTCTTTTGTATTTAATTAGATTTTGTGTTTTTTTCCCATTTCTTACAAAAGCAACATGGGATCTTTATAGAGAAATTAGAAAACAGACCTAAAAGTAGAATATACAAAGCATCTGTAATCACTCTTGACACCTTTCAAACCACTTTCTAACTGATGCTGAATCTTAATAACAGTGTATGTGAGTACCACCGTGCACAGGAACAGTGACACCAGCGAGCAAACACAAAGAGAAGTCAATTTTGTCGCCTGCCTTTGTGACCCAGAAAATTGGATGATACTTGCAGGAATTCCCATTTCAGTAAAATCTGTGGAACTTGTGTTTTCCCTCTCTTTCAGTCCCTATTCACCTTCATCTCCTTGTGATTATCATCTCCCAGTTCTTACTCCATCTAAGACCCCAGTGGGAGTAGCTCTTCCTTTCTCATGGGGCAACACATGGAAGGGAGATTTATAGACTTGGGTTTCTTTCTGTACTATTCTCTGCCGACCTGAACATGAAAGAGAGACATATTTTTCTATTTTGTTTTAGCTACAAGCGATATATTCCAGAAACATTGAATAAGTCCATCAGACAGAGGAACCTTCTCACCAGGATGCGGATAAATAACGTTTTCAAGGATTTCCTGAAGGAATTTAACAACAAGACTATTTGTGACAGCAGCGTATCTACTCATGACCTAAAGGTGAAATACCTAGCCACCTTGGAAACTTTGACAAAACATTATGGCGCTGAAATATTTGAGACTTCCATGTTACTGATTTCATCAGAAAATGAGATGAATTGGTTTCATCCGAATGACAGTGGAAATGTTCTCTACTATGAAGTGATGGTAACTGGAAATCTTGGAATCCAGTGGAGACAGAAACCAAATGTAAGTGGTGGTAGGTGGCTGATCCGAACAGACCCTCATGCATCAGAACAGACCTGTTCTGTTTATACTGTTGGGATTACCTGTTTGCATGTCCATCACCCCTACCCACTGAGTGTATTCAGATTAGAGACCATGTATCATTTATCTTTTATTGTGTTCATGCAGCAGTAGAGCTAAATATTTCTTTCTGTAGGGAAATAGAGAAATAGAACAATAGCCTATATAATATGTAATAAGAATAACAGACATTTACTGAGCACCTACCGTGTACCAGGTACTTTTCTAAGCATTTTACATGTATTACTCATTTATTCCTAAAAAAAAAAAAAAAGCCCTGCGGGGAGTACTACCATTATTCCTATTTTATAGATGAACGCAAAGAGGCACAGAGAAGTTAAGAAACTTGGCCAAGGTCATAACTAACTAATAAGCAATTGTGCCAAGAATTGAACTTAGGCTTTTGGCTCCATGAAATAGGATAATTGATTTTGCAATTTAAAGCCACCCTTTTGAAGTATTTGTTGGATGAGGCAATGGAGCAGAGTGGTTTCAAAGCATGGGTTTTAAACCTAAATGGACCTGGTTCAGATCCTGGCTCCACTATTTATAGTTCTCTAGCTTTGGGGGGTTGCTTTCCCTGTATCAGCTGCATATTATTCATCTGTAAAATGGAAATACTTACTGTATCTGCCTTGTGGAGTTGTTGCGAGAAAATGGCAGCACAGTGCCCAGCATATAAATGTTCAAAAATTATTATAGCTGCTGTTATCATCATTATGGTTATCAATAATATTGAAGTAATGGTGAGATTTATTTTCTCCTCTTTTATTCATGCTAAGAAAACAATGCCTAACACTTACCGAGTGCTTTTTTTCTATAGAATAGGTATATTGTTAATGAGAACTTATCTAATCCTCAAAGAACCTTGTGAAATGTAAGCTCTGTTTTATGGACAGGGAAATGGAGGCTCAGACTGATGACCCAAATAGTTAATAACTAAAAGATTCTTCAAGCATGGGATTCTTATCTCCTTTTGAAAGTTTCAACTTGATTTTCCTATCTATTTATTTATTTTGATGTAGTGTTCCATGATTCATTGTTTGCATATAACACCCAGTGCTCTATTCAGTACATGCTCTCTTTAATACCCATCACCAGGCTAACCCACCCTCCACCCCCCTCCCCTCTAGAACCTTCAGTTTGTTTCTCAGAGTCCATAGTCTCTCATGGTTCGTCTCCCCCTCTGATTTCCTCCTGGAAAAAAAAAAAAAAGGGTTCATTGAAGATTTTAAAAGTTAGTATATGTAAAACAGTCAAATCAGTGCCTGGCAGATAATACTCTGTGTTGGCATCTCTAGCAATGGCATGGCTCTATATTTCTTAGCTCACAGCCCTATAGCCACACTGAGAACACTGCCCTGTACATAATACACTCTTGATTAACTTGTTTTTTTTGAAACTTAATGGATACTTGACCTTTATTAAAGTTGCCAGTACTTAACATTGGAAAAAAAAAAAGTTTCAACTTGAATGTCGTTAGGAAGTAAGCTAATCAGTGGTAGGTTCTAGAAAGAGAAAGCTCGTGTTCTGTCCAGCCACATTTGGGAAGACATGTTCTCTGCCTGGGTTGAAACATGTATCAGTCCGGAAGTGAGAGGACCTGAGGGTAGGTGCCTGTCTAGTGGGCAGTTATCTCCCTCTCTGAGTTTACTTGTACATTACAGATTACGTGAAGCATTTAGTCACTGTGCTTGGTAAGGTCCCTCCTAGGTATGAAATCCCAGGATTCCCTGATGGCCCTGAAACTGCGATCCTAAGCCCACATGTGCCCCCTCCCCCAATTCCTCTGGTAAATCCAGGCAGGCTGGCTGTCTTCTCAAATGTAGGCCCCGGCTTTAGTTTTCAAGAAGCATTAACCTTTTTCACCAATAGAAAATGAGAAAGCCAACTTAACTCTGGCACCCTTATGCATCTTATCAGGTTGTTCCTGTTGAAAAGGAAAAAAACAAACTGAAACGGAAAAAACTGGAAAATAAACACAAGAAGGATGAGGAGAAAAACAAAATCCGGGAAGAATGGAACAATTTTTCTTACTTCCCTGAAATCACCCACATTGTAATAAAGGAGTCTGTGGTCAGCATCAATAAGCAGGACAACAAAAAAATGGTGAGTTTGCTCTGGAAGCAATTCTGTCTGGATCTGGTGACGAGAGGGAGACTTCGTGGAGGACAGTGGTGCGGCACTTGCTTTGCAGAGTTCCTGTCCCAAAGAGAAAATCTGATGACTGTCTCTCCTCCTTAAGCCAGAAATCCCTCTTGCTGATGCTGACATTATCAGTGCTGGTTTTTGAGCTACACTGGGGTGTTCCAGTGCCTCTCTTTGGTCTTGCAAATGTGTCTCTACTTCAGGGTTTGCTGCCCTCCCAAAGACATTTCAGCGTAAATACTTAATTCACAAAAGTGAGTGGATTTGAAGGAAAGGGAGATCGGTGAGTGTTAGCTTTTGCCCCCAAGGTTTCCTTTGGTCTCTCTGCCGAGTTGAGTGTTTCCTCTGGGATGAGGTCGGTGGGAAGCCCCACTTTACACTTCAGCAGACTGGTCAGGCTGGTGGCTGTGGCCACAGTGGCTGTCCTCGTTGTGATGTTGGGCACACCCAAGTGACTCTCAGACAGAGGAAGGGGTGTTGAATCTCACTTCCTCTTTTTTGGTCTCACTTAAGGACATAATCTAGACAGGCAGGCAAGTTTTGGCAGGGGACGTGGGAACATTGCCAAAACAAACATGTTTGTGTTGGGGAAGTCATGGCTGACGGCATGTGGAGAGGGTGGGCAGCCGAGGCGGGGCACTCACAGACTAAAAGTAGTCAGCACTGGGGAACACGACCGTGTTTTGCCCTGGATTTGGCAAAGACTGTGTCAAAGGGATAACACTCAGTGGTGGGAACGAATCTGGTGATCTGGTTTAGAACAGATGACTGCCCTGTTCATCTAGAGTAACTTGCCTTTTTATACCTTTTAGAAAGCAGTTTGGCAGCACGTACTTAAAACCTTGAAAATATTTATGTATCCCTCCATTTGGGAACTTAGGGCTGTTTTCCAGAAACAATGAGAGATGAAGCCAGTGGCCTATGAATGAGTATGTTTGTCCCAGTGGAATTTACAGTGTAAAAATACTGAAAATTACCTAAGTATACAATAATAGGAGAATGGTAGAATAGTCTATCCGAGTAATAGAATATTATATAAACAATTTGCTAAATTTTTTTAATAATCTGGAAAAATGCTTAATATATGGAAAAAAGCAGAATATAAAACTCTATAGAACAGTACCAATTTTGTTCAAAACATTTTTAAAAGATATGCATACACGCTCTTAGAAAAATCAAATATTAACAGCTGTTCTTTATGGTGGGATTATTAATGATCTAAATTTCTTTTATTCTCCTAACCTTTTAACAAAAAACATGTTAATTTCATCAGGGAACTATAGTGAAAAGTAAAGTGAAAAGAGAAGTAGAAGAGTCCAGATAGATGTTAGTGGGAAGATGGAGAACAGAGGGAGGGATATTCAGCATATTACAGAGGTAAGGCCGGATTATATACTATGTCCGCAGGATCTTCTTTAGTCCTTACAAGAATCTTAGATGCAGGCATTTTGGCTCTATTCCCATTGGGGAAATGGGAGGCCACGGACAGGTGTAGACACTCGTACAGGATGACAGAGTGAGAAAGTGGCAGCTCCAGCTCCAAGGCATTCTCTTCCCCAGAGACTGCAGTGAGGAGGAGCTTGGCACCTCCGTAATCTGGCTCTGCACCACGGTCAAACCCTGAAGACGTGTAGCCAAGGACGAAAAGCAGTAGTCAGCTGGTACAGTGTGTGTGAGCCTGCCCCTATGCTGTCCTGGCTGGCGGAGCCCGGCCTGGCGCCCGGGTGGCACCCCTGTCACCTCAGTCAGAGCCCAGCTGCAGTGCAGTGTAGGGAGGAGGAGGAAGGCGGGGAGAAATAGCTCCATGATCTCCCCGTGACTTCGTTTTTCTTGACAAACACTAACTCCTACTACATGCCAGGTACTTCCCATTCCAAATGCTTTACAAATGTAAACTCTTTCCATTTTCATTGGCCTTAGAGGTAGGTGTATTATCTTCATTTTACAGAGAGGAAACTGAGGCACAAAAAGCTTAGGTAACTTGCCCATGGTCACACAGTTCTTAGGTTAAACCATTTGAAAGGGCCAATATTTGACACTTTGTGACCTGTAAAAATGATGGTTACATATGCTTAACCATAATAGCAAGTGGAGATCCTGCGATTTGAGCCCACAGAAACGGACTCCAGAACCTGTGGTTAACGCTGTGATGCTTTCTCTTCTTTATCTCAGTCCCCTGTCCCTTCCCGGCCATGGAATTTCCAAGCCCTTTGATCAGGCAGTACTTTGGCCACAGGTCTTTCAGGAAAGCATGATGGTAGCATGTTATCAAATTAAATCTTGATTTATTTTGCCTCTCTGCCTCTTCTTGACATCTTCCATTTCCATTTAGACCTCTGTTCTAGAGAACTTAAGTGTTTATGTGGTCTTACTTTTTTCATGTGACTGGGTGAAGGGCTGCCCAGGCCAGACTACCCTGCGTTTGCTCTTTGGGGAGCCGCAAGTGGATGAAAGGAGGCACACTTAGTCCAGAGTGTCCTGACTGAACAGCTGTCCCTGTGGTGGCCTTGGCCTCCTTGGCTCACAAGTCCACAGCGGACCCTTCCTTTGGCAAGATAGCTGTTATTAACTCCACTTACTTCCATCCTTTCTAGTGGCTTCTATCCACCCCTTTCCCTTTTTCTCATCTGTTTTTCTCTGCCACCAGTCTGTCCTTTCTCCAGTGCTATGGACAGAGTCTTATTCTCACATGTCATTTTGCGCTGAGAAGGCTCCGGTGCTTTTTAATGTTCTTGTGAGTTAAAGCTCTAAATGGCTTTCCATACCCTCCTTCTCCAGGAGATAGATGTTCCTGGTTGAGCCCATGGCTTCTCTCACATGGGCAGTTCTTGTTCAGGGCTCTATGACCAAGACCAAAAACAAACTCAAAAAAAAAACAACAAACAAAAATACCTGTCTTCACCTCCAGGTGTTTTTTGAAAACCTTCCTTCTGTGGAAGTTCCCTCTCTCATCTTCTCCATTTTTGTCTTTGCTCTCCCACTTTGAGTAAGACTGTTTGCCTCCTCCAGACCCTCTGAGGTCTCTGGACTTAATCTAGCAACCTCATCATTGTCTGGGACCATTCCTGGATTAAAATCTGGGCGTTTCACTTTCTAGACCAACTCTATATGAGAGGAAGCCCCTGTGCCTCTGTTTTCTTTTCTGTAAAATGGGAGCGAGCGATGCTACCGAGTCAGTCATTGCTCTGTGCCAAGACCAGGGTACTATTGCACACGCTCTGCTCCTACTCCCTCCACTTTTCTTTCTCTCTTTTTTTTGTTTAGTTCACTTTTATACCACCGTGCCCCTGATGCAGGCTTGCTCCTCCCCTCTGGACCCGGGCAGTAACCTCTCCGTAGGTCTCTTGCCTGCCACAGCTACCCGTTCTGCCCTTCCTCCCACACAGATAGGCCATACCTCATCTGATAGTTTGGAGATAATAGACAAGAACGTATGAGTAACAGTCAAAATCCTGTATAAGTGCAAGGGGTACAGTTAGTTTTGAGGTCATGTGTTCTGCATTTTGTTTTAAATACCTTCTCGCTCTGTGCCTCCTCATAAAGTCAGCTGCCTGAGGTGGTAGGCATGTGATGTAACCATGGGCATGTCTTCTGTCTCACCAGGAACTGAAGCTCTCGTCCCACGAAGAGGCCTTATCCTTTGTGTCGCTGGTCGACGGCTACTTCCGGCTCACAGCAGATGCCCATCATTACCTCTGCACCGATGTGGCTCCCCCACTGATCGTCCACAACATACAGAATGGTTGTCACGGTCCAATCTGGTTGGTTCTGGCACTTTTTCAGTTGCCCTTGGTGTGAAAAGAACCTCATTTTAGTGGTGGGGCGTGTGGCCTCCTCAGACACAGATGTCATCGTTTGTTTAGGTGGGGGCTGGTTGAGCATGTTTGGGACTTACTTGGTGCCTTTCCATCCCTGCTGTCCCCTGGTCAGGCCTTCCTGTCATCTCTTACCTTGGTTCATGCCACAAACCCTTCCTTCTTCCCCCTTGGGTTTCCTCATAGTTAAACCCCCTCACTTCTCCAAGCTGACCAAGAGATGCGACACTTCTAACCCCTTGCTGGGCCGGACACAGATAGGACACGGGTCCCAGTTTCACTGTAGTAAGCAATGGCATCCTGAGTCAACTTGTCCTAAAGTGCCGGATAAATGGTGGGAACAGTGGGGTGACCAAGCCTTAGAGCCAGAAGGGGCTTTGGAGGACATCTTGTCCCGCCTGCATCTCAGACCTAGAAGCCCTTACTCAGATACCTCTGGTGATGGGGTACTCAGTAGTGCAGGAGGCAGCCAGTAGATTATAGCTCTGACAGTTAGAGACAAACGTACCTTTCTGCTAGGGAGTTGAAGTTCACCTCTCTTTAACTTCTTCCTACTCCTTTGACTTCTGTCATTTGAAGCAACAGGGATTCAGTGTACTTCCTTTTACATAGGACTGTTCTTTAGATGAAAACAGCTGCTGTATTTTTTCTGAGTCTCTCGTCCCAAACCAAAATATATCTGGGGAAGCATCTCTTCAGCTACCTTCCTCAGGATAGGTTCGCACTGTCTTCCCTCTGCCAGTTACTTGTGGACAGCGAGTTCATTAGTGGGTGATCCCCGGCTTCCAGAGGCTCACAGACTCATGGGGAGATAGACACACAAAGAAATGCAGAACAGGCTGCCGAGCATTATAATAAAGCATCTCCCTCAAATATCCCAGCCACAGTTAGGCTTCGGGGCCCTGGCCCTTGCTCTTCCCTTGGCCTAGAATCTTCTTCCTCTGGAATGTATACAGCTACCACTTCCTTCAGATGTCGCTCAGATAGCACCTTATCGGTGAAGTCTTCCTTGACCACCTTCTATGAAGTAACAACACCTCTTCCTCCCCCGCACCCCACACTTCCTGGCTCCTTCACTCTGCTTTAGTTTTCTTCAGTGGCTTTTATTACCTCCTGACTCGCTTTATTTATTTCCATGTCCCTTTGTTTTTTGTCTGTCTGGCCTTGCTGCCCAGAATATGAGCTGCATAGAGGCAGAGGGCATTGTGTGCTTTGCTCACTGTTTTTCCTCAGCACCCGTGGCAGGGCCTGGCACATACCAGAGGCACTCCATAAGTATTTGCTGAATCGGTGAACGTTTTGTGTTCTGTGGGAGTTTGAAACTCACTGCCTCCTCTGGGGAGGCAGCATTCAGATCAGATTAAACATTGAAGAATCAGTGAAGGTTGACAGGTCTTAAAGAGGGAAAGGGCCTCCCAGGTGAGGGATCATCATGTGCAAAGGCATGAAGTTGTTCCAGATCATGGAGCAGCTGGTGTCTGCCTTTCTTACACACGTTGACCATGTCGGTCCTCTTTCGCCAACTTCGTGAGCACCACTCATGAGATAATGTGCTGACTTCACCTGTAGGTTTATTTAGCGACTGTTCACTGCCTTCTGTGTACAGTACTGATTGACCCTGGGGGTACAAAGGAATGTAAGATGGGCATATTATATTCCCTATTAATATTGTTCTCTTTTTTTCTTTTTTTATTTGGTGTTAATTAATCAGTTACTTATTTACCGAGTAGCTACTATGAGCCAAGTGTGCTCTGGTTACTGGGGATACAGCAGTGAACAGAATAACCCCAAATTTGTGCTCTCCTGAGGCTCATGTTCTAGTTGGACTGCCTAGGGATGGTGGGAAGGGACCCCACTCTATGGCGGGCACTCTGTAATGGGCAGCTCCGCATCACCTCTGTGGGGACATCTCCTGCCGCGAGCTGGAGACCACACATGGGGGGAAGTCAGGGACAAGCAGAGCTCAGTGTCTTGGGCAGCAGGCTAGTCCTCTTCTAGACCTTGGAGACTTGATGTGTTTTGAGGCTCCTTGGCATCTCGGCTTTCCCCATGTGTCCTCTCAGACGTCAGGACCCAGGATGTGTAATGCAGTGGAGCTGTAGGACTTGAGCCAGCTCAGAGATGTGGATATCCCGTGGGCTGTAGAGTGTTCACATTGGTATGAGCTCTTTCTCCCTTTCCCTTTCTCTCCCTCTAGCACAGAATATGCCATCAATAAGTTGCGGCAAGAAGGAAGCGAGGAGGGGATGTATGTGCTGAGGTGGAGCTGTACCGACTTTGACAATATCCTCATGACTGTCACCTGCTTTGAAAAATCTGAGGTCAGTCAGGAAAAATCTTGGTCATTCAGGCCAAGTCATATCGCCACAGGGTGTTCGGTGCAGCCAGCCCAGGAGCTGCTCCAGAGAGGACCACCCTGGGGTATGGGGGTAGAAAAGCCTGGGTTTCTGAGAAAATTCCTGGCAGTTCTGACCAGGACAATCCTAGTCTTCAAAAGGAGACTTCCCTAGCAGCCAGACCCTGAACGTTTCCCCTCATGGCCCTTTCTTCCCTCAAGGGACCCATGGCAGGGGTCCATGGTCACTGTGGAAAGTAGAGTGTGGCCGGAAAACCAGTTCACACCAAACATTTGTCAAGTTTAATGCACTTATTGGGAGTGGTTGATTTTACACTCAGGGACAAAATCACAGACCCAGAGCCGTGTCTGATCTGTGGCACTCACTGGTACGTACCAGTGCCAAGATGGCCGGCTCAGCAACCTGGCCTACCACAGATTTCCCCAGATGGGAGCTTCAGACATTTTAACAGACGACTTGCTGTTCCGTGTTTGACAAGTGGAGATGGCTTTATTTAGTGACTCTAGTGTAGCTAGACGCCAGGAATGGTGTGAGAGACACCTGAAAACAAAGATAGAAGCCAGAATTGTTGACCTTACCTCACTGGACTGCAATACTGCCTTTGTCATTCAGGTGATTTTTTTTAAATACGGGAAATGGAATATTTTAAAAGACAATGAGTTTTACAGAATTAGTCCAGATAAATACACTAGTGTTGACTGGGTTAGTGTGAACTGGGAGAACTGGGGTGGCAGGGGGAGGTGGGGTAGCTTCAAGGTGGAAGTCTGCACACGAGCTTGCCATAGACCTCAGACGGTAGAAGAAAAAGTACTGGGGATCCCCTGGGGACTAGACTCCATCAGGAGTGGGAAGAGGAAATGGCAGAAGGAACCCCGCGCTGCCAACTGTCCTGGGCAAAGTGTCTAGGTGCCACTGCCTGCCTGGGGGTGTTCCTGCACACCAAGGCCTCACGGCTGGTATGGACGCAGCAGGTCATGTCAGGTTTGTTCCTGGGCAGCATGCCTGTCTTCTGCTTTCATCAGTCTTGAAGGAAGTTTAATGTTTTGAACATGGACGGGCGCACGAGACAGCCCAACTGCTTTCTTAGGTGGAATGGGCTTATGCTGTACCGGGAATGTCAGTGACTCAGTAGCATGGCCCACCTGGGGTCAGATTACCTGGGGAAACAGGATCATAGCCATGATTACTCCTGCTGTTCATTGTAGCTCACCAGATGCTATGCTGAACGCTTTACCTGCATGTCCTCATTTAAACCTTAGGCTGACCTTGTGAGATAGGTGGTATTATCCCCAGTGTACAGATGAATAAACCAAGGCATCGAGATCTTAAATATCTTGTCCTGGTCTACACCATAAGTAGATCTTTCTGACGCTCATCCTTAATCACTAGAAGATTTGTCTCTGTACAAAAAGTGCCCGTGAAGGAAAACCTCTCTTAGACTTCCTCTCTGTGGTGCCATAGAACCCTGAAAATAGATTAGACTGCCGACCATCACCCCCCAGGGTGGTTCTCCTCAAATGGATGCACAGCCCGGAAGGGCTCAGTTAGAGAGGCTTCCTGGATAAATGTTGTTATAGTAATTATTATTTCATGCATAATAATATTTGCAAATCTTTATGAAGTGCTTACTAAGTTTCTTACTATGTCATGTAATCATAGCAGTCCTGTGAGGTTGGTTTTTCAATGAACTTCATCTTACACATTTAAAATGAGGTGATGCTGTTGTAGAAGTCACTGTTCGGTTTTGCTTTCTCCATAATGTTAACTCCCTTTGATCAGTGTCTTCTTCTGGATTTATTTATTTCTTTGTTTGTTTACTTGTTTTTAATACATTTTTACTTTTGAATAATTATAGATTTACACAAATGGTTCAGAGATCGTACAGAGTTCTAGATATCTTTTATCCAGCTTCTCGTGTTGTTAACAAATTACATACCCATGGTACATTTGCTTGACCTGTTTAAAACAATTGGTTTCTGGTCATTTTCCTGAATGGCAGGTGCTGGGTGGCCAAAAACAGTTCAAGAACTTTCAGATCGAGGTGCAGAAGGGCCGCTATAGCCTGCACGGCTCAGACCGCAGCTTCCCCAGCCTGGGGGACCTGATGAGCCACCTCAAGAAGCAGATCCTGCGCACGGACAACATCAGCTTCGTGCTGAAGCGCTGCTGCCAGCCCAAGCCCCGAGGTCGGTTTCCCTGGGCCGGAGCTCGGCCCTGTCCCCTCAGGGTCCCCCTGTGCCCTGTGGCGATGCTCCAAGACACCTGGTAACCAAAAGAGACTGGTTGGTTGGAAGAAAGTGGCCCCTCCCCACAGTTTCTAGGTGGCTTTCATTTCGTCTAATTACAAGTCTGTGCCCACCTCCAATCCCGGTCCTCAAGTGTCAGCGTTTTCTATAGTATAAAACATACACCTTTCCTTAGCAGCTCAGGCTTCAGGAAGAGCCACGATTAGGATTAGTAAACAGAAGCTTACTACTTTCCTCTTTAAGGTAAAATGTCTTAAGAGTTCCCCTGTGAGTGGTTTATTATCTGGGAAACGTTCCCTGGCACATCTTCTGTGGGCCAAGAACTATGGTGAATGCAGAGCATCAGAAATGCCTGGCACCCAGTCCCTACTCTCCAAGGGTTTCCAGTCTCATGCAGAAAATGTCATAGGGAAACGAGGCCACTGCATATGTGATGCTGTTTCATCAACACCTATACGTCACACCTCAGGCTCACAGAGACGGGGATGGTCAAACATCCCTGGGCCATGGCATGGAAGACTGCCCGGAGGAGGGAGGCAGATCTTGGATAGTGGGGGGGGGCGGGGGGGCTTGCCTGTTAGTTGAGGGCATTTCCTGCTGAGTGTGTGCAGGGGCAACATGGCAGGCCACAGCAGGGGCTGCAGAGAAGCAGGGGCTGAAGGGCTAATGTGTCTGGCGAAGCTGGTGAAGTTAGAAAGAAGGGGCAGGTGATGTTGGGAGAGGAAGATTTGGGTCAGAGGAGGCCTTGGGTGCCATGCCAGGGAGCTGCAGTACCAAACCATGGGAGGGTCAGGTTGTAAAATGAATGGGAGAGGTGAGGAACCTGGCTTTTGTTTTTGAAGCCCCGTGGATAGTGTCACTGATGTCCTGGAGGTGGATTCATCACCTCTTAGAATGTGAGAACTGGAAAGGAGGTTAGGCATCACCTGATCAAATGTCGCATCTTACAGATGAGAAGATTGAGTCCTGGAGAAGTGAATTGGGTCTCACTGAGGGTCAGGGTCCAAGGGGTTTGAGTGCCACTCTACCCCAAATGACATTTTGACATTCCCCTACTGCATGGTGCTGCCTGCGTGGGTGAGATCCTTCCCTGAGAAGAGGTCAGGCCTCAAAGAAAGTGTAGATAGCACAGTCGTCCTGAGGGCCTAGTAAGTATGGTGGAAGATGCTCTGAGGAGTGTCTTCATCCGAGACGCCTCTGGTTCTTTTAAGGGAATTTGTGAGCCTTTATATCAGGGGTGGGCAGAGGAAGCAACACCAGGACAAAAAGGGGCCTGGGTTCTTGATGTTTGAATCATTTTTTGGCCTCCCAGCGAGGGGCTGCCACCGCACTCGGTGAAAGAGGAAGGACTTACGTTCTTGTTGATCAGATAGGGTTTCCTGCCAGCTCTGGGGGTAACTGCAGCCTTTGTTTTCATGCCTGAAGATGTTCCGCAAGGGTAAAAACACATCTGCCACTTGGTCCTGAGACCTCAGAGTGAGGTAAAACCTTAAAGCCCAATGACCCTATTTACTCACATAATCTCTCCTAACAGATATTAGGAGCGGTTTTTACTTTCCTTGGGATTTGTGGTCTCTGGGTAAGGTTGAGGAGATGGAGAGCAGTGGCCACAGGTAGCGAGGACTGGTGGCAGGTGGGAGACCGGGACATGATTTCTTCCCTGGAATTAGCTGGAGAGGTCTCTGGTGTCGATGCCACTGTACTGGTCCAGATCTGGGGGCCAGTAGCGGTAGCAGGAGACGCACAGGAACAAATTGAAGCCGTCTCTCCCACTTGAGTATGAACTCTTAAGACAGGATTTGGATCTGTCTTAGCACCCCATGACTCATGGGGTACACCACACCCAGCACGGAGTCCACGCTCACTGATGTCTGTCAGGGGAATAGTTAGAGTGGTAGCTACCATATTGGTGGGTACCTACTAATGCCAAGCACTTTACATGCATATTTGCATTTGCTCCATCTGACAGTAGCTCTTTGTAGCTATTACAGAGATGCAGAAATGGAGGCTCAGAGATGTTTGGTGCCTTGCCGCTGGTGACAGCAGTAGTTACAATAATAGGAGCAACAAGTAGTGATGATGATGATGATGATGATGATGGCTACTGGGCTTACAGGCCCCATGTGAGGGTCTTCCGTCTTCTGAGTCATTTAATCTTCAGAACAAGCCAGAGTGTGTTGTAATCCCTGTTAATTTGCCTAGGTAGTTAGAGGATGACTGGGGTCGTGAACTCAAGTCTTCTGACTCCAGCTCTGGTGATCTTTCCTGTACATCCCATCATACTCTGCGAAGGTGCAGGGGCAGCCATCAGCCCAGAGCTCTGGGGCGAGGGCAGTTCTCCTGACCTGGAGGAGGGAAGGGCCTGGCGGTGAGGAGAGGAGGAATGAGCCCTGTGTATGAGGCTTGCTTCTCTGGGCCGTCAGAAACCCTCTGTCTTCCCTCCACCACCTGCAAATTAGAGAAGTGGTAAAATTATGAAAATTAAGGAGAAGGTCATTTTGGGTTCCTCAGTGCTTCTGCCCTCCTAACTGCAAGGCTCTGATGGCCACACTTCAACCTGGGTTTCCCACTTGAAAATGCAACTGAGAAACTCCTCATGGAATAAAGGAAACGCAGGTGGCCACTCAGAGTGGATGTGACGACAAAACAAGTTCACATCTCTGTGTGTTGTCCAGCCCCACTGCCCCTCTCCAAGTCTGAGGTTGACTGTGGCAAGAAGGGGATAGCGACCCAGCAGGACTCACTGGCCCAGTCATCACTGACCCTCCCATGTCCTCATCTGTGCTGTGGAGCCAGGGGCTTGATTTCAGCCCCCTTTGGCTCTGACACTGAGAACTTCTGACTCTTGCCAGCCAGCTGGTACAAGGATGATGGCGCTGACCAAGATGTAGTACTGGTCTTAACCACAATGGCTACCAGTTTTGGAGCACTCCCTGTACACCAGGCACTGAAGTAAGCCCTTCATATGCATTATCTCGTATGCACCCTGCAGAGGGGCATGACTGTGTCTCCCATTTTTCTAGTGAGAAAACGGGTTTAACAGGGCCCCCCACTCACACAGTTGACGTCAGTGCCATGCTCCCTGAAGCAGCCAGGCAAATCATCGCCCATAAATGGCGCCTGTTTTCATCCTCCTCTCTCATTTTCAAAACAGCTCCACTGCCCCAACCCTTTGCTGGGGACACCATTCAGGTGGCTCTTTCTTTGTCTTTTCTCCATTAGGGCAGTCCTGAGTTGCCTGTTTGAATCTGATTGTATCCAGGTTACAGAGTGGAGTCAGGATAACAGAGTGGAGGAGAACAGACTGGAGAAAGGGTATCCAGGATATGGTTGGTAATAAGGGGAGCCTGTGCCTGAACCCAGTGTCTGGCTCCCAGATTTGTGCCTCCCACTAGGGCCAGGTTTGCTATAAGAAGGTATGAGGCTGGAGCCATCCGTGACTGAAGTATGAGCGTCCAGGGCTTACTAGCTGCCTGACCTTGGGCTAGTCACCCTGAATCTCTGTTTTCTGACCTATAGAATAAAAAGGATAAAAATACTGTGTACCTCATAGAATTGTCATAAGGACAAAGGGATTACTGTGAGGAAAGCTCTTAGGGGCAGTGGCTGGCAAAGAGGAAGCAATCAGAAAATGTGAGCTGAAAAAAAAACAATAAAAAGGAAAATAAGCCCTGCCCTGCAGGGAAGTGAGGATTTGAGAGACCACGTCTAATTACTCGGCCTACTGCAGGCACCTGATCCTCAGCAGCTAGATGGGGTTCTGGGGTTCCAGAATCCTCTCACTGCAGTCTGAATCTGGAAGGGGCACTCTCCCTCCACCCCCAGTGACATAGCTCGAAGTAGCTCCATGGTGGGAAGGCACCTTCTGTGGATTGTAAATTCCTTGAGCCGCTTGTGCTCGTCGTGGCCCGGCAGATTTTGTAAAGTGTTCAGTTTGCCGTTTGAATCCATAGAATCTGGGGCTGGTCTGCTCATAACCTATACATTGAGTTAGTGCCTCCTTGGAGTCAGGCACTGCTGGGAGCCCAGAGAGGTTCAGGCACGACCTTCTCTCTGGGTTATCCTGTTCTTTTGCATAAGACCAGTGTTGTTTTACTCTCCTGCCTTGGTTCCCATTACCCGCTACACCCAAGGGACTGCTTCTTCCTCTCCACTCAGCTCTTGTCCTTCAGCTCACATCCTGATTATTCATTCACACGGTGAACAGATACTTCCTGAGTACCTACTACGTACCAGGCTGTGGAGGTAGAGCAGGAAATAAGATAGACACCATCCCTGCCGGTGGGGAGTTTCTCTTCTCAGATTTTAAAATTTCATTTCCGTAGGCAGACCTTCCCTAACTTCTGCTACCAGAACAGATCCTGCTGTGTCAACCCCCCAGCCCCTGGGCCTGGCTTGGAGAGTAGCTGCACAAATTGGAGCTTTCCTTTTGATGGGTTGATTATTTGATTAGGCTCTGTTATTAGCCTGCAAGCTCCTGGAGGGCCTAAAACAAGTACTTAATAAACATTTACTGAATGACTGAACCAGCACATGTACAAATATGTGTTCAGCAAGCCCCATGATTTGGCAAGCATTGCCTGACTGGGATCTTGAACCTTCACTACCCTGCTCAGACTTCTTCATTCTCTTCCACAGAGATCTCCAATCTGCTGGTGGCTACTAAGAAAGCCCAGGAGTGGCAGCCTGTCTACCCTATGAGCCAGCTGAGTTTTGACCGGATCCTCAAGAAAGATATTGTGCAAGTGAGTCTTTGCTAAGGTTCCTGAGCTCACCTTGGTCCTGCATCTCCACAGCGAGTAGTCTGAGGATTTGGGGCGGAGTGAAGTCTGGGTTTGGGGAAATCCTATCGGGAAAAAAATAAGGAGCTTTCCTTTCATAGTTAAAGCTGTTCAGCCACTGCCCTGCCATTGTACCCAGCCTTGCCAGTATTCCCCAGAGATACTTTCTCTTTGAAGGGAAATGGATTTGTCATGCTTTGTGGGGTTATCTAGGGTTATAGGACCTTCTGTTGTGGGTCTTCTTCGGATAGGAGTTGGAGAACTTGGTGGGAATGCTGACAGGGCCGCAGGAATCGGGTGTCCGTGGGGGCGTCTGAGCTGATGACCTGCATTAACCCACCACATGCTGTGTGACAAAGCACTACTAAAGTTCAGTTCCTAGGCTTCCTGATGATGCTTCCAGAGGGAGCAAAGCTGGGGGGTACAGAATGCAGTAAGAGAGCAGGGGATGTACAATGTCGGCCTGCAGGAGAACTGTCTTGGGAAAGAGATCCCTTGGACCAGTGTTCCAGCTTGGGAGGCCTTTCGCCCAGAGTCTGCAGCCGTAGGCAGGCCCACCTTCCCTTGTAGCTAGCTGCCCTTGGGCCTTGGCTAGGGGTGTGAGGCCCCGGGGGAAATCCCCCTTTCTGTTCCATGCCCCCACCCCAGTCCTTGTACACAGCCACACACCAGGGAGGTAAGGAGACAGCATGCCAGCAGCCTTGGAGGGAAGGCACTGGTGACTGCCTGGGAGAGATCGCAACACTTGGCAGGTGTTGCAGAGCGAATTGTGCGCTCACATCTGTTAGGGAGCCTGGTGGGAGGTAGTAGGCATGGGGTTGGGTTCCTGGTTTACGTTTTTAAGTTAATCTCTAAAATTGTTGGGTGGGGTGTTCAGAGAGTAGGAGCCCGCCGCTGCAACCGCCTCTCACTTTTTCTTTGGAGACATTTTTCACTGAAGGCCAGTATTTATTGTTTTCTGTCCCTCTGATGGTGTTAGAGCTGTGGCCAGAGATTAAAATCACCAGAGCAGCGGTACCCTGGCCTTTTTTCTGTGTAAACTTGGCACTGTCCTTGGGCCCTTCCTTCTCTCCTTGCCCTCAAGCCTCTCGGAGGGTTCCAGGCATCTGCCGTGCCCCCGGTGCTCACCTAGGCCCTGCCCCCCAGGCACTCATCTGCCCCTCCCCCCCCCCCCGGTGCTCACCTAGTCCCCAGCAACAGTCCTTGCATGTGCAGCGGTGATTGCCACCCTCGGCAGGCCCGTGGCTGGTGGAGCCAGCTCTCGTCTCTTAAGTAGAGACGTAAGTCCTAGGTAGGGAGCTACAGCAGGATGTGGCACTGGCAGAGAGGACCGTGCTGCCTCGCCTGGGGAGGGCAGAGCTGGCTTCCTGGGGAAAGGGGCACGGAAGCAGAGTTGCAGAGGGCGCACAGCCCACGCCTAGCGAAGGCAGAGGGAGTGGCACGGAAGGAGGCCAGTGGGGAACATGCAGGGCCTCTGTGGGTTGCTGCAGAATCCTGCTGCCATGACTTGGCTACTGGAATAAGCAGCCCTTCTGGGGAAGAGTAATTATTCTGAAAGCATATGGCTTTTACGGGATGTTCTGGGAACACAACTTCCCTAACTTTGATGAATTGCTTCGTTACAGATGCGGCTTTAATGAATAGTCACAGGACCTTGCCAGGATATGGGAGACAGGGCAGATGCATCGACATTCTGCCATGCCAGATGACAAATGGTGGCATTTGTGCACATTGATATACCCAATTAACAATTGTATATGTTCTTGTAGGGGGCAGGGCCGATTCCAAGGGAATCCATTTTCTGCATTTACAGAGAAGGTCCTGGGATAATAGAATAACAGCACCTCAACTTAAAGATTTCGTGAGATTAATGTCAGTAGCTTGAGAATGCCTGAGTTTTATGAATCACATTTTGATTTCCCAATATTAAGAATGTTTAAATCAGAATTATTAAAGCTTGAATTGGAAGGGTCCTTAGAGACAGATGATTATGTGTAATAATTTCACTTAGTGCTCATACCACTTACTTGGTGGTGTTCTCCCCTTTCATACGTGAGGAAACTGAGGGCCCACCTTCCAGTCTCTGCCTCTGTTTTCACACCCCTTCCCCACTTTGGGATTGCTCCAGCAAGTCCACATGTAAATGAGTCACAGATTTTAAAGCTTAGCATGCATGCACGTATATACACACACGCCGGGTAGATGGTTGGAAGATGAACAAGTACCTGGTCTAGAGGGCAATCAAACAGAACACATCAGCCCAGCATATGATTTCTACCCACGATGTGCCGGGGTCTGGACCGAGGAGCCTTTATTCCTTCCTCTTCACTTGGTTCTAGAACAGCCCTGGGAGGTGGGTGCCATGGTTATCCCTCTTTACAGAAAGCATCTCTGAGTTAGTTGGCCAGCGAGCAGTTGAGCCAGCACTAACAAGCCCTTCTCTTTGTAGCCCAGCCTCTAGTAGAGCCCCACTGGGGTCCTCTCTGAGTCCTCTTTGGAGGCCAAGGGTGGGCCGCTGTTGCTGGAGGCTGGTGGTGGTGCTGCTGGAAGTTTTATGATTGGCCAGGATTATGTTTTAGCCACAGGTTGCTTCTGAAGGTAGAAGGCAAGGAATGGTTTGGGAATTAAATGTCTCCTGGGACTCAGGAAGTGTCACATTTGTGTTTGGCTGAGTAGCTTTATGTTTTTTCTGGAGGCCTGACCAGACCAAGGCCCGAGAGGTTGTGAGCTGTGGAGGCTCTTTTGTCCTTGCCCCACCCCTTCTGGTGTGTTCCCATTAAGGCCTCAGTGCCAGACTCGGGTGTCACTGCAGCCCCAGAGAGAAGTACCCCCAACCTCCTGCTTCCTTCTTCAGGGCGAGCACCTTGGGAGAGGCACACGGACACACATCTACTCCGGTACCCTGGTGGATTACAAGGATGACGAAGGAACTTCCGAAGAGAAGAGAATAAAAGTGATCCTCAAAGTCTTAGACCCCAGCCACAGGGACATTTCTCTGGCAAGTGTCTTCCTCATAACCCTATCCTCTCCCTTCCCCAACTTCTGGAGCCAGTGGAGCACAATGAGCTAGGAAGAAACTTTGTCTTTGTTTCGGTCTGGTGTTTTTCAAACTTGTCATTCAGTCTGAATTCCTTTCTTCAAATACAATATTAGATGAAGCAGGTATGTAAAGTAAGTGAGGGAAGATGGAAGATGAAGTGCATTGAGCAGCCTGTCCCCTCCCTGCCCCTCTCACTCTCCTCCCATAGAGGTCCTTGTGGTGGTTCTGTGGAGCCCCAGGACTCTAGCTGAATCTTCTCGAAGTCCCTGATGTAGTCCAGGACTATCACTTTGCGGTCTAGAAAATTAAAGCCCATGGGAGTAAAAGGACTTACCCAAGATCCCACACACTGTTAGAAAGCGATAAAGCCAAGTCTCGACAGAGATCTGGTTTTTCACTTATTATTTTTTTATTTTTTTATTGTTACGTTAATCACCATACATTACATCATTAGTTTTTGATGTAGTGTTCCATGATTCATTGTTTATGCATAACACCCAGTGCTCCATGCAGAATGTGCCCTCTTTAATACCCATCACCAGGCTAACCCATCCCCCACCCCCCTCCCCTCTAGAACCCTCAGTTTGTTTTTTCAGAGTCCATTGTCTCTCACGGTTCATCTCCCCCTCCGACTTACTCCCCTTCGTTCTTCCCCTCCTGCTATCTTCTTCTTTTTCTTTTTTTTCTTAACATATGTTGCATTATTTGTTTCAGAAGTACAGATCTGTGGTTTTTCACTTATTCTACTACAGTGCCAAATGTTGTTATTTCCCAAAGTTTAAAGGAAGAGAAAGTGGTGGATATGAGTATCCAATGGGGAAATTGTCACCTAGCCTCTGCTGCCAGCCTGGCTCTGTATCCTGTTAGGTTTTCTAAATAGATTCCATATACCAGCCAGATTGGCCCCTAGGTAAAGGCTTGGCAATGCCCCTGGGCAGTCAAGGCCAGGGGAACTATTTCAGGGCCTGGGATGATGACAGTGTTGAGTGTTCCTGGGACCCATTGACTTCCCTCTCAGCAGAGCTCCTTCGGCATCAGAGCCGTGGCATCTGGCCCTTGACATTCCCTTGTGCTATCCTCCCACAGGCCTTCTTTGAAGCAGCCAGCATGATGAGGCAGGTCTCCCACAAACACATCGTGTACCTCTATGGCGTCTGTGTCCGAGACGTGGAGAGTAAGTGTATTCGCTTTGGAAGGGGAGGTTGGCCTGCCTGGGGAGCATGGGTGCTGTGATGATGATTCGGGGCCGAAGCCACCTTCACATTTCACATTGCTTGGGCTTTTTGTCTCTTCTTGCAGTCGAGGAACTTGAGGTACCGAGCAGGTCTTGTGCTTAATAGTGGGCGTGGAATGAAGTCCCGTTTGTTTTTCACTCATTCCTTGAACGTTACTTGTTGCCAGCTCTGGCTGCACACTGGTCTGGACCTGGGAGGGTGGGGTGGGCAAGCTGAGAGTCAGAATGGAAGGCGCTCTGGGCAGGGGTGGAGGCACTCTGATGTTTGCACCTCACAAGAATGTTGCCATCCTCCTGAGCTGAGTACCAGCCACTAAAGTGGGCTCTCCTCAGAGGATGAGGGAAGATACTGTCTCAGATGTACAGAAGGTTCCAGATGTGGCTACTTTTGTGTTTGTAGATATCATGGTGGAGGAGTTTGTGGAGGGTGGGCCCCTGGATCTCTTCATGCACCGGAAAAGCGATGTCCTCACCACACCATGGAAGTTCAAAGTTGCCAAACAGCTGGCCAGCGCCCTGAGTTATTTGGTAAGTGTGTTCTGATGTCCGTGGTGGTCTCCACCAGGAACCAGAATGCCCTGTAGGGTGGCAGGAAGGAGTCTAGCCAGGCAGGCTGCAGGGGCCTGGGCTCTGTGGTTAAACACAGGTGTGCCTGGTGCTTGCTGAAAACAGTCATTTGGGGGTGTTCGTGTGCTTGGGTATGAATTCTGTTTTGAGGGAGGTTTTATCACATCAGAGGACTGACTTCTGGAATGCACCATAGGTTAGAGTGGAAATAGCGCGATACTTGTCAAATGAATGAGTGAAATTGCGTGCATCAGTAGCACTTCCCATGGCTCAGCTGTTGGGGCGTTACACAGGTTCTCATGAGTGTCATTCTCACAAGCCCTAGGAGGCCTGCTCCACCATTATCCCCGTTTCGCTGGTGAGGGAACTGGGGCAGAAGGCCACGATTTAATGTGCCCGAGTGACACATAACTGGGGGAGAGCTGGGCTGCCTGGGCATTGCTGTCGCTGGGGAATATGGAGAGATGACTTGAGGGGCTGGGCTTGGAAACAGGGAGTGAGGGAAGGAGGGAAGACAGGCAGCCCCACGGGCAACTTGACTGATTTCACCCTTTTCACTCTGCAGGAGGATAAAGACCTGGTCCACGGAAACGTGTGCACAAAAAACCTTCTCCTGGCCCGTGAGGGCATTGACAGCGAGTGCGGCCCGTTCATCAAGCTCAGTGACCCTGGCATCCCCATCACCGTGCTGTCCAGGCAAGGTGTGTCTCCCTTACCCTCCCACCCTAGTTCCCATCCCCGCCCTTCACCCTTCCACCCTCCCTGCCCCCGCCCTAATTAGGGGAGAAGAGGGCTAGGGCTCAGGTGTGCTTCCTTTTGAAAAGGACACTTTGGCAGACAGGCTTGGTGCTGCTGTGTCCTGGGGGCCAGGGGAGATGTGGAGGTGAAGGAGGGCCAGTCCCTGCCCTCAGGGAGCTGAGTGGTCGGAAAAACACAGCTCACCCAAGGCACATCTTTGTTCTCAGTGCTGGGGTAGCACAGAGGGAGGCTGCCAGGCCTGGGGATGGTCAGAGGGGTGTCAGGAGGAGCTGGGTCTCCTTGGTCTTCAACTGTAGTTGGTGAGCAGTTTGGGGAGGCACCCGAGTGATTGCTGCGGTCCTGTGTGCTTTGAATGAGGCTATCGTGAGTTCGGGGGCTCCACAGGAAGGGACAGGCCTGGGAGCTGAGACACTGAAACCAGCGCTGCACAAGTTGGGCCAGTAGGCCATATTTGGGATATCAGCGTGCCCCTGGGCCTGAGGCCCTGGCCTCTGCTGGCCGGCAGTTTCCAGCACCAAGCACAGTGCCTTGCACTTGGACCAGGATGAAAACAAGCCTTACAAATAAGACCTAAAATATCCACTCCTTAGAAGGGGAATGGGAAGCATCCTTTAGTGCCTGTGTCGTGCTTCTCACCTGCCCAACTTCCCACAATCTGTGCAGATTCAGTCCAGAGTCTCTCAAGGGTCCTGTCCTCAGCAAGCATCTGAGACACAGACCCAGGAGAGCTCAGAGCAAGTAGAGAAGCCTGGGTACCCCACAAGAGAGGCCAGTAAAGTGCTGTGTGCATTCAGAGAGAAAGGGACATCATCTAGCTGGGGACAGAGCATGGTTCAGGGAGGTGCTGCGGTTTCGTGCAGGCCTTGTAGGTCAGTGAGGTGGGCTTGACCGGGAGTGCCCTGCTCAGGAGTGGCCCGCCTGCCTCTCTCTCTCCCACAGGGGCCGAGAGGCCGCAAGCACTTGTTAAGGGGCATTTCCCTGGATACAGCAGGGGTGTCTGTTCCGATCACTGGTCTTGGCAGGAAGCCCGAACAGGGCTGCATAAGTAGCCAGGGTCAAGCGATGTAGGACAGCTTCACCTCAGTCTTGTTCCCTTATCCTTTCCCACCTAAAGCAAGCATGGTGTTGCAGGGGGATTGTGCAGAGTGCATGAGATTAGCCTAGGCCTACTCTGTGTGGGTGGGCCTCTCTTCCTGTCTTTCCTTTCTTAAGCCTTGGTTCTCCTTCCCCAGGGTGTTGGCCTCCATCTCTGGGGTGCTTTGCTCTTTCTGAGGCCAGAGCTTCGGAAGACTGGCCCTGCATGACCCTTCTGGGGGGCATGTGGTAAACAGACACATCTGGCCCCGACGAAGACTGGTGCATCTGCAGTGCCAGGGGTGAGGGGCCTGGAAGGCAGCACCTTTCACAAGCTCCCCACGGGACCAAGGCAGCCATGGTCTATGTTTGGAAACATTGCTTAAAATGGTTTCTTCGTTAGTTCACGGTTCCTGCTGCAATGACAGTGATTTACTCCCCAGGTGATTCCAGAAACTGATCTGGAAACATCTCCTGTCTTTTTCCAGAGTGCATAGAACGAATCCCATGGATTGCTCCCGAGTGTGTTGAAGACTCCAAGAACCTGAGTGTGGCTGCTGACAAATGGAGCTTTGGAACCACACTTTGGGAGATCTGCTACAATGGCGAGATCCCTCTGAAAGACAAGACCCTGATTGAGGTGAGCAGTTGCTGTCCAGGGTGCGAGCCGAGTGAGGACTCCTTGAGCACTCAGGGATGTCTCGGGAGCTGTCAGGAAGCTTCATGTTGTAGGAAGAGGTGGATGTCTGTTTGAATCTCCTCCACAGGCTTACTGGCTGTGTGACCTCAAAAGTGTCACTAAACTTCCCTGAGCCTCAGTTCATCATCTGTAAAATGGGGATAAATAACACCTACATTGCGGGGCTGTTGTGAAGATTAATAATGCATGTAGAGTGCCAGGCAAATATTTGTTGGTAGAACATTATAATACTGTTTAGCTCAGATTTTAAGTGCCCATTAGTCAGCAAAATTAACACATATTTGTTGAGTTTCTTTATCCCAGATATAGATATACAGGCTGTATTTCTTAATATCACAAGTTCTTAGGCAGTTAAGTGTGTCTTAAAATTTTACAAATTTAATGTAGGAGTTGTTTCATTAAGCTCAAATTTACTTAACTAATTTTATATTTGGCATTTAGGTGGTTTTTAAATTTGTAATGTTCTATCTAATTCTGCAGGGAATATCTTTGAACATAAATCTTTGTTTATGTCTGACTTATTTCTGAGTCTTTCGATAGTTGGAATTAATGAGTCAAAGGATTTGAAGACTCTGAAGGTTGTTACACATATTGCCAAGTTGTATTCCAGGAAGGCTGAGTGACTTCCCTGGAACGCAGCTTACTCGGGACTGGGGTATACTGCCCATCTTCCTTGAATGTGGATTTTTGTGTGGGGACTAAGATTTCCCTAAACCACAATGAGGCAACAGTAACACACATATTTATGAAATCTACCTTGAAGCACAGCTGTTGGGAATTAAATTAGGGATGGTAACTGGGGCTAAAAGGTTAGTGACTGGTTCCTTTGGTTTCTTCCATGTGGTTTTCTTCTTTACAGAAAGAGAGATTCTACGAAAGCCGGTGCCGGCCAGTGACACCGTCTTGCAAGGAGCTGGCTGACCTTATGACCCGCTGCATGAACTATGACCCCAACCAGAGACCCTTCTTCCGAGCCATCATGAGAGACATCAATAAACTGGAAGAGCAGAGTAAGACAGTCTTACCCTGTGGCTGAGAACAGCCAGTGGCCCAGGGGAGCGGGTGAATAAAGAGCCGGTGAATGGCAGTCACTCCTTTTTAACGTGGTTTCTTTTCTCCTCTGTTAGATCCAGACATTGTTTCCGAAAGAAAGCCGGCAACCGAAGTAGACCCCACACATTTTGAAAAGCGATTCTTGAAGAGGATCCGTGACTTGGGAGAGGCAAGTTAGGCTGGAGTTCCCTGCTGACCATGTCACCTCTCTCTGCGTCCAAAGCCGCTCTCCATTCTCTGTCATTTCGGGCCAAGGTTTATGAGAGAAAGCATCTCACTGTGTTTCCTCTGGGCCAGTTGAATCACAAGGGATTCTCCATTTGACACAGGGTGACAGTGCGCATATACCTGCCTGTCCAGAGGGCTGGATGTGCACACAGGATGTTGGTCTGCTCCCTCCAGACTTGACTCTTCTCTGAGGGATGGAAGAGAATGGGAAGGGAGAGATCTGGGGGAATAGGTATAGATGGGGTAGAAATAGAAAAATCCCTGTCTCAGACTTCCCTGGGTATCTGTATCCTGCGAGGCTGCTTAAATGAGGGATTATTTACTACACAGGCCAGATAGAGTATCAGCTTTTCCCTTGGATCTTGAATGGGAATTTCCGAACAGCTAATGTGACCAGAAAAGCTACAGTGATTTGCGTCTTTGTCCAGATTTCCTGTAGTTCAGTTAAGTGAACATAGACTGTGTCCCGCACTGAGTACCTCCTGTGAGCCAAGGCTGTGTGCTGGCACTTTACAGGCGCAGCGTCCTTCATTCCTCACGCCATCCCCGAGAGGCTGCCACTGCTGTGGGCGTGGAGCCCCTCCGGAGCCAGCTCGGAAGATGGGGTGACTGGGCCCACATCACTGCCTAGTGGCCTGGTCAGGATCTGATCCCACGGCTGGTAAACACGCTTCATGCAGTGCTCTTTTCAGCTGCATGGTGGTGCCCGTCCTTCAGCCTGGGCCCATGGCTCTCAGAGAACACCACGGTTGTCCTGCAGGACCAGAAACCACTTTCATTTCCTTTTGGGTTACATTTTCATGGAAACTGGGATTGATGTGTCGGTTCACCAGTCCCCTGATACCTCTTTTTCTTAGCCCCGTCACGGAGGGGATAGCACGTGAGACCAAGAGAGGAAGGGCCCAGGTAGGAGCTTGCTGCCCCTAAGGTCAGACTGTGCCGCTTGCCCCTGGCCTTCATGGGAGCGGCACAAGGAGCAAGGCTCGTGTAAGTGTCCCTGCTGGCCCCGCGTGGGGCTCCTCTCATCAAGTGCATGGGTCTTTCCTTCTAGGGCCACTTTGGGAAGGTTGAGCTCTGCAGGTATGACCCTGAGGGGGACAATACCGGGGAGCAGGTGGCGGTCAAATCCCTGAAGCCCGAGAGTGGAGGCAACCACATAGCTGACCTGAAGAAGGAAATTGAAATCCTAAGGAACCTCTATCATGAGAACATTGTGAAGTACAAAGGCATCTGTACAGAAGATGGTATGTTGGGCACAGTGGGGTTGGTTTGAAAACGAAGGGACTGTCTGGGGTTAAAAGGCCAGTGTGAGCAGGCAGTGCCCTCAGCTGTACCTGGGCCACCTGGACACACTTGCCGGTGGTTCCTGGGAGCTCTGCGGCTTCACCATCGAATGCACAGTCATGTCCCTCAGCGCAGAGCTGCCAGGGAAGCCACCCAGCTTCCCCTGCCACCAGGGATGATCCCAGCGTTCTCTCTCCAGTACTGGAGATTGGGCTTCACTCATCCTGATATTCACACTTAGGCCCTATGAAACTGACACCCATTGTCTGTTTTTCCTATTCTGATCCAGCCCTAGCCAGGATCTTTCATTTTCTAGTTGTCTATATCAAGATGGCAAGCGGTATTTATTCATAAGTATATCTTTTTTTACCAACCAATATAATACATAACTGTATTCTAAAACTGGTAATGAAATGATGTGGCTCGTAATTTTTAAAAATCAGTCATCCTCAGTGGTTTGCAGAGCACTTAGCTCAGTGGGTGCTGATGACTGGGCTTTGTTATGTACACGAGTGTAACTATCTCCGTTCTTTGAGGATCCCAAGGTTCTGGAGCTTAAGAGGTTCAGTAGTGATTCAGGGGTGACACTGAAATCAGCTCAGGGCCTGCATCTCCAGATCCGGTACCCTCTACTCTCCCACAGTTCCTTCATCTGGTGACATCGTCCTGATGGGTGTTTTTTTCTAAACAGGAGGAAATGGTATTAAGCTCATCATGGAATTTCTGCCTTCAGGAAGTCTTAAGGAATATCTTCCAAAGAATAAGAACAAAATTAACCTCAAACAGCAATTAAAATATGCCGTTCAGATTTGTAAGGTAAAAAAAAAAACCATGTCAAAGATCAAAAAATCAGGCACTCTGTCCTGGGTAATTGGGTTGTAATTAGACTGCAAGTGGGAAGCTTTCCAGTAATTGTACCTGTACCATTTTGCTCTTCATGATTTGGATGAAAATTAGCCAGTACTAAGAAAACTGATTGGTTAATATGGCTGATTTAATGTGTATTTCTTTGAATTGGGTTAGTCTTACTATTCTTGCATTAAGAACAAACAAAAAAAAAACGAGTGATAGGTAAATGAAATGACATTGGTGCTTTTTCATGAAGCAGTGATGGATACAAAACAGAACCTGAACTGACCTTTATCAAATGCACTCTCCCTTCACCTCTCTTTCTCAGGGGATGGACTATTTGGGTTCTCGGCAGTACGTTCACCGGGACTTGGCAGCAAGGAATGTCCTCGTTGAGAGTGAGCACCAAGTGAAAATTGGAGACTTTGGTTTGACCAAAGCAATTGAAACTGACAAGGAGTACTACACAGTCAAGGATGATCGGGACAGCCCTGTGTTTTGGTAACAATCTAATGTTATGTTAATGTCTTTTGTTCTTCCTGCCCAAGTCAAGGCTAGAAAGAACTTAGCACATTTGGAATTGATTGATCTCTCCCCTCAAGAAACACCTTTTAGGCTGTGTCACTAGAAAGCAGCCCACACAGAAATGCCTGAGGTTCATACGACACCATCTTCCAAGGAGTGGAGGATGCTAACCACCCGGTGGCTGAGCATTTCCAGCTTCCCAGGAGAGGGCATTCATCTGACACAGTCCTTAAAACTGTTAGTAGTGGCAGGGGTCACATGCATGCACAGGAGGCCTAGAGGGCAGGTAGGAGGAAGGGGTGGGAACAAGGTGAGGAAGTAGGCACTGACAGATTCAGGGAGATCCCAGACAGAGCAGAGCGGAGCACAGTCCACAGGGAACTTGGCCGTCTGCTCATGGATCACTGCAGTGTCTTGGTCAGAAGGCTGCACCCTGACTGTGACCCCTTGCAGCCTGGAACGCCATCCAAGGGAGAAGCTGTTTAAGCCTCTACTCTACTGCTCCTGTAGAACAAATCAACACCTCCGAGGTGCGTCCCGCGTAGACACAAACCTAGATCTCTCCCACCCATGGAGCCTAAGCCTTCATTCAGTCATTAATATATGTAGCAGGGCCCTACTTTGTGCTGGGTACTAGAGATCCGTGGTGAACAAGCAGACTGAGTGTAGAATTTAATGGATTGGGCAGCCAATTTCATGGTGGTTTAAGCATGGAAGGGTTTAGGTTTGATTTTCTGGAAGTCCTGTTAAGACTTTAAAAGATCCATGGGGGTTTGTAAGGATGGTAGAAGAAGGCATGTGTGACTAGCAAGAATGAGATGAGAGCAGGGAATATCCCAGGACCTGAATCTGAATCAGCTTGGTGGGACTGGATCACGACGGAAGTGGGAGGTCTCAAGGACTTGCTAAGGCGGAGCACCGGAGGCCGAGTCACAGAGCTGGCGCTCTACCTTCGAGCTTTGGGACATACCACTGGAGGGTTTAAGAATGGTGGCTTTTGCTTTAAAAAGATCACTGTGAATGGGAGGGGAGCAAGATTGGAGCTAAGGAAGTGTGATTCAACCAGAGCCAGTGAGGGTGTGAACTAGGGACAGTGGTTAGGACAGTGACAGTGGGGCTTAAGAGAAGTGAGTAGGTTTGAGAAGTATAGGAACCTGGATATGGGGGTGCCTACGTTTCTGGCTTGGGCAGTTAGTTGTCATCCAACGGAACAGTTGACCTTGGAAGAAGGCTGCACAGTGAGGTCACTGCTGACTAATTGTGAACTTGCAAAGAACACTTGGGGTGTGTCATCCTATGCCTCCTCCACATGGACAGCCCATGGAATGAAGAGCACAAACTAATACTTTAAAGCAAATACGTTCTACGGAGAGCCTGTGACGGTATTGTTGTTCAAAGCAGATATGTGCTTTAGCAGATGTGTGATTAATACATTAAACACTGAGAAAAGCCGAAGAAGTGATTTTTTTTGGAGATACTCCGTGATTGTAATGTGTTGGAATATCCTTCCCAGGAAATGAAGTTTCATGGTCTGCTTGCTTTCAGGTATGCTCCCGAATGTTTAATTCAGTGTAAATTTTATATCGCCTCTGACGTCTGGTCGTTTGGAGTGACTCTGCATGAGCTGCTTACTTACTGTGACTCAGATTACAGCCCCATGGCGGTAAGTCTTCCTTGTCCCTTCATCCAAATCCAGCACCCATTGAAAATGTGTAAATTTTGTTCTTAAAGGGAATCCAGTTAGTATGTTACAGTGGGAAGTGTCACTTTTCCATTTAACATTGTCACTTGACACTTATTTGTGGCTCTCTCAAGTCCTCATTTCACAAGGAGCCCAAGTTCTAGAAAATGGTGCTGACTTTCAAGGATCTTACCTGTGTGAGGATTCCAGGGACAGTTTCCTGGGAGAATGAGGGAGCAGTGGGGAGGGCCTTGTTTGAGCTTCAGGAATTCATAAATGAGATCATTTTCACTGAGACAGGCTCTTCAGCCAGGGGAAGGGATGGTTGGTAAAGTCTGAGGAAGTGATTACAGACTAATCATTGAGAGCTAATCAAGATTTTGGGCTTTCATTTAAAATTACTGAGGGGCGCCTGGGTGGCTTAGTCGGTTAAGTGTCTGCCTTCGGCTCAGGTCATGATCCTAGGGTCCTGGGATCCAGCCCCACGTTGGGCTCCCTGCTCAGTGGGGAGTCTGCTTCTCCTCTGCTGCTCCCCGCTCTCTGTCAAATAAAATCTTTAAGAAAAATAAAGTTACTGAGGAAAAAGCCTTTTTATTATCTTAATTTAGTTAATCCTAGAAATTTTAACTTAATCTGCTGTTGATATAAATATGTGCTAAAATATTTGGTTTGATTTTACATAGTTGTTCCTGAAAATGATAGGCCCAACTCATGGCCAAATGACAGTCACAAGACTTGTGAATACATTAAAAGAAGGAAAACGTTTGCCTTGTCCACGTCACTGTCCAGATGAGGTATTTGTGGGCTATTTTACAGTGATAAACTCAGTTTGTGTTACGTTTTCAGGGCTTGAGTTACCTGGCAAGGGCTTGGGTGGGAAGAAGTAGAAAAGCCATTTTTAAGATAATTTCCTGAAGCTGAATTTCAGATCAGACATCTGTAAAACCTTCTTTGGGGCAGATGACAGCCACAAGTTAGGTTTAAAGTAAGGATTCCCTCCAACAGTAGGCCCATCTCAGCGAGCACCCTGAAGCCGCACATTCTAGTGTCGCCCGATTGTGACAAGTACATATAGCGTTGGCCCTTGACCCACATGGGATTAGGGGTGCTGACCTACACCGTTGGAAAGCTGAATGTGGCTTTTGATTACCCAAAACTTAAGTCTACTGTTGACCAGGAGCCTTACTGATAATAATAAGAGAAAAAAATGGTTAAGAGAAAATACATTTATAGCACTAGATCATATTTAATGAAAAAACTGTATATAACTGGACCTGCACAGTTCAAATCCGTGTTTGCAGGTTGTTAGTAGCATTTATGACATTTATTCAGTTTTCTGTATTCTAAAGTGATTTGAGCCTTTAAGGCCAACTCTTAATACTATTTGAGATGTACTGGAGAGTTTGTATGAATCAAAGAACCACCAGGGAGGAAATTTAGAGTCGAGTCTGCACTGAGATGTAATGACCTGGATTTTTTGGAAGGTCAATTCATGAGCTTCTCAAGATAGATTGTTCATCAATAATACTTTTGAGTAATCCATTTCCAAGAATTTTTTTTAACTCGATTTCCTCCCCTTCTTACAGGTTTATCAACTTATGAGAAAATGCTGGGAATTCCAACCATCCAATCGGACAACTTTTCAGAACCTTATTGAAGGATTTGAAGCACTTTTAAAATAAGAAGCATTGATAACATTTAAACTCCCGTGTATCAAGTCCTCCTTCCCCAACCAGTACCCAAGCCATTTAAAATTTTTAATGGAAAAAATTTGTATTTGGGTATGTAAGGCACACTGTGGTGCTTATTATGTGTAAGTACTTCCCTCTTGAAATTTGACACCTGTAACAGATAATGACGCCCGAAACAATAGAAAGCACTTAAGCACTCCTCCTTTTGGAAAAGAATGGAAAGCACCGTTATGTTTGGCTAGCGTACTGTCCCAGTTGCATACCAGAAAGGGAGAGGAGCCTACAGAAGCCCGTGTTCCCATTTGCCTGTTGATCGGAAATGCTTTCCCGGCAGAGATTGATGGACTTAGGTAATACTCTAACATGCCCTCAGATTGCAATCTCTCTCCAGTGATAGACCAAGCATTCTTGAAATATTAGATACCCGTTAGTAGACTATTGTTTCTGTACCAAGATGAGTGTATTCCTGTCACCAGTAGGACTTAAACTTTGAGTTGTCTCTTCAGTGGCTTTGCTCCTGTCCCCGTGGGTGACCAGCTAATACTGAGTTTTGAGAAAACTGGTCAGAGCCAGGGGGACAGCTGTGGAATAGATACTCTATTGCCTGTTAATTCTTGAGAACCAAGCCTGTGCTTTCCTAAAAAGTATACCATACCTTTAATCAGAAGGGACTCTAAGACCCCGGGTACTGTCATACATGCTTTTCAGAAATGTTAATGTATATCCTTTTCTAACTCTACCTCCCCTTCTGGGGCAAGCTGTTGCAGCATTGGTTCTGGATGCTGTGTGCAACCAGTGTTTTCGTACTTAACCATCCATCTACAAGAGTTCAGGAGCTACTAGACAGTTTTCAGTTTGCTTGGAGGTAGCTGGGTAATCAAAAATGTCTAATCTCTGATTCAATGTGAACTGTAAGAACTTGATGACCAAGAGTCTGAAAAACTTTTTGTTAATGCTGTCTAGCATTTGTTTGATATCCTTTTTTCCCCTTTTGAGCCTAAAGAGTTCTGGATTGATTCAATGGCAACAATAAACTTGCCATTTAAATTTATTCAATATCCCTGCATCACCAAGGTCTCTGTCTGTGTCAAACCTGTGGTCACTCTATATGCACTTTGTTTACTCTTTATACAAATAAATATACTAGAGACTTCACATGCATATGCCTTTTAATATTAAGATTTCATTTTCAAAGCATTCAAACAATTTGTCTACATAGAAAAATAACAGACTTTGTGGGGGGGGCGGAGTTTGGTAATGGTCCTTATTACAACAAACACCACTTGCTTGGTACTTATCTGTTCTATCCAATGATACACAGAGGGCAGATCCATATAGCTTAGTTCTTTTCAACCTCTTCCTGCTTTCATTTTGCAGCTCTGCCTTAAAATTCACCATCTTCTGTTTGTATTAGAGAGGTGTGACTAAGCATTGAAGATGCTTAATGCAATAGGAAATGGGAAGGAGAAGCGCAGAACATGGAGAAACCATTATTCATCTGCTGAGTCATAACCGATGCCAATCCTTAACTTTCTAGCTGTCATTTTCGAATAGAATGAAATAAATTACAAATCAGATGTACCACTTTTTAAACTTGATAATTAGAATAGGGTACCTTATTACAAGACCTTTAATCTGATTTCAAAAAGACAAGGAACAAACTTGGAAATTTCTAGATGGCAAAGGTTTTCTCATCTGTTTAATACCAAAGTCTTCAGGAAATGGTGATGTCAAAAGTTATATGCAATAATCACAATTCTTGCCGAAGTAAATTGAGTTAAATAGCTGATAATAAAAGAATAAGAGACAAAGCAGAAAGTGAGGTATAACTTACTAGCTCAAAATTGTTATACTGTTACTCCACAGTGCTCCTTCAGTATTGAGGGTTGAACTATACTGTGGAAATAGGGCATTTGAGGATCAAAACAGGCCTTGTTCTAGCAATTAGATCATCACTAGTTTATGCCATGAAATCAGACACAGAAACCTACATCGCTTGCCACTTACAAGTCTGTTGCACAAGTGAGAGGATTAGGGAATTAGTGCCATTAGACCAGAAGTCAGCGCACTCTCCCCCATAAAGGCCCAGATGACAAATATTTTAGGCTTTGCAGACCATATGGTCTCTGTCACAGCTACTCAGCACTGCCACTAGGGCACACAAGTAGCCCTAGACAATATGTAAATGAATGAGCATGTTTGTGTTCCAGTAAAATTTTATATATGGACACTGAAATTTGAATTTCATAGAACTTAATTCAAATCTGTTCTACTTCATTTAAAAATGTAAACCTCATTCTTAGCTTGCAGACAGTATAAAAACAGGTGGAGGACTAAACTTGACCCCAGGGTATAGCCTGCCAACCCCTGAAATTATTTCACCAAAGCTACTTTTTCCCCCCCAAAAATAGCTTGTTTTTCACAAAAGGTATAAATGGTAAATAACATTAAAAGTAAAGCATCTATAGTTGTGTAGAACTTGGACCTTACTATCACTCTGGGTTTTATATTGTGGGGCTGATTTGGGGGTATTTAGTTTGCATGTAGAGCATCTTTATAACATTACCACCACTGCATTTTGCAGTTGCACTCTTGTAGTTCTAGGAAAAGTTCTAAAAATCTATAAATGAGATTACTTCTAGGGAAAGTAGATTGAAATGCACATTGGCATATAAGAAACTCATTCTTCTAAGGCTCAGGAAACAAGACCGTTTCCCATTTATTGCTTCATACTTTTATATATGGTGTCAAAATTATTCCCAGTCCTAAACAAGGAATATTGGAACATTGTTAATTTCTCCAGTGGACTATAATTTAATACCAATTAAGATGCATCTACTTGTAATGGAAAATGTCCTGTATTATCTTATTGCTACTTATTTTTTATTTGGCAATTCTGCTTGCTGCACAATACAGTTCCTTCTGGGAAATTAGAAACCCGTATTTAAAGGATATGGCTAGTCTGAATGTAGTTAAGGCAGCAATGAACAGCAGAGATACTGCAAAAAACCTTATGAGGTTATAAGGAGAGAACTTAACTCAATATACGCGCTTCTTTTTTAAGTAGGTTTCCATGTAATAAGCTCCTGTGCCCTGAGAATGCTGGTCAACAAATTCCACAGAACCACCTTCTGGGGCAGAGATGAGATATGATGAGCCTCGCTTTTCATTTCTTAAAGAGGATACCTATGAGAAAAAGCACAATGCTAATATCTAAATTAAAAATTGGTTTATTCATTAAAGATGTTTATAAGAAAAGCAATTCTTCTGATTTGCTCTAAAAACAAAATAGGATAAATAGCAAATTGATCAAATTAAAACATTAAGATTTCTATATCAAAGTCACTTGTGGAACTTTTAAAAAATACAAACCAGCCTCTGAGTGCCCTCTCTCCTCCACCCCCAGTATTTGGGGGAAAGGAAAAAAAAAAGCAATTGCATTGCTTCTGCTGTCCCCACCTAGTTAAACCCCACTGCGTCAGAATACCTATACGAGATGTCAGTATTCCTCTGAGAAAGGTGAGTGGCTAAGAAGTTGAACTGCATAGCAGATTAGATGGTGGGTCTGTCTAGTAACAAAAGAAGTGGCAACGTACTAGTAGGTCTAAAAACACAAATGGTTCCAGACCCAAGTGGAACACAGGTGTGCATGGGGAATTCAAGACCATTTCCAGAGCTCAGAGGAAGATGGCAGAATAGGAAGATCCTGAGCTTACCTCATCCCATAGGGGCAACAAGGACATCTATGCAACTAATTCTGAAGATGACCTGAAGACTGACAGATCTTCTGCAGCCAATAGAAGGGTACACGGAAAAGGGTAGGAGGAGCAGAAATGCAATATGGAACCAAACCCCAGCACAACTCCCCGTAAACAGGAGGGACATCATAAGCACAGAGGAGCAAGGGGATCAGAGCCCACACCAAACACCCTGCACTAGGAAGGTGAGTATCCATATCTCTGGCTTTCAAAATCAGTGAGGCTTACCTCCAGGAGAGCTAGAGGGTGTAAGAAATTGAGTCTCCACCCTTAAAGAGCCAACAAGCCAAATAACAGCCCAAGACACAGCACGAAAGAGTTTGAAAAGTACCTGGGCTATACATGGAAATTTATTGACTAATTTTAGGACATGTGCCAGTGGGGCAGGCGGTTTTCTGCAGGAGTTTTCTCTGGAAATAAAAGTGCTGGCAGGTGCCATTTTTCTTGCCTTTCCCCAGCCTAGATAGCCAGAGGCTTCCAGGAGTCCGTTCTAGCACACTTCATCTGCCTTGCTAGCACTACGTGCCCCATCGTGTCATTCCTTTGTGGACCTGCCCGGGGCAGGGGAGGGATGCAAACCCTCTCCACCAGTACACATGCAGCAGTCAAAGTGGCTCATTACTATACAGATAGCTGGGCTGAGTGCCAACCCTGCCCACCAGTGAGCTTATGGTGGCTGCAGTCAGGCCTCTAAGCCAGCAGCACAGAAAGCAAACCCTACCCACCAGTGCACCCACAGTAGCTGCAACCAGCCCTCACAGGGAGCAAGCCCTGCATCCCGGCCACTTGCAACAGTCATAGCTCAGCCACAACAGGAGGGCACATGTAGCCCACACAGGGAACACCCTTGGAGTACTTGGTTCTAGTGACTAGGAACAGCTTACAACAGGGCCCCTTCTACACAAAGCCACTTTCCTGTAGTGATCTCCTGATCTACTTTCAAGATCAGGAGACAGCTGACTGGCTTAATACGTAGACAAACAAGGAGTTAGACAAAATGACACAAAGGAATATGTCCCAAATGAAAGATGACAAAAATCACAGAAAAAGAGCTAAATAAAACAGATAAGCAATATGCCTGATAAAAAGTTCAAAGTCATGGTCATAAAGATACTCACCAGACTTGAGAGAAGAGTGGATGACCTCAGAACTTCAACAGAGAGATAGAAAATATAAAAACCAATCAGGGGTGAAGAGTATGATAGCTGATGTGAGCAATACACTAGTGGGAATCAACAGATGAGAGGATGCTGAAGAATGGGTCAGGGATCTGGAAGACAGGGTAACAGGAAGCAACCAGGCTGAACAGCAAAAAGAATAAATAATGACAGGTTAAGAGACCTCTGCAACATCATCAGCATAATAACATTCACGTTATAAGAACCCAGAAGGAGAAGAGAGACACAAGGCAGCAGAACTTACTTGAAGAAATAACATCTGAAAACTTTCCTAATCTGGGGAAAACAGACATTCAGGTCCAGGAAACACAGAGAGCCCCAAACAAGATGAGCCCAAGGATGTCCATACCGAGAGTCATAATAATTAAAATGGCAAAAATTAAAGATGAAGAGGCAATCTTAAAAACAAGAGATAAGTAAACAGTTACATACAAGGGAAACCCCATAAGGGTATCATCTGATTTTTCAGTCCAGAGGAGTGGCATGCTGTATGCAAGGTGCTGAAAGAATAAAACTGACAACCAAGAACACTATATTCAGTCTTTCAAGAAATGTTAAAGAATTCTTTAAGTGGAAAAAAGACCAAAACTAGAAGAAAATTATGAAAGGAAGAACTTTTGCTGGTAAAAGTACACATAGTAAAGGTAGTAGATCAATCACAAAGCTAGTAAAGAGATTAAAACACAAAAGTAGTAAAATTATATATTCAAAAATTAGTCAAGGGGTACACAAGATATAGAATAAGACATCATAGACATAAAATGTAGAAGGAGTAAAAATTTCATGCTTTTAAAATGTGCTTGAGCTTAAGTGACCATCAAACTCAATGTAGACTGCTGTATACACATAGGATGTTATATACGAACCCAGTGGTAACCAAAACCCTCTAATAGATAAAGAGAAAGGAATCTAAGCATAACACTCAAGAAAGCCATCACCACAAGGAGGAGAGCAAAAGAAAGGAACAAAACAAAAAAGTTAACAAAATGACAATGAACACATCAATACTTACTTTAAATGTAAATGGACTAAATGGTCCAATCAAAAGACACAGAATGGATAAAAAGAGTTAAAACCCAAAGACCCATCTATATGCTACCTGCAAAAAACTCACTTTAGACCTAAAGACATATATAGACTAAAATGAAGATACAGAAAAAAGTTATTCCATGTATATGGAAGCCAAAAAAAACCCCAAAAATCAAAAAACAAACCCCACAGCTGGGGTACCAATACTCAGATAAAATAGACTTTAAAAGAAAGACTGTCACAAAAGAAAAAAAGGTCATTACATCTTGATAAAGGGATCAATCCAAGAAGATATAACAATTGTAAATATTTGCACACCCAATTTAGGAACACCTAACTATATAAAAAAAATATTAACAGACATAAGGAAGAAACTGGCAGTAATACGATAAAAGTAGGGGATGTTAACACACTACTTACATCAATGTATAGGTCATCCAGACAGAAAAATGAATAAGGACACAATGGCTTTGAATAAAATTTTAGACCAGAGGGACCTAACAATATATACAGAACATTCCACTCCAAAAGAACAGAATACATATTCAAGGGCATGTGGGACATTCTCTTGGATAGGCCACAAAACAAATCTCAATATGTTTAAGAAAACATCATATCAAGTATCTTTTCTGATCAGAGCAGTTAGAAATCAATTAGAAGGAAAAAACTGGAAGGAAAAAAACTGGAAGAAACAGAAGCACATGTAGGCTAAATAACATGTTACTAAACAACCAATCAGCCAATGAAGAAATCAAAGAGCATATCAGAAAAATATCTGGACACAAATGAAAATGGAGATGCTACAGTTCAAAATCTTTAGGATGCAGCTAAAGCAGTTCCAAGAGGGGAAGTTCACGGCAATACAGGCCTACCTCAAGAAACAAGAAAAACTTCAACCATCGAACCTTATGCTTAAAGGAACTAGAATAAGAACAAAAGCCAAAGTTAGAAGAAGGAAATACTAAAAATCAGAATGGAAATAAATGAAATAAATCCTTAAAAAAACAATAGGAATAATCAATGAGACTTAAGAACTAGTTCTCTGAAAATTGATACACCATTATCCAACTGATCAATAAAAAAAAAAGAAAACCCAATATTGGAAATGAAAGTTACAATGGATACCTCAGAAATACAAAAAATTATAATTACTACAGAAAATCATATGCCAACAAATTGGACAAACTAGAAGAAATAAATTCCTAGAAACATAAAATCTTCCAAGACTGAATCAGAAAGAAACAGAAAACCTGAATAGACCAATTACTATTAAGAAAATTGAATCAGTAGGCAAAAAAATTCCCAACAAGCCTAAGACCAGATGGCTTTACAGGTGAATTTTACCAAATATTTAAAGAAGTGTTAACTCCTCAAACTATTCAAAAAAATAGAAGAGGAAGGAACACTTCCAAATTCATTCTACATGGCCAGCATTACCCTGATACCAAAACCAGACAAAGATACAACCAAAAAACAAAATTACAAGCCAATATCCTTCATGAACATAGTTGCAAAAATCTTCAAAAAATATTAGCAAACTAAATTCAAAAATACTTAAAAAGACCATACACCACTGTCAAGTGGGATTTATTCCAGGGATGCAAGGATGGCACAATATACACCAATCAATGTGATACACCACGTTTACACAGGGAAGGATCAAAGTCATATGATTATCTCAATAGATGCAGAAAAAGCATTTGACAAAATTCAACATGAATTCATGATAAAAACTCAACAGAGTGGGTATGAAGGGATCATAACATAATAAAGGCCATCTATGACAACCCATAGCTAACATACTCAATGATGAACAACAGAGCTTTTCCTCTAAGATCAGGAACAAGACAAGGATGTCCACTCTTGCCACTTTTATTCAATGTACTATTGGAAGTCCTAGCAATTGCAATCAGACAAGAAGAAGAAAAGGCATCCAAACTGATAAGAAGTTAAACTGTCAATATTTGCAGAGAACAGGATACTATATGTAGAAAACCCTAAAGACTCCACCAAAACCTGTTAGAATTTATAAATGAGTTCATGGTGGCTCAGTCAGTTAAGCATCTGACTCTTGATTTTGACTCAGATCATGATCACAGGGTCATGAGATCGAGCCTCACATGAGGCCTGCGATGGGTGTGAAGCCTACTTAAGATTCTCTCTTGCCCTCTCCTTCTGCCCTTCTCCTCTGCACACTTTCTCTAAAATAAAGAAATCTTGAAAAATAAAAATAAAAATAAATGGATTCAGGCAAGTTGTGTAATACAAAATCAATATACAGAAAAATGTTGCATTTCTATACATTAATAATGAAATAACAGAAAGGGAAATGAAGAAAAAAATACCCATTTACAACTGCATCAAAAGAATCAAATATTTAGGAATAAATTTAACCAAGGAGGTAAAAGATCTATCTTCTGAAAACCATAGGACACTGATGACAGAACTCAATGATGACACAAATACATGGAAAAATATACCATGCTCATGAACTGGAAGAATATATTCTTAAAACGTCCATAATACCCAAGGCAATCTACCAATTTAATGCAATCTCTATCAAAATACTACAATATTTTTTCAGAACTATAGCCAAAAAAAAAAAAAAAAAAAAAATCCAAAAATTTGTCTGGAACCACAAAAGCCCCTAAATAGCCAAAGCAATCTTGAAAAAGAAGAACAAAGCTGAAGGTATCACAATCCCAGATTTCAAATTATATTACAAAGCTGTAGTAATTAAAACAGCATGGTGTCATCACAAAAATAGATACATAGATCAATGGAACAGAATCGAGAGCCCATGTTTATGTGGTCAATTAATAACAACAAAGAAGGGAAAAATACACAATTGAGCAAAGATCGTCTCTTCAATAAATGGTACTGAGAAAACTGGACAACTATATGCAATGAAACTGAATCACCTTACACAGTAAACAAAATAAATTCAAAATAGATTAAAGACCTAAATGTGAGACCTAAAACCATAAAACTCATATAAGAAAACATAGACAGTAATCTCTTGGACATCAAACTTTTCTGGATATGTCTCCTCCAAGGAAAGCAAAAGCAAAAAAAAAACCCAAACCAACAAACAAAAATCAAAATTGGGCTTATATCAAACTAAAAAAGATTTCGCACAGTGAAGGAAACCATCAACAAAACAAAAACCAAACCCATCTGCTCCTTCCAGCCCACTTCAAGTCATCAGTGTCTCTCTAGAAGGAGTTGTTACACATGCCTGTGCCCCAGCTTTTATGGCTGCCACTCAAGGGATGGTCTCTATATAGCCTGACTCCGATAGCCAACAGAACTTATATTCATGAGTCCCACAGTACTGTAGGAAACAAAAAATTCTTAATGGATGCAGGGACATCCTCTCTACCCCCAACCTATGACTATATACCTGGGCCAAGCACAGAGGGAACAGGCAAAAACTTCCTTTTCTATCTATCCCTGGAAGAGGTTTAACTACATACTTCCCCAGCTGCTGCCTGAGTGTCCAGGTTCTAATCAGCCTGCATCTAGGTGCTAACTGCAACCCATCCTTTTAGCACACTGACAAGTCTTTAGTGCACCCTCAACTACTAAAAGTCACTAAGAACAAAGGAGGAGGCTTGGATAATCACAAACGTTTGAGGGACACTAAGAGCTCAGGCCAGGTTCATCCCCTATACAACACCATTCTGTCAAGACTGGGAGAGGTGGCTATTTTATCTAATGTGCAGAAACCAACACAGAGAGTCAAAGAAAATGAAGAAACAGGGAAATGTGTTGCAAACAAAAGGACAAGGTAAATATCCAGAAGCAGATTGCAATTAAACAGAGATAAGTGATTTACCTGAGAGGAGTTTGAAATAACAGTCAAAAAGTTCAGGAAAATAATGCATGAACAAAGTGAGAATTTCAACAGAGACAGAAAATCTCTTAAAAGTACCAAACAGAAAACTCAGAGCTGAAGAATACAACTCAACTGAAAAAAAAATTCAACAGAAAGGTTCAGCAGCAGACTAGATCAACCAGAAGAAAGAGCGAATGAACTTGAAGACAGGTCAGTGGAATTCATCCAATCGGGGTTGTAAAAAAAAAGAATAAAGATACCTTAAGGGACTTATGGATCACCATCAGACAAATCAATATATACATTATAGAGGTCCCAGAAGGAAAGGAGAGAGAAAAAGGGGCAGAAAGCTTTTTCAAAGAATTAATGGATGAAAATTTCCCTACCCTGAGGGAAGAAACAGACATCCAGATCCATAAAGTCCAACAAGCACCAAACAAGATGAATTCAAAGAGACCTATATGGAGACACATAATTAAATTATTAGATATTAAAGATAAGGAGAGACTCTTTAAAAAAAAAGATTTTATTTATTTATTTGACAGAGAGATAGGGAGCACAAGTAGGCAGAGTGGCAGGCAGAGGGAGAGGGTGAAGCATGTTCTCTGCTGAGCAGGGAGCTGGAAGTGGGGCTCAATCCCAGGACCCCAGGATCATGACCTGAGCCGAAGGCAGATGCTTAACCGACTGAGCCACCCAGGTGCCCTGATAAGGAGAGACTCTTAAAAGCAGCAAGAGAAAAGCAAGTTGTTATGCAAGGGAACCCCCTTAAGACTATAAGCAGATTTTTTAGCAAACCTAAAACCATAAAATTCCTAGAAGAAAACATAGGTGGTAAGCTCCTTGGCATCAGTCTTGGTGATGATTTTTTGGGTTTAACACCAAAAGTTAAAGGAAACAAAAGCAAAAAAACAAAGCAGGGGGGAGCACAAGAAACTGAAAAGTTTCTGCACAGCACAGAATACCATCAACAAAATGAAAAAGCAACCTACTAAAGGAGAAAATACTGGCAAATCATATATCTGATAAGGGGTTAATGTCCGAAATAGATAAACCACTCATGCAACTCAATAGCAAAAAACCAAACTGCTATTATAAAATGGACAGAGGATCTGAATAGACAACTGTCCAAAATGTAGAGATAGTCAATAGGTACATGAAAAGATGTTCAATAGCACTAATGATCAGGGAAATGCAGATCAAAACCACGGAGAGCAGGAATGCAGAAGCCTGTGATGAGACACGGAAGAGAGTAGTGGCAAATGAAGTTGGAAAGACATGCTGGCCTCAGTCACGGAGGGGGGTGAGAATGAGATATCACCTCATACCTAGTAGAATGGCTATTATCAAAAACAAAAGATGTTAACTATACTGGAATTAAAATTAAAAACTTAATAAAAAAGATGAGATAACAAGTGTTGGTGAGGATGTGCAGAAAGGGGAACTTTTATGCACTACTGGTGGGAATGTAAGTTGGTGCAGCCACTATGAACAAGAGTAGAGGGGTTCCTCAAAAATTAAAAAATAGAACTACCATTAGATCTAGCAATTCCAGTTTTGGGTATTTGTCTGAAGGAAACAAAAACACTAACTCATTAGTGATATCTGGGCTCCCCATGTTCACTGCAGCATTATGAAAGCAACCTAAGCGTCTATCAATGGATGAATGGATACAGAGAATCTCTCTCTCTCTCGTGCACACACAGTGAGAGAGAGAGAGAGAGAGAGAGAGATTATTTAGCCATAAAAGGAGAAAATTTGTGACAACATAGATGGAGCTTGAGGGCATTATGGTCAATAAGTCAGTTAGAGAAAGACAAACACCATAGGATTTCATAGGTGGAATCTAAAAAATCTAAAAAACAAAGAAAAGAAAGCAAATGAAACTATAGATACAGAACACAGATCGGTGGTTGCCAGAGATGGTGGGGAGTGGGGTGGGTGAAATGGGTGAAGGTGGTTAAAAGATACAAACTTCCATTAATAGATTAGTAAGTCTTAGGGATGTAATGCACAGCATGGTAACTATAATAATACTGTGTTGTATATTTAGAAGTTGCTACAAGAGGGGCACCTGGGTGGCTCAGTCAGTTAAGCATCTGCCTTCAGCTCAGGTCAGTCCTGGGGTCGAGTCCTGCATTGGGTTCCCTGTTCGGCAGGGAGTCTGCTTCTCCCTCTGCCTCTGCCTTGCTCATGCTCTCTCTCTCACGCTCTCTAATAAATAAAATCTTTTTTAAAAAGTTGCTGTAAGAGTAAATCTTAAAAGTTCTCATCAAAAGAAAACAATCTGTAACCCTGTGGTGGTGATGGATGTTAAACTAGACTTCCTGTAACAATCATTTCACAATATGTGCAAATATTGATTATGTTGGAGACTTGAAACTAATATGTTATATACCAACTATATCTCCATTAAAAAAAGAAATTCCACCCTAGGTTAAGATTGCCTGCAACAAAATTGCATACGAAGACCCTAATTCCTCCACTATCCAGCCTCTAATTATTCTCTTCAGCTGCCTTTTTCATTTGACCCCCTTTGTTGGTCCGGTGGTCTTACTGCGTGTTAGACTGTGGCCACTAACACTGTCAGACTCTTTCTTCTTCTTATTTTTTAAATTTTATTTTATTATGTTATGTCAGTCACCATACAGTACATCATTAGATTTTGATGTAGTGATCCACGATTCATTGTTTGCGTATCACACCCAGTGCTCCATGCAGTACGTGCCCTCCTTAATACCCGTCACCAGGCTAACCCATGAACTTTTTCTTATTAGTGTTCTTCCTCTAATAAATGATCAGTCCATTAAATTAAATTTTGAAAAGCTACTTGTTTGATAACCCAATCCATTTTTCAAATGTAACAGGGAACAGGGAAAGAAATAATACCTAACTCCAGGATCTGGAAATTGCACACTTTCAATTCCCTTCCCTTGATTCTTCCTGCTTTGTGGTAATCCATATTTCCTGTCTTAGTATAAAGCAAATCAATAATCTGAATTTTCTTTTCTTTCTATACTATCTTTATTCTCAGAAGGCAGGGAGGAAATTTGTTAGGTGCTTTCACTGGAAGGACTTGCCAGTTGTGCTACACCATCCACAGGAAGAATCAAGTGAGATGCAGGAGATCTGCAAAACCCTTCACTGAGCAGAAGGGGGAAGATCAGTAAGAGGAAAGGACAACGGAGGTCATTCTCACCCATACGGTACTGGGGGAGAGACGATTTTTTCTGCTATGCCCTATCTAACATATCTAATTGTTAGTGCAAGGACTGCTGGGGACAATGGGAAGTGATGACAGTTGATTACAATTTTTGAAACAAAGCTCAGTGTTCTCGGAGAAATAAATCTGGATCAAACATCGGGAAAAGGGAAAACCACAAAAGACGAGGAGAGCATAGCAGGCAAACACTCTTCCTTCTAGTTCATATTTGCAGGATACAGACATTCATTCCTTCATAGACTAACTACTGAGGGCACCGGGCTGTGTGCTATGGGGTTACCTAGGTAAATGAAGCTTGTAGTGGGCCCTCCAAATGCTCATATCCTAGGAGGGGAAGTAAGAAAAGCACAAAACTAATTTCTAAAAGGAGAACGCCACCGTGCCAAATGAGACATAGAGGTGAAGTGCTCAAGCTTTTCATAGAAGGGAAAATGGGAGAGGAGAGTTTGAGAAATATGGACAAAATTTTCATGGATGAGAAGGCATCTGGATGGACTGGGAGAGGATGTCAGATGTGGACATGAAGAGAGTGGGAATGGCCCTTCTGGCCGAGAGGTGATGCCTGAGCAAAGGCAGGTGGCAGGAAGACACGGGCCTGGGAGGGCACGTAGTGGCCGATCCATGGAAAAGAGTGCAGCAAATGAGGTTGGGAAGGCAGGCTGGCCTCAGTCATGGAGGGGCTGGAATGCCAGGCTAAGGATTATCAGTGGAATCATAAATCAGATCTTGAATCTGGAAAATGTAATAAGCAGCTCTATAAAAAATGTGGTAATGGAAGAGATAGGCATTAGATACATACATGTGGGCAAACACAGAGATTATATGTGATTTAAAACTTTGGTTAAAATTTTACATGGGATAAATGAGAAAGTGGTACACCTTGAAAATCTGAAAAAAAAAATTCAACGGGCATTTATGCTTGGAGAGACTAAAGAAAGACACTGAGGACAATGTCTACTATTCAGGTGTAAACCAAATTAGCAAGATATCCAAACCATAATACATTTGAGAGAGAAACTGACAAAACTGAATGGTGATGCTATTCTACACCATATCGCTGACACCTGCCCTGTGCAGTAGCAGAAAAGGAACTATCTGCATTGCATAGATGTGAAAACAAAAGCCAGATATCTTAGGTGACCTGGCTGAAATCACAAGGTTATCAAATATTAGAGCCATGAATCCAACCCATTTCTTTGTCACTCTGGTATCCTTTTCATTAATCCAAACCGCCTTATTTCTAAAAATACATTTTGTGTACACAGGATGAAGCCCACTCCGTAACTATGCAGTTGCTATTTTATTTTTGGATTTAAAGAAAGAAATCTCATTTTCTTCCTTTAATTAAAGCAAATATTTTTATCTTCATGTAAATGTGGATTCATTTCCTTTTGTTCCCATGTGAATTTAGAAAAGAGAACGTTGCGGTTTCATTTTTGGAGTGTGTCTTAAGCTTGATATTTAAGCTCACTTCCATAATTGAACTGAAGGCTAGTTTTATTTTTTTTTCTTAAAAAAAGATTTTATTTATTTGAGAAGGAGAATGAGAGAGAGCGAGCACGAGAGGGAGGAGGGTCAGAGGGAGAAGCAGACTCCCCGTGGAGCAGGGAGCCCGATGTGGGGCTCGATCCCGGGACTCCAGGATCATGACCTGAGCCGAAGGCAGCCTTTTAACACTTTTTATTTTTTTTTAAATATTTATTTATTTGAAAGAGAGAATGAGATAGAGCATGAGAGGGGGGAGGGTCAGAGGGAGAAGCAGACTCTCTGCTCAGCAGGGAGCCCAATGCGGGACTCGATCCCAGGACTCCAGGATCATGACCTGAGCCGAAGGCAGTCGCCCAACCAACTGAGCCACCCAGGCACCCTGAAGGCTAGTTTTAAAAGGCTGATAAGAATTCACAAAAACGGGATTGTGACTATCCCCCCGGGAGATTCTTTTAGGATAGATTCATGCTGATCGTGAACTGGGTTCAGCTCCTCTACTACTGGTCCGAAGTCACGCTAGTATTCAGTCCTGCTCTTCGGACGGGACTGGAACCGTGGGGTGTATAGTCTTCGAAATACAAAATCAAATTGGTTTTTTGAAAATTCTGCCTCTACTTAGGACTCCTCAGCCTCACTTTTTTTTTTTAATGAATTACAGGCCTGGCCTCTTTTTTTTTTTTAAGATTTTATTTATTTATTTTAGAGAGAGGGAACACACGAGTGGTGAGGAGAGGGAGAGGGAGCGAGAGAATCCTGAGCAGACACCGTGCTGAGCACAGAGCCTGATGTGGGGCTCAATCTCACGACCCTGAGATCATGACCTGAGTGGAAATCAGGAGCTGGACACTTAACTGATTCAGCCACCCAGGTGCCCCTCCTCAGCCTCCCTTTTACCTTTAGCCCCACCTTTACCTTCTCTACGTCTTTTGTCTCATTAGTGGAGTTAGATTAGATGGAGAACCTAAAATGAACAACTGCACTAGTTCTTCTAGAATCTGTATCGATCCCTTAATATTCTTTTCTTATGGCTTCAAGTCCAACTTTTGGACTTTATACCTAGAGAAACATGAATTAATTTATCTTCTCTGCATTAAGCATAGTTCACTTCTAAAATTTTATTTAAATACAATTCTTCTCTTGGAGCGCCTGGATGGCTCAGACGGTTAAGCGTCTGCCTTCGGCTCAGGCCATGGTCCCAAGGTCCTAGGATCGAGCCCCGCACCCGCTTCTCCCACTCCCTCTGCTGCTCCCCTTGTTTGTGTTCCTTCTCTGTCTCTCTGTCAAATAAATAAAATCTTTTTTAAAAAATACGATTTTTCACTCTTCCCCATTTAAAAATGTCTTAAAACCAAATTTCCTTTATTTTGCGACATTAATGACATAACAGTAAAATGTCTCTTCCTCATATATATGCATAGACATTTTCAATTTTCACATTAATTTTTCCTTCTCAGCTACTTGCCTTTCCTCATGAATAATGTGAAGTTTTAACTTTGAATTTAAGGACTGATCCTCCGAAAGTACTGGAGCACATTCCAAAAAATAAAATTTGAGTGCCTCACCAGTTTCAGTGTGCCAAGTTATACAAATTCTATATCTTAGGTTTAAGTATTTTTTTAAAAGATTTTATTTATTTGAGAGAGAGAATGAGAGAGAGAGAGCACACGAGAGGGAAGAGGGTCAGAGGGAGAGGCAGACTCCCCGCTGAGCAGGGAGCCCCGATGCAGGACTCGATCCTGGGACTCCAGGATCATGACCTGAGCCGAAGGCAGTCGCTGAACCAACTGAGCCACCCAGGTGCCCTAAGTATGTTTAATAAGGACTCTTAGAGTGCCTGAGTGGCAAAGTCAGTTAAGTGACCAACTCTTGGTTTCGGCTCAGGTCATGATCTCAGAGTCGTGAGATAAGAGCCCCACGTCAGGCTCCATGCTTAGCATAGAGTCTGCTTAAGACTCTCTCTCCCTCTGCCCCTCCCCCTCCCCGTCTCTCAAATAAATAATCTTTTATTTTTTTAAGGACTCTTACACATTAAAATCCTTTGAAAAATTTAGACTAACGTGCGAGTAGCAATTCAAAACTATCTTTAGATTTAAGTATACTGTACACTATTCTTTTATTAAATTTTAAATAAATTAACATTTAAAAAACTGATTTCGTTTATAAACAAAGATTTTAAAGTAATGAGGGTAACTAAATTCCAAGTGGTTTTCCTTAATTCCAATTTTTAGCAAAAATCATTTTTTAAAGCATTTTCCAAATTATTGGCTAGGGTTAATATAATCTATGGTTCCATAATTATTGTTTAAAGTACCATTAGGTTGTTAAAAATATTTTATACAGTTGGTGTTTTGTCACAAGATTCTCATCTACCACAGTCCACACAAAAATCTTTTTGGCCGGTCTCTGCACTTTTTTCCCACTAGGTGGCAGCATTAGGCTCTATATGAAAGGACTGAACACCACCAACCAGGCTTTTTTGTTCATTTTTCAGTTTCCTATTTCCTCATCAGAGTCTTATTACACATTCTGTGGTTGATTCCCTGAAACAGGCAATCAGCTTCCTTGCAGGAAAGACTCCTGTAACCAAGGGCAACACAAGAGTACAACAGGCAGGTAGATAGTATTCCCCTAACATACCACATACCAGACAGCTAACCAGTTTGGCAAGTGTCAAACGAAAACCCTAAACCACAATTTAAACAGTCCTACAAAACAGCTGAAATAATTCCTACATTATTCTTTACATTATTACACTCATGACTATGTCAAACTGAAAAGTTGCCTAATGGAAATCGTGACCTATTTTACATTTTACCAAAAAGGGGGGAGGAAGGAAATGTCTTGTTTTTGACAGATCTATAATTAGATGTTAGGTGTAGGCATTTAATAAAAACTAAATTGGCTCAAAGCCTTTTCCCTTAAGGCGGGCTTCTCCCAACCATCTGACATAGATGTACCCATTTATCGCTACCTAGAACCTGACATTTCAAACTCCATTTATACAAACTAACAGGATTATGGGGTGCCTGGCTGGCTCAGTGGGTGGAGCATGGGACTCGATCTCAGGGATCTCAGGGTTGTGAGTTCGAGCCCCACATTGAACCAACTGGGTATAGAGATTAAAAATAAAATTAAAAAAAAAAACAACCACACACACAAATTAATGGGATTATGTAGCCGACTCTAATGCTACTATCATCGCTCGAGTGTTACTGTAAATTTTTAACTACATCTATTTTTAACTTTTCTCAATAAGAGAATATTTAAGAAATGCACTTTTTGAGAAAATAACTATGGCTCAATGGCACTACCCCATTATTATAATCAACTAAAGAAACAGGATGCGTAGACCATTTTAAATTGTTTTTTGATTAGAACTAGATCTGTAATTAATTTAACTTGTTTTCCTCTCATTATATACTTTCAGGATCTCTAAAACACTGAGGGAAAATGCTACCCTCTATTTAGTACAGTTAGGCTTTTGTTTTTTTAATTAGAGTCCAACATTTGCTGATACTCACAAGGTTGCACAACCATCACCACAATCTAATTCCAGAATATTTTCATCACTCCAAAAGAAGCCCTGTACCTGTTAACAGTTACTCCACAACTCCTACTTCCCTGACCCCCAGTAACTGTTCATGTTCTCTATGAATTTGTCTATTCTGGACATTTCATATAAATGGGATCATATAATATGTGACCTTTCATGTCTGGCTTATTTCACTTAGCATAATGATTTCAAGTTTCATCCATGCTGTGACAAAGATTAGTATTCCATTCCTTTTATAGAACATAACGTTGCATTGTATGGATATGCCATAGCTTCTTTATTCATTCATCAACTGATTGACATGCGGGTCATTTCCCTTTTGGCTACGATGAATAATGCTGCTATGAAAATTAATGCCCAACTTTGTGTATAGACCTACATTTTCAGTTCTCTTGGGTCCATATGTAGGAGTGAAATTCCTAGGTCCTATGGTAACTGTGTGTTTAACATTTTGAGGAACTGCCAAATTTTTCCAAAGCAGCTGCACCATTTTAATTCCCTCCCAGCAATGTATGAGGGTACCGATTTTAGAGCATGGTTTGAGGCAAAAGTCAGCTTCATGTTTTCCAATATGGATAATCAGTTTTTCTAACAACATTTCTGTTCTTTGCCTATTTAATTGTTTAGGCATTTTGGTCAAAAATCAGTTTATCATTTATGTACGGGCCTATATTTGGACTCTGTTCTGTTCTAGTGATCTATATGCCTATCATTATGCCCACACAGTACTGCCGGATGGTTATGACTTTATAGTACCTCTTGAAGCATTATAGAGGAAGTCCTCGAGCTGTGTTCCTCATAAGATTTTAGCTTCCTTTGCATTTTAATACAAACTTTAAAAATCACCTTGTCAATTTCTATTTGAGAAAATGGCTACTGAGAAACTGGTTGGGATAACACAATCTATAGATCAGTTTGGAGAGAACCAATATATTACCAATATTAAGTCTTCCAATTCACTGACATGGGATAGCTCTCCATTCATAGGCATCTTTCATTTCTCACGGCAATGTCTTGTAGTTTTCATTGTCCCTATAAATCTGCTAATTTATTGCTACATATTTCATGTTTGACGCTGTTGTAAATTAAAAAAATTTTTTTTCCAATTGTTTGCTGCTTGACACAGAAACTATTGATTTTTGCATATTGCCCTCTATCTTGTGACTTTGCAAAGTTTGTTTATTAGTTTTAATGATTGCTTTTTAGGGGGATTTTTCATGTAAACACTCATACAAAGAGAGACATTTTTACTTTTCCTTCCCATTTTATGCCCTTTTTTAATTTAATTTTTTGAGAGACAGCGTGCAAACAGGAGGTGGAGAGGAGAGGGAGAGGGAGAATCTTAAGCAGGCTCCACATCCAGCACAGAGCCCAACAGGAGCCCGATGCAGGGACTCGATCTCATGACCCTGAGATCATGACCCAAGCCAAAAATCAAGAGTCAGATGCTTAACAGACTGTGCCACCTAAGTGCCCCATTATACCCTTTTTAAAAACCCTAGCTGCACTAAATCCTCCCATAAAATGTTGAATAGAAGAGGTATATTTTCAAGCCTTATCCTGACAATCTCTTTGTTTTAATTGGAGCATGCACTCCATTTTTATTTAACTATTATCATCATTCAATTTAGATTTCCTGCCTAGTTATTTGTTTTCTATTCATCCTGTGTTTTTTTTTCCTTTCCTGACATTTTTTGGCTTAATCAAATGTTCTTAGAATTCCATCATAACTAAACTATTGACATTTTAGGTGTACTGTTTTGTATTTTGTTTTAAAATGGTAGCTCTATGGAGGACAATGTTTTCCATAACTTATCACAGACAACTCAGGGTTACTGTTCTACTTCATGTAAAATGTAATGTAAAATTTTACATAAAATGTACATTTGAATAACCCCACAACCGTACTTTCATTCACCTTATACTATTATCAAATATGTTGTATCTATGAACATTATAAACCCCACACTACAATGTTATAATTTTGCTTTTAAATAAATTAAGAGAAAATATATAGTATTTTATTTACCCACATATTTACCAGTTGTTTTAACACTGTAGTTCTCAATGAGGATCAATCTATTGGGTAGAGGACAAAGATCCTGCTAAATATGTTAAAATGCACAGGGCAGCTTCCCCTACAGACAATTACCCAGCCCACAAGGCCAACAGAGCCAAGGCTGAGAAACTCTACCTTAAGAATAATGAACATTTTTATCTGGTTGCTTTCAAGATACCCTCTTTAGAATTATATTAACTGATGTGTCTAGGTAAAATGTTCTTTTTATTTATCCTGCTTTGTAGGGGATGTGTCGGAGCCTGTTAGATCTGGAGGTTTTTTAAACCAAATTTAGGAAATTTTTTACCATTATTTTTTCAAAATATTTCATGTCACATTATCTTTTCCCTTTCCTCCTGGGACTACAATTACACACATTTTAGACTGCTTGGTATCATCCCTCAGGTCTTTGGGATCTGTCCACTGATTTTCTGTCACTTCTGTTCTCCATATTGAATTATTTTTATCTTCACATTAATTGAAACTTTTTTTCCTGTTTTCTCCAGTCTCGCTAAGCCCAACCATTGTTTTTATTTTTTTCCCCCAGATACTACACTTTTCATTTGGATAGTTTCTATACTTCTTTTTTAGTTTACATTTCTTGCTGAAAATCCCTATCTGTTCGTTATGACTGTATTTTCCTTAGGTTCTTGAACAGATAACAGCTGCTTTAAATAAATCCTTGTCTACTAAGACCAACATCTGGGTCATCTTGGGGTCCGTTTCTGTATATGACTTTACTTCTTAATTGTGGTTCCCATTTCTTGTTTCTTCAACTATCTAGGAGTTTCATTTACTGATTATAGATGATATATCATAAAGACCATAGATACATAACCTTCCTCTAAAGACTGTTGATTTTTGTTGTAAGAAGGAGATAACTTTGCTGAATTCAAACTCAAACTTCTGTGCAGGGGAGGAACTGAATCCTTTCCCAGTTCGTTCAGGATTGAAATCTCCCTCACAAACATGGTTCAAAGGTCAGACAAGTGTATTTCAGCTGAGTTTACACAGAGATTTTGAGGCTCCTTCCTAAGCCACCCCCTTTCTCAGGGAGTTCGTGCTTGCTTTTCAACCTTGCTAGGGGTTCTCAACTCTGCTCTGACTCCCGCAGCCAGCAAGAACATTGACTACGGGTGGTATTAGGCAAAAGGACAAATCTCATCCAGGGCAGTTTCCTTCTTCAAGGACTAACTCCCTCCTTTAGCTTCCGCCTACTTTTGATCACACCCCAGGGCCTTCAAATAGTTGTTTCTCTCTATTTAGTCCAGTTTTAATAATGGTTATCTGCAGGGGGAATAATCTGATATAAGCAACTTCGCCAATATTGGAATACCAGGTAGGATATTTAAATGTAATAGTTTTTCTGGAAATAAGGATTATATCCATCTATACCTTGATACATTCATTTCCTAATCCTTATGCACAGGGCTGACACAAAAGAAATAAAGAAACGGTTTCTATGAAACACTACTTCCATGCCTGAAGAAACTTCTCCATGGCATAATGAAAATCATGCAGACTTTGTTATCATAGAAATTGTTTGCTGACTGCATAAACTTACAAAGATGATTAAATTCTCTATGATTTTCTACTTGTATTATGGAGGTAGTCTCCAGGGTTGTTAGAAAGGTCAAATGTTTATATTGCAAAGCACAGAGCACACGTTAAAACTAAAACAAAAAATGTTGGTTTCTTTTCCTTAGACCTCTTCCTCCATTCCAACATAGAATAGAAGGAATGGAAGGAATTTCTAAAACATGACCACTTTTTTTTCTAGTTACTTTATTCCATTAGTAACATCTAGTTAAGTTCACTTCCCAAGGAGGAAAGAACACAAGACTGAGAACAAATCTCACTTGATGAACACACACAACGTAGAAGCAGGGACTGTCCCAGAGGATGATAAATCCAGGGAAGATTCACACCTCCACAGTGTCTCTGGGTCAGCAAGGATAGAGGCAGAAGGAAGACTGGCAAGTAAAAGGCATCTTTATCACAGAATTTCTCCACGTGTAAATAGAAAAGGGTCTTTCTGTGGATAAGTATACAATAAACAACAGTAATCTAATAAGCAAATCTGTTAATGAGAAAAGCAGAACAAATTTCAAAAGTGAAATAAATGAGATGGTAAGGGAAATATTAACTTTAAAAAATTAAATCATACAGGTTGGCTGGGTAGATGGCAGAGTAGGAGGACCCTAAAGTTCACCTTGTCCCATGGATACAAATACATAACACCTTTATCAGTGTAAATAACCTGGGAAATAAGCTGATGACTGGCAGAACTCCACAACTCAAGGCAGGAAGAGCCCACAATGAAGAAGGAAGAAGGGCGAAGACATGGCTCTGGAGTGAGAGGGACTGTGGCCATCCACAGCGGGGAAGGAGCCAGGGGTGCAGAGAAAGGCAGAACAAAGACTTTCACAGTGGGGAGCTCACAAAGGGGGAGGATGAATCTCCATAATATTTGCCTCTTGCAATTGAGAGGGCCAAATTTCGTGAGTTCTGAAAACCAGCAGGACTTAAAGCCTGGAATTTTAAAAGTCAGCAGGCTCTTGGAGAGCCTGGATGGTGTTAGGAAGCCAAGCCCTCCCCTTAAAAAGACAGGATGACAAACTGCCCATGCAGACACAGTGTAGAACCAGCAGTTTGAAAACTTTGGGGGCAGACAGGAAGGACAGTGATTTCTCATCTCAGAGCATGGCCTGGAGAGACAGGGAGCATGAGACCCATCCAGGAACAAAGGAGGTGGCAGGCATCATTCCCTCCCTTTCCCCCAGCATAAACAAGGGCTATCTGCAGGAACCAGTGCGGTAGGAACACTCCTTACCTGACTTGCTTACACCAAACCCATCCCTCCACCACCACTCCCCCACCCCACCCTTCAGTGGATCCACCCTTCCCAGTCATACACGCCTCATTCCTGGCACTGTGGGCCTCTTCCCCAGAAGACCAGGGAAAACTCTGCCAACACCACATCTCCAGACCTGTGTGTTTTGTGGGACCTAGTTCCGGCAGTGGCATGTCTCATTTAGCAAGCAAACCACCGCACACCTTGCTGCCTACAATAGGCAAAGAGAGCCTCTGCAGAGAACTGAACTGAAGGAAAAAGAGGCCAAGACTCAACAGCATAGCACACGCAACACACGTAGGAGATACTCCCTAAAGGGCCAGGTCAAGGGGAACAGGGAACATGGCATTGAGGGCACTACAGGATCTATTCTTCATAAAGCTATTATTGTTAAGAGCAAAAGAAGTAGCTGACTTTCCTAACACAGAGAAACAGACAAAGTCAAACAAAATGAGGAGACAGTGAAAAATCTCCCATATGAAACCAAACCACAGTAAGAGACCAAAGTGAAACATATATAAATAATGTGCCTGATAGAGAATATAAAGTAATAATCACAAAGATACTCCCTGGACTGGAGAAAAGAGGACATCAATGAGACCCTTAACACAGAGATTGAAAAAGAACCAATCAGAGATCAAGAACACAATAAATGAAATTAAAAATCCACTTGATGGAATAAATAGCAGGCTAGATGAAGCAGAGGAATGAATTAATGACATGCAACACAGAGTAATGGAAAGTAACCAAATTGAGCAAAGGAGAGGAAAGAAAATTATGCAAATTGAGAATTGTTGTAGGGAACTCAGTGATTCCATCAAGCATAATAACATTTGTATTACAGAGATCTCAGAAGGAGAGAGATAAGGTGGCAGAAAACTTATTTGAAGAAATACTAGCTGAAAACTTCCCTAATCTGGGGGAGGGAACAGATATCCAGATTCAGGAGGCACAAAGAGCCTCCCCCAAAATTCAACCCAAGGAGGTCCACACCAAGACACAAAGTAATTAAAATGGCAAAAAGTAACAATAAAGAAAAAGTCTTAAAAGCAACAAGAGAAAAGAAGACAGTTACATACAAGGGAAACTCCATAACATTATCAGGATTTTTCAATAGAAACTCTGCAGGACAGAAGAGAGTGGTATGATATATTTAAAGTGCTGAAAGAAAAAAAGTGCAACCAAGAATACTCTATCCAGCAAGGCTATCATTCTGAATAGAAGGAGAGTAAAGAGTTTCTCATACAAACAAAACTAAAGGAGTTCATGACCATTAAATGAGTCCTACAAGAATATTAAAGAAGACTCTTTGAATGGAAAGGAAAACCATAGAGAATGAAGAGTAAAAAACACAAAAGCATTAAAAATAAATATATCTGTAAAAATTGGTCAAGGGATTCCTAAAATAAAAGGATGTAAAATATGACACCATATACCTAAAATGTGGGGGGCTGGGGGTAGGGAGAGGAGTAAAGAATGGGTTTAAACTTAAGTGACCATCAACTTCATATAGATTGCTATATGCAGAAGATGTTATATACAAACCTAATGGTAATCACAATCAAAACCCAGTAATAGATATGCAAAAATAAAGAGAAAGAAATCCAAATATATCACTAAAGAAAGCCAATAAACCATGAGAGGGTGCAAGAGAAGGATTGGAGAAAATCTATTTAAAAAACAACCACAAAACAAATAATAAAATGGCAATAAATACATGTCTGTCAATAATTACTTTGAATGTAAATGGACTAAGTGCTCCAATCCAAAGACATAGGGTGTCAGAATGGATTAAAAAAACGAGATCCATCTCTCTGCTGCCTACAAGAGAGTCATTTCAAACCAAAAGACATCTGCAGATTTAAAGTGAGGGGATGGAGAAATATTTATCATGTAAAACAAAGTCAGGGTAGCAATGCTTATATCAGAAAAATAGACTTTAAAACAAAGACTGTAACAAGAGACAAAAAAGGACATTGTATAAGAATAAAGGGGACAATCCAAGAAGAGGATATAACAATTGTAAATATATATGCACCCAACATGGGAGAACCCAAATGCATAAAACTGTTAATAACAAACATAAAGGAAAAATTAATAGTAATACAGTAATGGTAGGGGACCTTAACACCCTATTTACATTGATGGACAGATCAACCAAACAGAAAATCAATAAGGAAACAATCATTTTGAATGACTCATTGGACCAGATAGATTTAACAGACATATTCAGAACACTCCATCCTAAAACAGGATACACATTCTTTTCAAGCACACATGGAACATTCTCCAGAATAGATCACATGTTAGGCCACAAAACAAGCCTCAACAAATTCAAAAGATCAAAGTCATACCATGCATCTTTTCTGACCATAATGCTATGAAACTAGAAATCAATCACAAGAAAAAATCTGGGAAGGGCACAAATACATGCAGGTTAAATAACATGCTACTAAACAATGAGTGGGTCAACCAGAAATCAAAGAAAAAAATCAATAATTACATGAAAACAAATGAAAATGAAAACACAATGGTCCAAAATCTTTGGGATGCAGCAAAAGCTGTTCTAAGAGGAAGTTTATAGCAACACAGCCCTACTTCAAGAAGCAAAATCACAAACAACCTCACCTTACACCTAAAGAAGCTAGAAAAAGAAGAACAAACCCCAAACCCAGCAAAAGGAATGAAATAATAAAGATCAGAGCAGAAATAAATGATACAGAAACTAAAAAAAAAGAGTTCAATGAAATCAGGAGCTGTTTCTTTCAGAAGATCAACAAAATTGATAAACTCTTAGCAAGACCCATTAGAAAGAGAGACAGAAAGACCAAATAAACAAAATTACTAATGAAAGAGGAGAAATAACAACCAATACCACAGAAATACAAACAATTCTAACAGAATATTACAAAAGCCTATATGCCAAACAGATTGGGCAACTTAGAAGAAATGGATAAATTCTGAACAGACCAGGTACTGATAAGGAAATTGAACCAGTAATCAAAAAACTCCCAAGAAAACAACAGTCCAGGACCAGACAGCTTCACAGGTGAATTCTACCAAACATTTAAAAAAGAGTTAATGCCGATTCCTACCAAATGATTCCAAAAAATAGAAGAGGAAGGAAAACTTCTAAGTTCTTTTTATGAGGCCAGTATCACCCTGTTACCAAAATCAGATAAAGACACCACAAACAATAAAAATTACGAGAGAGAGAGAACACAATAGGCCAATATCTCTCATGAATATAGATGCAAAAATCCTCAACAAAATATAAGAAAACTGAATCCAAAAATATATTTAAAAAATCATGTATCATGATCAAGTGGAATTTATTCCCAGATGAAAGGGTGGTTTAATATTCACAAAACAATCACTGTGACATGTCACATCTAGGAAGGATAAAAAAAACATATGATCATTTCAATAGATGCAGAAAAAGCATTTGACAAAGTACAACATTCATTCATAATAAAAATACTCTCTGCAAAGTAGGTCTAGAGGGAACATATGTTTACATAATAAAGGCCTTATTTGAAAAACCCACAGCAAACATCATACTTAATGGGGAAAAACTGAGAGCTTTTCCCCTAAGATCAGGAAAAAGACAAGCATGTCCACTCTCATCATTTTTATTCAACATAGTACTGCAAATCCTAGCCACAGCATTAAGACAACATAAAGAAATAAAAGGTATTTAAATTGGTAAGGAAGAAGTAAAACCTTCACTATTTGCAGATGACATGATACTATACACAGAAAACCTTAAAGACTCCACCAAAAAACTACTAGAACTGATAAATGAATTCAGTAAATTTGCAAGGTACAAAATCAATGTACAGAAATCTGTTGCATTCCTATACACTAATAATGAAGCAGCAGAAATTGAAAATAAAAACAAACAATCCTATTGGGCGCCTGGGTGGCTCAGTCATTAAGCGTCTGCCTTCGGCTCAGGTCATGATCCCAGGGTCCTGGGATCGAGTCCCACCTCAGGCTCCCTGCTCCGTGGGAAGCCTGCTTCTCCCTCTCCCACTCCCCCTGCTTGTGTTCCTGCTCTCGCTGTCTCTCTCTGTCAAATAAATAAAATCTTAAAAAAAAAACAAAAACAAAACAAACAAACAAAAAATCCTATTTACAATTGCACCAAATACATTAAATATCTAGGAATAAACCTAACCAAAGACAGACCTGAATTCTGAAAGCTATAAAATACCAATGAAAGAAATTTAAGACAAGGCAAAGAAATGGAAAGACATTCCACGCTCACGGATTGGAAGAACCAATACTGTTAAAATGTCCATACTACCCAAAGCAATCTACAGATTTAATGCAATCCCTATTAAATACCAAGAGCATTTTTCACAGAACTAGAACAATCCTGAAATTTGTATGGAACCACAAAGGACCTCAAATAGTCAAAGCAGTCTTGAAAAGGAAAACAAACCTGGAGGTATCAAAATTCCAGATTTCAAGTTATATTATAAAGCGGTAGTGATTAAAACAGTATGGTATTGGCATAAAAACAGACACACAGATCAACAGAATAGAAGAGAAAGCCCAGAAATAAACCCACAATTATGCCAGACAATTATATGGTCAATTAATCTTCAACAGAGGAAGAATTAATATACAATGGGAAAAGACAGTCTCTTCAACAAATAGTGTTGGGGGAAAACCACAGCAACAGGCAAAAGAATGAAACTGGACCACTTTATTTCACCAGACACAAAAATAAACTCCAAATGGATTAAAGACCGAAATGTGAGGCCTGAAACCATAAAAATCATTGAAGAGAACACAGGCAGTAATCTCTCTGACATCGGCCACATCAACACTGTTCTAAATGTCTCTTGAGGCAAGAGAAATAAAAGCAAAAATAAACTACTCAGACTACAACAAAATAAAAAGCTTCTGCACAGCAAAGGAAGCAATCAACAAAACTAAAAGGCAGCCTACTGAATGGGAGAAGATATTTGCAAATGACATATCTGATAAAGGGTTAGTATCCAAAATATACAAAGAACTGATACAACTCAACACACATACAAAAAAACAAATAATCCATTTAAGAAATGGGCAGAAGACATGAACAGACATTTTTCCAAAGAAGACATACAGATGGCTAACAGACACGTGAAAAGATGTTCAACATCACTTATCACAGGGAAATGCAAATCAAAACTACAATGAGGTATCACCTCACACCTGTCACAATGGCTAAAATGAAAAACAAGTATTAGCAAGGATATGAAGAAAAAGGAACCCGCATGCCCTGCTGGTGGGAATGCAAACTGGTGCAATCTGGAAAACAGTATTTTTGAGATTCCTCAAAATATTAAAAATAGAACCCGTATAATCCAGGAATTGCACCCGTTAGGTATTTACCCCCAAAATACAAAAGCACTAATTAAAGGGATACGTGCAACCCTATGTTTACTGCAGCATTATTTACAGTAGCCAAACTACGGAAACAGTGAAGTGTCCACTGATAGATGAACAGATAAAGAAGATGTGGTATATATATGCAATGGAATATTATTCAGCCATAAAAAGAATGAAATCTTGCCATTTGCAACAACATGGGTAGAGCTAGCATGTATAAAGCTAAGCAATAGAAGTCAAAGAAAGACAAATACCATATGATCTCACTCATTCCCTATGTGGAATTTAAGAAACAAAACAAACGAGCAAAGGGAAAAAGAGAGACAAAGAAACAGACTCTTAACTATAGAGAATAAACTGGTTATCAGAGGGGAGGTGGGTGGGGGAAATGGGGGATGGGGTTAAAGCATATGCTTATCATGATAAAATAAAGTGATAAAAAAATTAAAAAGTTATTAAATCATACATATTTAAAAAATTTTTTTAAGTTTATTGTGCTTCCTCCTGTTTATAAAAGTAAATTTTGCTCCTTGTAAAGGAACAAAAAATTAGAATTGTACAGGACTATAATTTATAAATTTTTTTAAATTAACAAATTATGAAACATTTACCATGAGTTTACATAGTGTTTTACCTGATCTTTAATATTTGCATTGTATTTATGGAATAAATATGACATAATTTGTTTACTTAGTCTTATAAATTGTTGGAAATTTAGGCTGTTTCTAATTTACAGAACTATATATTATTTATAAATGATTTTACACATCTGATAATTTCTTTGGATTTTGTCACCTGTAAAAACAAGTAGCAGACAATGTCCTTACCTTGATTAAATTGTTAACTAATAAAAGAATAAAAATGGAGTCTTATGAAAAGTCTGTATGAGGGAATGTTTTCCAGGTTGTATTTGTATTAATTCATGATTACCATTCCTTGGATATAGGTCTGCTGGCACCTAATTACATCATTTTCCAACCTGTATTTCTCCATCTTTTCCACAGTTATGTAAGAGACTTCATTACATATAATTCTAATATCCAGCTGTATCATTTTTACAGAATCTATTTCACCTGTGTTTCTAGTATCCTATCATAAAAGCATAAGGAGGCATCAATTGTTGCAACCGAATTCACACAGGTTTTCTTTTCTAAAGGTTATTAGAGACAGATGAGGCAAACACAGGTGCTCCAAGGAAATCAGAGTGGAAGCATTGCTCCCACAGATAGGGCAGAGCTGAGAAGCTGATGTGCTGAGAAATAAGAAAGAATCCATATCAGAATAGTAATTATAAGACTCCCACAATTTTATCATCATATACTGCTACCATAATATATACTCTCAGCTTAAGCCACTGAGAATAACCTGAGGGATAAAAGGCCAAAGTAAAATTGACATATTTAAGTATGGCACAATATATCTTTGGAATATAATACTTTTTACGTTAGTGACTGATTGGTTTAAATGTTAGCCTAACAGCGCCTATAATTACGGTCGTGTGTCTGTAATCAATAAACAGTGGTGAAGAATAGAGGCATTTCCTTGAGTTCCTTAGTCAGGTGTACATTAGTATAGACCACAAGTCCGCAGTTTTTCTGTAGAGAGCCAGATGGCAAATATTTAATCTTGTGGGTCACATAGTCTTCACTGCAGCTATTCAGTGCTACCATTGTGGTACAACAGCACCATAGACAATATGTAAATGAATGGGTGTGGCTGTATTCCAGTAAAACTTCTTTTACAAAACAGGCAGTGGGCTGGATTTGGTCTATAGTTTGTTGACCACTAGTGTAAACACCGAGAGGTAAATATCTAGCGCAAAACGATACATGTCTTGAACATGTCCTAAAATCCCAAATGAGCAAGGGATATTGTGTAGATGAGTGCAACTGTACTTACCTATGATATTACAGGAATCACAATTTCATATTCAGTGAACTCAATATATAGTTGAACCAATTTTTCTAGATATCATCAAAACCCGAGAATCATTTATTTACCTGTGCATAATCACCAAAAGGTTGAGAATAAGAAATGCACTTTTCCAATGTGTGCTGTGATTCATTTCCCTGAGAGATTGCATCCAGAATATTGCTTGCAATTCCAGTCTTCTGTAGGGTGGTTTTACTTGCAGGGGCTAAAGGCAAACATCAATAATATTTTTAGCTAAAAGTTGTTTTGTTATAAACAAAATACAAAACTCATTAATTCAACATATTCCCAAACAGAACACAGATTTTCATTTGCCAGTATGTATCTATATTTCTTATCCCCAGGAGAAGAATATATAGTATATGATGTTGTCTTGTTCATTTAAAGCAACTGAAAATGGAAGTTTGCCTTATGGATAAATAATTTTGATGGAAATATTTTTAAGATATGTGTCTAATCTCTAAAAGAGGCAAACAAAATGTAAACTAATCATTCTTGTTAATGCAATAGTTGTAACCATCAGTTTTTATTTTTTTATTTTTTTTTAAAGATTTTATTTATTTATTTGACAGAGAGAGACACAGCGAGAGAGGGAACACAAGCAGGGGGGAGTGGGAGAGGGAGAAGCAGGCTTCCTGCAGAGCAGGGAGCCCCATGTGGGGCTCGATCCCAGGACCCCGGGATCATGACCTGAGCCGAAGGCAGACGCTTAACGACTGAGCCACTCAGGCGCCCCGTAACCATCAATTTTTAGACCAGATAAAAATGTAGTAGGTATAGGAGAAGCACATTAAATTTTTTTCTGGCTCTTTTAAAAAATTACAAATTAATGTCTAGGTTCAAGAGGATACTTTATAAAACATAGAGAATATATATTAAAATCTTTCATTTCTTTTCTTTCAATTCTATTTTCCTAGAGGTAACAGTTTAGAATTTATTTTCCCAGATTTACTGCGTGTATTTACACATTAAATATATACACATAAGGATATATAGCTTTAAACAAACGTAAATGGAATCATTTTATGCACACATTTGCTTTTTCCATTTAATTTGCTTTAGAGGTAATTTCATATTGGTACATGTAACTCTCCCTCAACTATAACAAAGAGTTGTATTGTATTCCATTTTATGATGAATTATTTTTTATTTAACCACTCCCCTATTGATGAACTTTAAGGCACTTTTCAGTTACACTACTGACAACCAACATTGTAGTGAATATCCTAGTGCCTAGAGCATACCACATTTGCGATTTTCCCTTAAAACTATATTTGATAATTAATTTACCTTAATTAAAAGCCTGAGAAGGTCTTCCAAAAAAGTAAGTAAGAGTTCAATTTCTGCCAATTATCATTAGCTCACATATTTTGGGGGCACTTTGCAAATATTCTGGATATATGAGATATGCAGAGGTTTAAACCTCTATTTTAGAAATAGATTTAGAATAGAAATTATTCTCTATAGAGTAAAACATAGTATTGCCATTAATTCCCTTACCCGATTATTTTCTATTATTATTCAATAATAAATTGATGATATTCTTAATAAAATGTTACAAAAGATTTTTCCTTAAATAATTTGAATGCATTTTAAGCGTCTTAACTTTAGTTATTCTTTAAAGACTGGGGTCATAATTTAGGCATTCATGGCCAATAAGCATTATTTACTTCCATTCAATTAAAGTAAAACTGATTATGGAAAGTATTTAATAAAACTCCAAAATATTAATACTGAGCTCTCACTTACATGATAAGCACACACTGGGCAACACACTTGCCAAGTTCAAGTATGGATTTTTACTGAGCCGTATTTCTTTTGGTGGTTCTCCCAACAGTGAAGTCTGATTCTTAGAGGCAATCTATTTATCAAAAACAAAACAGTAGGTGTTTAATCAGAGCTAGAGGAAAATAAAAATGCAGAAAGAGTAGAGATTTATTTATTCTTCAATAAATCTAGTTTAGTGTAATAAAATTTGTGGAACTTAATGTTTGAACATATGAAGTTATGGAATATTTCTGGATATTGATTAAAATGATCACATTCCACTTGCTATTACTTTTTCAATTAGTTTTTTTTAAAGCTATTCCAGAACCATAGAACTTTAGAAATGAAAGAATTAAAGGCCTTCTTGTAAATCCTTCTCATTTGAACTAGGAGATAATTCAACTTCACAAGAAAAAATGAATCCCATATCTTATTTCCAGAAATACTGTTATCTACATTTTCTTATTAAGATTTTTATTTTATAGTATATGGCTATAGCCAAATGATAAAGGAAAGCTTACTTATCTCTGGTTCTAAAAATAATACCAAACAAAATAAATGGATTTAATAAAATCCAAATCCACAATTTACAAGATAACCCTAGAAATTCACATTTCTTGAAAATATATCAGTAAATTTTATATAACTAGCTGTAAGAGTTCTAGTATTTCTTTTACAGAAGAAAAGGCTGATTCTTCAGATCATTTTTTTAAAGATTTTATTTATTCATTTGAGACAGAGAGATAGAGAGAGAGAGAGAGCACAAGCAAGGGGATAGGGGCAGAGGGAGAGGGAGAAGCAGACTCCCCGCTGAGGTGGGAGCCCGATGTGGGGTTCCATCTCAGGACCCCAGGATCATGACCTGAGCCAAAGGCAGATGCTTAACCATCTGAGTCACCTAGGCTCCCCTCATTTCATTTTGTTCTGAGACAATTTTTTACTTTTCACTTTCTGTTGGTAAAAAATTTTTAAATAAGACAATTCAGATTACTATAATTAAAGCTAGCAGCTAAGTTTTCATTTCAAATTAATTTTTATTTTGTACCCTGAACAGAATGAAGGAAGTGTAATCTCAAGGGCTTATTTCTATATTTGAGAGCCACAACTCCTTTTATTTCTTCCTTATCTGGCCAATATTATTGTATTTGGATTGAGAAATCTGTCTTGTACATCTTCATAAGCCCCACAGAAGTCCAGATTTGCTTGTGATATGTATATAAATGTATTTATCTATTCAAATATGCTTACTCAACGTCTACCATGCTCCAGGCACTGTGGTAAGCATTGATAATATTAAAGTGAGTAAGACAGGAATACTACCATTAAGGAATTCACAGTCAAGTAGATATGATAGCTCAAAAGAAGTCTAAGATGGAACCATAAGATTCTAGGTGGGAGCTAAAACCATTACATATTTGCCAAAGGAAAGTGTATAGCATGAGGAAAGACAGTGCCTAGAGAGAATTCAGTGTGACCGAGTAAAGATAGCCAGCAAAGTACTCTCAGATTTTGTTTCTAAGGTACTTAGATTGCCAAGGTAATCAGATTCTATCCTATCAGGGGTTCTCAACTCTAGCTATGAAAGAGAATCACTTATAAAATTTAAAAAAATACAGTGTGCCCCCCCCCGCCAAAAGCCCATGGCTTCACTGGGTATTTCAACAAAACATTTATTTTTATTTATTTTTATTTTTTAACTTAAAATCAATTAATTAACATACAATGCATTATTAGTTTCAGAGGTAGAGTTTAGTGATTCATCAGTTGCATATAACACCCACGGCTGATTCCATCAAGTGCCCTCCTTAATGCCCGTCACCCAGTTACCCCATCTCCCACCCACCTACCCTCCAGCAACACTCAGTTTGCTTCCTGGAGTTAAGAGTCTCTTATGGGTTCTCCCTCTCTGATTTTCTTACTTTATTTTTCCTTCCTTCTCCTATGTTCATCTGTTTTGTCTCTTAAATTTAACATATGAGTGAAATCATATGATATTTATCTTTCTCTGACTTATTTCACTTAGCATAATACCCTCTAGTTCCATCCACCTCATTGCAAATGGCAAGATTTCATTTTGATGGCTCAGTAATATTCCATTGTACGTATGTATGTATGTATGTGTAGACACACACACACACCACATCTTCTTTATCCATTCATCTGTTGATGGACATCTGGGCTCTTTCCAGAGTTTGGCTATTGTGGACATTGCTGCTATAAACATTGGGGTACATGTGCTCCTTCACCTCACTATTCAACAAAACATTTAAAGAGGAATTAACTCCAATTCTTCTCAAACTCTTCCACAAAACTGATGGAGAATACTTCCAGCATTGTCCTAGTACCAAAGCCAGACAGACACCACAAAAAAGAAAGAGAACTATAGACTAATATCCCTTATAAATATTGGTGCCAAAACCACCAACAAAACACTAGCAAACCAAATTCAGTAGGTTATTAAAAGGATTATACACCATAACCAACTGGGATTTATTCCTAGAATGCAAGGACGATTCAATATAAAAAAGTCATTCAACATAATACACTACATGAACAGAATGGAGGAAAAAAAAACACATAATCACCTCAGCTGATGCAGAAAAAGCATTTGACAAAATTCAACATGCTTTCGTGATTAAAATTCAAAACACTTGGGGCACCTGGGTGGCTCAGTAGGTTAAGCATCTGCCTTCAGCTCAAGTCATGATCTCAGGGTCCTGGGATTGAGCCTTGCGTCAGGCTCTCTGCTCATCAGGGAGCCTGCCTCTCCCTCTCCCTTTGCTGCTCCCCTGCTTTTGCTCTCTTTCTCACTCAAATAAATAAATAAAATCTTTAAAACAATAAAATTCATCACACTCAGCAAAGTTGGAATAAAAGGAAGCTACCTGAATGTATCTGAAGTTATATATGAAAAGTGAGCAACATACTCAATGGTGAAAGACTGAAATCTTCCCTCTAACATCAAGAACAAGACAAAGCTGTCTGCTTTCACCACGTCTGTTCAACATAATATGGGAATTTTAGCTAGACCAATTAAGTAGGAAAAAGAAATAAAAGACATCGAAACCAGAGTGGAAGAAGTAAAGTGATTTCTGCTTTCGGATGCATGAAAACCCTAAATGTTACACATACACAGACACAAACTATTAGAATAAATGAATTCAGCAAAGTTGCAGGGTATAAAATCAACATACAGAAATCAGTTACATTTCTACACACTAACAATGAACAATCCAAAAAGAAAATTAATAATTCCATTTACAACAGAATCAAAAAGAATACTTAAGAATTAACTGAACCACCCCCCCAAAAAAGGAATAACTGAGCCAAGGAAGAAAAATACTTACTTAAAACTACAAAACATGGCTTAAAGTGATATTTAAGCAGAAATCCCAATAAAGTGAGGGATTAAGCCATGAAAATATCCAAGACTGCACTGTCCAATATGATAGCTACTAGATACACATGACTACTGAGCATAAGAAATGTGGATAGTTTAAACTGAGATGTATGTGGAATGTAAAATATATACTAAATCTCATATAGTACCAAAGAATGTAAAATATCTTAATAGCTCAGTACATATTACATTTTGAACTAATATTCTGAATATACTGTATTAAGTATTAAAAATGTTAAAAACAGGGGCACCTGGGTGGCTCGGTTGAGTGTCCAGCTCTTAGTTTCAGCTCAGGTCATGATCTTGGGGTCCTGGGATCAAGCCCTATGTGTGGTTCTGTCCTCAGTGTGGAGTCTGCTTAAGATTCTCTCACTCTCCCTCTGCCCCTCCCCTTGCTCTCTCTCTCTCTCTCTCTTTAAAATAAAGAAATCTTAAAAAAAAATTGTAAAACATTGCTGGATAAAAAAATTGCTGGATTAAAAGACATAAATAAAAACTTTGTCAAATAAATAAAATCTTTAAAAAAAACCTGTCAAATAAATAAATCTTTAAAAAAAAACCTCTCTGTCAAATAAATAAAATCTTTAAAAAAAAAAAAGACAAATAAAAGGAAAGGCATCCCATGTTCATGGATTAGAAGATGCACTGTTAAAAATGTCAGTATTGACCAGAGTGACCTACAGATTCAATATAGGCCCTATCAAAATTCCAACTTTTTTTTTTTTTGCAGAAAACGAAAAACCCACCCTAAAATTCATATGGAATTTCAAGAAACCCCAAGTAGTCAAAACAATGTTGAAAAAAGTGAAAAATAGGAACAAGAATACAAGAATGGAAGGCTCATACTCTGTGATTTCAAACTTTCTACAAAGCTTCAGTAATCTAAAAAAAACGGGGGGGGGACAGTAATCTCAACAGTGTAGTACCGGCATAAAGACAGACATACAGACAAATGGAATAGAATAGAAAACCCAGAAGTAAGTCCCCGCATATATGGCTAAATGATTTTTGTCAAGAGTGTCAAGATTATTCAATGGGGAAAGGACGGTCTTTTCAACAAAAGTGCTGGGAAATCTGGATATCGCATGGATATCTGGATATCTGTGAAAGGATAAAGTAGATTCTCACCTTACACCATATACAAAAATTAACTCAAAGATCAAAGACCTAAATGCAAGAGCTAAAATTATAAAACTCTTAAAGGCTTAGGTAGAATGCTTCATGATATGGAATTTGCCAATGGTTTTTTTGGGTCTGACAACAAAAGCAGAAGCAGAAAGTGAGAAAGAGAGAGAGAAAGAAAAAGAATAAATAGATCATATGTTGGGCCACAAAATAAGGCTGAACAAATTTAAGAATACTGAAATCATATCAAGTATTGTTCTGACAATGGTATGAAACTAGAAATCAATAACTGGAGGGAAACTGGAGAATTCACAGATACACAAAATTAAACACTCTCCTGAACAACCAACAGGTCAAAGAAGAAATCAAAAGAGAAGTAAAAAAATATCTTGAGACCAATGAAAATTGAAATAGAGCATACGAAAACTTATGGAATACAGCAAAAGCAGTTCTAAGAGGGAAGTTTATAGCAATGCCTATAAGAAGAAAAAAGAAAGATTTCAAACAACCTAACATTACACATCAAGGAACTAGAAAAAGAAGAACAAACTAAGCCCACAATTAGCAGAAAGGAGAAAATAAAAAGGTTAGAACAGAAATAAAAGAGACTAGAAAGATCCGTGAAACTAAGTGTTGGGGTTTTGAAGAGATAAACAAATAGAGAAACCTTTAACTAGACTAACGAAGAGAAAAAGAGAGGACTCAGATAGTTACAAATGAAAGAGGAGATATTCAAACTGATACCACAGAAATATAAAGGATCGTAAGAGACTATTACCAAGAAATACATGCCAACAAACTGGATAACCCAGAAAAAAAAAATGGATAAATTCCTAGAAACTTTCAACCTACCACGACCAAATCATAAAGAAATAGAAAATCTTATCAGACCAATAGTGAAATAAGAAGTAATCAAAAACCTCCCAACAATGAAAATATCAGGGCCAGATGGCTTCACTGGTGAATTCTACCAGACATTTAAGGAAAAATTAATGCCATTTCTTCTAAAACTCTTCTAAAAATTTGAAGAGGAGGGAACACTTCCTAATTTATTTAATGAGGTCAGCATCTCCTTCAGACCAAAGCCAGACAAGGACACTACAAGAAAATAAAATTGCAGACCAATATCCCTGATGAACATAGATTGCAAAAATCCTCAAAATACTAGCAGTCCAAATTCAACAATACATTGAAAGACTGTATACCATGATCAAATGAGATAGCGCAGACATAAACACACACACATGTACTCAATGAATCTTTGACAAGGGAGTCAAGAATTCACAATGGGAAAGGACAGTTTCTCTAATAAGTGGTGTTGGGAAAATTGGATGTCTACACACTAAAGAATGAGATTGGACCAGGAACTTACCCCGTACGTAAGAATTCACTCAAATTGGATTAAAGACTTAAAGATAAGACCTGAAGCCATAAAACTCCTAGAAGAAAATATCGGGGAAAATTTCCTTGACATTAGTCTTGGCAATGATTTTTTCGACATGACACCAAAAGTATAGGCGACAACAGCAGAAGAAACAAGTGTGACTACTTGTTTCTGTACAGCAAAGGAAACCATCAACACAATGAAAAGACAATCTACTGAATGGGAGAAAACTGATACAGCCATAATAGAAAGCAGTATGGAAGTTCCTAAAACAATAAAAAATAGAACTACCATATGATTCAGTAATCCCATTTCTGGGTATATATTCACAGGAAATGAAATCACCGAGATAGAGTACTCCCATGTTCACTGCAGCATTATTCCCAACAGCCAGGATACGAAAACAACATCAGTGCTCTTTGATGGATGAATTCAGCCTTAAATAAGAAGGAAATCTTGCTATTTGTGATAACATGGGATGGACCTTGAGGGCATTATGCTAAGTGAAAAAAGTCAAATAGAGAAAAACAAATACCATATGATCTCACTTATATGCAGAATAAAAAAAAACAACAAAAAACAAGCTCACGGATACAGAAGAGAGATTGGTGGTTGTCAGAGGCAGTGTGGGCAAAACAGTCAGAAGGAACAAATTGCCAGTTTTGAAATAAATAAATCATGGGGATGTAATGTACAGCATGGCAATGATATTTAATAATACCATGCTTTATATTTGAAATTTGCTAAGAGAGTAGATCTTAAAAGTTCTCACAAGAAAAAAAATTATAACCATGTATGGTAATGGATGTTAACTAGACTTTTTGTGATGATCATTTTGTAATACAGGCAAATGTCAAATTATGTTATATACCTCAAACTAATATAATGCTATATGTCAATTATACTTCATAAAAAATTTTCTTTAAAATGCAGGTCTAAAAACCTAAAGCCAAGTTAAGCCAATTATGTTTAGCAGTCAAATATCTTGTTACATTCTTGGAAAACCTACTCTGAGATTACCTGGTTCAAACCCTGGCTATCAGAAAGAGGAATCACTTCTACAACAATCTGCACCCATGCTCACGTGGTGTCTGCTTAATTGTTTTCAGCTTTTTGTTTGTTTGAAAGCTTCAACTGTCCTTTGTTGTATTACGCCTAAATTTGCTTTATTGTATGTAATACTTATTGGACTAGGTCTGCCTACTGGTGAAACACAAAATACCATGTGACTAGTCTGAGAGTATATCTTTTTAATGTATATCCAGCTGGTCCTCCCTTTCCGAGTTACATGTATCCATTTCCCTCAATTCTTTCCCCAGAACCTGTTTTCCAGGCCCTGGGCCACTCATAGACTCTGCCCATTATGTGAATCACCTCAAATCAAACTTTTCTGAAGATCTGGTGCTTTCTGTCCAAAAAGATACAACATATTCATATATGAGTTCTATTTGTTTAGTTTCCCTCAATAACCCAAGAAATTAATACTGCAGATAAATTTTTTAAATTTATTCTAGAAGAACTGCCTTAGCTTTCTCAATGAACAATTGCAGAGCATTCTTTCCATACCTGCTGCTATGACTAGTTGACAATAAAACCTCCTCCAAATTCAATATTATTATTTTGACATTTGAAAATAGCCAACTAAATGAATTTTTTTTCCTCACATGCTGCTTATAGCCTGAGTTTTATACTACTTACAAACCAAAGGGTGTTTCAGGGTATGAATAAAAATTAAACTTACAAATGTCACTGGCCTAAGAACCAATAAAATAACTGGGTAAAAACTTCTAGAATTAAAACAGAGGTTAGATTCTTTTGAGCAGACCCGAGTTTCATAAATGACTTTGACATTTTTCAGATAAAATAAAATTGGTTTTGCCTTCAAATATTAATACCCTAATTAGCTATAGAGAATACATTTAAAGTAGAAAACAAACATATTTTGAAAGCATTACCTTAGAAAGCATCATAAATAATATGTAATTGGATAAGTATCAATGACACTCAAACTTTTCCAAACTCTAAAATTTTGAACTCAGTTTATATTTCATTTCTAAAATATCAAGCATTTTTGAGTATCTCAAACTTTTTAGAAAAGCAAATATCTATAATAAAGATTCCATACCTAAATTATTTTACAATAACAGACTTAAACTCATTTTACTCAGATTACTTTATTTACAGACAAACTGGTAAGTAACGAAGCACAGTCCCCAAACATTAGCTGACATCACTGACCAAAAGATGGATTTTTGTTTGCTTATAATAACAGGGTTTTTTTTTTTTTAAGAGTGCAATATTTTCTTCTGAGATGTAAATGCACACTATGAAAAAAATCATGTCATTGACATATCAATTATCTAGTTTGTAATCCATATTTACATACTTTAAGTCTATTAACTTTCTTTGAAATTTAAAAATGGTTAAGATGCTTTATACTTCCTAAATTATACTACCTGTAAAGTAACCCCAATTTGGAATCTTCTAAAATTAGAATTTAAGATATAATTTTAAAAGAATATACATACATATATATATTCCTGCATAGTATCTACATACATGTAGTATACATGTGTACACGTGTGTCTATGTGTCTGTGCATGTGTGAGTGTGAGCGTGTGTGTGTGTGTGTGCGCACAAACACAGTTTTCTTACCCCTGAACTTATCTCCGTGCCTCTTGGCTGACTTTGCTGTTGCTTGTGGTGTCCCGTCAGCAAGCCTCCAGCCGTACGGTTTGGGAAGCTCTGAAGACAGGCCTGTGACCCTGAGAAATTTCCTTCTGCCTTCCCCACCGAGGCTGGTTGTTTCTCCTGAGCATTCCCGTGCCCTGGCCCAGCCTGCCCAGCAATGTGCTGATTTGGAAAGAATGGTAATATGCCCATTCCAGCTGTTAGAGTTGTTTGAGTTGGAATCAGATTAGATGCTGTAGTGAACGACAAATGAACCACAAATGCAAGAAGCTTTTGGTTAGATGAGAATTATTCACAACAGTCCTTTGATTTTGTTAACTTACAGGGGAAATATATCTATTAGAGAACAGTTACACTCAGAAGGTGAAGTTAGTGCTTGTAAAGTAGCAGGTTCCTATATGGAAAAACAAAAACCTCTAAGAGTAATCACGCTTTTCTTATTTTCAACAATTTCCAGGATAATATCAAGGATATTTTTTTAATTCCAAGTTTTAATTGTATATTTTAGAATTTGAGAGCAAAACGTATGTATTTTTTGGCACTTAAGTTATATCAGGTGCCTTCTTTTTTATGCTCGATCACTGTAATTTGCCGGCTTCCAGATTTGAAGGGAATAAAAAACTCTCTGACACTTAAAAATTAATAGTTAAATCCAATAATAAATTTGATCAGCTGAATTGCACCAGTTCATAATAGCTGACTGTGCATATCTTTTCCCAGCTCCTGAATTCGATGTCTTCCCATAGGTAGTGGGCAACTGGCAATGAGTTGTAGTGTTTACATAGGAACTCCACAAATGCTACAGAAAAATCAAGACTTTTTTTTTTTTAAGCCTAGAGAGCTGGTTTTGAAACATCAGCACACCACTGCTTTAAGAAAACATCAATATTTGTGAATAGATAGGCACCAAATATAACACAAAGTTTTACATTTTTATTTACAGGAAATAACAAGAAATTCTGGAAGAAATGAAAGTTTTAGTAGGAAAATTCTGAACCATTTCACTTTTTTAAAAATCTGTAGTTCAAAATCAAGAGAAAAGAGCTAATTTTGGTAACTAAGTCAAATTTATATTTTATAAATTCACTATACAAATTTCTTTAATTATTTCTAGTACTAAATATTTAGAGGTGGATACTTAAGTTCTTTTGGCAATGTATTTATTTGGACACTGAATTTTCAATGTTCTTAAAGCAGTGCATGCTAAAGCAAATGGTCTTTTATTTAATTCAACACAAATAATAAACACTTGCATAAGCTTTTAGTGATACAAAATTTAATTTTTAGAACAGGCCTCATCATACCATAAAATTTCTACACCTGTCTGTATCCTAGTTCAACTTTTGCCCAGTCAATTCCAACAGTCAGAACTGATTGACTCATTTAATCATTTGACTCACTGGTTTTATGTAGAGGCTAAATATGCTACCCAAATTTAACTTTTTTTTTTTTTTTTTTTTTACTGGTGGCCCTTCTCTTTTCCCAGCATAATCACTTCAAACAAATTTCAATTACACTTCAAACTGAAAGTGCCTTTCAAAATCGCATTCAAATAAGAAATCTTGATATAATCTACCACACGCTCTTGTTTTACTAAAAAATAATAGTTTTGTTTAATTTGTCATCTTTTCAGAAGCCCAACGTACACGTGTCGTTATTTTTCTTCTACTACTAGTTTGGAGATCACATTTAAAAAAATATTATAATCAAGTAAATCATCAAAGTTTAAATCAGAGGGCCGCATATTTCCTTAAAAGCTAAGGGTTTCTTATTCAGGCAAAAATTAAATGGATACCTATGTAATATGTTGTCAGCCCAGCGGGCAGCATGTCAATCTCAAAGGGATCTATGTCTTTGCCTCAGGCTGCATGAACCTTCATCAAATATTAAAACATATCCAACAGGGAAAGTGTGATCTTGGCATGCCAGCAAGTCCATCAATAACTTATCAATAGTTCCCTAATATTAAAAATAGAAAAGCCAAGAGGGCTCTTAAAATTTTAAAGGACTGAATAAAACTCAACTTTGGCCTTTCTGTGAATAAAAGCAAGATATAGGCAAACCATCTTTAAATCTCTAATGTGACTGTTTATGGACTTCTCAGTAAATGCATATCATTTACTTTTATGTGCTTCTCCATGATGACCCAGATCTGTTTTCAAAGGAAGTGCTGACCCTATCCCTACTGCGGTTTGAAGTACCATGGCTGGGGGATCTCCAAGTAAGCCTGGTTTCTGCAAGAGAAGAAAAGAAAGTTAGACTTCTGCCCATGGCAGCAGGGTATCATGTCATGAAAAGGCTACACACGGGAAAATTCATCAACAATCTGACCAGCAGATTGTAGACTCAGCAGATTTCTGAGTCTAGAAAGGGAATGAATTCAATTCAAAGGAAAAAATAATTCCATACTTACATTATTAGTATGAATATTCTCAAACTTCAGTAATTGTTGCTGTGCCCGTGATACATGAGAAAGATTCTGAAGGAATAAATTGGAAGTATTACCCATAACTGTGCTCTGTGAAAACGATAAAGCATTCTGTTAGTTTAACTTTGGAAAGCTATTTGTCATAGAACCCAATTCATTTTAAAGGTCAATTCTCCAGATCTGAGCAAAAGCAACGGCTTCTTAATATGCCACTCTCCCACTTTAGGCAACGTAATTAATTCTTTTAATAACATACAAGATGTGACCACGTAGTCATGAAACTAACTCCACATCCTTTTTTCTTTTCTTTCATCCTTCTTCCTCCCCTCACCCCTTTTCGGCTTTCACGTCAGTGTCATTCAATCATTTATTTCTTCACTTAATCATCCCACAAATATCTATTGAGCAGTTTCTGTGTGCCAGGCACTGTGTTACATAATGAGAAATGCAAAATACGACCTGCCCTCACGGCTCTTAGAGGCTCCTGGGGAAGGGAGACATTCATTAATTATAAAAACATTAAATTACAAATGGTGATGATCATACGAAGGAAACACACAGGAGCTATGAGAATAGCTGGGGATTTGATTTAGATTGGTAAATTCAAGGAAGGTTTCCCTGAAGAACTAACTCTTGTGCAGAGATCTGAAGGTTGTGGAGAAGTAACTAGGTGAGGTCTGGGGGACTTAGGTGCTGTTGGGGTGGGGAGCATTCCAGGCAGAAGGAACAGCAGGGGAGCAAAGACCTAAGGAGAAGAGATCAAGGCCCTCTGAGGACCAAAAGCAGGCCACTGCTGTGGGGATAGGAGAGGCCTGCTTGGACAGGCCTTCTGGGTAAAATTAAACGTTCTAGTCTTAATTCTAAAATAAAGAGAGTTTTGTCAGTACTCTGAACTGCCCTCCCATGTCACTCTTCACACCTTATTGTAATTCACATTTGTTTTCTGTATTTGTTGAAATTCTCTAAGAACAAGGACTAGGAATATTTTTGTTCTCTGCTGTAGCTCAGTGACTGGCAGAGTGTCCAGTAGAGGTCAGATTCCCAATAAAATCTGTGGAGTAATGGAATGAATAAATACCCTGTAATATACAAGGTCCTATGTTAGAGTCTAAGAATGAAAACTAAATAAGAGATAAACCTTTTCCTTAAAAAGCTGCATTTAGGACTAGATGCTCAATCACTCAATCTGCATCAATCATCACGTATGCATTAGGTTGGATTTGTAATTAGGCTCTTATTCAGATACAGCCTTCAGCAGTACCTGAAAGTAATGAGTACGACTCATCTCCAATATTTTGTTTATGTATACAAACACATTTTAAAATACTAATCTGAAAAAGGTATGAAAAATATTTTTTATTCTAATAAGAATTATTTTTATATAGATTACATTTTAAGAATTAAGAGCTCATGTTCATTTATTTTTTTCTTTCTGTAAATACTTTGAGTTAAGACCACCTAAGACTTGTTTATAACCACTTATTTCTAGAAAAATATACCACAAAATACACCTCCTTCCCTTCTTAATGCCCTATAAGCAGAAATCAATAGATAGAACTATACTGCTTTGATCAGCTGAATTTGATCTCATGTACTCATTCTGTTTTCAGGTAGCTATAGTTATTACTGAGGATTTGTTAAAAAACAAAATACTTGTTTAACTTCATGAGAATTTTAAACTTTAAGAACAAACAAATGAGTCACTCCAAGGTTTCGTACTGCAGTACTCAATGCTATTTATATACCTGCTGTGCTTTATTCAAATGCAAAAACGCAGGGGAGATGGGTGGGTTCATCAGATGGGGCAAGCTGTGAGGTGTTCCGAGAACTGCTTTAAGAAAATAAAAGTAAAAATTAAACTTTATGATATGATAAAAACAAACTCCAGAAAGGGCAAATAAATTTTTTTTTTTACTTAAATTCATCCAAAGTTCAATGATATACTGACCTTGTCATTGCACAAAAAGTGGCAAGCTCCCTTCCCTGTGATTCAAACCTAGAATTTTATTTAAAATTCCAACACCTTCTATCATAATAAAACACCAAACCTAGCCCTTCTTTTCTCTAGTGCTTAGAGCAACGAAACTAATTCCATCTTTTAGTGAGTATAATACTAACTGAACCCATGTTACTTGCTCAGTATTTTTGTTAGGTGTTTGGGGCATCTTGTCAGGGAATGGGCGGTGGAGGAGGGAAGGACAAGATACAGACTTTTCCTTTGAAAAGCCTAAAATCCATTTAAGATTATATGTACAGAAAAATGTTTACATAATAAAAACAAAAGAAACAGTACTGTACATATTTGATAAAAAGAATAAATGGTAACCACACTTTTTATCAAGTTTGCCTGAGTACAAAAACCAGAGTATGTATCAAAAGAGATGTTTTCAGAACAGGGGCGCCTGGGTGGCTCAGTCAGTTAAGTGTCTGACTCTTGGTTTCAGCTCAGTTTCGACTCCTGGATTCAGCTCAGGTTGTGATCTCAGGGTCCTGAGATCGAGCCGCATCCAGCTCTGCTCAATGTGGAGTCTGCTTAGAGTTTCTTTCTCCCTCTGGCCTTCTCCATGTGCGCACACACTCTCTCTCTCTCAGATAAATAAATCAATCTTTTTAAAAAGGAGGGGGATGTTTTCAGAATAAATAGTATATAGACAAAAAGGACCATGAGATAGAAAATACATGAAGTCATTGCATCTAAATATTATAAAGCAACTGGAAATGGTCAGGAATAGAAAGCACTTCAAAAAGCATTTAATTTCGGGATGCCTGGCTGGCTCAGTTGGTAGAACGTGTGACTCATACAGCAACTCTTGATCTCCCGGTTGAGTTCAAGCCCCACGGTGGGTATAGAGCTTACTTAAAAAAAAAAAAAAAAAAAAAAAAAAAAGAGTTGTGTTGTTTTAAGAAAAAAAGGGGGGGTAAAATATAAGTGTCTTTAAAAAAATCATTTAATCCAATGATCAAAAATATTTGGATATTGGGGCACCCGGGTGGCTCAGTCATTAAGCGTCTGCCTTCGGCTCAGGTCACGATCCCAGGGTCCTGGGATTGAGCCCCATATCAGGCTCCCTGCTCGGTGGGAAGCCTGCTTCTCCCTCTCCCACTCCCCCTGCTTATATTCCCTCTCTCACTGTGTCTCTCTGTCAAATAAATAAATAAAATCTTTAAAAAAAATTGGATATTATATATATAATATATAACATCTCTACAAGTTTATCCCATGTTTTCAAAAGTACATTTCAAGTTTTATTACTTGCTAAATCAGTCCATTTCATCTTTGGAAAAATGCCCATTAGAAAGTGTTTTCTATAGAATGAGTCCATTTCACAATCGGTGGTAGGAAGATTAGGTCATTAGCCTGAGTTGTTTATAAAGACAGACTGTTTATTAGGAAAGAGGGATAAAGATGGGCATTTCCTAATGATAAAGGGGTCAATTTATCAAGAGGATACAACAATCTTAAATGTGCCTCAAATAACAAAGCTTCAAAATATATAAGGCAAAAATTTCTAGAACTGAAAAAGTATACAAATCCACAATTATGGTTAGACATTTCAACACCACCTCCTTTTTTCAGTTAGTCACTGTATTTTGTTACAAAACAATATTTTTTCCCCAGCTTTTAATGAACACTGTATTTCCCAGTTTAAAACAACAACCATTGGAATCAAAACACTCTGAAAACGTCTACAGTCTCACATCTAACTGCCCTTATTCTTGGCTCTTGGCTAGATCTCCTATTTGCCCCATCTTCCCCTCCTCAAGAATGCTTGAACAACACTATCAATCAACAATATATACAAAGGACTATAATATGTCATGACGAAATGAGGTTTATCGTAGGAATGAAAGGTTGGTTTAACACTGAAAAATCAATGTAATTCATCATGCTAGCAGACCAAACAAAAACAAAAAACACATATGATCATCTCAGTTAATGGAGAAAATCACTGGGTACATTCCAGCAATTATCATGACAAAATTTCTCTGCAATATAGAAATAGAAGGCAAATTTCCCAGCCTGAAAAAGAAAATCTGTGAAAAAGCTATAGCTGACATAATAAAAGAATGAATGCTCTCTCCTTTAAGGTCAGAAACAAAGCAAAGATGTCCACTCTCACAAATTATGCTGGAATTTCTGTCTATTGCAGTAAGGCAAAAAAAAAGAAGTAAAAGGCATACATATTGGAAAGGAAGAAATAAAATTGTGTTTATTTGTGGATTATATGACTGTCTATATAGAAAATCCTAAGAACAAAAACCTACAAGAAATAAGCTAGGTTTGCAAGATACAATATATACAAAATCAATTGTACTTGTATATGCTAGCAATATGAAATTCAAAATTGAAATTTAAAAAGCAAAATTATTTAAAATCCTGGGCGCCTGGGTGGCTCAGATGGTTAAGCGTCTGCCTTCGGCTCAGGTCATGATCCCAGGGTCCTGGGATCGAGTCCCGCATCGGGCTCCCTGCTCCTTGGGAGCCTGCTTCTCCCTCTGCCTCTCTCTCTGTGTCTCTCATGAATAAATAAATAAAAATCTTAAAAAAAATTATTTAAAATCCTATCAAGAAATGTAGAATACTATGGATAAATCTGACAAAATATGTGTAAGATTTATACCCTGAAAACTAAAAACTGCTGCAACAAATTAAACAAGACCTAAATAGAGAAGTATTCCATATATATGGCCCAACCTCAAAACTGTCAATTCTGCCCAAATTAGTATATAGATTCAACACAATCCCAGCCCAATTATTGACATTTTTCATAGAAATTGACAGGCTGGTTCTAAAATTTCTATACAAATACAAAGGACATAGAATAGGTAAAACAAATTGAAAAAAGAATAAAGTTGGAGGGCTTACACTAATTGACTTCAGGGCTTATTATAAAGCTACATTTATCAAAACAATGTCGTACTGGGATAAAGATAGACATTTAGATCAATGGAATAGAATAGAGAGTCCATAGATAGAGCCATGCATACACAGTGAACTTTAATGGAAGTTCAGTGGAAAAAGGGTAATCTTTTTTAACAAATGATGCTGGAACATCCATTAAAAAAATTAACCTAGAACTTTACTTCACATCATAAATAAAAATTAACTTAAAAAGAACCATAGATTTAAATATAAAAGGTCAAATTATAAAACTTCTCAAATATGAGAGAACATCTTAATGACTTTAAATTTGGCAAAGATTTCTTAAATCTGACAAAAGATGTACAAATTATAACTAATAATAAATTGGACTTCACCAAAATAATAAGTTTTATTCTTCAAAAGACATTGTTAATAAAGGACATCTTATGGAGTGAAAAAATATTTCCAAACCCATATATACAACAGCAGACTTGCATCTAGAATAAAGAACATTTGTAACCTAATAAGAAAAAGATATCTCAATTTTAAAATGTGCAAAATATTTAAAAAGATATAACAAGAAGATATAAAGATGGCTAATTAGCATATTAAAAGATGTTCAAAATCATCGGTCAAAAGGAATACTCAAAATCACAGTGAGATAGCACTACATCCCCAACAGAAAGGTTAAAATTAAAGCACTAACATATCAAGTGTTGGTGAGAAGACTGAGCACACTGGTGTCCTAGACAGTGATGGGTGAGAATGCAAAGTGGTTTAACCACCTTGGAAAACAGTTGGCAGAGTTTCCTATAACTTAAACATACATCTACCATATGCCCCAGCCATTCCATGACTAATTTACTGGCGAGAAATTAAAGCATAAGCCTACATAAACACTAGTACAGAAATGTTCACAGAAATTTTATTTGTAATAGTCCCAAACTAGAAATAACCTAAATGTTTATCAGCAAGTCAATGAATATGCAAATTATGGAATGGAATACTACTCCTCATTAAAAAGAAAAAAAATGATTGATACATGCAGCAACATAAATGAATCTCAGGAAGCTGAGTGAAAAGAAGCCACACAGTACATACTGTGTGATTCCATTTATAGAAATTTCTAGAAAATACAAGCTAGAGTGACAGAAATCAAATCAGTAGTTTCCTGGGGACAGAGGAGAGGGAGATTACAAAAGGCCAGAGGAAACTTTTGAGAGTAATAAGTATGTTCATTATTTTGATTATAGTGATATACATATGTCAAAATTTATCTACACTTACAATTTTATACATGTCAAAATATCATTTTTTACACTCTATGTGCCAATTAATATGCAATTATGCCTCAATAAATCTGTTAAAAATATAATTTATAAGACTACAACAAATCGCACACTATGTAAAATTTAAAATGGACACACACACAAAGAAAGAAGTCTAGAACATTTACACTGTTTTGTATTTTTGAAGGTGGTTAAATGGTCTGGATTGAAGAGACAAGACTGGTATGGTCAGAGTAACATAACCAAATTGGGCCTGGGAGGAAAGTCAGTCTGACAGAGCGTACAGATTAGACAGAAAAGACAGACAAGAGTAGTCAGGAACTTACAGACCAGACCACATGTGAGTAACCAGGTATGTGTGAGTTGTGGAACAGAGATGTAGAGGAAGGGGATTCATCTGTAAATAAATAATTAAGTCCCTTTCATTATAAAAAACAGTGCTGTTTTAGGTGCATGAGATGAACAAGACATAAATCTTTGCAATTATGGAACTTACATTCTAGTGGGAGAGCAAACTATAAACAAGTAAATATGTGTGAGTTATGTGAAAAATAAAACAAGGGTATAAACATAAGCATATTATATATACTGCATTTAATATAAACATAAGGAATTATAATTCTTAGCTTGCTCAGAGCCCTCGGTGAGTAGCTCAAAGTATAGTAAGGGATAGAGTTAAGACAGAAAGGACATAGTGTTCGGGCGCTGGGGTGGCTCAGTTGTTAAGCGTCTGCCTTTGGCTCAGGTCATGGGATCGAGCCCCGCATCGGGCTCCCTGCTCAGCGGGAAGCCTGCTTCTCCCTCTCCCCCTGCTTGTGTTCCCTCTCTCGCTGTGTCTCTCTCTGGCAAATAAAATCTTAAAAAAAAAAAAAAAAAAGACACAGTGAAAGAAATTCAGATGGAACTTATTGACTAACAAGACACTTTGTCTTTCCTGAACACCAAGAAACTTTCCTCTAGAAGCTTTGCATGTGTTCCAGTGAGGTAGATTTCATCCTCCTCCCTTGCCACACCACACAAACAAAAAGCCATACTTGGTGAAATAATGTCTCCATCAGTGTAAGAGTAGAATATCTTATTTAAAATTGTGAAACTAGGGGTGCCGTGGTGGCTCAGTTGGTTAAGTGTCTGCCTTCGGCTCAGGTCATGATCCCAGAATCCCGGGATCCAGCCGCACACTGCACATCTGGCTCCCTGCTCAGCGGTAAGTCTGCCTCTCCCTCTGCCCTTCACCCCACTCATGCTCTCTCTCTCTCCCCTGCCTCAAATAACAAAATCTTTTTTAAAAATTGTGAAACTTGCGCTAAAATAAGCATAATATCTAATGCCATACATCAATCTGAGTAGAAAGGCAATCTAGAGAATATATATTCTCTACTATATGAAAAGAAAAAAACAAAACAAAACAAAACAAAAAAAACAATACTGGAGAGGAGTTAAGAGAGCCTAGAGTCCAAAGGTGTGGCCAATACTTTCTAAAAGACCCAAGAGCCTGATATATTGCCTGTAAACTCTAACACAATCTTGGACTGTATTAACAGAAATATAATGATCATAGGAAAGAAATCTCACCACATTCTGTGATCAAAACCCATATGTTCATGTCTGTGTTCACCATATTTCTGGACAGCCCAGAGAACCTAGGCTAATATCTACAAGAGGACAGTTAGTTGGGGAAACTAGAGAGATTTTCTTAGGACATGTTATAGAAAGTCAAATATAGACCTGTAATCTCCAAAGAAATTTATGAGGTGTAGAAAAAATTACTAGAACTCTTGTTCATATTTACTTTCATCTTTAAATAAAAATATTAAGCTTTATCATTTCTTAATATATGGGTTAACAAGGGTACATTTATATAACTGACATATAATTGATACATACAGTATATCTTTGGAGCTCTGCTCAAAATTCACTGATAGCACTGCATAGTCAAAAAGAAATTTTTTTTTAAAGATTTTGTTTATTTATTTGACAGAGAGAGACACAGCAAGAGAGGGAACACAAGCAGGGGAAGTGGGAGACGGAGAAGCAGGCTTCCCGCTGAGCAGGGAGCCCGATGCGGGGCTCGATCCCAGGACCCTGGGACCATGACCTGAGCTGAAGGCAGACGCTTAACAACTGAGCCACCCAGGCACCACCAAAAAATAAATAAATTTCAAAAAGACCATTGACCTGGAGAATAAAAGACAGGGAAAACAAGAAAATGACTAAGGTTTCATGATAGTGGTCTTCAAATATTACTAGAAGTCCTTTCTTAGGGAAGAAGCAATAGACTTATTCTCTGTTTCTTCAGAGGAAGAACTAGAATAAATCACTAAAATTATAGGGTTTACCATCTAATATAAAAAAAAAACCAAACCTCATTATTAACTTTGTCCAACTAGGGAATGGGCTGCCTTGGGAAATAATGAGCCTCTTACGCTTTGGGTGGTCAAGACATAAACACATGTCTCTATACCATTAAAACTGTAGAAAAGATATCTGATTATGTAACAGGCTGAGCCAGAAAACCTTTAACCGCTGCTTCTTACATACAAATAGTTGATGATTATAGGATATACTTACTATGAATATTGTTGTATAATAAAAAATTTAACTGGTCTTTGTCTCTGGTTCCTGGAAGGAAAACTCTAAATACTTAGAAGTTTCTGAGTGATAGGAGTGTCTTTGTTAGGCTAATGAGGTGACTCAAGGTGGACCCTGCCATGGGGCTGGTCAATGCCAGAAACACCAACCATGTGATTAGAGGGCTGGGGCGTTGGGTCCCGTGGTGTCAGCCTGACCTCCTGACCTCCAGAGAGTGGAGGGAAACTGGAGGTTCAGTTCACTAACAGCCGATCAGGTCTACCTAATGAAACTCCAGTAAAACTCTGGACGTCAAATTTAATTCAGTGGAGATCCCTGGTTGATGAATACACAGATGTGCTGGGAGGGTAGTATGCCCTGATTCCAGGGGAAAAGAGCATAAAAGCTCTGCATTCGGGGCCCTCCTAGACCTAGCTGTAAGAGTATCTTCACTTGGCCATTTCTGAGTTCTGTCCTTTATAATACAACTATAATCACAAGTACAGTGCTTTCCTTAGTTCTATGAGTTGTTCTAGCAAATCATCAAACCTGAACCCCCCAAAATCTGTGGCCAGTTGGTCAGAAACACAGGTGGTTTGGGGGACCCCCTGAGCTTGCAGCTGGTGCGTGAAGTAGGAGCAGACCTGTGGATGACTAAGCCCTTAACTTGTGGGGTCTGTGCTAACCCTGGGTAGTTAGTGCTAGAACCGAATTGCAGTCCAGTAGTTGGTGTTAGACCAGTTGGGGTTGAAACAATAAGTATATTTAAACATTTTTTATGCTAAACTTTAGTGTTGAATATAAAAATTCACTTCATAAGGCTAAAATATACATTTTATGTATATATAGTTGTGCATTTCAAGAGGTGGGCTCTTACCAGAGGAAGAATACTAAATAGGTAGATATTTAGTATATACCAATATTATAAAGATTTCCATAGTATTTTTTTCATTTTCTACAGAGTGAAACATCTTTTCGACAGAAAAGAGGAAAGAGGAAACATACCTTTAACACGTTTGAACAAAGTAATTCTGCTAAAAATATTACATGGAAAAGTAGCATATCCTTTGTTGATACAATCCACAACAACACAATGTGTTAATTATCTGGTCTCTAAATTCCTGTCAACAAAGAGCTAAGCTGGTTTTAATATTTAACATTTACTAAAAAGAAATTAGGAAACACATAAGCAGCCTATATCTACCAAAAATAGTGAAAACATATTATCAGCCCAGATCATTAATTAAAATTCACTGACAAGTCCTAGAAAAATATTTTTGGACTAATTTAATGTGTTTTTCATGCAAAACGGCACAAATTGGCTTCATGCCAACATTCTATGTTTACTCTGTATCCATGTGCTTACCTGGTTTAACAGCTCGCCCGCAGAGCTGGGGTTGTAGAAGAACTTGTAACATGGCGGGATTGTTTAAACTTTTCATAATTTGTACAGGATTTGGCTCTGGAAGTAAGCCTTTTTGATTACTGTGCATCTTCAATAAATATAGAAACAGGAAACATTAGAACAAGGATAGGTGTGAAAGATGCAGTTTTAAAGGCTTTCTTCCAGAAATTCTCACTCCCCTGATCTTTATGATAAATGCACATTGCTCTACATGATACATTCTTGTATATATTCTATCACAATTCTCAATTATAATGCCAAGATATTCCACTGTACATCATATATTGAAATCCTCATAAAATGTCTCCATGAAATACAAATTGGCTTTAAGAGGACTAACAATTTAGTAAGATAAATCTCTTCATACAAGTGGAAAAATTTCAAGGGAATCTGAATTTATTAATGGGGAGATAATTTGTTGACACAGTATGAATACTTCATACCACAGAAGAGCCGTACTATAATGTTTATCTAAAGCATAATAATGTGGGTTGCCTTACAAACAAAATTTTTTTTTAAAGATTTTATTTATTTATTTGACAGAGAGAGACACAGCGAGAGAGGGAACAGAAGCAGGGGGAGTGGGAGAGGGAGAAGCAGGCTTCCCGCCGAGCAGGGAGCCCGATGTGGGGCTCGATCCCAGGACCCCGGGATCATGACCTGAGCCGAAAGCAGACGCCTAATGGCTGAGCCACCCAGGCGTTCCCAAAATTTTTCTTATAATAAAAGTCTTAACTTCATCTTCTGAGACAAAGCTGAACTGGACTCACATACATGTGATTAGGTAGCTTCCTAAAAATATGAAATTGTTTTCAGTTTCAAAAACCAACCTGATAGATGAGAATATTAATATATGGTTATAAAATACTATAAACTAGTCATAACAAAATGGAGAACTAATAATACGAGTGGAATCCCTCTCTAACTAAACCCAGATACTGTGAACATGAGAGGGAAGGGGTGACAGATCTGAGAACCACACACAAAATCTGTGAGAACTCCCTTGGAGAGATAGAAGGTGGCGGGTCTCAATGTGGAGGGAGAGACTTCTGCAGGGAGCATGAGAGAGCCTGGGTCTACAGCCAGTTTGGGATGGGCTTTTGACTGTGCGACTGTAATGAGGGCTTTCCTGGCCAGCACACGGAGGGGAACCAGCAGCATTAACCTAGTGACAGTCACAGGACCACTGAATTAAGAGTTTCTCCAAGGTGCAGGGTTGTCTGGTTGGGGTGGGAAAAGGGCTGTGGTCAAGGACAGACAGTAAAGGAGAGGTTCTCAGCCCTAGCTCCTCATCTGCATTTGCTAAACCCTAGCTAAAATGAACAGGCTTTCGCTCTCACCTGTCCATCCTCCACTCCCTCGACTTCTAAACACCCACATACAAGGAAACTGAAACCCTCCCAGGGAAATATGTATTCACAGACCACAGCTAGACATCTGGAGAATGTAGCCATTAAAAATTATAAGTAACAAACTGAACCACCTGTAATAGACAAACCAGAATTAATGGATACGAAATGATAAGAACACTACATAGTAATAGAGATAATCGATACACTTAAAAATTTTTCATTAGTAACGTGAATCAAGGACAAGCAGTTACAAAGAATAACTAATTAGAAATACTGGGTATGAAAAACATAAATGTTAAAAAAAGAAAAAAAGCAGCCCTCACTGCATACTTGACATCGTTCTATGCACTTGACATGGATTATATCATGTAGTCCTCCTAAACAACTCTACAGCATGGTACTATTATCACTATTCTATAGACAAGGAAACCGAAGAAACTCGTACAGAGCATTATTCTTAACCTCTATCCTGTGCATGAACAGATAAATATAATATGTGTGGTTGAAAAACCAAAGAGTGCCTTGAAAGATCAGTTCAAAAGAAAGCTCTAAGATGACACAGGCAAAGGATAAAGCGGAAAATGCAAATAAACAAAACAAAACATGGAAATAAAAAACACAAGCAAAAGAGAAAAAGGAAGGCAATAAAGAGGCTGGAAATGTCAACCTGTATAAAATAGGAGTCCCTGAAGGAGAAGAAAGAAGAAGGGGATCTTTGAAGAAATAATGGCTGAGAATTTCTTGTTATTAAAGAAAAATTAAAGAACGTGGAATGAAAGGAGTTACGGCATTCCAAAGATGATGGATAAGGAAAAAACACACGTAGTCACATTTTTGGGTTTGAAACTTAAGAACATCAAAGCTAAAGAAAAAATGCGAGAAGCTTCTACTGAGAAAGAACGTATTTCCAAAGGAACAAGAAATGAATTAATACCATCTTCTTCCTCAAAGCATCAACAGTGGATTTAAGAAGACAACAAATTAGTATTTCCAAAGTGCCAAAGGAAGAACTTTGAATCTACATTTTTAATATTTTTATATTCAGCTAAGTTATTATTTAAATATGTGAAAGAAATAATATTCCCAACTACACAAATTCTCAAAAGTTTTTACATTAATACCTTCTCTGAAAATGAGACGAGATGCAGTAAATGCAAGACCATATTACATGATATGTGCAAACGAAGGTATGTAATAGCATAGTTGATTTCACTCTTGCATATAAAATCCAGTACCATGGGAAAAAAATACTTTAGGCAATCCTAAAATTAAAATGTAGACACCAATATGGTGGTAGGTGGGATAAGGAAGAAGGAAGTCAGATGGAGGTAAGATTGACTTAAGTGGGAAGAAAGGGATACCGACAAGTCTAGGGGGGTAAATAAGTTAGGGGCAATCACCAATAGGATAAAGACAGAACACATTATTCTCAAATGTGAAGAAGAAATTTCTTTTTCCTCTTTTTTTACTAGTTATTTCCTATGGCTTTTTTTTTCTCATCTACAAAACCTTAGCCCTCCAACTGCTTCTTGATCTTAGGGGCCTCAGATAATCTAAAAACCTCATTTAACAAACATCTGGTGTCTAGTGTAAAAGAGTATGATTGATGCTGAGGAGGAATACCAAGATACAGGACACAGGTCCCTGCCTTTCTAGAGAAGAATTTGTATGGAATGGACCAGCCAAGAATCCAACTGTCAGTCGATACAACCTCTCCCTTGTTGACCACTGCTCCAACAGAGGTATGCACTCAACCAGTTTAATTCTCAAACTGCCATCCTCAGGTGGAAAATGCAGAATTCCATTTAATTTTCACTTTTAAAGGGGTGACATTAAGGAAGGCACATTCGGGTTTGCTGTCTGAGGGGTTTCCTTTTTCCTGTCTCAGAGATGCTTACCTATTCCCACCTGCTCCCCAGGACAACCCACACTCAAAGAAAATTCTTATTTATCCAATAGTAGATGGAAAATGAAAATGGAAGAACAAAGTATAGTTAAAAGGAAACATGATATAAGAGAATGAGCATCACTACATATTTAAGTAGGCTAAATGTACCAATTAAAGACAGATTTTTTTAATTTGATTTTTTAAAACATGTTTTTAGAGCAACATGTTACCTATAAGACACATACCTAAAATAAAATGTACAGAAAGCTTGGTAATAAAGGGATGGCAAATATAAACCAAAAGAAAGTTGAAGTAGCAACTAACTCTAACATCAGAAAAACACACAGAGGGGTAAAATAATCAATATGACCAGAAACAAATGTGTACCTGATAATTAATAATACCTATACCTATCTATCTATGGAGAAAGAACTAATAGAATAAGGAGAAAAAGAAAACTCAACAATTATACATGGTAATTTCTAATACATTCCTCTCAGACACTGACAGATCAAACAGAAAAAAATAAGCAAAGATATAGAAGACTTGAGTCACAATTAATAAGCTCAAACTATTACTTATACACACATATATGCACATATAACTTTGTAACCCACAAACATAGACTGGATTGTTTTTGAGCATACAGGACACATTCACAGAAAGTAACCATGCACCAAAACAAAATGCAGCCACAATATCCCCTCCCCCCAAATCAATGTGAGAGACTAGATTCTCTGACCACAATGCAATAAATTACAAATCTATGTCAGAAGAATAGTTTTTTAAAATTCCTAAGTGGATATAAACTGAAAAACAAAAGTAATTAAGCTTTACGTTGAAAAGGAAATCATAGAACAATTTGAAACACTTATAATCTAAAATTTATGACACGTTGTATAGAGTTGTGGAATCACTATATTGTACACCTGAAATTAATATAACACTGTATGTTAACTAGAAATGAAAGAAAAATTTAAAAAGCCAAAATAAAATAAAATTTAGGATACATAAGTATAGCATTAGTTAAAAAGAAACTTGATTTAAATAATCAGAAAACAATACAGACAATACAGATTGAAAACAAAGGTGCTAAGTGTTAATATCAATAAAGACAGAGGAGAAAGAGTAAACCCAAAGAAGAAAAAAAAAAACCAAGGATATTATAAAGATAAGGCCACTGTGGAAAACAGTATGGAGGTTACTCAAGAAATTAAAAATAGTATTACTGTATGATCCAGTAATTCCTCTACTGGGTATTTACTCAAAGAATACAAAAATACTAATTTGAAAAAATACATACACCCCTATGTTTACTGAAGTATTATTTATAATAGCCAGGATATGGATGCAGCCCAAGTGTCCACTGATAGATGAATGAATAAAGAAAAGGTGAGATACACACACACACACACACACACACACACAAAGGAATATTACTCAGCCAAAAAAAGATTGAAATCTTGCCATTTGCAACAACGTGAATGGATCTAAAAAGTATAATGCTAAGTGAAATAGATCAGAGAAAGACAAATACCCCATGACTTCATTCTTATGTGCAATTTATGACACTAACAAAGAAAACAAAGAGACAAACTAAGAAACAGACTCTTCACTATAGTGAACAAACAGATGGTTCCCAGGGGGGGAGGTAGGTGGGGGTGGGTGAAAGAGGTGATGGGGATTAAGACTACACTTATCATGAGGAGCAATGAGTAATGTATAGAATTGTTGAATCAATATATTGTACACCTGAAACTAATAAAACACTGTATGTTATCTATGCTGGAATTAAAATTAAAAAAGGGCAGAAATAAGCAAAAGATAGAAATAACAGAACAAAAGGTGTTTCTTTGAAAAGACAAAACAGGGAAATCTTTTTTAAGACTGATCAAAGAAGGGGTGTCTGGGTGGCTCAGTCGGTTAAGTGTCAACTCTTGATTTCAGCTCAGGTCATGATCTCAGGGTCATGGGATCGATTGAGCCCTGCTTTAGCAGGCTCCGCGCTCAGTGTGGAGTCTGCTTGGGATTCGCTCTCTCACTCTTTCTGCCCCCGGCCCAACTCGTCTCTCAAAAAAAAAAAAAAAAAGAAAGAAAGAAAGGCAAATAAAATACACAACAAAAATTAGAACAAAACAATTTTATTTTTTTAAAGGTTTTATTTATTTGAGAGAGTGAGTGAGAGAGAGAACAGAAGTGGGGTGAGGGGCAGAGGGAGAGGAAGAGGTAGGCTCCCAGCCAAGCAGGGAGCCTGATGTTGGGTTCGATCCCAGGACTTCAGGAGCCTGAAGACAGAACAAATCTTAAAAATAATATTATAAATGAGTATGTGCCAATAAATTTGAAAACATAGACAACATGGATGAATCTATAGAATATAATCAAATGCCAATAAGCCATAGAGAGAAAACTAAAACTAAAATTTCTAAATATCTGTAGAAGAAACTTAAGTGGTAACCAATGGTTTCTCTCTGTATGAGGCTCCAGGACTAGGTCTACATGATTTCATGCATGAGACTTCACAAACTTTCAAAGAATAGGTAAGCCCTATTTTACATGCGTTGATCCATGAAATAGAAAGAAAAGGGGGAGACGGAGAAAAAAATAGTTAAGTCATTTAATAAGGTCAGTATTTCCTTGCTTGCAAAATAAATGATGGTACACAAGATTTTAAGCATTTTTCACTTATGAGCACATGTGCACATAACAAAATATTAACCAATCAAGTCAAATAATGCATTGGAAAAAATGTTATCAATTAGAGTTTATAATGGAAGGATGGTTTAACATTAGGAAATTTATCAGTGTGATTCAGCACATGAATGGATTAAGAAATCACATGATTGTCTGAATAGTTATAGAAATACTTGGATAAATTTCAGTACCTATTTATGATTTTTTTTAATCTCAGAAAACCAAGAATCTGTCGAAAGCATCAGTGCAAAGGCATTACTTCTAAGATTGAGAAACATTTAAGATTTCTCATCGTCACTGATACTCAATCATGAAGGGCCCTGCAGGCCATGCAAAGGAACCTGAACTTACACAGGCAAGTTAATATTAAATTAATATTAAAGAATATTAAATTCTTAATATTAGAGAATATTAAGCAAGCAAATGACACAATCTGATTTGAGGATGGAAAAGATCAGTCTTGAGGCGCTGTGGAAGACGAATGATAGTGGTGACTACACAGGCGATTATTTTCATCATCTAGGTGAGAAAAGAGGAGATCCTGAGTGAAGTAATGAAGATGCTGACAAGCCTCAAGGATTGAAGAGATGTTAGGATGTGCAACTGAAAGGATTTGCTAATATTTTCAACATCTAGATTTGGGGAGCAGGTGAAAGAGACCCATCATGATTAACTGAGTTGCTGATTCAGATAATTTTAGTTTGGGGGAATGGGTGCCATACACAGAACACAGAATTATACGTGTATGTCACACATGTGTAGTGGCATCAAGCCATGTAGGTGTTTGTTCTTCTCCAAGGGAGCACAGTGCCCTGGTGCAGAGGCAGGCGACTGGATGGATTCAGAATTGCAAACTCAGCAAGTCCAGCCCAACATCACAGAACACAGACAAGCAAGTTCCAGAGAAAAGATAGTTTTCTTTTGGGAATGTTGAAATTGAACTACTTATAGAACATGAAGGTGGGATGCTTAATAATTATTTGGAAATACAGATTTTGTGCTGAGGGCAAATGGGTCCAAAAATAGGCACTTGCAAGTCATTGCTGATAGGCAGTAACTGGGACTGTTGGAGTACACAAGAAGAAGAAAGTGAGAAAGCCAAATACACACGTCTACTCATACCAGCCCTTAGGGAAAAAGAAGGGGAAGGAAGGGTTAGGGAGAAGAATGGTGGGGTAGAATTCTAGAGTGGAGACTTTTAAAGAGACCAAGCAATAAAAGACTAAATAGCACACCTATTCAACCTGAATATGGAGAAATCTCTATTAACCTTAATGAGAACAGGTTCATGTGAATAGCGGAGGCAGAAGCCACAGTGCATCAGGCTGAGAGGGAAATGAAGAAATGATGAGAGGAAGTGGAGCCTAATTGTTCAAGAAGCTCCAGGGGTGAAGGAAGAGTAATATAAAGGCCAGTATGTAGAGAGCATTTTTTAAAGGAAAGGATCTGAACATGTTTATAAGCAGATGGGATGCAGCTAGGGGAGCGAGCAAGGAATGATAATAAGTAGAAAGGTAAGGATCAAGATCCTTGATCTTGGTCATGAGGCCCAGCACCGCAAGGATGAGGCATGGCTCTTCCTCCAAGGAGGGGATCTTTGTCCATTTTGTTCACTGATGAATCATAAACATCTCTAACAGTGCCTACCATGTAGTGGGTGTCCAGTACGTATCTGTGGAATGAATGCTACTGAAGAGAAAAGGAAGTAAAAATGGGGACACAGGAGCACCTGGGTGGCACGGTAGATTAAGGGTTCGACTCTTGGTTTCGGCTCAGGTCGTGATCTCAGGGTCATGAGATGGAGCCCCACATTGGGCTCCATGCTCAGCTCAGAGTCTGCTTGAGTTTCTCCCTCTCCCTCCCCCTCTGCTCCTCCCCACCCACCCATCCCTGCCATGCACACTCACACTCTTTCCCTCTTAAATAAATAAATAAATAAATAAATCTTTTTTAAAATATGGGGACACATTTCCTGGGGCAATATGGGAAGAGTTGAATGAACGATCCAGCACATGACCTTTGTATTCCTAAACAGTAGGAGCCATGATCAGCTGATAGAAAGGACAAAGGCAGAAACAGAGTGAAGGTTCAAGATAGTTGCTGTAGAAAATGGAAGAGCAGCTGATGAGAGATGATGAGCTGAAGTTTTGCTGGGACCAGCCATTAACGTATATTACAGATATGTAGTAGCACCAAGCCACGTAGGTATTTGTTTCTCTTCGAGAGGACACAGTGCCCTGGTGCAGAAGTAGGCGACTGCATGGATTCAGAATTCTAAACTCAGTGATTCTGGTCCAGCAGAGGCAATTTAACCAGAGGCACGATGTTGTCAGTCGAAGAAGAGCTGAAGTTGTGACTTATGCAAGCAAGGGCAGGAGAATGACAGAACTGGAGAGAGGAAGGACAAACTACGAAAGAAGGGAGGAGGGATCCAGGGCCAGATGTAAGGTTAAAGAACAGGAAAAGAAGGGCAAGAGATATGAGACCAAGAGCAATCTCCTCTCTTTTCCTCCCTCCTCAGTTCATCTATGAACCACTTTCAGACCAATGTCTTGATGGCTTAACTCTGATCCCATCACTACCTTGTTTATATACCTCAAAAGCTCCCCTCTGCTTACCAAATTCAATCTCCATTCCCCCAGTGCTCAATGCTCCTCTCGGATTGGCATCAACCTACCATTTCACCATGCACCCCTTCCTACACTCCTCCACCTGCACCACTCACCCCCCTTGACACATGCGAATTTGCCTCATTCTACTGCTTGAAAGCCTTTGTTCAACTCACTCTACAGTTGTCAGATTTAGCAAGTAAAAATACAGGCTGCCCAGTTAAACTTGGGTTTCAGATAAAGAATAATTTTTTCAATATACTATCTCATGCAAAATTTGTGTTTAACTAGCACTCCTATCCTCTACTCCCAATACATTTCAAAAATCACACTTTAATGTCACACACTCAAATGCCCTCCATCATGAAGTCTTCTTCCCTCATCCCTCAAAAGTGTATTCCTTTCGGGGCACCTGGGTGGCTCAGTCGGTTAAGCACCTGCCTTTGGCTCAGGTCATGATCCCAGGGTCCTGGGATCGAGCCCTGCATCGGGCTCCCTGCTCCGCGGGAAGCCTGCTTCTCTCTCTCCCACTCCCCCTGCTTGTGTTCCTGCTCTCGCTCTCTGTCAAATAAATAAATAAAATCTTTAAAAAAAAGCGTATTCCTTCCTTAGTTCAGTCAACGAGCATTTACCATGCTAAGTGCCTCGAGTCAAAACCGAACAAGGAATAGTCCCTATCTCACATGAGAGAGGCCCAGAGAGGAATAAGCAGATAGTTAACAATAGAGAAGTAGTAACAATGGGCCATGTGAGCAAAAACAAAGCACACGCCTTCCTGTATTTGCACTATGGATACTTACGAACACTTTGAAAAAAGAGACACAACACTCAAAATTTGGAATAGAACATTCCTTCAAAAAATTTATTTGGACAAACTTTACCAAATGCCATTTCTTCTTTTGTAATGACTCCTGGCTTGACATGACAGAGATACCATTTAGCCAATTTTTTCAAAGGAAGAATGTCTTTGTGTAATGGAAATATAATGAGAGTCCAATGAATGGTCAACTGGTTTGGATAGATTAAAATAGTATTAGAATTTTTCTACATCCTAATAAAGATCGAAAGACTTACCACACGTTGAGCTGCTATCAATGCTGCTAACGTACTTCGCCCTGGTGCTCCGGGGGCACAGAAGGAAACTTGGACTTTGCTTCCCTTGATGGTCATACCATCAGCTGCTTGCTGAACCTCTTCAGCATGCTCCGCAGTGTTATATTCAACCACTGCAAAGCCACCAACATAACTACCTTCATCCTGTGCAAGCTGATTTAATACATTTTATTAAAAGGAGAATTCTAATATTCAGTTAGAAATATTTATTTTCAGTATATAATTTTCAGATTCAAAAACAAATGTATCAGAGCATGACACTGGTGAAAATAATATATTCTTTCTCCCTAAAATTAAAAGTTTCCTAGTTGTGGGATGCCTGGCTGGCTCAGTTGGGAGAGCATGTGACTCTCGATCTCGGGGTCATGAGTTTGAGCCCCGAGTTGGGTGTAGAAATTACTTTTTAAATGAATAAACAAATAAATAAAAATAAAAGTTCACTAGCTGCTTCGATACAGTCCTTCCTGAAGATAGGATGATAAACAAGATTCTGTCAAGTTTCTTTTTAATTCTTTGATTTTTCTATTTTAAAAGCCAAAGCTCAAATGATAATATTCCCTCTATATTAAGAAAGATGTATAACTGATAATTTAGACACAGAAAAATACGGAAACACAATAACTAAAACTTTCTTTAAAATAAATTTACCAGATACATGGACAATGAAAGATACTGAACAATTATTTGACCACATATCTATGTAAATTAAAGTTTGTATTATCAAGAAAAGAAATGTAGGAGGAACCACACTCAACTTTTAACTCAGTAATTTGGGAAGATCTTAGGAATTTGGTCAAGTTTTCCAAAGCAAACCTTACTTGGGAAAACTGTGCCCCAGGTTTGTTAAAATGCCATATGCAACACACAAGCTTTATTTCTGGATGTGCCCTAAATAAACTCCTGCAGTGTAGAACTCGATTTATTTCCAGTCACCCACCTGTAAGTGTAAAGGAAGTGTAAGAGTGTAAAGGAAGATACTAAAGTCCTGAATCTGTAAAGACTGGTACAAAGAGCAAAAATAAGAACAAAATAAGGCACTAAAAAGTTCTAAGTTTTGAATAGTCTGAATTATCTTAAACACATTCACACAATAAACTGGTAAATGTGATAAAAGCATGTTATGTCTTTGAGAAGACACATCAACAACACCTGTTTGGATTTCACATCTCATAAGTTAATATATTACAATTAAATAATTTCTGTCTTTTTTAATTTCTGTCTTATTTCTGAAGCTTTACTTTCTTGTATTGTTAGACCAAATTTCTATTTTTCCTTCACATTCTTCCTTTTAAAACTGTCCTCAAACGTCTTTTCTTCCACAAAACTGTTTCCAATCACATGACAGAAAGGGAAAACATCTACTGCCTCCAAACATTTCTCCTCAACCCCATTCCTCTTATAATCCAAACCAGATATTACGACCAGATTTGTAAAAGCCATCAGTGTTTGGTGTCCCTTGATCACAAGGTAAGAGACTATCTTCAATATAGTCCATGTCAACCTCCCAAGCAAAAGAGCCTGCATGTCATAGATCCACTGATAAAGGCATCATAAAGTTGTTTCATTAATCTTTTGAGAACTTTTGAAACACTTATTATTATTCCTGGTTCATTATGGTAGCTTTCATGCCTATATAAATTATAATACCATTTTAATTCTTTCAAAAGACAAAATCATCTAAGTCCACAGCATCAGTAGTTTTAAAGAGGAATATTTCAATTCAGTAGGAAAGCCATTCAAATATGTAATGGTCTGACTTCAGATCTAGTTAATTTTCCATTATTTTGAAACATTTTAATAGAAGCTAAATGGTCACTCGCAAATAATGTAACAAACATTTTTCTACCCCTGGCAACCTAGATTAGAGAACCTCTCATGTACCTTCCAACTCTGGGATTCATAACTCAAATACAAGTTGTGATAAATAGGTTTTCCCCTCACATTTCCTTCAAAGGCCTCAACTACAGCTACAAAGAATTTTGTTTGACCACAGAACATCACTGTATAATTTTAGTATCCAAGAAAAGGATATGGATTAGACATCACCATCTATCAGCTTTCAATAACTAACTGGGCAAAGATTTGATAAAAGATCTGTCACAAAATTTTCTAATTTTATGATGCTCTTAGATGGTTACTTTGATGCATATATTGGGATTGGAGGGGTAGAAATATAAGAAAAAGATGGTAGCATTAATCTATTATTAATATAGTTATATGTATTAAATATAGTTATATAGTTAGTTATGTATAATATATATTTCTATATAAAATATATTTATACAAACATGATATATAATACATTATAATTATATGTAGTTATATATTATATATGTGGTTGTGTGTGTGTGTGTGTGTGTGTGGAGATTTATATATATATAAAACTATAACAACTCTAAACTTTCTACTGTAATAGTAGAGACTCAACAAATGTATGATGAAAGAAAAATGGTGGGGTGGTGGGGGCAGGGAACAGGTGGTAAGAAGAAAAGGAGCATGGGAGGAGAGAAGAGAGGGAAGGAAGAAGTTAAGGGAAGCAAGAGAGAAAAGAGTTCATCAGTTGCTGCCGAACACCTACAAGGGAAGGAGTGTTATACAGTATTTATTTTTGTTTATTTAGAATATATTTAATTTTACTGATCAAGTACATGAAAATTCTTACCAGTGTTGTCAGTTTTCAGGATCTTCTCTAAATGTCTCACCATAATCCCATTAACACAGAATTATACATTCTTTTTAAACCTCGTAATACTTTCCTATCTTCCATTACATTATCTTTATACAGGATTTATAATTATTTGCTTGTCAGTACCTTCTACAAAATTGTAAGGTATTGAGATAGTACGTTTCCATTCTCTGTATTTCTAACTTTTAGTAATATAGTGTCTGGCATAGAGAAGATAATAAGTAAAACTTGGATGGATGAATGGATCAGTGGATGAAGGGCTCAACAAATGGATGGAATGAGGTGAATGAGTAAGTGACGGGTTTGCTAAGACATAGTTAACTATATAATAATATAAGTTGACTCATCCACAAAAGGAATTGACTTAACATTTAGAGTGACCTCAAAGTCTTCATCACAGACTAAAGAAGACTCAGATTATCCATTGTGATATTCACATAGGTATAATAAATTTGTGAGTGCATGCAGAATACATAGGCAGAAATTTTCAAATATTTCAAATGATACCTTAAGAATACATACCTGGCAAAACACAGGTTTATGTATATTGGAAAAAAATTGCAACAGCTCCTCTGAATCCCTGTAGTCACTAGGGAGTTTATCTATACAAAGGCACTTAGAATGAATGAGCTCTGCGGCCAATAGATTAACATCCATCCATTGTGCAAAGAGAGCTGATGCTCCCAATTGTTTACCCAATAACTCCAATCTAGCCTTTGCAGCAAAGTCCTTTTTCATGTATTCCACAAATCCATAGCCTTTGGAATGGCCAGTAACTTCACTGTAGACTAGAAAACATCTCTCGATATTTCCATAAGCACGAACAAGTTCTTCAAACTCTTCTAATGTAAAAGAAGTGGGCAAGTTGGTAATACACAGCAAAGCATCTGTTGGCTGGAGCTGAACAATTAAGTCCTTTCCTCGAAAAGAATACTGATGAAACATCTGAATTGCATTCTGGGCTTGCTCCCCATTCAGTAAGGTAACAAAAGCTAGAAGACAACAAAATGAAATAAAGAATTTTCTAAGCCAGTGTTTTCAAACTTTTTTAACTATGATCCACAGTAAGGAACATATTTTTCATCTGTGACTTGGTACACACATACACATTTCCAAAACAAAAGTATCAAGAACTAATACTCCTACCACATGCAAAGCACGCTCATATTTCTATTCTATTTCAAGGTGCTTTTTAATACTGACGCTACCCTCTTAACCAATTTCACGACCAGTGGCTCAAATTAAAGTATAGGAATTATATTAGGGGTTCCACAGGGTGCCTGGATGGCTCAGTTGGTTGGATGTCTGCCTTCCGCTTGGTTTGTGATCCCGCAGTTCTGGGATCAAGCCCTGCATCAGGCTCCCTGCTCAGAGAGCAGTCTGCTTCTCCCTCTGCCCTTCACCCCACTCGTGCTCTCTCTCTCAAATAAATAAAATTAGAAAAAAAAAAGTTCCACTATAACATCTACTACAATGTTCTGTTTTGTTTTTTATTTTTACAATATTTTCAAACTGCATATTTTCCCCAACTACATGTAATGCAAAATTTTGTGAAGTCTTAAAAATTTTCTTTCATACTGAAGCACCTAAATACATAAAGTAAATATTAACAGACACAAAGCAAGAAACTGACAGTAATACAGTAACAGTAAGGGACTTTAAAACCTCACTTACATCAATAGATAGATCATCCAGGCAGAAAATCAATAAGGAAACAATGTCTTTGAATGACACATTAGAGCAGATGGACTTAACAGATACGTACAGAACATTCCATCCACAACCAACAGAGTATACATTCTTTCCAAGTTCACAGGGAACATTCTCCAGAATAAATCAAGTTTCAATAAATTCAAGAAAATTGAAATCCTATCACATATATTTTCTGATTACATTGTTATAAAACAAGAAATCAATCACAAGAAAAAAAATGCAAAAAAAACCCCCACAAACATGGAAGCTAAATAACATGCTACTAAACAGCCAATGGGTGAATAAAGAAATCTAAAAGGAAATTTAAAAATACATGAAAACAAATGAAAATAAAAACACAATGGTCCAAAATCTTTGGGACACAGCAAAAGCAGTTCTAGGAGGAAAATGTATAGGGACACAGACCTACCTTAAGAAACAAGAAAAATCTCAAGCCATCTAACCTAATACCTAAAGGTACTAGAAAAGGAAGAAAAAACAAAGCCCAGAGCCAGCCTTCTTTCCAGAAGGAAGAAAATATTAAGATTAGAGCAGAAATAAATTAGGGACTAAAAGAACAATAGAAAAGATCAATGAAAACAAGAGCTGGTTCTTTGAAAAGATAAAATTGTTAAACCTTTAACCAGATTCATCAAGAAAAAAAAAAGAGAGAAGATACAAATAAATAGAATCAGAAATGAAAGGGAAATTAACAACCAACGCCACAGAAGTATGAAAGATTATAAGAGAATACTACAAAAAATTATATGCCAACGAATTGGACAACCTAGAAGAAATGGATACATTTCTAGAAACGTATCATCTTCTAAAATTCAATCAGGAAGAAATAGAAAATCTGAACAGACCAATTACTAATAACAGAGTTGAGTTGGTAATCAAAAACTTCCAACAAAGAGAGGTCCAGGACCAGACTGCTTTACAGGTTTATTCTACTTTTCATTTAAGCAAGAATACCGATTGTCCTCAAACTATTTAAAAAAAAAAAAATAGAAGAGGAAGGAAAGCTTCCAATACATTCTACGAGGCCAGTATTATCCTGATACAGAAGCCAGCCAGAGATGCTATGAAAAAATAAAATTACAGACCAATATTCCTGATGAATATAGATGCAAAAATCCTCAACAAAATATTAGCAAGTGTATTCAGCAATACACTGAAAGGATCATTCACCTTGATCAAGTGGGATTGATTCCAGGGATGCAGGGAGGTTCAGTATTCACAAATCAATCAATGTGATAAACCACATTAACAAAACAAAGAATAAAAATCATACAATCATCTCAATAGATGCAGAAAAAGTATTTGACAAAATTCAACATCTGTTCATGATAAAAGCTGTCAACCAAGTGTGTTTAGGGGATACCTTAAGCTAAATAAAGGTCATTCATGAAGAACCCACAGCTAACATCGTACTCAATGGTAAAACACTGAAAGTTTTTTTCTCTAAGATTAGAAACAAGACAATGATGTCCACTCTTTTCATTCAACATACTACTGCAAGTCCTAGCCACAACAAATAGACAAGAAATAAAATTCATCCAAATTGGTAAGGGAGAAGTTAAACTGTCACTATTTGCAGATGACCTAAAGATTCCACCAAAAACTATTAGAATAAATGAATTCAGTAAAGCTGCAGGATTCAAAATTAATACACAGAAAACAATTGCCTTTCTGTACACTAATAATGAAGTAACAGGAAAGAGAAAGAAAACAATCCATTTATAATTGCACCAAAAAGAATAAAATGCCTAGGAATAAATTTAACCAGGCAGGTAAAAGACCTGTACTCTGAACACTATGACAATGATGAAATTGAAGATGGCACAGACAAATGGAAAGATATCCCATGCTCCTGGACTGGAAGAACCAATACTGTCAAAAATGCCCATACTACCCAAAGCAATCTACAGATTTAAAGCAATCTCTAACAAAATACAAACAATGTTTTTCACAGAACTAGAACAAATAATCCTAAAATTTATATGGAACCTCAAAGGACCTCAAAAAGCCAAAGCTATCTTGAGAAAGAGGCACAAAGCTGGAGGTATCACAATCCCAGATTTCAAGATCTACTACAAAGCTGTAGTAACAAAACAGTTTGGTACTGGCACAAAAACAGACACATAGACCAATGAAACAGAGAGCCCCCAAATAAACCTATACCTATATGGTCAACTAATCTATAACAAAGGAGGGAAGAATATACAATAGGGAAGAAAGTCTTTTCAATACATGGTGCTGAGAAAACTAGACAGCAACATGCAGAAGAATGAAACTGGATCAGTTTCTTACACCATACACAAAATACACTCAAAATGAACTAAAGACCTAGATGTGAGACCTGAACCCATAAAACTCCTAGTGGTTAAAAAAAAAAAAAGGCAATTATCTCTTGGACATCACCCTTAGCAACGTATTTATGGATACGTCTCCTTAGGCAAGGGAAACAAAAGCAAAAATAAACTACTGAGTCTACACAAAAATAATTTGCCCAGCAAAGGAGATCATCAACAAAACAAAAAGACAACCTAATGAACGGGGGGAAGAGATTTGAAAATGATATATCTGATAAAGTGTTGATACCCCAAACACATAAACTTACACAACTCAGCACCAAAAAAAAAAAAAAAAAAAACCCTACAAAAACAAAAACAAAAAAAACAAACCAATCTGATTAAAAAATAGGCAGAGGACCTGAATAGACATTTTTCCAAAGACATACAGATGCCAACAGATACATGAAAAGATGCTCAACATCACTCATCATTAGGGAAATGCACATCAAAACCACAATGAGATATCACCTCACACCTGTCAGAATGGCTAGTATCAAAAAGACAAGAAATAACAAGTGTTGATGAGGATGAGGAGAAAAGGGGACTCTCATGGGAATGTAAATTAGTGCAGCCGCTGTGGAAAACAGTATGGAAGTTCCTCAAAAACTTAAAATTAGTGGGCGCCTGGGTGGCTCAGTTGGTTGAGTGACTGCCTTCAGCTCAGGTCATGATCCTGGAGTCCTGGGATCGAGTCCCGCATCGGGCTCCCTGCTCAGTGGGGAGTCCGCTTCTCCCTCTGACCCTCTTCCCTCTCGTGCTCTCTGTCTCTCACTCTCTGTCTCTCAGATAAATAAATAAAATCTTTAGAAAAATAAAATAAAAAAAATAAAATTAGTAATAGTAATTCCACTATTGGGTATTTAATAAAAAAATGAAAACATTAATTTGAAAAGATATATGCACCCCTGTTTACTGCAGCATTATTTACAACAATTAAGGTATGGAAGCAACCCAAGTGTCCATTAATGGATGAATGGATAAAGAAGATATGGTGTACATATACACAACAGAATATTACTTGGCCATAAAAAAGAATGAGATCTTCATTTGCAATCACATGGCCAGACCCAGAAGGTATAATGCTAAGTAAAATAAGTCAGACAGAGGGAGACAAATACTATATGATTTCACTAATATGTGGAATCTAAAAAACAAATGAATAAACAAAAACAAAGAACAGGTACCTGGGTGGCTCAGTCAGTAGAGTATGTGACTCTTGATCTAGGGGTCATGAGTTTGACCCCCATGTTGGGCATCGACTTTACTTAAAAAAACAAAAACAAACAAATACAGAGAGCAAGCTGGTTGCCTGAGGGGATGTGGGGGAGATGGATGAAATATATAAAGGAAATTCAGAGGTACAAACTTCCAGCTATGAAATAAGTGATGGAGATGAAAAGTACAGCATAGGGAAATAACAGTCCATGACACTGTAATGCTGTACGGTGACAGATGGTGACTACATTTATTGTGGTGAGCACTGGGTAAGGTATAGAATTGTGGAATATACTGTACACCTAAAAAAAAGTTATACACCTGAAATATAACACCGTATCTTAAATATACTCCAATGAAAAACCTGAAGGATACCAAGCCTATAAAAATTTATAACATCATAACATATATTAGATAATTCTGTATAAAAATGTGTCTAGTGACATACATATTAATTATGTGATTATAATTTAGGATACTAATGTTATCTTCAGAAAATACATCATGAGTAGCATTTATATGATTTAATGCTTAAGAATTACAGAGATTATCTTATGAATGAAAAGACAGTAAACTTTTTTGTTTAATAATGCACACATTTAGAATCAAAATGAAACCAGATGCTTAAAATTGCAATCTTACCTGTTCGCTTATTTCTGTCCACATAACAATACTTTAACTCATAGTCTTGTAATAAATCGTGAACTTCCTGAAAGAGACAAAAGATGAATTCAAATAAACACACAAATGTTTGGATTTGTGTGGATAATCCAGACGTACTAGCCAACCACTACCACCACCATCTGCCATGTGAAAAACCTTTCATGGATCTCTAGTATTTGTTTAAGCTTAAAGGCATTCCAGACCCACCAAATATGACATCAACCTACCTTCCCAAGTATATTTCCCAGTACAGAACCTGCATATAGATCATGTTTCTGCTCAGTGGGCATTCACTGTTTCACCAGGATGCCATGCACAATCCTCACTCTGAATCTCTACTCACGCTGATACCTTCCTTGATCTTGCATGGTGCAAAGATACCACACTAAAGCTCCTAAACTTCACCTGAAATCGCATGCATCCTTTGAAATCCAGCTCAGATATTCTTTCATGAAGTTTTTTCCAATTTTATTTATTCATTTATTTACTTAATTATGACTGAGAGTGAGAGCACAAGCAGTTGGGGGGGAGGGTTCTGGCACAGAGAGAGGGGGAGAGAGAGAATCCCAAGCAGGCACCATGCTCAGCATGGAGCCCAACATGGCACTCAATCTCATGACCCTGAGATCATGACCTGAGCTGAAATCAAGAGTCAGACACCCAACTGACTGAGCCACCCAGGCATCCCAAGTTTTTTCCAGTTCTTTTCTGCGGAATAAGACCTCTACCACCTCTATGCTAACAATGGTCATACTTTATTTATGCCTGTCTTACAGAAATAATATTAAACATTTCTCTTCGTATACAACACATACTGAGTTTTAAACAAGTAATACACTTGTAGATGCTGGAGTACCAGCAAAGAGAATTAATACAGGTAGACTGCAAACCTAGAGATCCCTGGGTATAAAAACAATAACCACCACCAAGGTATGTATGTAATTCAATTTATTTCCCCTTGGCTCCCCAAGATGTTGAAACTGGCTTTCTTGTTCATTCTGCTTCCGTTATTAATCCAGTCTGAACTCGTTTCTTCTGGTTTTTTACCCACCTGGGGTCCTAAAAAAGCAGATTTCTATTCCTAATCCTTCCTGTTAAATTGATAATACTTGAGTACAGGAACCATCTCATATATCTGTATATAACCTCTATTGCTCTGCAAATGCTAGGCTTGCAAATATACACTAAAGTGAATCAGATTTTGTCACTGAATTGATACTTGGACTTGAAAAATTTACTCATAATATACAACAGATGGAATTATTATTTTCTAAAGGAACTGGACTATCACATAGGTAGACTTTCTGATCCTAGATTGGAAAGTTATAGCCAACTTGTTCTATCTTGCATATGAATAAATTAAACATACACAAGTGTGTATGTTAAGTTCACAACAGAAACTCACTCAATAAGAATTCTTATTATTGCCGTTATTACAGTTAACTTTCATTTAGCTTTTATTAAGTACCAGAGCACTGAACTCACCCTTTTTTATTAAAAATCGGGAAATCGGGCCTGACACTGACAGGGCTACCTGACAGAAAAGTGCATGCTCTTGACTCTTGGTCTTGGGGTCGTGAGTTCAAGCCCCATATTGGGTGTAGAGATTACTTAAATAAACTTTAAAAAAGGGTGGGGGCACCTGGGTGGCTCAGTAAAGAGCATGTGACCCTTGATCTCAGGGTTGTAAGGTTGAGCCTCACGCTGGGTGTAGAGATTACTTAAAAATAAAATCTTAAAAAAAAAAAACACAACTTTATAGAAAATAAATAAATAAATAAAAATCAGAAAACCACAGCAGAGCAAAATCCAGTAACTTGCTGAGTGGAGATTCACCAGTCTGGCACCCTTAACCCCTATACCATACTACCATATATTCCCTCCAGAATTAACTAAAAATAGTATACTACCACTAATAGTTACAAACACAATATCATTAGTGCCCTAATATGTGATCACAAAATAGAAAATAATAAGTGGACAGTTACAAATTGGGACATATTTTCCCTTTTAACACAATGCAAGGGGGGAAAGAATGATATAATAGGCAAAGTATAAAAACATAATGCTGGGTGGAAAAAAAGATAATCACCTATGAAAAGAAATTATAGAAAGGTAAAGTTGATAATTTAGTATTCTCTATTAGTAAGTCAATATTAGATATGTTTTAAAACATATATACTATCAATTTCATAAAATAGGGTTTGATGAATTATACAGAAATATGATCAATATACAGATTAGTTTACATCTTACTATGGTAGTTTTTTATCTTGTAAGCTTTAGTGTTTCTTTGGACTTAAAGCATATGGTGTACTCATTAAGAAGATATAACTCTCTCAATAGCATAGCATATACATCTTGCCAATCGGCTAATTTAATCCTTAATATAGAAGGTGGCACAGTTTTGTTTGAAGGGATCCAGTGCATGCTTTTAGTGGCACAGACTCTAATCTCTCATTTCACTAGTTAACAGCTGTCAAATGCCAGATAAAGAAAACATGACACTGCTCTTCACATTATCAAGTATCTGTAAACAAATGACATGTTATGTTACTCATTCAGCTGAGAGAATTACCAGAGATCTTATGTATGCAAAGATGCATTTTGCAACTTAAAAATTTTATTTCCAAAATACCCCTATTTCAAATTGTAGCTTTTCTATGCATTAGTTGTGGGATACAGAATTTGCCAGCTGGGAAACCTTACAAAGCTTTTTGCAAAGAGAAAAACAAAAACAAAAACAATTGTTTTCCTCCATATCCTGGTTGTTTTGACCCAGGCAAAAGTGGGTCACCCCTCAATTTGAGCCTCGGTAAGTTGGCCAAATTAAAAACCTAAAACCTGAAAGAGAGCCCTAACAACCATTTGCCAGAATTCGACTATGCTCCATCACACAGAACCCAAACAACTAAAATTCTCTCTATTCTAATTGAGTTTTATGACATTTCTATTAACTTACAAGTCAATTTTAAGGAATAAAATAGCACCTTCTGACCAGGAATATCAGTTACAACTTTCTTACAGTAAGATGAGTTCATCAAAACTGATGGTATTAGACAGCTTTAGCAACCTATTTCCAGACCATGTTCCTTATTACTCCCTGGAATTAAATGAAAAGTTTTGCATATACGAAATATTTCCTAGGGAGAGAATCAACAGCCACAATGAAACCCAGCCTTAGTTTTAAGCCCGAATCACACTGTCTTCTAAGCCCTTTTCCTTTAAAAAAAAAAAAAATTATTTATTTATTTATTTATTTGACAGAGAGATACATAGCAAGAGAGGGAACACAAGCAGGGGGAGTGGGAGAAGGAGAAGCAGGCCTCCCACAGAGCAGGGAGCCTGATGCGGGGCTCTATCCCAGGACTCTGGGATCATGACCTGAGCTGAAGGCAGATGCTTAACTGACTGAGCTACCCAGGCACCCCTAAGCCCTTTTCCAACTTACTTTTATTTCTTTTTCCTAAGAAAGGCTTTCACAGATTAAAGCACTCTGCTTTCAAATTCCATTTTAGAAAAAAAATATTTTTGCTGCTTGTCCTTTAAAATTTTAGGTGATTTGATAATACGAAAAGATTAGTCTGTAACATATTAAGTTATGAGGCATAATAATAAAATAAGCACCTGGGAACTCACTACCAAACCTAAAGACTAGAATATCAGCAACACTGTTCCATTGACTTCTGCATTCCTTTGCTAGCCCATCCTGCCACTTTCCCCCATGTGTGGGCTGCACACACTTTTGTAAGAAAGTGCCAACTTGTTTGCTGGAATGGTTGTAGCGGCTTACGTACCCATGAAGAGTATATGAGAGTCCCACTGATACATAACCGTACAATGCTTGGTGTTACCAGATACTTAAGGTTTGTCAATTTAGTTGGTATAAAATTGTACCTCACTGTGATCTTAATTTGCATTCGCTTGAATGCAAATTAGTAAAGGTAGGGCATTGTGATGATTAGTTTTGTGTCAACTTGGCTATAGTATCCAGTTATTTAATTAAACATTAATCTAAGTGTCGCTGTGAAGGATTCTAGATGTGGTGAGTATCTACAATCAGTTTACTTTATGTAAAGGAGACAACCTTACATAACGTGAGGTGGCCCTCATCTAATCAGCTGAAGGCTGTAAGAGCAAAAACTGAGAAACTGAAGTTTCCTGGAGAAGAAATCCTGCCTCAAGATGGTAGCATCAACACATTGACTTTCTAGCCTGCTGGTATACCTGACAGATTCTGGACTTACTAGTTCCCACAATCAATCAATAGCTCTATGTATATCTGTATATAATATAAATAGATATTAATATAAATATTATATATAATCTCTTTCTTTGAAGAACTCTTATATAGGCATCTTTTCAGGTTTATTTGCCATTTATTTCCCTTTCTGGAAAACACTCATCTTGATGGCCATTTTTCTATTGTATTTGTCTTTTACTGATTTGTAGTTTCTTTTTTTTTTTTTAAGATTTTATTTATTTACTTGACAGCAAGAGAGAGAGAGAGAAAGAGAAGGAATACAAGCAGGGGGAGTGGGAGAGGGAGAAGCATGCTTCCAATGGAGCAGGGAGCCCGATGCGGGGCTTGATCACATGACCCTGGGATCATGACCTGAGCCAAAGGCAGATGCTTAATGACTGAGCCACCCAGGTGCCCCTGATTTGTAGTTTTTTAAAAAATATATTCTGCATACTAATTCTTTGTTGGAAACTATATTATAAATGTGTTCCCCTACTATGTGTTCTGTCATTTTATTTGTGAGTTTTCCTGGTGAAGAGAAATTTGTCATTTTAATGAAGCCAAATTTATAAATCTTTCCTTTACCATTTGTGTTTTGTGTGCCTTAAGAAATCCTTTCCTACCCAAATCATAAAGACATTTTGTGTTCCAATGGTTTTTAAATTTTCCTTCTACTAATCAGTTTTGGGTCAGTTAGCCATATTATGCTAGTTACAATTCCCAGTACAATCTTCAGTGGAAGTGATGCCAGCATTGTTCCTAATCTCAGAGGTAAAGTTTTCACTATTTCACCACGGAATACGATTGCTTTGGTTTTTCTAGTAATCTTCAAATTTGAGGAAGTTCTTTTCTATTTCTGCTTGCTAGGAGTTTTTATCAGGAATGGGTGTTAAATTTTATCAAGTGTTTTTTCTGCATCAGTTGAGATGCCTTCAGTCCCATCTTCATGCCAGGGATCTCCAAATTCTTACTTCCACCTTCAAACCTCTCTTCTAAGCTCCAGACCTACATGTGCTATTGCTTGCTTGGAACTGCATTTGCATGTTCCACACCAGGTAATACCTTTTCTTCTATTTTTTTTAATTAATTTATTTATTTGAGAGAGAGAGACACAGTGAGAGAGGGAACACAAGCAGGGGGAGAGGGAGAGGGAGAAGCAGGCCTCCGGTGGAGCAGGGAGCCCGACGTGGGGCTCAATCCCACGACCCTGGGATCACGACCTGAGCCAAAGGCAGATGCCCAACGACTGAGCCACCCAGGCGCCCCCTCCCTTTTTTTTTTGCCCAATGCAGGGGCTATCATATAATATCTTTTGTGATATTAGCTGAGTAAATGTGATGTCAATTTTAACTTGGGTAAATTTTTAACAGCTTTCAATGAAACTGCTTTGTTGGGAAGTTCATTTGAATACAAACTTTTTGCCAGAGGAACATTCTAATTTTGCCTAAAAACAAAGAAAAAAGATTAATAAACTACCAGCTTTATTAGCAGAATAATAATTATTACTTACTGAGTGTTCACTTTATCCCAGGCACTGTATAGACATTATCTCCAATCCTATTTAGCCCAAATTAGATGAATTTCATTACCCAAATTCTATTTATTTATTTATTTATTTATTTATTTATTTATTTATTTATTTGAATGGGAAATATTGGGAGGGGGAAGGGAGAGAGAATCTTAAGCAGGTTCCATGCCCAGCATGGAGCCTAATGCATGGCTTGATCTCACAACCCTGAGGTCATGATCTGAGATGAAATCAGGAGTTGGATGCTTAACCAACTGAGCCACCCAGGTACTCTATTATCCAGATTTTAAAGATGAGGACACTGAGGCCTAGGAATGTATAGTTACTTGCAGTATAGATAGTATGTGATGGATCTGGTATTCAAACCCAAGTTAACAGACTCCAGAGCAAACACAGTGAACTACTATACTGTATTGTATCTTAAGTGTCAGCACTACAAAAATAAAGTCTATGAAACATTCATTCCCATCACCTTCCTAAAGCTTACTGAATCATCAACCTCCTAACCTTGGAATGAGGATCAGGCCAAGAACAAGGTTTGAAAGGGAGAAGGCAAACCAACACAGTTTTACTTTTTGATAGCTAGAAATCAGATTGCATGGCTCCCTTGTTTAAATATTTCAATGTATCTTCATTTCCCTTAAAATAAAATCTAAACTCTCTGACATGGTTTATAAACTTTTAATCATCCTCACATGGCCTTTCTTTAGTGCTTGCATATTTAGGACAGGGAAGGGGAGGCACATGCAGACAGCAAGCTATCTGGTGTCTTATGAGGGTACTTCTTAAAAAAATTTAAATTCGATTAGCCAACTTATAGTACATCATTAGTTTCAGATGTAGTGTTCAATAATTTATCAGTTGGGTATAACACCCAGTGCCCATCACATCACACGCCCTCCTTAATGCCCATCACCCAATTACCCCATCCCCTCACCCACCTCCCCTCCAGCAACCCTCAGTTTGATTCCTATAGGTAAGGGTCTCTAATGGTTTTTCTCCCTCTCTGATGACTTCCCATTCTTTTATTCCTCCCTCCCCCTACAGTCCTCTGCCCTGTTTATATGAGTAGAACCATATGATAATTGTCTTTCTCTGACTTATTTCCCTCAGCATAATACCCTTCAGGTCGATATAAATGGTAAGTATTCATCCTTTCTGATGGCTGAGTAATATTCCATTGTATATATATATACACCACATCTTCTTTATCCATTCGTCTGTCGATGGACATCTCAGCTCTTCCCACAGTTTGGCTATTGTGGACAGTGCTGCTATAAACATTGGGGTGCAGGTGCCCCTAGATCACTACATTTGTATCTTTCAATACATTAAAAGGATTATTCACCACGACCAAGTGGAATTTATTCCTAGACTGCAAGGATGGTTCAACATTCACAAATCAATCAACGTGATACATCACATTAATTAAAGAAAGGACAAGAACCATATGATCCTCTCAAGAGATGGAGAAAAAGCATGTGACAAAATATAGCATCCTTTCTTGATTAAAACTCTCCAAAGTGTAGGGATAGAGGGAACATGCCTCAATATCATAAAAGTCATCTATGAAAAGCCCACAACGAATATCATTCTCAATGGGGAAAGACTGACAGCTTTTCCCCTAAGGTCAGGAACATGACAGGGATGCCCACTCCCACCACTGCTGTTCAACATAGTACTAGAAGTCCTAGCCTCAGCAATCAGACAACAAAAAGAAATAGAAGGCATTCAACTTGGCAAAGAAGAAGTCAAACTCCCACTCTTTGCAGGTGACATGATACTTTATGTGGAAAACCCAAAAGACCCCACCCCAAAATTGCTAGAACTCATACAGGAATTCAGCAATGTGTAAGGATACAAAATCAATACACAGAAATCAGTTGCATTTCTATACACTAACAATGAGACAGAAGAAAGAGAAATTAAGGAATTGATCCCATGTACAATTGCACCCAAACCGTAAGATACCTAGGAATAAACCTAACCAAAGAGGTAAAGGATCTGTGCTCCAAAAACTACAGAATGCTTATGAAGGATATTGAGGAAGACACAAAGAAATGGAAAAACATTCCATGCTCCTGGATTGGCAGAACAACTATTGTGAAAATGTCAGTGCTACCTAGAGCAATCTACACATTTAACTCAATCCCTATCAAAATACCATCAACTTTTTTCAAAGAAATGTAACAAATAATCCTAAAATTTGTATGGAACCAGAAAAGACCCCAAATAGCCAGAGGAATGTTGAAAAAGAAAAGAAAAGCTTGTGGCATTACAAAGCTGTGATCAAGATAATGTGGTACTGGCACAAAAACAGACACATAGTTCAATGGAACAGAATAGAGATCCCAGAAATGGACACTCAACTCTATGGTCAACTCATCTTTGAGGGTACTTCACCTCTGTGGAATTCATTCATTCATTCATTCATTCATTCATTCATTCATTCATTATTTATGAGAGAGCGAGAGAGAGAGAGAGAGAGAGAGAGACAGCGAGAGAGGGAACACAAGCAGGCGGAGTGGGAGAGGGAGAAGCAGGCTTCCCTCAGAGCAGGAAGCCCAATGCGGGGCTCGATCCCAGGACCCTGGGATCATGACCCGAGCTGAAGGCAGACACTTAACGACTGAGCCACCCTGGCACCCACCTTTGTGGAATTCTTACCAAAATTCCATAACCCTAATCTCTCACGAGAAAAACATCATACAAACCCAAATTGAGGGGCATTTTAAAAGATATCGGACCAAAACTGAAGGTCATATAAAACAAGGAAAGACTATAGCACCTGGGTGGCTCAGTCGGTTAAGTGTCTGACTCTTGATTTCCGTTCAGGTCATGATCTCAGGGTTGTGAGATCAAGCTTCGAGTCGGGCTTCACACACAGCAAAGAGTCTACTTGTCCTTCTCCCCTCTGCTCCTTCCCCCGTGCTCACGCACTGTCACTGTCTCTCTCTCTCTCTCAAATGAATAAATAAATAAATAAATAGAATCTTACAAAAAAGAACAAGAAAAGACTGAGAAACTGGTACAGAAGAGAGACTAATGGGACATAACAACTGAGTGCCATGTAGCACCCTGAATTGGATCTTTGAACACAAAAAGGACATAAGTGAGAAAACTAATGAAATACAAATTCTGACGTTCAGTTAATAATAATGTACCAATGTTAATGTCTTAGTCCTGACTAACATACCTTGAGTATTTAAGACGTAGTATGAATGGAAACTGGGTAAAGAATATAGAGGAACTCTATGTGCTATCTTTGCAGTTTTTTCTTTAAGTCTAAAATTACTGCAAAATAAAAGATTTTGAAAGAGGACATGGGGGCCAGCTTGAAGAAGCTCCCACTGCCCAAGTCCAAAACAATTTAAGCATGAAAATAAGTAATCACATTAATGAAGTGTAACTCACTGAGCAACAAAGGAACCCATGAGCCTATTTTTAATATAACTTAGTAAATAAACTGAACACTTGAAAGGGAATAGAATATTTACACAGTCTTAATTAAAGTATGCCCCCTTTAAAATCATTATTAGTACAAAGGGAAAAACTTTTCATGAAGAAGCCTGGCAGATACCACTTTAATTAAAAAAATCAAAATGATCAAAATTAACTTTATCAACAATGGACCAAAATCTAAAACATGCACCACCCTGTTATATTCTTGCCAAGAATACTTAACTTGAATCTAATCACCGAGAAACATCAGACAACCCCACATTAAAGGACATTCTACAATATAAAGGGCCTAAGGGAGGAACAAGATGGTGGAGGAGTAGGAGACCTAAACTTCGTCTGGTCCCAGGAATTCAGCTAGATAGCTATCAAACCATTATGAACACCTACAAACTCAACAGGAGATTGAAGAAAACAATAGCAGTGACCACTTCCTGGAAGGTAGGATGTGTGGAGAAGTGAATCCAAGGCGATATTTGGAAAGACAGACCATGGGGGAAGGGAGGCTCCGTCAGCCAGCTACCGGGAAGGGATTGAGCAGCAGAGCACAAAATCGGAACTTTGAGAAGTCAGCTCCACTGAGGGACATTGCTCCAGTGGCTAAGCGGGGGGTGGAACCCTCGTGGGACAGTGTGGTCTCAGGACCCTCAGGGTCACAGAAAGACTGGGGGTGCCTGAGTGCAGCAGAGCTCCCAGGTATAGGAGTGGGGAAGCTGGCTGCAGGAGTGGGGAAGCTGGCTGCAGAGATGGAGCCGAGGAGCGGTCTCTCAACTCAGGGTTCCCATAAACCATGATCCGCGGCACAGTCAGGCCACTGCTCCTCCAGCAGGGACCCAACAAGCAGCAGATCTGGGGAGACTCCTCTTCCTCCCCCGGGAGGAGTGGCACAGGAACACACCGCAGGGATCTGCTAGGCTTGGAGACTCCACACGGGGTCAGGTGCCAGAGATAGAAACACTCGGTCACAGGCTGGGTGAGCACAGAGTGCGGCCGGAGACCAGGGAGACAGGAGTGACTGACTGCTTTTCTCTGGGGGCTTACTGAGGAGCGGGGCCCCGAGTTCTCGGCTCTTCCAGGGCAGAGATTGGGAGGCCGCCATTTTCACTCTCGTCTTCCAAAGCTCTACGGAAAGCTTGCAGGGAACAAAAGCTCCTGAGAGCAAACCCAACCAGATTACTTAACCCGGGCCCCAGTAAGGGTGGGGCAATTCCGCCTCCGGCAAAGACATTTGGGAACCACCGCAACAGGCCCCTCCCCTAGAAGATCAGCAAGAATAGCCAGCCAAGACCAAGTTTACCGTGCAATGAGAACGGCAGAACTCCAGCTCTAGGGGAACAGAGCACATAGAATTCATGGCTTTTTCCCCATGATTCTTTAGTCTTTCAAAGTTAATTTTTAAAATTTTTAAAATTTTTTTCTTATTCTATTATTTTTTAAATTTTTCTTTCCTTTTTCAACCATCTTATCAATTCCTTTTTAAAAATCTTTTTTAATTTTCATTTTTACAGTTATATTCTATCCCTTCATTGTATTTAACCGTGTGTGTGTGTGTGTGTGTGTGTGTGTGTGTGTGTTTCTTTAAAATTTTGGGATACAGTTTCTTCTAACAGACCAAAATATGCCCTAAATCTAGTGTATGGCTTTGTTCTAGTCTCCTGCCTGATCACATTCTTTTTTTTTTTTTTTTAATTTTTCTTCTTTCTGTTTTCAACCAACTTATCTGATCAATTCCGTTTTTTTAAAAATCTTTTTGAATTTTCATCTTTATAGTCATATTCCATCCCTTCATCGTATTTACCCTTATTTTTGTATATATATGCTTTTCTTTCTTTAAAATTTTGGGAGGCAGTTTCGTCTAACAGACCAAAATACACCCAAAATCTAGTGTGTGGCTCTGTTCTATTCACCAGCCTGATCATATTCTTTTTTTTTTTCTTTTCCCCCTGGTTTTGGGTCTCTTCTGATTTGTTTAGCGTACATTTTTCTGGGGTCATTGTTACCCTTTTAGCATTTTGTTCTCTCATTCATCTATTTTTCTCTGGACAAAATGACAAGATGGAAAAACTCACCTCAAAAAGAAGAACAAGAGGCAGTAACCACTGCCAGGGACCTAATCAATACGGACATTAGTAAGATGTCGGAACTAGAGTTCGGAATGGCAATTATAAAGATACTAGCTGGGCTTGAAAAAAACATAGAAGATATCAGAGAATCCCCTTCTGAAGAAATAAAGGAACTAAAATCTAACCAAGTTGAAATCAAAAAGGCTATTAATGAGGTGCAATAAAAAATGGAGGCTCTAACTGCTAGGATAAATGAGGCAGAAGAAAGAATTAGTGATGTAGAAGACCAAACTATGGAAAATAAAGAAGCTGAGAAAAAGAGAGATAACCACTGGATCATAAGGGGAGAATTTGAGAGATAAATGATACCATAAGATGGAACAGTATTAGAATAATTGGGATCCCAGAAGAGAGAGGGGCAGAAGGTATATTGGAGCAAATTATAGTGGAGAACTTCCCTAATGTGGGGAAGGAAACAGGCACCATATCCAGGAAGCACAGAGAACCCCTCTCAAAATCAATAAATATAGGTCAACATTCTGACATCTAATAGTAAAACTTACAAGTCTCAGAGACAAAGAGACAATGCTGAAAGCAGCTCGGGACAAGAGGTCTGTAACCCACAACAGTAGAAACATTAGACTGGCAGCAGACCTATCCACAGAGACCTGGCAGGCCAGAAAGGACTGGCATGATATATTCAGGACACTAAATGAGAAAAATATGCAGCCAAGAATACTATATCCAGCTTGGCAGTCATTGAAAATAGAAGCAGAGATAAACAAGCTTCCAGGACAAACAAAAACTGAAAGAATTTGTGAACACCAAAGAGCCCTATAGGAAATATTTAAAGGGGTCCTCTAAGCAAAGAGAGAGCCTAAAAGTAACAGAACAGAAAGGAACAGAGGCAATACAATGGCACTAAATTCATATCTTTCAATATTTACCTTGAATGGAAATGGGCTAAATGCCCCAATCAAAAGACATAGGGTATCAGATTGGATAGAAAAACAAGACCCAACGATATGCTTTCTGCAAGAGACTCATTTTAGACCCAAAGACACCCCCAGATTGAAAGTGAGGGGGTAGAAAACCATTTACCATGCTAATGGACATCAAAAGGAAGCTGGGGTGGCAATCCTTGTATCAGACAAATTAAATTTTAAACCAAAGACTATAATAAGAGAGGAAGAAGGACACTATATCATACTTAAAGGGTCTATCCAACAAGAAGATCTAACAATTGTAAATATCTATGCCCCTAACATGGGAGCAGCCAATTATATAAGCCAATTAATATCAAAATCAAAGAAACACATGGACAATAATACAATAGTAGGGGACTTTAACACCCCCCTCACTGAAATGGTCGGATCATCTAAGCAAAAGATCAACGAGGAAATAAAGACTTTAAATGACACAGTAGACCAGATGGACTTCACAGATATATTCAGAACATTCCATTCCAAAGCAACAGAATACACATGCTTCTCTAGTGCTCATGGAACACTGCCCAGAATAGATAACATCCTAGGTCACAAATCAGGTCTCAACTGGTACCAAAAGATTGGGATCATTCCCTGCACATTTTTGGACCACAATGCTTTGAAACAAGAACTCATTCACAAGAGGAATGTTGGAAAGAACTCAAATACATGGAGGCTAAAGAGCATCCTAGTAAAGAATGAACAGGTCAACCAGGAATTAAAGAAGAATTTTAAAAATCTCATGGAAACTAATGAAAATGAAAACACAACTGTTCAAAATCTTTGGGATGCAGCAAAGGCAGTCCTAAGAGGAAAGTATATAGCAATACAAGCCTTTCTCATGAAACAATAAAGGTCTCAACCTAACGCTACACCTAAAGGAGCTGGAGAAAGAACAGCAAATAAAGCCTAAACCCAGCAGGAGAAGAGAAATAAAGATCAGAGCAGAAATCAATGAAATAGAAACCAAAGAACAGTAGAACAAATCAATGAAACTAGGAGCTGGTTCTTTGAAAGAATTAATAAGATTGATAAACCCTGGCCAGACTTATCAAAAAGAAAAGAGAAAGGACCCAAATAAATAAAATCATGAATGAAAGAGGAGAGCTCACAACCAACACCAAGGAAATACAAACAATTATAAGAACATATTATGAGCAACTATATGCCAGTAAATTAGACAATCTGGAAGAAATGGATGCATTCCCAGAGATGTATCAACTATCCAAACTGAAGCAGGAAGAAAGAGAAAACCTGAACAGACCCATAACCAACCAGTAAGGAAATTGAAGCAGTCATCAAAAATCTCCCAACAAACAAGAGCCCAGGGCCAGATGGCTTCCCAGGGGAATTCTACCAACATTTAAAGAAGATTTAATACTTATTCTTCTGAAACTGTTCCAGAAAATAGAAATCGAAGGAAAACTTCCAAACTCATTTTATGAGGCTAGCATTACCTTGATCCCAAAACCAGACAAAGACCCCATCAAAAAGGAGAATTACAGACCAACATCCGTGATGAACGTGGATGCAAAAATTCTCACCAAAATACTAGCCAGTAGGATCCAACAGTACATTAAAAGGATTATTCACCATGACCACGTGGGATTTATTCCTGGGCTGCAAGTTTGGTTCAACATCTGCAAATCAATGTGATATAATACATTAATAAAAGAAAGAACAAGAACCATATGATCCTCTCAATAGATGCAGAAAAAGCATTTGACAAAGTATAGCATTCTTCCTTTTTTTTTTTTTTAAGATTTTATTTATTTATTTGAGAGAGAGAATGAGAGATAGAGAGCACGAGAGGGAAGAGGGTCAGAAGGAGAAGCAAACTCCCTGCCGAGCAGGGAGCCCGATGTGGGACTTGATCCCGGGACTCCAGGATCATGACCTGAGCCGAAGGCAGTCGCTTAAACCGACTGAGCCACTCAGGCGCCCGTACAGCATTCTTTCTTGATTAAAACTCTTCACAGTGTAGGGATAGAAGGTACACACCTCAATATCATAAAAGCCATCTATGAAAAAACCACAGAGAATGTAATCCTCAATGAGGAATAATTGAGAGCTTTTCGCCTAAGGTCAGGAACATGGCAGGGATGTCCACTATCACCACTGCTATTCAACATAGTACTACAAGTCCTAGCCTCAGCAATCACACAAGAAAAAGAAACAAAAGGCATTCAAATCGGCAAAGAAGAAGTCAAACTCCCACTCTTTGCAGATGATATGATACTTTATGTGGAAAACCCAAAAGACCCCACCCAAAAACTGCTAGAACTCATACAGGAATTCAGTAAAGTGGCAGGATATAAAACCAATGCACAGAAATCAGTGGCATTTCTATACACGAACAACGAGACAGAAGAAAGAGAAATTAAGGAGTTGATCCCATTTACAATTGTACCCAAAATCATAAGATACCTAGGAATAAACCTACCCAAAGAGGCAAAGAATCTGTACTCAGAAAACTATAGAACACTCATGAAAGAAATTGAGGAAGACACAAAGAAATAGAAAAACGTTCCATGCTCATGGATTGGCAGAACAAATATTGTGAAAATGTCAATGCTACCTAGAGCAATCTACACATTTAACACAATCCCTATCAAAATACCATCAACTTTTTTCAAAGAAATGGAACAAATAATCCTAAAATTTGTATGGAAACAGAAAAGACCCCAAATACCCAGAGGAATGTTGAAAAAGAAAAGCAAAGCTGGCGGCATCACAATTCTGGACTTCCAGTTCTATTACAAAGCTGTAATCATGAAGACACTATGGTGCTGGCACAAAAACAGGCACATAGATCAATGGAACAGAATAGAGAGCCCAGAAATGGACCCTCAACTCTATGGTCAATAATCTTTTACAAAGCAGGAAAGAATGTCCAATGGAAAAAAGTCTCTTCAACAAACGGTGTTAGGAAAATTGGACAGCCACATGCAGAAGAATGAAACTGGACCATTTCCTTACACCACACACAAAAATAGACTCAAAATGGATGAAAGACCTAAATGTGAGATAGGAATCCATCAAAATCCTTGAGGAGAACACAGGCAGCAACCTTTTTGACCTCAGCCGCAGCAACTTCCTCCTAGACACATCGCCAAATGCAAGGGAAGAAAGAGCAAAAATGAACTATTGGGACTTCATCAAGATAAAAATCTTCTGCACAGCAAAGGAAACAGTCAAGAAAACCAAAAGATGACTGACAGAATGGGAGAAGATATTTGCAAATGAGATATCAGATAAAGGGCTAGTATCCAAAATCTATAAAGAACTTATCAAACTCAACACCCAGAGAACAAATAATCCAATCAAGAAATGGGCAGAAGACATGAACAGACATTTCTGCAAAGAAGACATCCAAATGGCCAACAGACACATGAAAAAGTGCTCAACATCACTTGGATCAGGGACGTCCAAATCAAAACCTCAATGAGATACCACCTCACACCAGTCAGAATGGCTAAAATTTACAATTCAGGAAACGACAGATGTTGGCGAGGATGCAGAGAAAGGGGAACTCTCCTACACTGTTGGTGGGAATGCAAGCTGGTGCAGCCACTCTGGAGAACAGTATGGAGGTTCCTCAAAAAGTTGAAAATAGAGCTACCCTATGACCCAGCAATTGCACTATTGGGTATTTACCCCAAAGATACAGATGCAGGGATCCGAAGGGGCACGTGCACCCCAATGTTTATAGCAGCAATGTCCACAATAGCCAAACTATAGAAAGAGCCAAGATGTCCATCAACAGATGAATGGATAAAGAAGATGTGGTATATATACACAAGGGAATATTATGCAGCCTTCAAAAAACCCCAAAAAACAACAAAAAAACCCCACGAAATCTTGCCATTTGCAATGACATGGATGGAACTAGAGGGTATTATGCTAAGCGAAATAAGTCAATCAGAGAAAGACAATTATCATATGATTTCACTGATATGAGGAATTTGAGAAATAAGACAGAGGATCATAGGGGAAGGGAGGGAGAAATGTAACAAGACGAAACCAGAGAGGGAGACAAACCATAAGAGACTCTCAATCTCAGGAAACAAACTGAGGGTTGCTGGAGTGGAGAGGGTGGGAGGGATGGGGTGGCTGGGTGATGGACATTGGGGAGGGTATGTGCTATGGTGAGTGCTGTGAATTGTCTAAGACTGATGAATCACAGACCTGTACCCTGAACAAATAATACATTATATGTTAATAAAAAGCAAACAAACAAAAACCCAAAATAACTGGCTTATCATCTTCAAAGGGGTCAAGGTCATAAAAGTCAAGCCAAGACTGAAGACTTATTCCAGACTAAAGAATATTAAAAAGACACAACTATATGCAATACATAATTCTGAACTGGATCTTTTCAGTATGAAAGACATTCGTGGGACAACTAGCAAAACTTACATGTGATCCAAGGATTAGGTGGCAGTTATTCTGACTTTGATGGTAGTGATGTGGCTATGCTGGACAATGTCCAATTTTGTACAATAAAGTACTCAGGGTGGTAAAGCGGCATATCAGTATTCACTCTCAAACAGTTCAGAGGGGGAAAAAGTTCTTTGTATTGTACTTTTCTGTAAGTTTCAGATTATCTCAAAATTTAAAACTTCACAGATTCACATGTTCTTGTTTACTGCCATTATCTTTACTCTAGATCAGGCTGTAAAAAGTGCACAGGGTTGAACGTCAGAGTCATGGAGACTAATCTGGAATCAAAAGCAAGCAGTTAAACTTGTGGGTGATAGAAAATACAAAGTCCAGGAAATAAAAGCAAGCTGGGAGCTAAGAGCAGATAATCACAGTAGTGGGTTGAGGGGGAAAGATATAAAACCCAATTGGCTGGGGCAAAAAGGGTCTGATGGGGTAGGGCAAGGTAGTAGGATGAGAGGCAAAGTTTACACACACAAATACAGGCACAAACAGATTCAATGAAATCTAATGCTATTTTGGCATTCAGGTGGTAACAAACATTTAACAGAAAGCTTCAAACACAAAGAAAATGTACAAGCGTAGGGAAGTGAGGACTAAGTTCACACACCTAAAGATAATGATAGTAAATAAGCACAAAATTAAGCATGAAATGCATAAAAAATAAGTTTAGGGGCTCACAACCAGTTAGGGACTCAGAAATCTAACAAAAGAGAGAAACTTGTTCCTTATCAATAAATACTTATTGTGAAGAACACTGAACAGCACATCAGTCTTCCCATGTTTTAAAGAGAGACATTCTTTAAAGAGAAACCATCTTTGACATTTAATAAACATTAGGGGGAAAAGAATACACTGCAATCCCTTGTAAACCTCTGTGCCAGGCACAGTGCCTATAAACATCAATTGGTACTGCTGGGTCACCAGAGAACAATGAGCTTTTACATCAAACGGTTGACTTTTTTTAAGAAAGAAAATTAAGGAGCCTGATTTATATTCTTGCTCAGGTGAAGGAGCCCCCCACCTTTGCATAAATAAGGCTCCCAACAGTTTCTGATGAAAACTCTTCAAGAAGCACCTCTGGATCTGCTCAAGTGATCTCTACTCAGGTGAAGTCCCACAAACATGATCAAATTACATTCGCCTGGAAGCACTTCTCAACCTGGGTCTGAATTCTCCAGTGAGATCAGGCATAAGTTACAAGAGATCCATAATCCCTTGAAATTGCATGCAAAATGTTGTGTCTATGAATATCAGCACTTTCCTGGAGAGAGGGTTTATGGCTTACAACCTACTCATAAGTCATAAATAGTTGACTGAATTATGATAAGTGGGGTAACATCACTGCCAAAAAAGCCAGCACAATCTTACAATGCAAAATTTGTTCATTTTATAAATCAATCCTGAGGGCTTCAGTGTGTCAGACATATTAATAGAAATCTAACATTTTAGAACAAAGTAGGTGGGTAGTCCCTTCTGCTTTAAATTTCCCTTGGAACAGTGTGTCAGGTTCTAGGTGAAATATCTGTGATACAAAGGTAAGTATTACACAATCCCTGTCGTTTGAAACACATTACAATGTGTGCAAAGGGGGAATTACAATTATAATACAGAGTAGGATAAGAATATGAGCTTTGGAATCAAACAGACATTAGTCTTTTCCAAACTCTACTGCTAATTAGTTGAATGACCTTGGGCAAACTTCTTGGCATTAATTTTGTATCTGTTTCCCTATCAATGAAATGGGAATGAGAAATTCTGATCTAACAGTCTTGAAATGAGGATTAAGTACAATGTAAACAAAATACAATGTACAGTGTCTGGCAATAATAGGTACTCAATAAACAAAATGTGTTATTGTTGTTATAGATATCCAGAGGAAAGAGAAATTTGTTCTGGCAGAGGGATTATAGGAAGATCTCAATTAGACAACCATGCTCCTGTTTTAAGGGATACAATGACAAAGTGGCAATGGTGTGTTTCCAGGGGAAAACAAGACTGTGAGGAAATTTGGACTCATATCCTAAAAACTAGTGGTTTGAAGGAGTTGAAGTTGGACTTATATCCTAAAAACTAGTGGTTTGAAGGAACTGAAGCTATAAGTTAAAAATGAATACCATAAATTCTCTGTATTATGGGAGGAGAGAAGTTGGATTTCAGGGAAATTAATTTTATATATTCAGTATAAATAAGGCATTTATAACAAAGCTGTCTGAAGATGGAGTAGAATAACTTACCAAGCAGTGATGTCTTTAAAAGTAAAGGCGTTAAAAGTGTGCAAGAATTCATGTGTCAAGAACTCTAAATTAGATTTACATAGTAAGCAGAAGTTAGATAAAATGTTTTCTACCATCCTTTCCAATACTGAGATTTTACGCTTTTTTTTTTTAAATCAAAATTCTGTATTAGGATACTATTGGTTGGTAGTAACATGAGACCCAACTTGAAATCCATGAAATAAAAAGAACTTAGTGGCTTGTATAACTATGAAATCCAGAGGTAAGTTTCAGATATAGTTTGATCAGGGCTCCAGTCCAGTTTCTCTACTTTTTTTCCCTTTGGGTCAGTCCTCCATTGGATGTCTGCTCTGTCCTCAGACTGCCAGCTGAAATCAGGGCAATATGTCTCTGCACTCATATCCAGTGGGAGGAAAGAGAATCCACTATCTTAACAAGCAAACAAAAGTCCTAAGCTTCTTATTATATTGGGTTGAAACAATCACTATGGCCAAGGGACTGTGACATACTGACTGGCTTAGGGCCAGGTTACTGCCCATACTTCAACCAATTCTAATGCCAAAAGGGAAGAATGCTGTTTGTTGTTTTATGTCACCCAAACAGATGGGGGTAATCTCTATCAAATCGACCCAAACCATATAAGTTAGTAAATAACAAGGGAAGAGTAGAGCCTCAAAGGAAAATCTGGGTGCTATTAGGAAAGACAAGAGAAAGAAAGGAGACTGTGTAGGTGAGAGAATCAGGTTCTCAGCAAGAAACATGGCATACTCAAAAACTAAATAACTGGAGAGATTTTTTAAAGAGACTACCTACAAAGGCTTAAAAAAAGCCTACGGTTAGCAACAGTCCCCTATAACCCCTAAACCTAAGGAGGCAAGGACAATGATTACAAAAGCCCTGAGATCGTTAATTGCATGGAGAGCACCATCGGAAAGAACCATGACCTCTGAAAGAGGAAAGAGCCAACTCAAGGTATCCCAGCAGAAAGGGAATGGGGTGAATAAATTCTCCAATCTATCTCTCCGTCACCCTTTGATCTCCCACTGGTGGCTCTGGCCAAATGCAACCTAGAAACCAGAGGAGGAGAGAGCCTTTTTAATGTAATCCACAGTAAGATAAGCCTCCCAGGACACAGAGCAGCTAAGAAGGATGGAGACAGATCTGGAGGAACATATGAAAGATATTCAGCACAGCAGCCAAGGACAATCCTCTGCAGATAAGTAAAAGCCAAAATAATCAGACTAGTGTTCTGACTTTCCCACTTCTCACTTCTTACCCCTCTCAATGCACAGAGTAAGGCAATTACCTCCCTAAGCCAACAAAATACAAACAGAGCCAAGGTTTCAGATAAGCATTTATAGAATATTTAAATTTATCGATAATTTTGTTTTATCTACATTTTAACATTCCTGGGGCACCTGGGTGGCTCAGTCAGTTAAGCATCTGCCTTCAGTTCAGGTCATGATACCGCAGGCCCAGGATCAAGCCCCACATCTGCTTCTCCCTTTGCCCCTCACCCTGCTCCAGCTCACTCTCACTCCCCTCTCCTGAGCCCTCACTCTCTTGATCTCAAATAAATAAAATCTTAAAAAAAAAATAACATTCCTTTACTTGTCTGTTTCAGCTAGTCTAAGTAGACCTAAGCATAAAACTTTCTGCCCACAAATAAGAAATGGGCTCTGGTAGCTCCTAAGGACAGCCGGCTCTAAGGTAGGGAAGGTAAATGCAAATAGTAGTAAGAGACAAAACTCAGAGGGTCAGAGGGATCCCTTTCAGCAACAGCCTTCCAATCAGAGATGATTTATTGCTTCCCCGATGTTCAGAATCTTGTTTATTTAAAGAACAATTGCCTTAAATACAGCTTTTTCTCGCATGCTGACATAAGGCACAGGTGTACCCGTCAATGATTTGAAGCTGGGAGTGTCTCTGTTCCTGCACAAAGCTCTTTAGAAGTTATGGTACTATTTAGAGTAATCTTAAACTTCAGAAGCACCGTAGCTTAAATCATTGTTAAAAGGCTAACCAACAGCACCAAATACCATCTGCCATATTCTCCTATGGGAAAATGTGGTACAACTCCAAAAAATACTTTATAAGCATAACCTACTCATTAATTAGGAAATGGCCTATAAATCACCTGAGACTTCTTTGGGCTGCTTGTTAACACGCAGCATTGTGATGCTGACCACAAAGTACTGCTCTTTGCAAGTATCTTTTCAGATCAGAGAATAAGCATTGCTGAAACACTTTTCAAGAATTCCTGCCAAGACAAGAAACTTACCGAGCCAGCGGCGACCCAGAAATCTAGAAGATGTTCCTCTAGCAGCTTTCGGTGCCCTTGTTACATTGGGAGAAGCATAATAAAACATGCAGAAAAGGGGTACAACTTATCATGAAATTCTGATTACATTAGAAAATGATAACTTTTAAGTCATGTAAACTACACTACGAAAAGTAACCTTTGGAAGTAAGCAAAATGGCATTCTTGATAAGGAAAATAATTTCAAAACACACAAATATCCCAGTATTATCAGGAGAAAGTGAACAAGAGCCCAATACAATAAGAGGCAGGAATTACTGAATATAGTATTAGGGAAAACAAATAATGTATATTTTAAAATCTCTGTTAAAAAACAAACTGTATGTGAGAAAATTCTATTGGTTTTTGACCAATATGAAAGAAGAACAAGAATAAATAGCTTTTATTTTACTTTTTAAGATTTATTTATTTATTTAGAGAGAGTGAGAATGAGAGAGAGAGAGTACATGAGAGGGGGGAGGGTTAGAGGGAGAAGTAGGCTCCTTGCTGAGCAGGGAGCCTGATGTGGGACTCGATCCTGGGACTCCAGGATCATGACCTGAGCCAAAGGCAGTCGCTTAACCAACTGAGCCACCCAGGCGGCCGGAATAAGTAGCTTTTAAAAAGAAAAACAACTGGAGTTTTCTACATTAGGTGGTTTGTTATTCTAAAAAGTACTTAGTAAATAATACTATGCTTTCACACAGACCTCTGTGAATTAACCATCAAGCTTCTCAATTAACCATTATAATAGAGTACTTTGAAATGAAAGCCCAGAGTGAGACAATAGAATGTTTCTTCTATTAGGGATCCTGGCTGTTAGCCCTAAGCACTTCACATTTTCTCTCAATTACACAAGAAAATCGCATTCAGATTCTAAAATCAACACAACAAGAACAAAACACCTGTACACATACCCAACGTGTTAGAAAAAAAAGTGAATTCAAACAACATAGGGAGTAAATGCCACTGTCTTCTCCATTTTGAAACCCCAGAATTAACAGTTCTTTGAAATAGAACCAGGCTAACCAACAAATATAAACAATGTATAGGAAGGGCAATAAAAAACACGTATTAGGACATTACCTTAAATCAAAATTCTAAGTTCAGAGCTGCAAAAGACTATTCACACACACACATTCACAATGGCTATTCTGAATAAGAACCAGTGTTCTCAACATTGTTATTATTCATGTAATTATAATTATTACAAATGTTATTCATGATAAATTACTACAATTACATTCCAAAACATAAACATTCAAAGACATTACTATAAATATCCAAATCACAGTGGCCTGAAGTACTTGGGAGTCTAAGTAGCTTGAGAAAACTAGAGTAGAATCCAATGTAGGACTAAGAAGAAATGAGACTGCAATATAGGCAGGGGCCAAGTCACAAAACGCCTAGAGTCTTAGATTTCTATCCTATTATGTTGTGCTTTCAAACCAAGGTATGAGCACTCCATGGTATGGAAAATCAGAGGATAAATATGTGCATCTTCCATAAGTGTCAAGTTTATGAAAAAAAAATTGGAGGACAGTGAAACAAGTTTAAGTCACTGTGTTTACATTAAATCCAAGTTTACTAGTAGAACATAAAATTAATATGAATTTTTCAGGGAGAACATGAAGCTTCAAAGCAATTTCATTCTTGGGGTAGGCTAACTGAGCTTCACTATTCCTTACAATTTGAGGAAAGGAGACATGTTGAGGGCCATTGGAGGAAGAGTTTGAGAAGCAGTGCTGGGAATGTAGAGCCCAGCCTTTCTTTTCTTTCTTTCTTTTTTTTTTTTTTGCAGGAGAGTGACATGACTGGATTTGTGCCTTGGAGGGGGTTCTCTCAGGGGAAGCAGTAAGCAGGATGCGCTGAAACACAGACAATAATGAGGGTAGATGATAAACAGAAAAGTTGTAATAGTCTGGGCAAGAGATGAAAAGGGACATGAACCAGATCTGAGACTATGAAAACACAGAGGGCTAGGAGGATTCAAGAAAGCGTAGGCGGCCAACCAGACAGCCGTGACGGATGGCACAGTAACTTAAATGAGGCAGCTTTTGAGAACTGTTTTTACCAAAAACGATAATTTGAGTAAGATTACTAAAAATCATGTTTAATAAAGGAAACACTCATGTTTTAAAAATGTTAAAACAGTATTATTGGGCTCCTACTAATCAGTTACCAATGGAACTTTTCTAGAGACATCACTATACAGTTTGAGAACTACAGTTAGGAATGGCCTCGATCCTTAATGTAATATTCTAGTATAAATGAATGAATGAATGAACCTGTAGAGTCCTCTAGAAAAGAACAGGAATTTGATATTTAAAATACCTGATTACTTAATAACTGAACAAAAAGTAGCTTTTTCTTAAACCATGTTAGTTATTTCACAAGGAATAGTTTAGCCAAGCAATAAATGCTAAAAGGCTCAACATAAAATTCAAGTTAAATCCTCACTTCTAAGTCGAGTAAAATGCAGCCAAGACATTAGAATTAGACATTAGAATTGTGAAGGGAAATAAAAGACAAAATATAAAAAAATCCTTGCAAAATATATTTATGAAAATATTAGAACTTTATTAAGTATATGTTCATTTTATTCAGCCGATAAAAATAGCAATGCTCAGTCTAATTAAAGACTGTCTTTTAATTGCTTTTAAAAACTAGCATACTTTGGTCTATTCTACTTATTTAACACAGACCACATAGTTATGATTTTGAGCAGAAAACTAGCAAAGATACAAGTACAGAAGATGACAGAAAAAACACTACTCAAACACTGATATGTTTAGATTTTAAAACTACACATCAGAAATATTAAAAACAATGTTTTATAATATAAATCATCATAGGAAAAAATGCTAGAACAAGTCTGGAAACTAATCTCTAGATCCTAACTTTTTTTTTTTTTTTGCTTAGCTGAAATTCTTCAATTCTCAAAAAAACATAGCATAAGAATTTAAACATAAAAATTTAAGATACTTGGCAGTAAAAGACTCATCTAGACATGTAGATCTTATACCAATTTTATTCAATAGTTTATGCTTGGTACCTTACAGAAAATCCTAAGATTCAGGCCAAACATAAATTCATAACAGAGAAAGGATATCTCAAAAAATAGAAATCAGTATAATTCTCATAAAATCTCCATCCATCATTAATGCCAAGTAATTAAAACTGTTCCTTTTTCTAGACCCTTTGATTTGTTCATGTCTCTTAATAAGGGAAATGAGGAAGATACAAAGAGCAAAACAAGGCTAGAGCCAACTGTCCAGAATGTTGTATCTAAATATTTTAGAATGCAAGGAAATATAAAAATAGGTGACACTCTACAAAAATAATAAGACACTTCTCCATCTCTTTTTTCCTAGATTATCTATACACAGAGCTGCTGTTCCTTCAGTTTTTTTCTTTTCAATGCCACCTGCCTCTTCCAGGCATCACTCTTCCTGAGCCCCATTGCTGTCTTCTATTTGCATGGGTAGGGGAAATTTGCTTCTATGAAATCAGTCCATTGCAGGTGTTCTTATAGTTAGCATCATAAATTATTACCTAACAGATGGGAAGTGGACAATAATGGAAAGAGCTGAAAGAGGGATGAGATACATTGTATTGACAGAGACTTCTTTACGTTGCTTAAACAAAATGGCCCCTCATGTATATAGATTATAAGGTCATATGCTCTCATTTATTGTAAGGTATAATTACATAATAATGAGGCATTGCTCTCATTATTTTATGGGTCTTATGAAAGAACTGCCGTGCAATTATCAATAGCCAGCCCACTCGCAATTCCCTGTATCCTGTTACAGGAGAAACTACACAAATCGGCCCAGATCTGCCACTAGCAGGACAGCCCACCCTCCCCCATCCACACGAATTCAAGCTATATATGAAATATACATAAACATCTAGACAATTAAGAAACCCTGAAGTACAAAGACATGGTGTCTCTCCTTTTTTTTTTTCTTGTGGTGAAACAAAAATACTTATGTATACACAGGCACAGGAAAAGGGAGAAGGATAATATCTCATGTTAACAATGGCTGTCTTTAAGTATCAGAGATACAGAAATATTTCCTTGCCATTGGTGACAACATGGATTATGCTAAGTGAAATAAGTCAGACTGCAAAAGACAAATGCCATATGATTTCACTTATACATGGTATCTAAAAAACAAAAGAACAAAACAGACTCATAGAACTGGTGGTTGCCAGAAGGGAGAAGGATGGGGGGATGGGCGAAACAGGTGAAGGAGATTAAGAGGCACAAACTTCCAGTTATAAAATAATAATGCGCATGCGAAGTACACCATTGGGAAACTAGTCAACAACATTGTAATAACTTTGTATGGTGACAGATGGTAACATCGTACTGAGCAATGCCTAACGTATGGAATTGTCCACTATGTTGTACACCTGAAACTAATATAACAGTGTGCGTCAACTACACTTCAAGTAGAGAAAAAAAACAGGTGATTTCTATTCTTCTCCTTTGTGTTTCTCTGTATTTTCTCGCTTTTCTACAAGGAGCATGTAGACTTTGGCACTAAAGTTAAATAGATGCAAAGTTTCTAATCTTGAAGCAACAGTTACCAGTTAATCGGGATCAAAGACTCAAAGTAGCCTATCTTTAAGCCTCCTTGAGTCACTGAGTAACAAATCCTCCGGTACTTGGCATGGCAGAGGTGGCCGCAAGGTTCCCCAAAGCTCAGCGATAACCTCTCCATTCTGGGGCTTTGGTAACCTGGGGGGGGCGGGGGGGTGACAGAGTTCTTCCATACAAACTTGGGCAAGTGCTTCTGCAACAGCAAAACTCACTTCCAGGTCTCCCGTGACCCCGTCCCCCACGGCACACCCAAGTCCGGAGGACCCCGGAGGGACCCTCCATCCCCTGAAAACTTGACCCCCCAAAACCGTGCTGCATGGCTCACCTCCACTCTCCTTCACCTACATTTCCCCTACTACTCCGCGACCCCTTCTCCTCGCCCCACACACGCAAGGGCCACAGGGGAAAGAAAAGAGCGGGGCGGGCTAAGGACAGCCTCCCCGGATTCCCGTGACCTTGGACCAGCCGCTTCGCCTCTCAGAGCCTCAGTTTCCCAATCTGCCACCCTCGCAGGGGAACCGCAGGCTCAGAAACCGGGGGGCTTTGCAAAAGCGACAGAGGGTTCTAACTCCGCACCGCCCCCCCCTCCTCCCCTCGACCGTTCCAAGGCTCCGGGCACCAGCCTGGACGCCTCCGGGCAGCTTCCCACTGGAGCCCTGCTCCGATGCCCCCGGGACGGGTCGCCTCCCAGCACTATCCTCGTACCTGGCAGTTGCTGTCCTGGGGCAGGTTTTTCACCAGGATTTTCCTGCGGTTGCTCAGCTCCCGGTGCATCCGCTGCAGCCGCGCGGCGACCTCTTCGGGGTGCAGCGCGCTGGGCGCGGGGCACCGGGCGTCCTCGCTCGCGCCGCCGGAGGGGCCCCGCCCGCGCGGCCCCGACCCCGACCCCGGCCCCGACCCCGCCGCGCCGCCCAGGCCCGCGCCCCCCTCGCCGCAGCCGCCTCCAGCCGCCGCCGCCGCCATCTTCCCCGGGGCCCCGCGGCTGCGGGCTCCTCCGGAGGCTCGAGGGGAAGCGGAGAGAGAAAGCGGGAGGAGGCCCGGGCGGGGGCGAGGCGGGCAGAGGCCGCAGAGTGGGCCCGGCCGTAGGGGGGAGGGAGGCGGCGCCGCAGCCAGCAGCCAGCCGGCGGGAGAGGAAACCTGAGCGCCGAGGAGGAGCCCGAGAACCACCTCGCGGGAACCTCCCTCTTGGGCTCCGGCCCCCGCGCACGGGCGGCGCCCATCCCTGCCGCCCGCCCAGCGGGTGGGGGCCGGGGCGCCGCCACCCGGACACCTGTGCGGCCGCGGGCCGGTCGGCTCGCCTCCCCGCAAGGCCTTAGACGAACGCCCAGGCCTGGGCTCCGGGGGTGCGGCCCCTTGGCGGCAGCTTCCCCGGGGGGGGAACCCCGAACCCCAGGCGCCTGTCCCCGCGCGGCCCCCCACGTGACACCCAGCTGTCCCCGGGCTCTCCTCGAAACTCCCGCGCTGGGGCGGCTCGGGGGCTGCCGACGCCAATTCGGGCTCCCCTAAACCCGGGGAGGTGCCCTGCGGGCTCCGGACCTTAACCTTCTGTGCTCAAGATGTGCATATTTGGTAAAGAAGTTTGAGTTTACAATGAAAAATAAAGTTTGAGATTTTCTAGGGAGTACAAAGATTTTCTGGAGGAAATTTTATATATTTGGAAAAATCTGATGGCAAAATATTTTCCTTGCTGTGTACTAGAAAGCCTGTGCTCTTCACCCGTCCCTGTCGTAAATTTACTAAAATGTAATGGTTGCATGTGCAACATTATATAAAGCGATGCTGAAGCCAAGACTGACATGGAAGAGGAGCTATGGCAAGGGGCTGGAGAATACCTTACTTGAAGCATTTTAATTGAAACCTAGAGAGTTACATTGTAGAACCATGCTCAAAGTGATGTTATCAGATCAAACCGTGAGCAACCTTTGGCGTCAGTCCAGATGACTATCAGAGAGGACTAAGCATCTTAAGTGTGTAGCATGCAAACACACATATATATGCACACACACACACATATGCACTCTCACACACAGAAGCACTAGAATACAGAAATAGTAAAATAAGGTTTCTGTGTGATAGGGATTCAGTCTCATTGGGAGAAAATTATATGATAATTATAATTAAATGTGATAAACAGGCAAACAAACTTCAGGAGTAGCCCTAGAAAATAGTGCTCTAAGTTTAGTGATGTTGCTTTTGCTAAAAATATTTTTCAAACTGCTTTTTTGGTATTGACTTCAGAATCTATGGCAAATTTTTTGGCATAGTTTCTGTGGTAGTGAATATGTATCTCTCAGATGGGCTTGACTTTGGAAGTAATTAAATGTTATTTGAGCCAAGTCTGGTAAATGAATCAGGTGTTGATTATGCTTTTGGAATTATGATTATGTAATTAGGGTTTGGGGCCCCAAGAGGGGCGTGATTACAATGTTATCAAGTTATTAAAGCAATTTTATTAAGTGGGTACTTGGATGTGATCCCACTCCTGGAACAATATTGCTGTGTCCTATAGGGTGGTGGCTTTCAAATGACTTCCCAGTCCAGTGAGAGATGTATACTATAGTGGGAAATACATTCTACATCACAACCCAGTAAACCCACACACATATAGCTGTAACAAAGATTTTACAAACAACATACTCTTACCTGATGCAGCACATTCTAGTGTTTTCTATTCTATTCCCTTTTTTAAAAAATTGCTGGGTTGATACGCTAATGAGTCATTACTCACATTTTGATAAACATCGCTCTAGTTTGCTAATCAATGATTTTCCTCATTACTCTTGCTGCGCTGTTTCCAAGGAATTCAGGGAAACAATAGAACTTACTGATTTTGAATTATTTAACTGAATTGATTATTATTGCCACATGAGAGAAATGGATGGAAACTGCAAAGACTTGGACATGTTACTATAATTCCAAAGAGTTCCTCTCATTCCCGGTTTTAGCCTGACTCTTTAAATAGCAGCTCCCATGGCAAATTAGAGGAACATTCTAATCTGAACCTGAAGTGGCGTACAATTACCAGGCTGCAACGTATTTACCAATAACCACAGGTAATTATCATGATCTGTATAATTACCTTGTTCTTAAAACATGAGCAGTGCTCAGTTGTGCCTTTTATTTTTTAAAAATTTTGGTGGTTGTTTTTATGTATTTTTAAAGCTCTGCAATTGGGGAAAAATGTTGGAGAAGTTTAATAAGTCCCAGTTGATAATAATAGAGCCTCTTGTATCCAAACAATCTTATGCTTGTATATTATGCAAATGTGATGAAAACAGGTTAAGCATGTGAAGAGTCCTGTCAACTCTCAGAATCTTTTAAGTATCTTTATTCATTCAGTGATGTATAGTAATTGCCTGCAATGTACCAGGTACTGTACAACACACACCAAATTTGATTGATTTTTATTTGGAAATGGTCTTTTCCCTGAGGAAAAAAATTGCAATTCAGTAACTGCAGATTTAGCATGATTAAGTACTATGAATAAAGTACTCTTAATAGCACAGGGGAGTGTTTGATATTGATGTAAGGGAAGGTATCATGAGGAACTGGGTCTTGAAGACAAGCAGGAGTTTTCTAGATGACAAAGGGTAAATACTAAAACAGGAAACAGAAAAAGACCCAAAAGCATCAAAGGGACTGGCATGTCCATGAAATAGTAAGTTTGGTGTTAAAGAAGGCTGTGCTACTTTTGAGAGATTAGCAGAAAAATAAATGAGAAAGATGGCCAGTGCCATTACATTTTAAGAAGTTGGTTCCACTTTAAGTCAGTGCTTTAGTATGGCACAAAAGGCAAACTCATAGGGAAAAGCAACATTAGAGGCTTTTAGCAAATGACATGATCAGATATAACTTTACAAAAAATAATTCTGATGACAACTGAGAGAATGATCTCAGCAGGTCTTATGTTAGGGAGACCAGTTAGAAATCTTTTGATACGCAGTAAAAACATTTGAGGGCTTATACTGAAGCAGAATACTTCAGTAACACAGGTATTAAGTGTCATGTAACCTATTGTGTATTAAGGGTATAGAGCTTTACGTAGGTCACCTATGCTTTTATTCTTTATTTTTTCTTTATATTATTTAATTTTAAACCCTATAATCAACGTGTAATGTAGATAGTACCTAATTCTTTAACCAATGAGGAATCAAAGGCAGAGAAGGTAACCTGTTCAAAGTCACAGGGCAGGAAGGGGCCCCAGGATTCCTATGCAAATCCATCGGGTTTTGGAGCTCAGGTATGTGAACTTGTGTAACTGTAGCTGAAGGAGGGGCTGGATTTGTGAGACTTGAGAGAAACACAGTAGAAGCAGAACATAGTGATGGAGAAAGCAGGATCTGGAGTTAAAATACCTGGATCCAATTCTGTGTAACGGGAGCAAGCTATTTAAAACATAAGAGAATAATTCAAATATGCCGAGCCTCAGACTTTTCATCTCTAGACAGAGATAATAACAGCACCCACAGGCCATTATTAAAGGCTATTATGAGGATTAGATGAGGTACTGTATAGAAAGGGCTTAGGAGACTGCTTAGCTCAAGGGCTAGATAAAAACGCAGCCACAGTAGTGGGAGTAGAAGTAAGAGTAGTAGTAAGTTCTCATTAATTATTTTTAGAAGTCTTGGCAACTTACTGGATGTCAGCAAAGAGAAAGAAGCAAAGAACGGCATTGTGGTTTCTAATATGAGAGACTGGATGGGGGTGATGCCACGAACGAAGGAGGGAACAGTTTAGGAAGATATGAAGCTCAAGGTAGGCATCTGAGCTTCAAATACTGCAGGACACCTAGATACATATGCCCATAAACTGTAAGAAAACCAGGTGGTTAAAATGAGATTGCATGAGACTATCCAGGCTGAGTGTGTATTGAAAAAGAAGCCCAAGAAATAGGACTTTAGGGAACAACAATTAAAAGCCCGAAAGGAAAGAAAGAGGATGGTAACTTGGCAGTGCTGTTAGACGCTGCCCGTAAAAATAGCACCAGGTAAAAATGAAAAGGATGTCCAGCAAACATAGTTCTATCACATCAGGTATTTCTCCCATTACCTTAGTGGTGATCTCTAGCTCCTGATTCTTGGCTCCAGCTCTCTGTGACAACCTCTGGCACCTCCCCTCCTTGGCTTCTGTGTCTTCACAGTATTGGTCTTGGTTGCTTTCGTGGCTTGCTTCTTGAGTCATGAGCTGAACCGACTCACCGCTGCTTTTTGCTACTGACCTTGCATTCCATGATATGCCAGCTATAAAAGAAACCCGAAATCAGAAAGGAAAAAAAAAAAAAAAAAAGACTGGAAGTGAACTAGAAAGTGTGGCTTCAGAGAAGCCAAGAAAGCAAAGTGTTTCAAGAAGGAGAATAGTCAACGTGTAAATGCAGTAGAGAGGGCAAAGAGAATGAGAACTGAAGTGGAGGTAACTGGATTTGGCAGCTAGGAAGCTGCTGGTGCCTTCGAATAGGAACAACTCCCCCTAAAGAGGGGCGCCTGGGTGGCTCAGTCATTAAGCGTCTGCCTTCGGCTCAGGTCATGATCCCAGGGTTCTGGGATCGAGCCCCGTGCTCAGCAGGGGAGTCTGCTTCTCCCTCTCCCTCTCCCTCTGCCCCTACTTGTGCTCTCACTCTCTCTCAAATAAATAAATAAAATTTAAAAAAGAAAGAAAGAAAGTAGTAAAGGGACTAGAGACTAATCTATGAAAAAGAACTGGTGAGATTAACTTTGTACCCTCTAATGTTCTCCATGAAGCAGAAAGAAGATCATCCTTTGATAGTGAGGAGATTTGGCAGGAAAATAGAAATTGTATCCACATAGGTGATTTCCATGTATAGAATTCTCATGACCACCCTTGCAGTTGGTATTATTACCCCCATGTTATGTGTTAGCAGCTGACATAATGAAGTGAAGTCATGCAGCTAGTGTGAGCAATTTTAGAACTCAAACCCAGGTCTGTTGCCAAATTCCCTGTGTTTTTTTTTTTTTTTATTATTGCATTTTGCCATCAAGGGGAATGTGGAAGTATTGATGGAGTAATAATAGGTATACTGTTATGAATATCATTACTTCTATATTAGTATAGAATAGTGGTAAGAAGGATGAATAAGATGAATCAGGTGATGGTGGTGCTCATGGTAACAGAGAGAGAAATGTTTTGGTTGCTTAAAATTTAATGACAACGTCTAACTTTAGGCCATAAAGCACAGTGCCCAGGAGTACCTACAACTAAAGGATGTTACTTAATACAAATGACTTTTCTGAGTTTCATTTCAGTCACCACAAAGCATCGTTTATAGACTTTGCTTTTGTCATAATCTAAGCATGTCTTTAAAATATTTATAAGCTCTAACTTTATGTTTACTTTTATTTCCAAGGTTATGAAATATATTTTGAAAATTGTAAATATGTGAACTGCAAACATTTCCCTCGAGCTTTGAATTGTATTAAATAATATAAAAAGAAGTTTACATTTTGCCACTGTTTGAATTCTTTTCACACTCTGAATTACAGAAGTCTATCTATCACTTTCTAATACACTTTCTATCAAAAATGTAATTTTTTAAAATGGTAGCTATAAGGTTATAGAAAAAGCAACAAAACAGGTGGCATGAATATTTGAAAAATAATAAAGTATAACACAGGAAAATCAATCTTTTTAAATTGTAAAGTTTTGGGGTAGACTGGAGGGAGTTACCATTTAAGCAAGTGACATTTAAAAAATCATTCTGCTAAAAATCTTTTTAAAGTGCATATATAAGGGAGTATATATTTACTTCACAGGACAGATAATACTCAACCTGACTATCTTTTTTGTGATGGTTCCAATAATAGAGTGATCTCTGAGTATATTGAGGATTATAGGATGATTTTTTCCTACATTAAATGGCTCCATAAAGCTATGCCTTCTTAATTCTTGTGTCTGATTGTTATAGATGTTTTTTGCCTCATTTCTTACTGCAGGCCCATTTATTCACAGACTCATTCATGCCTGTTGTAACATTAAACTAGTCCATCCAACCCATACACATGTAAATAAAGGTAAAATTTGCACAATGTCGTGCTTATCCACAATGCTCCTTGGCTGGCTCCCATTCCATTTTCCAGCTGGCCTCCCAGTTGTGGCCTTTTTCCTTCCTGCTCTTACCACTTTGACTTGATTGTGTCGCTCTTCCACTCAGCTCTTCCTTCAAGCAGTGTATGAAGTAGAGTTGGCCAACCACCTCCAGCTAGCTGCTATATCTCCAGGCCTGCAGCATTCATACTGAGGCCATTCTCCCTTCAGGAGGCTCCCAGTCAGTTACTAAACATAGTGGGGCCCTATAGCTGGGCCATTTCTGCCTCACCTAAGATTTCTCCAGTGGGCAATCTTTGTTTGGGGACTCCTCAGTTGCCTGGCCAGACTTTCTCCAAGCTGCACTGTGGCCTGGGGCTCTTCCTACCTGATCTTGTCTCCTTTAACAGGTGTCAGGCCTGCCTTGTGGTTTGAAGGCTCTCCCCACCTACTCTTGCTCCCCTCCTCTTTATCCTCTGCAGATGTTTTCTCAATACATCTTTTGCACATCTAATTTTGGTTTGGTGTCTGCTCCCCAGAAGACCCAACTGACACAGTTGGTAAAAAAAAAAAAAAAAAAAGTCCAAGAAAGCAGACAGCAAAATTAAGTTTAGGGATTGTTCACTCACGCTTGGCTGGCAAGTAGGACCTCATCCTGAGTGGAATGTGGGGAACAGAAAGTTCCTGGCACAAGGAAGCCCCAGGATTGCTGAAGATTTCACTGTTGGGGACTTGGGAATGCATCTCTGTAGAAGGGAACAGTTTTGCCAGTAGGATGACTTAGACACTTGAAAGATATGGGGAGAATAATGCCTACAGGTATAGTGGTGTGGACTGGTTATTTCAAAGTTCTACTGATGACTTACAGAGGAATAATGAGAAACTGAGGAAGCATGAAAGAGTAAAAGGCACAGTTGTGAGAGACAGAGAGCCTGTTTGAGCACTTTCTTGGAAAGTGGGATTTAATACCATTGCAAGGACTACCCTCCACCTCAGAGGATGGGGCAAACCTACCGTAGGGTGGCTCTTTGAAACCTAGAAAAGGTGATAACTCAGGCTGAAGTTGAAATGCCCAAGTTGCCATGACAGACGGTAGAGGAAGAAATAAAAGGGCTGTAGGAAGGAGTATGTTATAATGGCTTCATAATGTGAGACCAGAGAACCCACCAGAAGATCATGTTCCATAGCAGGGCCTGGAGAACACACTGCTCTCCAAGGCCATTCCCAGTGCACTGGTGAGAGGGGCACCAGCATCATTAAGAAGTCTAGTGGTAGCACTCCTTACAGGCCAGAGATAAAGCTGTCACAGATTTAAGCTCATTCATACCAACAGGGATGATAGCACTTGAAAATAATAGAAGCCACATAACAAAACTTAACTGCCAGAAGCCAGGGGGGGCCACCATTACTATAACTACCAGCAAAATTGGAATAGCTGTCAAGGGAGCATGACCCATAGAAAGCTATGGGAATGGTTAAGAGAATCTGACGTCCTTAGTTGCAAATGAGAGTGCCATTTAACCTCTATAATCAGAAACAGGCAAGAACAGAGAAGCAGGAAGATAGGGGTAAGTGCCCCAATAAAAATTCATGCTCAGTTTTTGAACCCGAGACAAATTTAAAAGAATTAATTAGCATAATTTATTAATGGATATAATTTTGGACATAACTATGGATATAATTTTTTTAATCTCTTGAGGTGACCACAAGGTGTCTCCCCTTTTTTTAATTCAACATTTTTCCAGTTTTATTGGGAAATAATTGACGTATATCACTGAATAAGTTTAAGGCATACAGCGTGGTGGTTTGACTTATGTATATGATGAAATGTCTGCCACAATAGGTTCAGCTAACACCCAACTTATTATATAGATAAAAAAAAAAGAAAGAAAAAAGAAAAAATTTTTTGTGATTTTGTGATGAGAACTCTTAGGATTTACTCTCTGAATAACTTTCATATATATCCTATAGCAATTTTAGCTATGATCATCATGTTGCACATTACATCCCTAGTGCTCATTTTATCTTGTAACTGAAAGTTTGTACATTTTGACCACCTTCCTACCCCCTGCCCTGCACCTCTGGTACCCACAAGTCTGATCTCTTTTTCTATGAGTTTCGGTTTTTTTTTTTTCTTTTTCAATTCCACATATAAGTCAGATTATATTTCACTTTGCATGATGTCTTCCAGGTCAATTGATGTTGTCACAAATGGTAGGACTTCCTTGTTTTTTATGGCTGATTCCATTGTATATCTGTATACGTATAATAACACAACTTCTTTATCCATTTATCTATCAATGGACACTTAGGTCATTTCCCTGTCTTGGCTATTGTAAATAATGTTGCTATGAACATGGGGGTGCAGATATTTTTTCAAGTTAGTGTTTTCATCTCCTTTGGATATATTCCCAGAGTGCAATTGCTGGATCATATAGTAGTTCTATGTTTAATTTTTTGAGGATCCTCCATATTGTTTTCATAGTGGCTGCACCAATTCTGAGACGATTTTCAGACCAAGAATGCAGTGACTGAAAGATGGTTGTGTCCCAAGGGGGAGGAACCCTACAAAACCAGGTCAAGTATTAACTGTAATAATTTCCCCAGTCCTGCCCCAAAGGGACCTTCAGCCATTTCCGCAGGTGACTATGCACTGGACAAAGGAGGATGACTGCACATATTGAGGACTTCTGGACACACTTTCAGAGCTGACATTGATAACTGAAAACCTTCAGTGTCGTCATGACCATCGAGGGTTTTGAGACCCAGTTAATAAATATAGTCTGGGTCTACTGGGTTCATGACCCTAGCTGGTGGTCATTTCATTCATCCTTGGTGAAAAATTAGGATTAACATTCATGACAGTTTCACTCATTTAGGTCCCTGGCCAGTAGGGTAGGAACCGTCACACTGGGGAAGGCCAAGAGGAACCTTCTGAAGCTACCACTTCCCCAAGTCATGATAATAAATGAAAAATAATATTGCATCCCAAAAATGATGGCAGTTCTATTGTGATAATTAACTTTATGTGTCAACTTGGCTAGGCCACAATGCCTAGATATTTGGTTAAACATTATTTTTGATATTTCTAGGAGAGTATTTTTGGATGAAATTTCCATTTAAACTGGTAGACTTAAGTAAAGCATACGGTCGTGGGCTTCACCCAATCAGTTGAAAACCTGAATAGAACAAAAAGCTGATCTCCCCTGAATAAGAGGGAATTATGCCTCAGACTTCAACTGTAACATCTGCTCTTCCTGGTTCGCCAGCAGACTGCCTTTGGATTCGAATTATAACTCTTCCTGAATCTCCAGCCTGCTGGTCTCCCTCATCAGATTTCGGACTTGCCAATCCTCCACAATCACATGAGCCAAATAAATATCTTTTAAAAAATGCTTTTTTAAAAAAAAATAAATTTATTTACTAAAACACATATACCCTCTATCGGTTCTCTTAGTATGGAGAATCCTGACTAATACAACCACTACTGAAGATTTAAAGGATGCATGTAGAGGTCCCTCTCTTATCTCCATTTAATTCACCAATCAGATACCTTTAAAACCACATGGATCCTGCGAAATGATTATAGATTTCTGCAAGCTCAACCAGGTAGTAGCTCCATTGCAGTTGCTATGCCAAGCAGGATGGTTGATGGTAAACAGATCACCAAGGCCTCAGCTATGTAGTACGCAAACATTGAATTGATGATTATATTCTTTTCCATACCAATCAGAAAAGAAGAACGGGGAAAAAAAAAGGAAAAGAAAAGAGGATCAGGAATAGTTCACACTGACAAGGACTGGATAACAAGATTCATTTATAGTTTCACCCCAGGTCTCTGTTAACTCTCCACACTCTGTCATAATATAGTTCAAAGAGTGCATCATCACATCAATCCAAAATGCTAGTGATAGAATGCTGATCTGGCAGGACAAGGAAGAGTTGGTTTGTATGCTGGAGGTCTTGGCACATGAACTTCAGAAGGTGGAAGATAAAACCTATGTAGCTTCAAGGACCTACCACTTCAAGAAAGTTTTTAGGAGTTCATTGACCAGGGGCAGGTCAGGACATCTCCTCTAAAGTAAAAGACAAATTGCTACATCTTATATTTCCTGCTACAAACAAAGAAGCACAACACCTGGTGAACTTCTTTGGGTTCTGGAGGCAACCAAATCTATACCTAAGAGTGGAACAATCTTCCAGCCTATTGACCTGGTGACATGGAAACCTGCCAGCTCTGAGTAGAAAGTGGAGCAGAAAAGAGCCTGGCAGGAGGTGTAGCTCAAACTCTAGCTCAAACAGTCGTACCACTGGAAGATGAGAGATGAGGAAGTCTGCAGTGGAAACATGTGGATGGACATACGGAAGTGGACGTGAAGTGTGAAGACTTTTGTATTACATATTAATGCCCACCAAAAAGCACCTACACTGGAAAAGGCACTGAAAAAACAATTAGCCAAAATTACTTGGCTTGTCAATGTTAGCCAGCCTTCATCATTGGTCATCCCAGAATCAATTCACAAGGGGCACATAAATGAAATGGCTGTGGTGTCAAAGATGGCATCTATGTATGGGCTCCACAGCATGAATACCTACTTACAGAGACCAGTCTAACTACTGCTGCCTCAGAATATCCAACCTACCAGCAGTAGAGACCAACACTGAGGCCTGGTATGGCACTATTCCTCATGGAGCTCAATACCCAGTTGGTGGTCATTGAGCTCTTCAGTCCTGGAAGGGCCCGCAGTTCATCCTCACAGTGATAGATACCTATTCTAGGTCTGTATTTTCCTTTTCTGCCTGAAGAGCTTCAGTTAGCATCACTATCCAGGAGTTTATACAATGCTTGATTCATGGACATGGAATTCCATATTGCATAGCATCTGACCAGGAACGCCACATTACAGTGAAAGAGATCCAAGATTGGGTCCTTGACCACATAATCCAGTGATCCCTCACCATCCTAAAATAGCCAGCCTAATAGAATGTTAGAACAGCATACTAAAGCACAGCTGAAATACCATCTTGGAGGCAATACTCTGTAAACATAGGATGACCTCATTTGGGATACGGTATAGGCATTGAATCAAAGACTCTATATAGCACTGGATCTCCAAATGAAAGAATACCTGTACACAGAAACTCAAGGGTAGAAGCAGTTATGGCCCACTTACCATCACTACCAATGATCCACTGGAGGACATTTTGCTTCTTATCCCTACAACTCTGAGCTCAGAGTGGGTGAAGTTCTTATCCCCACAAGGAGTACACTCTTGCCAGGGTGACAGCAAAGCTCCCATTTAACTTAAGCTAGGGCTGCTGCTTAAGCATTTTGGACTCCTTGTATCCATAGCCAGCAGGCAGGGAGAGAAGTCACCACCTTTCCTGGGGTAACAGACCCAGAACAGCAGGAGGAGATAAGGTTGCATTTCCACAGGGTGATCCATTTGGGAGCCTCTTAGTACTTCCTTAATCAATTATAATCATGAATGGACACATGTAGCAATGTCAGCCTGAGAAGGATGATTACCAAGGAGTTAGGTCCCTCAGGAATGAAGGTTTGGGTCATTCCGCCAGGTAAGCCAACAGGTAAAACAGAGGTGATAGTTAAGGATAAGGGGACTTTAGAAAGGACAGTGCAGGAAGGAAACAATGAATACCAACCACTTACAGTTCTGAGACCAACTATAGCCTCTGGAGATGTAGTTTTTTTCCCCATTAACCTCTCTCTTTGAAGTTTTCTGTCAGGAAGAGAGGCTCACAGGAACTGTGGAAGAGCTGCTCCCTAGACGTGTGTGGAGAAGGGTATCTGTGGCATAAAAGGTGGACTGTAGCAGCCATACAGGTATGCCACTCAGATTTCCCTTCCAAAGAATTTGCTGTGAGGCGTATAGTGGGCTGACCATCTCCTGCTGCTGCCTTTTGTGAACCAGCACATTATTCATTACTGAGGCCAGGCTGTCCCCATGCTGCTTCCAGCTAAGGACTGAGCACAGTGGTGTTCTCAGAGCTGGGCCATTTCTCCCCGGAGCGTAGCTGGTCCGGCGGGCAATCTTTCCTAGGGCACCTGCCACTGACCTTGCTGCCATGCAGTCTACAGGGTTCCCCTTCCTTTCCTCTCTCTTTTCACAGAGGTCAGACCTCTACTGTGGCCTGAGAGCCCACCTCACCCACTTCTGCTTCCTTTATCCTTCATTGGCATTTCCCACAGTGAATTTCTTGCCTGTCTCACTCTATCGTGGTATCTTGCTTCTTAGAGGACCCAAAGTGAGACAAGTTGTTTTTTGAATTTTGATATTTAGAATTCCCTACAGGCTTTGACATATGTTCATTGTTTAGTTTAGTCTTCTGCCATTTTACATAATACCCTCAGTTTCATCCCTTTAGTTTCCAGGCCCTGGCATATTTCCATGTTATGTTTGTCAAACCTTACCAGAATCTGGCATTTGAGCACATTTTAAAGACCATATCTAATTAGCACAGTCCTGACAACAGTCTTATCACTAATTAGTAGTGGATTGCAGTCCTTGGACAATTATTGCTTCTGAAGCCAAACTAACAGGTGCTTCACATCATCAATGCATAAATTATCTGATCTCATTTAGTAGATAGTTAAAAAAAAAAAAAACCACATTAAATTTCCCTTCACAGATTCTACATTCCTACGTCTCCTCTGAGCCAACTGAGGTATGGGTTTTCAAGTTAATTCCCCTCGTTCCTTCCCAAATATATTGCTGAATCTAAATTCCTAGGATTCTCTAGTTAAAGGCTAAATTTCTTGTAGAATCATTAGCATTTGAACTGCCCACTCAAAAGGAGCATTCCTACAACTGCCTCTGTTTTCAGCTAAATTTACATCCCTCCATTTTGCTGTATTCCAATTCTCTTGCCAAGGCTTCCATTTCTTTTTTGGTTGTAATATTCCATTACCCCTTCTGCTTTTGCACTCAGTTGTCCATTTACGGGCAGCATTTTGCTTTTCTTCATCCAGTAACAGAAACCCAACCTTTGAAGTTGTACTATTCTAGAATAGTTTTCACATGAGCACAGATCTTTTTCCTAATGTACTTTGCAGCTGGTGAACTTATTCCTTACACAGAAAGATTCCAAGATAAGGCAATGATAAAGAAAACCTTAGTAAAGAAAGTTAGTGCTAACTTTGTACATACTGTTGAAAGTTTCCCAGGTATCCATAATTACAGGAACCTATATCTTTGATGCACATTTAATGCAATGATAAATATTTCACTTATAGAATGTCTGTTCACAGAGCTCATCAAGTTGCACTGAATTGAGTCTGCAATAGTACAAGCATGTCTATGCCTGCTTCATACTGACCACCTTGGAGAGTCATATGTCTAAAGGAGTTTTACGTATCAGCTCTGCTGCACTTGGGCAGAATTGTATATAAACAACCCAGATAGGATGAAAAACTCCCAAGAAAGTTAATAACCAGTTAGCTCTAGTTTAACAATAAGCACAGTCAGGAGTTTTTTCTTTGAATATAGAAATCTCTCTGTTATGGCTTAAATCCATTTTTAAAAAAATATTTATTATTTTTTTTTTTAGAGAGAGAGTGCAAGTCGGGGAAGGGGCAGAGGGAGAGAGAGAGAGAAACAGGCTCCCAGCTGAGCATGACCTGAACTGAAATCAAGAGCTGGGCACAATCGACTGAGCCATCCACGTGCCCCCATTTTTTAAATTATATCTTACATAGAGGTTAAAAAACTCACATGATTTTTTTTTTTTTACAGAATGAGTAATATATACCCCAAGTTGTAATCATTTATTTCCTGTAGTAAACATTTAAATGTAAATGACCACTTTCTATTTGAATCAAAGTGATTCTATTTGAATCATTCATTCAATAAATAAATATTATTAATCCCAAATCATCCTTTTGGCAATATTTTAAGTCACTTCTGTCCTTTGAAAATTACCATGGACTCAGGGTTCCTTTGATGGACTCATCTTCCAATTACTCTGATCATTTTTAATATCAAATTTGTCACCTCTTGTCCAGTGACTACTCTCTCCTGTCAGGACAGTTTCTAACATTTATTGAGGTATTTATAAAAACATCCTTAGTTTTTGGGAGGTACCTGGCGAGCTCAGTTGGAAGAGCATGTGGCTCTTAATCTTGGGGTTGTGAGTTCAAGGAGAGATTACTAAAAATAAATTTAAAAAAATCTTTAGTTTTTGACAACAACAAGATGTCTCAGCTCTTCTTGATCTCTCCTTCCCTCAGATCTAGTACAATATACTTTCCAAGGAGCCCTCCTTCCTCTACTGAGGGCTTTTGTAAGGAGAGAAACTATGAATACTAGGGGTTCACATTCTATTTTTCCTCATTACTAATGAGAGTAGTTTGAGCTAAGACCTGTAGGATAAGTAGGAGTTTGCCAGAGGAAGTGGTATGGTATAGGCAGCAAGGGGAGATCTACTAAGGCAAGACAACAATTAAACAAGGAGTAAAATAATGTATACTAGTTGAAATGAAAAAGGATGTAAAGGCACCACGGAAGCATATCAAACCAACAGCTTACCTGGAAGTGGCAAGTGTTATTAAGGAAAAGCTTTCTGAACAAAGCAACTTTGATTTAGGTAGTAGACATTACCAATATCCAATTCTCCTTTCCTTCCTGGGCATATGAAAAGCTTCACTTCCTGGATCTCCTTTAAATAATATAGGCCATCTAGCTAGGATAAGCTAATACAGTGTGAGCAGAAGTAATGTGTGTCACTTCCTGGCTGAGGCAGCTGGAAGTTTCTCCACTAGCTCGCTCTTCCCATGACAAGTTGGCCAACAATATTCTAGATGGTGGAATCCCCACTACTTGGGTCCTTGAATGACTATGTGGAGCAGAACACCTCTTTATCAGCCTACAACAGCCTTGGTGTGAGCAACAAATAACCTTTTAAGTATTGAGCCCCTGAAATTTGGAGGCTGTATTATGACAAATGCAACCTCATATCTTCCTTACTCCCCTTGGGGAAATTTGATCCTTCTTGGGTTGGCACCAGCAGAGAGAGCAGTCAGGCATCAAGATATCAATTTACAAGAGAAGCTACTTCACAAAGCAATCAGGAAAGCAGGGTTTTCTGTGTCCTAATCCAAGGTTCCTTCCAGGAAGTGATGCTGCCAGGCAAAACAGTAGGTGTGAAAAACACCTAGTCTGTTCACACTAACTGTGATCCAATCTGTGGGAGATAAAACAGGTCTTCAATCCCCAGAAAGTTCTGGAGATAACTCCACTCTAATTATAGTTTAACTCAGTTGAATGTGGCTCTTCTCACTATGATATCATTAATATGGGGGATGGGGGGGGAATAGGAGGACTGTAACAGAAGCAAATGGAAATGGTCCCAAGGCAACTGAGCTTCAGCAGACTTCTTGTTCCACACTGTCAAATTCCCACTCTTAGTTTGTCTCCCTTGTGTGGTTGCAAAAACGCGAACAATTTATAATCTATTTATCTTGTCTGGCCCGAACATAGTCTCCTAAACCCACTAAACTAATATATTATAATTCTCTTAATGTAACACACACATCATATACAGAAAAAGTTCCAAGCATACTTAACTACCTAATTACAGCTTTTAAAATTCTTTGTTGACCACTGTTATAGATCATTTTGTTCATTCAACATTTACCTTCCTCCCATTAAAGTATAAACTCCACAAGGCAAGGACTCTGACTGTGTTGGGCTCTGCTGTTATCCCCAGGGACTAGCACCAGGTCCTGGCACATGATAGGCAGGCAATACATAATTGTTGAATGAATGCCTTATTTTATAAGGATCATTTGTAGCTATGATGAAAATAATAGATTGGAATTCAATGAGACTAGAAGCAAAGAGTCCAGATGGAGGCCACTGGAGTTCTCCAAATGAGAGATGAAGATGATTCAGAGTGATGCAGTCTCAGTGGGGGATGGGGAGGAACGGAAAGAAATTGAACAGATCTGAGACATATTTAGAAGACAGAGTAGACAGGACTTGGTGATTGATTGGCTATTGGGAGCTGTTTAGGGGCAAAAGCCAAGATTTTCACCATAGGCATGAAATGATCAATGTCACCCTGAGGAGGAATGGGTTAGGAGGGCATAAGGTGGATGACAATGAGTCCAGTTAGTATGGATTCTTATAAGCTATCTGAGTATCAGTGCCTAGTAAGCCATCATGTCTATCAATTCTACAGTTCAGGAGAGTGGCTTGTATCTGAAAAATAGGTTTGGGAAAAAGCAAAGCCATAGAATTTTTCAGTCGTGTATATTTTTGAAAGTAGAGTGTGAGAACAGGACTTAGAATAAAACCCTGAGGATTACCCACATTTAAGATTTTTTTTTAAAGGAAACAGAACATGTTTATTGAATTGGTTGAACTTGGTAAAATGCACTCAGCTTCATTTTTTTTTTTCCCATTGCTGCTTTTAAACCATTCCACCCTAGACAATATCTTGGGCATTTTCCATATGCTAAAATGTTCAGACCAATCTAAATTATAACTTCCATCTAGAAGTTTCCACCAGTCCGAGCTTGCCTTTCTTCCAGCTCTAGCGTGACTTGGGTTCCCAGTCATGGAGTGGAAGAAGGGTGTGGTCTGTTCTTTTGCTTTTTTTGTGCCATATCTTCTTTATTCCTTCTGTGGCTCTTGGTCCCTTCTAGGTTACTGGAAGAAGGTGGAATAAGAAAAAAAGTGACAAAAGTATTTCTTTTGTAGTTGGCTGTCAAATGCCCTCTCCCATGACAGATGTTAAAATGTTCTTCATGCTGCAGGGAGCTTTGTGAACTCTCTAAAGGCACTTATTTATCCCTCATTCCCCCAAACATTTGGGAACCTCTACAGAGTACTATTCCTTGACTCAGAAAATCCATTATCCAACTAATCTCTCACAATTCCCCTCAATGTTCATCTTTCTTTCTGCTGGGTTAACCAACCCTCTACTTCTTGAGTTGGATCCTTGCAAGGTCATGCAGCCTTCTGGTTTTAGTCAAAATAGGTAGGTTATGCGACAGGAGCTACTAAATCTCAGTGGAAATGTACTTTCACTCATGGTATGTGTCCATTGTGGGTTAGTAGGGGCCCTGCTTATTATAGTCATTCAGGAACACAGAGTGATAAAGACTCCCTCCTGATTCATGCTTCCATGATCACCATGGCAAGAGGAAAAAACCGTGGTAAATCCTGTGCAGACTTTTCAAGCTTCCACCCAGAAGTGACACCTCTCTTCTGCCCATATTTCTTGGGCCAAAGCTGGGCATATACCCAAGTCTAGCTTGAAGGAGAATGAGGATGTACAATCCACGTGCCCAGATGAAGAGAACTGGAACATTTTTAAACAGCACTAATGATTACCACATCCTCACAAGGTCCAGTTGGCTTGGAGGAAATATTCCAAACCCTGGTAGTGTAGGCTGCTTCCACCATCTCTCCCCATCCTTTCCACCCCTGTTGACAGAGCCTTTCTGCTAGCCAGCTCCTGTTTATCATGTAAATTCTGTCTTCGAAGCCTATGTCAGGGTCTCAAACCAAACCAAACCAAACCAAAACAAAACAAACCAAAACAAAACAAAAAAACAAAACCCAAAAAAATGGTGCTTGGCTCTGGTATAAGCCTGGAAGTGGAACCAGGAGTTTTTGCATTTCAGTGAGAGCATCCAGTGGAGAGTATGAGACCATTGTTCATTTCGGGAAAGCATGCACCCTAAATTTCTCTGAGTGCTCACTTACTGCCTCACTTGGCTTGAGATGAGGTAGCATGCCCCTCACCTCCTTCACGGGAGGAGAAAAAATTGTTGCAGCCCTCTCTGCTTGGCCAGCAACTCTCCTCCAAGAAATCATCTTCCTCTAGGGATTCCCTAGATGAGTTAAGGGGCACAGAACAATGTCTGTCCACTCTTAGCAAGTTACAATACTTGTCTGTTGAATAAGGGCCACATGTCATTTATTTTCAGCTTTGGGTTTCAGTTGAAATTTGAGACATCAGGGAAAGTCTCATTTAGCACCTTATTCCATCTGTAAGTGGACTAGAGACAAACCACCAAAGAGATAGGAAGAAAACCGGGGGAATGTATGGTTTTGGTAGCCAAAGATTATTTCAAGAAAAAGTGCTCAAAGTTTGGAATCCGTTGAGAAGGCAAGATAAATAAGGACACAAAAATGTCCATTGGATTTGGGAGGAAATGTGATGACCTCACCAACGATGGTTTGAGGAGAAGGGTAGGAAGGAGTCACCTAATAGTAACTGAGGAGTGAGAGGGAGGTAGGGAGGTGGGGAGGTGGGGAGTACACATCAAGAAGTGTGACTGTGAAGGGAAGTGAAGGGTAAGGTGGTGCTTGGGGAAAACATGCGCATAGGGTGAAGGTTTATTTTTTAAAATGAAAGACTTGATCAAGTTTAAGTGCTAATAAAAAGGGAATTAGGGGTACCTGGGTGGCTTAGTTGGTTAAGCATCTGGCCTTCAGCTCAAGTCATGATCTCAGGGTCCTGGGGTAGAGCCCCGTGTTGGGCTCCTGCTCAGTGGGGAGCCTGCTTCTCCCTCTGACCCTCCCCCTGCTCATGCTCTCTCTCTCTCTTACTCTCTCTCTCAAATAAACAAAAATTTAAAAAATAAAAATAAAAAATAAAAAGGGAACCAGTTGGGAATGGAGAATGAGAGATTAAGTGGATGATGAATTGGTTTTCAATCAGTGATTTTGCATCTTCAAAGGAAAATAAATCTGCATCGTGGATGTCAAAATTCACTGCAGAGATGCTGACATGCTGTGGGATGCTGTTCTATGCATTGGTGGTGGTGGTGGCCGAGAACGACAAGAAGAAATGGAATGCTTTTTCTGGGTGAACAATAATGGTTCTTGGGCAGCTGTAGCTTTTTACTCAACAGAATAGGTATGTTCATAGGGCTCTAAAATGTTATAAACTTCTTTGCAACCTCAAATACATACTTTTATGTCCTTGGTGGTGAACAAGAATCTTAACTTGTTCCCCTGGTGTTGTTTACACAGCTTATTAAAGTAAATTTTTATTTATTTCATTGTTTATAATAGGAAAACCCCTAAAGGTACCAGTTAGTATTTGTAAGGAAATAATTTGCTAAGTGCTTTTATGTCTTCCAGCGCCCACTCAAGTACTTTGCTACAGCGACAACCATCTCTCCCTTCTGGTTGTGTAAACCTTTTGATTTCTACACATTTTAAATTATTTAATTTGGGATGATTAAGAAAAAAAAAACCAACAACTTCCTATGGTATGTGTAAAAAAAGAAGTGTTTCCACAGCTCTATTTCAAACTTATTTCCCAATTTAGTTATGTGGATTGCTAAGTTTTATTTGGAAGTGTTCAGAGGTCATAATTAAAAACCAGGTCATTACTGCCATCGCAGCCCCTGATATGCTTGCACCACAACCATCTAGTACCTTGCCTAGAAACAGTAGGAGCTCAATCAGCGTCAGACTAAAGAACAAATGAAAATATGGGTGGAGGAATGGATGAAAGAGTAAATGAATATTATATGTGCCACAGATCATATGGAATATCTCACTTGATTCCATTCCAATCCCGCTGGAAAGTGTCTTGATGAGCAGTTGAGGCTGGAAAGCTCAAAGCTACATGTTCCAGTCTTCCTCACAGCCCATTTTCCATACATAACCTCACTTTCACCGAGTTGATACATCTGTGTAAAAAATCAGGAGATGGAAGTGACCACTGTGCAATGGAAAGCATGTGCCTGCCAATTCTCTCTGGAGGCTTTTAACTTTTCTACGGCAATGGAATTGGGGTTCTAGTCCTTGGTCCTTAACTCTGAGGGTATTTGGAAGTTAAGGATGTGCATGGAAAGTCTAAGATAGGGAGTGTTTCAAAAAGAGTCCGACTGAGGCAGTGTGGTCCTAGAGTTCACTGTCATGGCTACAGCCTCCCAATCTTGGCAGAGGCAACAGCCTTCATGACTGGTCAGTTCTGCAGGGTTTTTCTGAGAGTCATTTGTGGAAGCTCAACCTAGATTCCCCTCCCCCAGTCCTTTCAATGATTGGTCAATTAAGGAAGTCATTTGTGTTGTTCACCAGCTACGTTTCTGGTTTTCTGCTTTCTGGGCATATCGTATGACTGTTGTACCCCACCCTCTTGGAGTTGGGTTTGGCTGCATAACTTGCTTGAGCTAAGGCAATGAGAACAAATGCCACCTCTTTCTTCTACCGTGGCTAATAACAATGCTCAAGAAAGTGGTTCCTCCATTAGCTTGAAGTGAGGATGCCACGGAATGGAATCCCCAGTCAACCCATGATGTTCATATAGCAGGAGTGAGATAGAAACTTTTGTTTTATAAAAAAAGATTTGGGGGCTGTTGATTACTGAGACACAGCCCAGGCCATCCTGCTGATCTGGTAGGTCATCCCTTTCCTCTTAAACTACCTTTGGTGAATTCTGTTGTCTGTGATTGAACCCTGAGCAATTACTTTTAGGAATATGACACTGACATATGGTTTAAAAACTTAACATTGTTAAACTTATAAGATCACTATTACACCTCAAATAAGAGCAACCATCTCCTACGTCTTTTATTTCCCCATAGTACGTGGAGCCTAGCAGTAGGACCAACCCCCTCCGGGGGCACTAATCACAGTGTAGTTGTGCCCTGAGACTACACTGTGAGTGACAGGCCCAGATTTGGTCTATACCAAGGCCCAGCCAAGCAGAGTGCTAGAGGCATAGCAGAAAAATTATCTTATCTGGTTTGTCTCATAAGAAGGAAGTTAGGAAATATACAAAACCAATAACCATGCCACGTTTCACTAAATTGTTAACTAAATTAATATATTTATAATGACAAAAAAAAAACCCTGAGAGGGAAGGCTGATTACTTGGGACCACCAAAACTTTTAGTAAAATGCTCAATACAATTCTAATTTCTTCTTCTGAGGTTTTAGGCCTCAAATCCATCATAGAAGAGAAGACAGATGGTGAATTGCTAGGATTAGGTCCAGTTTCCTATACCAGAAAAATCCCAAATAACATTGGCTTATGCAAGACAGAAATTTATTCCTCTTTTACACAAAAGTTCACAAGGAAATAGTCCAATGTAGAGCAGCTTCATGAAACTGTCAGAGGCCTGGGCTCTTACCATCCTCAACCTGTGTCCTCCATGTTAGAGTCCAAAATGGCTGCTCTAGTCAAGTCACCATGTCTACATTCCAGGAAGCAAGAGGGAGAAACAGGGGAGAAGAATATGTTCCTTTGCTTTAAATTCACACCATACCTCTGATTACAAATCTTATTGGCCAGAATTTAGTCACAAGATCAGATTCAGCTATGAGACTAGGAAATGAAGACTTTGTTCTGGACAGCCCTGTGTCTAACTAAAATTTGAAGTTTATGTTACTAACGAAGAAAGAAAGAACAGATTTGGGGATGTTTAGCAATCTATATCATAAATGGTTAGTGTAGTGGGTTGAACAGTAGTCCTCCAAAATTGACGTCAGAACCTCAGAATAAGACTTTCTGTGGAAATATAGTCTCTACAAGTTTAATTAGTTAAGGACCTTGGAATGAAATCATCCTGAATTTAGGATGGGCCCTAAATCCAATGACTGGTGGCTTTGGAAGAGGGAAGCACCTAGAGACACACAGCAGAAGGCCATGTAAGATGGAAGCAGAGAATGGAGTTGTGCTGCCACAAGCCAAGGAACACCAGGAGCCACAAAAATCTCAAGGAAGCTCACCAAATGCAAGGAAGGGTCCTCCCCTAGTGCTTTCAGAGTTTGAGTGGCCCTGCCAACACCCTCATTTCAAACGTCCGGCCTCCAGAACTGTGAGAGAATTTCTGTTGTTTCAAGACACGAAGCTTTTGGTAATTTGTTATGGCAGCCCTAGGAAACTAATATTAAATGTTGCTTGTAGCTGTTACTGAGGTCAAGGGCTAACATGGCATAGCTGTAATAATAATGGTAGTATATGTCGTTCTGACTGGCTTTTGCTTTGGCCAACTGTCCATGGTTTGAGACCAGTAAGTGGTCTCTCAATAATCACATCACAGAACCATGATTTTTAGCCCCACACAGAAGAAAACAGAGATTTAGCACCTTCCCTGTAGCAAGCACTTAACATACATTTTTCTCATTTAATCCTTACAAATAACCCTAGACGATTAGTATTATACTTATTTAATAAGCACATGGTGTACATATAAATAGATATAGGTATACAGTCAAGGCAGACCTGGGTACTGATTCTCAAGTGCAAGCTCTTTCCCAAAGCGGTGATTAGGCTGGGGAACATCTGACTCACCTGCCTAACAGAAGGTTTTGTGCCAAAGTCCGATTCATTTGCAGAGATGAAGCTTTCCAGTGACTTTGTGTTCACTTTCAGGCATGACTTCCCGCATCAAAGCAACTCAACTCAAATAAGCTCAACAAACCTTATGTGCTAGGCACTGAAGGAGATATTATGATGGGTGAGACAATCTTTTGTCTCAGGTGCCTACAATTTTAGCAGGGGCTAAGGACTGGAAGTCTATAATAGAACCATATGAATGTCTTCGTGCACTGACTTTTATATATAGTTAAACATCAGAAGCAGTTGGGCATACTTTTAGAAATCCAGATTCCCAGGCCCCACCCTAGCCTATGGACTCACAGTATTTGAAGGTGGGCCCTAGAACCCTGCATTTTTAAAAAAAAATTTATTTATTCATTTGCCATACAGAGAGAGAGAGCACAAGCAAGGGGAGTGGCAGGCAGAGGGAGAGGGAGAAACAGACTCCCTGCTGAGCAGGGAGCCCGATGTGGGACTCAATCCCAGGACCCCGGGATCATGACCTGAGCCGAAGGCAGACGCTCAACCGACTGAGCCACCCAGGTGGGCGCCCAGAAACCTGCATTTAAAAAAAAGCTCTCTGGGCAATTCTTATCTAGCCGGTCCAGTACCCGTTTTAGGTATAAATACTTTCCTTATATCGTGGCTTAAATATCAGTGATAAAAACACCAGCTACATGTAAATATATATTATAATTTTCTCAGTAGTAATTGCATGCTCCTTATATATCTGAGGAGTCTAATAGAGGAGCACTATTTAGACAATTCCTAAGTATATGTATAGTACCTCTCTGAGGAAGGAATGTTGTTTCTCATTTCTTCGATAAATATGAAGATAGATGTCAGGTTGTATGATCTGATTTACACGCCATCAGAAGCATCGAGCAATAACCTAGCCCCGTGACATCTAGATATCTCTCATGGACCAAGCCCTGCGGTAAGGGAGTTTTTCATGTTAAGCCCGCCCGTGGTGAATTCAGAATTTGGAGAGGCACAAAGATCGGTACATCAACTGCTCTCTCAGTCGGATTCTCCACAGCTAAAGAAATTTGAATCACAAAGTTATAATTAGACTTGAAGCTCTTGCCCACCGCCATCATATCTATTCACAATGACTCCATTATGTCTTAACTTTCACTTGAATACGGATAACCTCTTTACTCCCCAGGAGGGGAGGTTAGTTTTCTTTAAAATTCTTTCCACTTAGCAGTGAATGGAATGCTCTAAAGATGCACTCTATTTAATAGGCACAACAGCTGCCAAACAGGGCTACTGGCAAACTTATCTAAATTTTTAATCATTGTGGAAGAGGAACACAGAGGGAAAGAATGATATAAATTCTCCCACTAGTGTAGTGATGAAAATATCCGAACAGCACTGCAAAGACCAATCTCCATTTTGTGGAAATAAGTTTTGCTGGGCACATGGTACCACTTTTTTCCTCATAGTCAAAAAATACTTCCAAGGCATATATATTCCATTAGGTATTACAGGATATATATTCAACTGGGTTTTCTTATTAACAAAAATGTCCACTTTCTTCTAAAAGCCATGTTCTCATGAATGCAAAAACTGTTAAACTAAAGCAAGAATCTGATTTGAAAAAATAATATACTGAAGGAAATATGTGGATAATAGATAGATGCTGAAAAAAAATAGTTCCCCCATCACTAAGAAAAAGCAAGGACTTGTGGAAGCATTGAAATAAATCTTTACTAACTTGATCTTTTACAATTTCACAAATGGGAAAAAAACTCTGGCTAATCTCTTAATATTTGGGGGATGTTCTCAAGAGGAGGCCATTTCCACCTTCAGCAAATATTGGTCATGCTACACCTAGCATCTAAAATCATCTACGGGCTCTCTTCCCCAAATGCATGTGCTTTTGAGAGATGTCGAGAAGAGGTATGAGGACCACACACTGTGGTTCTGGATTGTTTGGGTTCAAATGCTGACTCTGTCTCTCAGAAGCGTGTGACACTAAACAACATCCTGAACCCTCACTGCCTCAGCTTCCTCCTCTATGATGATAGCATCCCCTCTATTGGGTTATTGTGAGAATCAAATGATCTACTGCCCATGGTGCCCTTAGAACAGTGTCTCGCCCAGAGTGAGCACTCAGGAAGTCTTAACTGCTACTATTATCCTAACTTATTTGAGGGTTAGTTTCTCTTTCCTAGTGTACCAGAACAGGGATCAGCATGTCATTGATGGGTTGCTAAGGGGTGTGTAAAAAATGCACCCTATCGTAATGAGGCAATTCAACAATAAAAATTTACTACATGTTAGCGCCGTTCTAGGCACCTGGAATATATCAGTGAACAAAAGTAAAAATCTCTGCCTTCATGGAGCTTACATCCCAATAGGGGCAGATAGAAAAGAAATACTAAATATGGTAAACGAAGAAATTAAATAGTATGTTATAAGATGACAAATGTTTGGTAAGAAAAAATAGAGCAGGACACAGGGAATTAAGAGTTCAGGAAGAGGGGACCAGGTACATTGAGAAAGTGACCTTTGAGCAGACATGAAGTGGATAAACAGAGTTGACATTGCCGGGTATCAGAAGGAAATGTGTTCTGCAGAGGGACCAGCCACTGTTGAGACCCTGAGGTAGAACACGGAACATGCCTGGCATGTTCAAGCCACAGCGAGGCCAGTATGGCTAGAAGAGAGTGAGTGAGACAGGGAATCCCTGGCCACGAATGATGTCAAAGACTCTCCTGGGGGATAGGGTGGTAGTGTATGTGTGGCGAAATAGATTGTGTAGGGTCACACAGACGTGTCCGGACTTTGTCTTTCACTCAGTGTGATGTGAGTTCACACAGGGTTTGAAGGGTTTGTAGCTGAAGAGTGCCCTCCTCAGAGTCATTTTACACACACTGGCTGCCACACAGGAGATCAATGGGGAAACAAGGAGACCAGTGAGTAGTTTGTTTGAGTAATCCAGAGAAGGAATGATGGTGACTTTGACTAGAGAGAGGGGAAGTGATGAGAAGTGATCACATCTGGATATGTTCTGAAAGCAGAGCCAAAAGGATTTCCTGATGGATTGGAAATGGAATGTGAGAGAAAGAGAAAGCAAAAGTGGCTTCCATATTTTTGGCCAGAAGATTAAGAACACTTGAAAATGAGGAATGACTCCTGGAGTTCTAGGTAGCAGATGATTAGAAGTTCTGCATAATGATTTCATGGTTTTGCTAGGCAAGATTTCCCACCAATAGTTCACTTTCAAAGAAAGACACATGCTTGATTTCATCCAACAATCCACGATTACTGAATTACTGACAAATGATCTGTAAACACACTAAATTAACCCATAGGTATCTTAGTTTATTGAAAAAATTGTTTAAAAATATGGTCGCTGTAGAAAGGTAACATTTTTATTACTTCTGAAAATGAGAGAAACTGATTTTCAAAAAAAACTTTCCCCCTGATTATAAAGATAATGTATATTCACTACAAAAAATTTAGAAAATATAATAAATTAGGAAGTAGGGAGAAGTAACCTGCAGTTTTGCCATCTAGAGAAAACTGCTGTTAACCATTTTATATGGGGGCGCCTGGGGCGCTCAGTCGGTTGAGTGTCTGCCTTCGGCTCAGGTCTTGATCCTAGGGTCCTGGGATCGAGCCCCGCATGTCTGGCTCCCTGCTCAGCGGGGAGTCTGCTTGTCCCTCTCCCACTCTCACTGCTCATTCTCTCTCTCAAATAAATAAATAAAATCTTAAAAAAGAAGACAAAACAGTTTTGTATGGCTTTTCCCTCTCTCTGCCTCATAAATTCATCCACATAGTTATCACTAAGTGCATTATCTACACGCATATTACAACAATGGAGTCATATTTACATACAATTTTATATACTGCTTTGTTCCCACGCCAATAAATATTTTTCTATATTCTGTGGGCTCTCAACAATTTTAGAATTCTTCATCCTATCTCTTCACATGGATACCCATGATTTCCTTATATTGATCACTTAATTTTCATCACGAATGAAGATTCTGCTCCCCAGGACTGAGTCTTCCATCATTTCTTCTTCATCTCCCATTACTCTTAACCACTCTCATGACTTTGTCTATGTGCTGACCACTCTCCAATTTATATTACCAACAGAAGCCTCTCTCTCTTCTCCATACTGTACACCCAATGTCTCATTATCACAGTCTTTTTTCATCTTGGTTGATGGCAACCCCATCCTTCTAGTTGCTCATGCCAACATGTTGACATCATCCTATACTCTTCCCTTTTACGCTTCACATCCAATTGGTCAAGAAATTCTGTTGACTCGAACTTTCAAATATATCCAAACTCCGGTCACCTCTCACCATCTTCACTGCCACCATCTCAGTATGAGTGGCCATCATCTTTGCTTGGATTATTAAGTAGCTGTCCCAATGGCTCCTTTCTTCTACCCTTGTACTCTTTTGTGTGTCTTCAGCATGGATCCAGGGTTATCCTTTAAAATCCCAACTAAGGTCATGTTACTCCTCTGCTCAGAACCCTCCAGTGGCTCTCCATTTCACTCACAATAAAAGCCAAAGTCCTTGAAATAAGGCCCAACAAAGTCTGCCCTTCCACCACCTCCTACTTCTTACTTCTCTGTCCTTGTCACTCCCCTACCCTTGTCAGTCTTTCCCGTCCATTCACGAGTTTCAGCTGCACTGTTCCAGCCTTGCTCTTTCTTGAACAGCCACACAAGATCTTATCCTAAGGCCCTTCACTGGCTGGACCTCTGCCTGGAAGGCTCTTCCCTCAGATAACCACATGACCCTCATCTCCTTCAAGTCTTAGATCAAACCTCACCTTCTCAATGAACTCCACTGGACCAACCCATTCCTGCAAATTTTTTTTCCTTTACACTATGTTTTATATCTATATACATCCTTATTTTTTAAAAAAAGAATTTCACTCTTCCCCACTAGAATATAAGCTCTATAGGACTGAGATCTTTGTTCTGTTCACAGTTGTATCCAAGTACCTCGCACAGTGCCTGGTACAAGGCGTATTCAACAAATCTGTATGTTCAATAAGTGAGTGCCATTCTATTATATGTGGCATTTTTAAAAGAAACTTTTTTTTCCGGTTTTGCATTTGAAATATTTTTAGTAATGCGTATACTAATATTTCTTGGGCAGTACTTATCCTGACAATATTTTTCAGTTTTGATCACTCTATGACAACATGTGAGTTAGGTACTGCTTTAGAATGTACTGGGGATTTTGTTTTTATTCAGGTGTGGTGAGGCCAACAGATCAAGAGATGACTGCCATTTCAAAGATAATTTGATGGATGTTTACTGAACTTATCATGGTAATCATTTTGCAATAGGTACATATATCAAATCATCACGTTGCCCACCTAAAGCTAATAACAATGTTATTGGTCAATTGTATCTCAATAAAATATGGCAGGGGTAGGGTGTGGTGGGGTGGGGAGATACTTTGTCACTCACAGTTCCCAAGAGAGCAGGGAATGCTATGCTGTGCAAGGCCACTTGGGGGAAACACCAGGGTGGGTGAGGAGGCCAAAAGAATGTGGAGAAGAAATGAGCATGAGCCTTTATTTTGGTTTCTGTGGAAAAGGCAAGGAAAGGCAGGGTAAGCAGATTTAGGATGGGCTAGTTTGAATATTTCAGCACTCACTGGGCCACAGGGGTAATCCCTAGTTGTACCTGGGCTTGGGGCTTATGCCAGGAGGATAGTGTCCTAGACTACAGGAACCTCATAAAAGGAGGTGGGTGGAGGTAAGGACTCAGGAATGGTTGGTTTACATATGAAAAGTCATGTTTGGGGATGCCTGGGTGGCTCCTTGGTGAAACGTCTGCCTTTGGCTCAGGTCATGATCCCAGGGGTCTGAGACCAAGCCCCACATCTGGCTCCCTGCTCGGTGGGGAGCCTGCCTCTCCCTCTCCTCCCTGCCTGTGCTCTCTCTCTGTTGCTATCTCTGTCTCTGTCTCTCTCTCTCTCAGATAAATACATAAATAAGATTAGGTAAAAAATAATTCATTAAAAAAAAAGAAAAGAAAAATCCCGTTTGCAATCTCTAGGAATTGGCTAATCCTGGGGGTAGCAGTCTCTTCCTGGCTCCTCAAGGCCTCAAGATACCAAAGCATCTACAGAAAATACAGAAAATAAAATACAGAAATACAGAAAATAAAATACAGAAATATGGAAAATAAATACAGAAAATAAAAACTAAGATTAATACAGGTAAATTTTTTTTTAAAAAGATTTTATTTCTAAGGAATCTCTACACCCAACATGGGGCTCGAACTTACAACCCTGAGACCAAGAGTCGCCTGCTCTACAGACTAAGCCAGCCAGGAGCCCCAACACAGGTACGTATCGTATTTCAAACTACAACTCAAGAAGTTTTGGGTTTCATTTGGGCCTTCTAATGCACTCTTCCCTTGCCTGGAACACCGGCCCTTTCCTTGGTCACATGACCATGACTCACCCTTCAGATCTGAACTTGAAGGTCATTTGTCAGGTGGGACAGATGCGAGAAGAACTTGTTCTTTTCCTTCACCACTGTATCCCCAGGGCTCAGCACAGTGCCTGGCATGTGGCAGAGGCTCCTTGAACATCTTCATGATTCGAGAGAGGAATTTAACACAAGTATTAACCTTCAACATGTAAGGCTCTTGAGTAAAAATCACAAGTCTATTTCCCAAAGAGTCAAAGACAAGGCATTTCAAATATTTGGATGGCTGGGATTCAGTTCCCTTTCTTTGCTATTGACCCTACCAACTTTTCCCTTCCAGGTTACAGGCCTGTAGAAGCCATAGATGTGGGGCAAGAGTCTTAAATTGGCAATTGACTATGTCAATGAGCAGTCTGACATTGCAATTTGAAGGTAGAGCATTATACAATTTCCAGAACTTTTTAAACTTTTTAAACCTCCTATTTAAATTTAGTAGGTCAGACAACTTCTTAAAGACTTCACACTGTTAACAACATTCAGTAGTGCTATTAATGCAAGTGCTTCCTCAGCTTTGAAACATATGCTCTTATTTCCAAAGTAAGATTTTTGGAGTTGTTGGAAACTTTAGAGATTTGACCTGGTTTCATGATTTCAAAAAACCCAAAACTTTTACAAGTTACGCTATTTATATACCATACATATTTTGTCCTATTGCCTTGGGGGAAAAAAGACTCAATTCAAATGATTCTGCACTTTCTCCCTCTAACTCTCCATAATGTTTAAAAGAGAGAATGGCCTGGAAGTTGCACACTATGGCTGCTCTTAAATGTCTGACCAAGGAATAATAAATTGTGAGATGTGCCATTGGATGACATTGTACATCAACCTGCATTCTTTTCCTTTGATGAGGAACTTCCTGTTTTTTCCAAATGAAGCTCCTTGCCCCTAAGCAATTAAGAAGAGGTTTTCACCTATGCCTAGCCTTTACTTAAAAGTGAATTTGAACGCCAATGGAATTATCATGGAATTTAATAAAAGCTGACATTTCCCATGCTACATATATTTAGTATTTTTCCTATAGGAGAGAGGGGAGGTGACTCAGAAATGTCCTTTTCATGACCCCAGATATACATTTTTTGCTGATTATTAAATAGGAATGTAGAGCAAGCGATAGTAAAGGCACAGCTCTCCATCATTCATTCATTGCCAGTCAGGAAGCATGGGTCAAGCACCAGCCAAGTGCCTGGCGGGCTCAGTGATGGAAGCCTGAGTTGAGAAATGCAGTCTTGTCCTCACAGAAGAGCATCATTACGTAGCTCTCTTAGTGGGATTGCCTTCTTGCCCGATGCTCTCAAAGATCTTTGTTATTAGACAGACCTCCAGATTCCAAGAAACAACAGCCAAGTTGATTCAGATTCAGCAAAAAAGGAAAAATTCTTACAACGCATATAGATATCTCATGGCATTGAAGGTCCTGAGGACCTCAGGAAGGATGGAGAGTAGGACCAGCTGGGTGTTCAACATCGCTCGGCATCAGGGAAATCCAAATCAAAACCTCAGTGAGATACCACCTCATACCCGTCAGAATGGCTAAAATTAACAAGTCAGGAAATGACAGATGTTGGCGGGGATGCGGAGAAAGGGGAACCCTCCTACACTGTTAGTGGGAATGCAAGCTGGTGCACCCAATCTGGAAAACAGTTTGGAGGTTCCTCAAAAAGTTGAAAATAGAACCATACGACCCAGCAATTGCACTACTGGGTACTTACCCCAAAGATACAAATGTAGGGATCCGAAGGGGTACGTGCACCCCGATGTTTATAGCAGCAATGTCCACAATAGCCAAACTGTGGAAAGAGCCAAGATGTCCATCAACAGATGAATGGATAAAGAAGATGTGGTATATATACACAATGGAATATTATGTAGCCATCAAAAGTAATGAAATCTTGCCATTTGCAATGATGTGGATGGAACCAGAGGGTATTATGCTAAGCGAAATAAGTCAATCAGAGAAAGACAAGTATCATATGATCTCACTGATATGAGGAATTCTTAATCTCAGGAAGCAAACTGAGAGTTGCTGGAGTGGTGGGGGGTGGGAGGGATGGGGTGGCTGGGTGATAGACATTGGGGAGGGTATGTGCTATGGTGAGCGATGTGAATTGTGTAAGACTGTTGAATCACAGACCTTACCTCTGAAACAAGTAATACATTATATGTTAAAAAAAGAAGAAGAAGAAGAAGAAGAAGAAGAAGAAGAAGAAGAAGAAGAAGAAGAAGAAGAACAGGAAGGGAAAAATGAAAGGGGGGAATCGGAGAGGGAGATGAACCATGAGAGACGATGGACTCTGAGAAACAAACTGAGGGTTCTAGAGGGGAGGGGGTGGGGGGATGGGTTAGCCCAGTGATGGGTATTAAAGAGGGCACGTTCTGCATGGAGCACTGGGTGTTATGCACAATGAATCATGGAACACTACATCAAAAACTAATGATGTGATGTATGGTGATTAACACAACATAATAAAATAAAATAAATAAATAAATAAAATTTAAAAAACGAGATAATACGATAGTATATATCCTTGTAAATAAATCCTGATGCACTTCTGTAGTTAGTACTCTAGTCACTAAAAGGGAGACAATAACATAAGGTTTTAAAGATATCTGTAGCTTAAGGGAAGTGTAGTAAAATGTTAATTGAACAACGAGGCTCATCACCACTCCTGAACAGCATCCATTCTAATATAGATAAGAGGAGGGTAGAATTGTGGAGTAATAATCACCATCTACACAACTACCCCCTTTTTCATCTTTCACTGGTAAACTATTCCTAGTTTTTTCTATCACTTGACCCTTCCCCCGAGCCCCTCAACACTCCCCACCTGTGCACTTGCATTATACTTGCACTGAGCACCAACCTTCCGATAACAGTTATAACATTTATTATAGTTACAAGCTTGACATATTATTGACTTGAGCTTGTGAGTTCCTGGAAGGCAAAGGCTGTGGATTCCTGTTCTCTGTATATCCAATATCTAGCACAGAGCCTGGTACACAATATCTAGTCAATGTATTTGTGAATCAATAAGTCAATGAATGAATAAGTAAATAAGTAACTTGACTGTCAATTTCCTATTGAACACAAGAATTTTTTCTATAGGCTTTTCTTGACTACCTCCAGTGTTCAAGCCTATGGAGAAAATGTGGTGGAGTGAATTCATGATGTATTTACTCACTAATCCAATAAAAAAGCTATCCAGTGTCTATTCCATGCTACTAGGGACTCATATTTCTCTGGTGGTTCTTACACTGCACACCTGGATTTCTGGAGGTACAGAGGTCTGAATAATGACTATGGCCTCCAAACATATTTTTTACCATATAATGTTGAATATTAAGACATTTCACATACAAATTTAAATCTAAATCTAAAAACTGGCTATCTACATGGAAATAATGTTAAAGTCGGCTGCTCTGGTTTGTTTGCTTATTTATTTATTTATGAGAGAGCGAGTTCGTATGCATGTGTGAGTGGGAGGTAGGGGCGGGGCAGAAGAAGAGAGACAATCTTAAGCAGGATCCTCTCTCAGCAGGGAGCCCGAGGTGGGGATCCATCTCACCACCCTGGGATAATGACCTGAGCTGAAATGAGGAGTCAGACACTTAACCGAATGAGCCACCCAGGCACCTGGGTTGTTCTAGTTTAGCTGGGAAGATTTATTAACCTCTTCACGTTGTCAGATTTATTAATTCCCTTATCCAAGAAACACCTCTTGAATGTCTATCTTGAGCCTATAGGTTCTGGCAGGTATTTGACATTATGACCTCTGCAATAGACTCATTAATCTGGGTAGCTAGAAGCAGTGGAAGCAGAATAAGTAAGGTATATGGTAGAAACACCTCCCTGGGGACTGAGCTCTTGACTGGGAATCAAGAAACTGGATCAGCCTTGCCATCATCTAGTTTTGTGGCCTTGAATAAAACCTTTTATGAACATTGATTTCCTGATCTATACAAATGAAGTGATTGGAGATTATGTCTAATCTAGACTTCTAGCCCTAACATTCAATTATAAAAACATCATTTATCAAGTCAGGGGAGGTAAAAGGTACCCACATATTGGGCTGATGGAAAGTTTTGGAAACAGATCGTGGTGATGTTTGCACAACACTGTAGATGTACTTCAAGCCACTGAATTCTACACTTACTGCGCTTAAAACGGCAAATTTTGTATGTATTTTATCTGAATAAAAATACTTTTTAAAGATTTAAAAAAAATTGATTTGAGAGAGAGAGCATAAGCATGAGTGGAGGGAGGGGCAGAGGTAGAGGGAGAAGCAGACTCCCCACTGAGCAAGGATCCCGATGTGGGGCTCGATTCCAGGACCCTGGGATCACGCCCTGAGCCAAAGGTAGATGCTTAACCCACTAAGCCACCCAGGTGCCCCTAAAAATGTTTTTTACATATAATTTGGACCCAGTCCTCCAACATGGAAGATCAGCCCGTCCAACCATTAATGTATGAGATTTAGGAGACCTTGAGGAGTGGGGGAGAAGAACCCATAGTTCAGCTTTGGCCTAAAACTTGGATGGTTGTGGTGCAAAGGTGCTTTGGCCTCCATGCTTCCCTCAGCCTCTTGTCTTGATGCTATTTGACCATCTGCCCCAGCCTCCCTCACATCAGGGACTGGTTGAGTCTCCAGGCTGGCCACACCCTCCGTCTCTAACCCAAAGGAGGAAACTACCACATCCCCTATCAATCTGGACCAACTTGTAAAAATGTTCTATTTTCTCTCTTTGCTTTTTCTTCCAACCGAGATAGGTTGAAGTTCTTAAAACTAAAATTAACTGAGACATATTTGCAAAAAGCCAAAATAGTCTGAATTTCAGTTTGTTTCATGTTGTTACTGCTGTAGCTGCTGCCATTCCTTCTAGATAACATGTATGCCTGCTATTTAACGCCAGGTATTTTTCCCAGTGCAATCATTCATTAAATCCTCAACACAACCTCCAAGTATTTAACCTTTTAAATCTTTCCTTCATTCATTTGGTGGGAAGTACGTCTTCCTTGTTAGGAATACCAGTCACCAGCCCCGCCCCCCCTTTCCAGCCTAGCTCCCATCTTTGCTGAAATTCCACATATGGGTGCCCCTCCCTGTACGATCTGAAGAGAAGGTCCTTTGGAGGCCAGCAGAGAACCACCACTCTCAGGCCACATTTTTCTCTCTCAAGAGCACATGCCCATTTGCTTTGTTTCTTTCCCCTTTCCAACTTTTCCATAATTAAAAAGCTGAACTGGTATCCTTTTCCTCCTCATCTATTCTGCTTCCCATCTGTGTAAACTGACTCCTGAACACGGAACATACTGATCAGGTAGCACAGTAGATGCCTCACGATTGCCCTCCGCTGTCCCCTTCGTGGGGCTGGCCACGCTGTCCCCACAATGCACATTCTCCACAAACAAAACACCTGCCCACCAGCCACATTTAACAAATGGGACACACTCCCCTCCTCCTCAAACGGTGCTGTGTGTGGCCAGGGTCACCTGGCCATCCTCTTGCGGAGTGTGAGCTGGGCTTCATGACGTCACCAAGGGGAGGACGGCAGAGATGGGAAAGCGAGGATGAGTGTGTTTCAGGAAGAATGCATCAGGTTAACTTGGGGTAAAATGAAAATTTCAAACATTGTGTCATGACAGACACAAAGCTAGACAATTTTATTCATTTCATTTCCTTTTTTTTAAAGATTTTATTTATTTATTTGACACAGAGAGAGGCAGCGAGAGAGGGAACACAAGCAAGGGGAGTGGGAGAGGGAGAAGCAGGCTTCCTGCCGCCCGATGCGGGGCTCGATCCCAGGACCCTGAGATCATGACCTGAGCCGACGGCAGACGCTTAACGACTGAGCCACCCAGGCGCCCCCATTTCATTTCTTGAGGTCAACTTACAGACATTGAAATGCACTGATCCCAACTGTCCAATTTTCACAATGGATTCATCCACAGGAGCCCCATCTTTCCATCACCCTAGTGCCCTTCACTGGTTTGTCTCCACCATGCTCAGAAGAACCATAGCTTTGGTTTTTGTTCCCACTACAGAATAGTTTTGCTTGTTCCTCATCTTCATGGATTTCATCCATGCACAACTTCATCTCCGTGGATTTACTTGGAAAGCACTCTTTAGTGTCTGGCTTCTTCTGCTTAGTATATCACTAGTTCCTCTCTTCTTATTGCCCTGGAGTGTCTTCCTGTCATGCATTTAATTGCAAATTACTGTAAAATACAAACAGTATGCAGTTACATTTGCCTTGCAAAAATTTGGAATGTTATACGTAAGAAGTCTAATGTCCTTTGGTCAATGTCATGCCTTTCTTCCTCCACCTGGTGATAATTTGTTGGAATCTGTTGTGTTTTTTAAATATATATTTTTAAAATTTATTTGAGAGAGTGAGCATGAGCAGGGGGTGCAGCAGAGGCAGAGAGAGGAGCAGACTCTCAGCTGAGCAAGGAGCCCGATTCTGGACTCGATCCCAGGACCCTGGGATCATGACCTGAGCTGAAGGCAGATGCCTAACGACTGAGCCACCTAGGCGCCCTCTGTTGTGTTTTGTAAAGAGCAGGTATAACATTATATGTACATCTCTGCGACTTGCTTTCTTTTACTTAACTATATATCTTGTCGATACAATCCTGTTCGTGCACGGAGATCCACCTTATTTTTTAAAACAACTGCATAATATTTCATAATACACACATTCTACTCTTGAGTCATTAGTGAGATGTTTTCCAATTCTTTCCATTTCAACAAATGCTTCTGTAAACATATTTGTCACGTTTCCTTGTGCACATGTGTTTCTATAGGATACATGTGGGGAAGTGAAATCAAAGGGTGTGTGCATTTAAATGTCAATAGATTTGCCAAAGTAGCTATACCAATGTACATGCTCCCACCAATGCTTAGAGTGTTACACAACTTTGGAAGTTTTGCAATTTATGGGTGAAAAACCTTTACCTCATTTTAATTTGTATTTTATTAATTCTAGAAACACTGAACATTTCTTCCTATGATTACTGGCTATTTGTATTATCTTCTTTTTGCTGAAGAGGAACTGGCTTAAGTTTGTATTGGGTAATTTCTTCTTTGCTTCATAGTTTAATTACATTATTCGTTCTTATTAATACATTAGTTTTAATACATATTACTGTCAGTGCCAAGCCTTTGTTCTATTTTAGCAATTAAGGTTTTTTTTTTTTGGTTATTTTTATAGTACAGAGATTTTTAAATTATACCAACCTCTGAGTTAGGACTTTTGCTTTTTCAGTGGGCCTTGTCTAAGAAAGTCTTCCTTATGCCAAGGTCATGAACACAAGGTTTTACTTCCTTCTGATATTTTTATAGTTGACAGGTTGCTTTTGAAGTGCTTATGGGACATTCTGATAAGGCAATCCCAACCTCTTCCAACCTTCTAGCAAATAAACTTATTCCTATAATTTTAGGCATCTGGAATTTTCCAATTATCTTTTTCGCTCTATTTCCAGTGAAGGGGAGGGAAATAAAAAACATGAAATTACCCCATTTTAGTATCTTTTGTTCCTTTCCTAACCCACCTCAAATTCTGGTTAGAAATAAGTTTATTCACTCAGCAAATATCTTTATGCGCCTGCTGGAGAGGGGCACCGGGATGCAGCACGCAGACAGACACCCCTGACCGCCCCACGCTTAGCCTGGTGGGAAGGCAGACATAAAACAAATAACTCTGTGGGATGACAGCAAAGGAGGAGATGTGTCACATGAGCTGCTGTGAAATACCCACATGTGGCTGAGCCCCAACTGTGCTGGGGATTGAAATAAAAGTGGCTTGGAGCTTTTATCCCGCGCCCTGTAGTCAATGCAGTGCCTTCCCAAGACACCGGTGGATTCCAGAGCTTCTGCGGCCTCCAGCTCTGAGGTTTCTTTCGTTTGCTGAGCTGCGTCACTGGGTCTAACTCCGCAGCACTGCAGTCTTCTTCTCCTAGCCAATCGCCCTTGGTTCATTCCCCTTGATTTCCTCTGAAGTCATTCACTCAGGACTCTTGTCCGTGCGTCTTCAGTGAAGGCCAGGGGAGGTGCAGGTGCACGCGAAACAGCCAAACCCACATCCGCCACTCCTTTAGCCTCCTTGCCACCTGGCAGCCGGCGCTGCTCTCCCTGGTCACCTTTCCCTGTGGGTGCTGGGCCTTTAATGTCTGGTGTCTTCCTCCGGCCTCAAGGCTCCCCACGTGTCCCCCGCTTCTTGCTTTCCAAGCCCCTTCAGAAGCACCCTCTACCCCAGCTTCTGATGTAGACCGATTTCACAGGATGAAGAGTCTCATCCTTTTGCAGCACAGCAAACCTGGCAGGGGACTCAGAGTTATTCGTCTGTAAGCCTAAAGGCCTGTGTAAAGATGGGTTTTCCCAGGAAGGATCATGCCACCCTCTCTGTTAGCAGGCAGAAGCAGCCAAGCCAGTTTTGGGCTTAAATCACATTTTCCCTGCAACCGTGGAAGCTAAATGCCGGTGGGTAGTCTCGGAGGAAGCGGCCTTGAGGCTGAGATCTGGAGGAGAAAGAGGAGTCACCCAGGGCAGCGGTGGGGCTGGGAGGGATGGGCTGCGAGAGGAAGGGTTCCGGGCAGAGTGAGCAGAGCAGGGACAGTCCCTGAGGTGGACTCGAGCAAGGCGTATTTGGGAACTGAAGAGAAGACAGCGGGAATGAAGAGACTGGGGGTAAGATGGAGTTAGGCTGACTTTATCCTAAGGGCAGAAGGAAGGTGGGGCAATGGGAAAAGGTGAAAGTGGGTTAGGCAAGTAGCAGGTTTTAATTTTACATTAAAAATGAGATTGCTCTGCTACAATGAGATAATACTTCAGACCCACTGGGATGACTATATTTTTTTTTTTTTGAAAAAGGAAAATAAGTGTTGGCAAGGAAGCAGAGAAATTGGAACTGTTGTACATTGCTGGTGGGAATGTAAAATGGCACACCCGCTCTAGAAAACAGTCTGGCAGTTCTTCAGAATGTTTAACATAGAATCACCATGTGACCATGCAATCCAATTCCTAGGGATTTATCCAAAAGAATTAAAAATTAGTATTCAAACAAGCACTCATATACAAACACTCAGAGCAGTGCTATATGCAATTGTCAAAAGGTGGAAAAAACCCAAACGTCCATCAAATGATGAATGGATAAACAAAAGGTGGTATATCGATATAATGGAATAGCACTCAGCCACAAAAAGGGATCAAATACAGATACATGCTACATTATGGAAGAACCTCAAAAGCATCATGCTAAGAAGCCAGACATACAAGGTCACCTATTGTATTTATATGAAATGTCCAGATTAGGGGCACCTGGATGGCTCAGTCCATTATGCCTCTGCCTTCAGTTTGGAGCCTGATCTCAGGGTCCTGGAATCAAGCCCCATGTCGGGCTCTCTGCTCAGTGGGGAGTCTAGGCTTCTCCCTCTGTCTTTCCCTCTGTGCGCATTCTCTCTCTCTTGCTCTCTCTCAAAGAAATAAAATCTTAAAAAAAAGAGAAAAGTCCAGATTAGGTAAATCCACAGAAATCTACAGAAAGTCGATCGGTGGTTCTAAGGGCAAAGGTAAAGGGGGAATGGGGAGTGACTGCTTCATGGGTATAAGGTTTCCCTCTGTGGTGGCAAAAATACGTCGGAACTAGATGGAGGTGATGGTTGCATAATATTTTGAATGCGCCAAATGCCACTGAATTGTATACTTCAAAATGGCTAATTTTACGGTACATGGAATTTCCCTGGAAACTAAGATTAGGTGGACGTCCGCCTCGGGAATGAACTGGATTGGGCAGAAGGGAGCAGGGAGAATAGCGGGGAAGCCGCTGCGATAGCCCAGGTGAGAAAGGACAGCAACTGGGAGCAGGGCAGGGCTGGTGGGATGCCCGTTGTTGCAACTGCCGGCAAAGCACCCACCGGGCACATCTCACAGGCAACTGGACAGGGGATCGAGGTTTGAGGAAAAAAGACATGGCGCATGGAGGCTCAGGGCAGCCTGGGGAGGAGGGTGCCTCTGCAGCTTCTGGCTGAAGTCCCAGCAAAGAAGGAGCCGGCGGGGGGCGGGCGGCGGGCGGCGGGGGGCGGGGGGGTGGGGGTGGGGGGCGGGGTGGTGCGGGGGAGTGGGGTTTGCATCTGCGGCTCAGCAGGAGAGGCTGGCCAGGGCTTGGGGGAACACTGCAACTTCGTGACTGCAGCCCAGAGAGACAGGTGGGAGCATCTCGCCATCCTCCGAGGGCGAGCAAGGTGAAGGAAGCTTTGTACTTGTAGGTGAGGGGATGAGGGCGTGTTTTAGGAGCACCGACTGGGCAAGTGGAGCTGAGGATGTGCATTTGTGATGCAAGTTGGGCTGGCAAATCCGGGAAGGAGTTGGAACATTCCTTCCTCTGAGAACAGAGATGGTGACGTCTGAGAGCCATTTTGACGTGGAAGGTGTAAAAGTTGTGGGATTTCTACCCAAATGTCAGCGCAGAATGAAGGCAGCTGTAGAGAGGCTGTGGCAGGGCAGAGCACAGGGCAGGGGGGTGAGGAGACGTTCTGGAACAGAACTGGAGGAGAATGTACTAGAGAATAAACTGGGTCTGGACAAAGGATTGCCAAGGAGCCTTGAAAGTCAGGGACATAATTTTGCAGGGGAGCCAAGCTTCTTGTTATGTAATTTTCTTTTTCCAAAAGCACTAGACCAAAGTAGGAACTAAGGCAGTAATCCTGGTGGGTATATTGTTACATAAAACACTTTAATCAAGCAGCACCCAGAAATAGAACGAGAGTGGTGTGAAACAAACACAAGAAGTCAGAGGAGAAGATTTGAAGCACTTCCATATTAACGTGACTCCTTCAAAATCAATGCCATTTAAAACTATTGGATAACTATACATTTAAATTACACGACAGGAATTATTTTTGCACTTAGATGTAGGTACACGTCACATAAACTATTAAAATTTAGGTAGAATTTAAAAGCATATATACCAAAACTGTCTCAGGAAGTTGATTTTTATATCAGAGATAACATTAAACAACTGCTAAACATGGGACATTGTACTACTTCTTAGTGCAATGTACTAAAAAATTGTTGCACAAAAAGCCAAAACAAAGTTCACAGTTATGGAGAACAGACTGGTGGTTGTCTGAGTCTGAGGAGGGTGGCAGGGTGGGCAAATTCAAGGTGGTCGAAAGGCACAAATCTGCAGTTATAAGTCATGGGAATATAATGTACTGTGTGGTGACTATAGTTAATAATATTGTATTGTATATTTGAAAGTAGCTAGGAGAGTAGATCTTGAAATTTCTCATCATGAGAAACCTTAAAAATGTACTAATTGTTTTTTTTTGTTTTTGTTTTTAAAAATTTTTATTGTTATGTTAATCACCATACATTACATCATTAGTTCTTGATGTAGTGTTCCATGATTCATTGTTTGTGCATAACACCCAGTGCTCCACGCAGAATATGCCCTCTTTAATACCTATCACCAGGCTAACCCATCCCCCCACCCCCTCCCCTCTAGAACCCTCAGTTTGTTTTTCAGAGTCCATCGTCTCTCATGGTTCGTCTCCCCCTCCGACTTACTCCCCTTCATTCTTCCCCTCTTGCTATCTTCTTCTTTTTCTTTTTTCTTAACATATGTTGCATTATTTGTTTCAGAAGTACAGATCCGTGATTCATCAGTCTTGCAAAATTCACAGCGCTCACCATAGCACATACCCTCCCCAATGTCTATCGCGCAGGCACCCCATCCCTCCCATCCCCCAGCACTCCAGCAACACTCAGTTTGTTTCCTGAGATTAAGAATTCCTCATATCAGTGAGGTCATATGATACATGTCTTTCTCTGATTGACTTGTTTCACTCAGCATAACACCTTCCAGTTCCATCCACGTCGTTGCAAATGGCAAGATCTCATTCTTTCTGATGGCTGCATAATATTCCATTGTGTATATATACCACTTCTTTATCCATTCATCTGTCGATGGACATCTTGGCTCTTTCCACAGTTTGGCTATTGTGGACATTGCTGCTATAAACATCGGGGTGCACGTACCCCTTCAGATCCGTACATTTGTATCTTTGTGGTAAATACCCAGTAGTGCAATTGCTGGATCGTATGGTAGCTCTATTTTCAACTGTTTGAGGAACCTCCATACTGTTTTCCAGAGTGGTTGCACCAGCTTGCATTCCCACCAACAGTGTAGGAGGGTTCCCCTTTCTCCACATCCCCGCCAACATCTGTCGTTTCCTGACTTGTTCATTTTAGCCATTCTGACTGGTGTGAGGTGCTATCTCATTGAGGTGTTGATTTGGATTTCCCTGATGCCGAGCGATGTTGAGCACTTTTTCATGTGTCTGTTGGCCATTTGGATGTCTTCTTTGGAAAAATGTCTGTTCATGTCTTCTGCCCATTTCTTGATTGGATTATTTGTTCCTTGGGTGTTGAGTTTGATAAGTTCTTTATAGATTTTGGATACTAGCCCTTTATCTGATATGTCATTTGCAAATATTTTCTCCCATTCTGTCGGTTGTCTTTTGGTTTTGTGGACTGTTTCTTTTGCTGTGCAAAAGCTTTTTATCTTGATGAAATCCCAATAGTTCATTTTTGCCCTTGCTTCCCTTGCCTTTGGCGATGTTTCTAGGAAGAAGTTGCTGCGGCTGAGGTTGAAGAGGTTGCTACCTGTGTTCTCCTTTAGGATTTTGATGGACTCCTGTCTCACGTTTAGGTCTTTCAACCATTTGGAGTCTATTTTTGTGTGTGGTGTAAGGAAATGGTCCAGTTTCATTCTTCTGCATGTGGCTGTCCAATTTTCCCAACACCATTTGTGGAAGAGACTGTCTTTTTACCATTGGACATTCTTTCCTGCTTTGTCAAAGACGGGTTGACCATGGAGTTGAGGGTCCATTTCTGGGCTCTCTATTCTGTTCCATTGATCTATGTGTCTGTTTTTGTGCCAGTACCATACTGTCTTGATGATGACGGCTTTGTAATAGAGCGGGAAGTCCGGAATTGTGATTCCGGACTTCCAGCTTTGCTTTTCTTTTTCAATATTCCTCTGGCTAATCGGGGTCTCTTCTGTTTCCATACAAATTTTAGGATTATTTGTTCCATTTCTTTGAAAAAAGTGGATGGTATTTTGATGGGGATTGCACTGAATGTGTAGATTGCTCTAGGAAGCATTGACATCTTCACAATGTTTGTTCTTCCAATCCGTGAGCATGGAACGTTTTTCCATTTCTTTGTGTCTTCCTCAATTTCTTTCATGAGTATTTTATAGTTTTCTGAGTACAGATCCTTTGCCTCTTTGGTTAAATTTATTCCTAGGTATCTTATGGTTTTGGGTGCAATTGTAAATGGGATTGACTCCTTGATTTGTCTCTCTTCTGTCTTGTTGTTGGTGTATAGGAATGCCACTGATTTCTGTGCATTGATTTTATAGCCTGCTACTTTACTGAACTCCTGTATGAGTTCTAGCAGTTTTGGGGTGGAGTCTTTTGGGTTTTCCACATACAGTATCATACCATCTGCAAAGAGTGAGAGTTTCACTTCCTCTTTGCCGATTTGGATGCCTTTGATTTCTTTTTGTTGTCTGATTGCTGTGGCTAGGACTTCTAATACTATGTTGAATAGCAGTGGTGATAGTGGACATCCCTGCCGCGTTCCTGACCTAGGGGAAAAGCTCTCAGCTTTTCCCCATTGAGAATGATATTTGCTGTAGGTTTTTCATAGATGGCTTTTATGATATTGAGGTATGTACCCTCTATCCCTATACTGTGAAGAGTTTTGATCAAGAAAGGATGCTGTACTTTGTCAAATGCTCTTTCTGCATCTATTGAGAGGATCATATGATTCTTGTTCTTTCTTTTGTTAATGTATTGTATCACGTTGACTGATTTGCGGATGTTGAACCAGCCTTGCAGCCCAGGGATAAAGCCCACTTGGTCATGGTGAATAATCCTTTTAATGTACTGTTGGATCCTATTGGCTAGTATTTTGGTGAGAATTTTTGTATCCATGTTCATCAAGGATATTGGTCTGTAATTCTCCTTTTTGATGGGGTCTTTGTCTGGTTTGGGGATCAAGGTAATGGTGGCCTCGTAAAACGAGTTTGGAAGTTTTTCTTCCATTTTTATTTTTTGGAACAGTTTCAGGAGAATAGGTATTAATTCTTCTTTAAATGTCTGCTAGAATTCCCCTGGGAAGCCATCTGGCCCTGGGCTTTTGTTTCTTGGGAGATTTTTGATGACTGCTTCAATTTCCTTAGTGGTTATAGGTCTGTTCAGGTTTTCTATTTCTTCCTGGTTCAATTTTGGTAGTTGATACATCTCTAGGAATGCACCCATTTCTTCCAGGTTATCTAATTTGCTGGCATAGGGCTGCTCATAATATGTTCTTATAATTGTTTGTATTTCTTTGGTGTTGGTTGTGATCTCTCCTCTTTCATTCATGATTTTGTTGATTTCTCTTTTCTTTTGGATAATCTGGCCAGGGGTTTATCAATCTTGTTAATTCTTTCAAAGAACCAGCTCCTAGTTTCGTTGATCTGTTCTACTGTTCTTTTGGTTTCTATTTCATTGATTTCTGCTCTGATCCTTATTATTTCTCTTCTCCTGCTGGGTTTAGGCTTTATTTGCTGTTCTTTCTCCAGCTCCTTTAGGTGTAGGGTTAGGTTATGTATCTGAGGCCTTTCTTGTTTCTTGAGAAAGGCTTGGATTGCTATATACTTTCCTCTCAGGACTGCCTTTGCTGCATCCCAAAGATTTTGAACAGTTGTGTTTTCATTTTCATTGGTTTCCATGAATTTTTTTAATTCTTCTTTAATTTCCTGGTTGACCCATTCATTCTTTAGTAGAATGCTCTTTAGCCTCCATGTATTTGAGTTCTTTCCGACTTTCCTCTTGTGATTGAGTTCTAGTTTCAAAGCATTGTGGTCTGAAAATATGCAGGGAATAATCCCAATCTTTTGGTACCGGTTGAGACCTGATTTGTGACCTAGGATGTGATCAATTCTGGAGAATGTTCCATGGGCACTAGAGAAGAATGTGTATTCCGTTGCTTTGGGATGGAATGTTCTGAATATGTCTGTGAAGTCCATTTGGTCCAGTGTGTCATTTAAAGTCTTTATTTCCTTGTTGATCTTTTGCTTAGATGATCTGTCCATTTCAGTCAGGGGGGTGTTAAAGTCCCCCACTATTATTGTATTGTTGTCAATGTGTTTCTTTGCTTTTGTTATTAATTGCCTTACATAATTGGCTGCTCCCATGTTAGGGGCATAGATATTTACAGTTGTTAGATCTTCTTGTTGGATAGACCCTTTAAATAGGATATAGTGTCCTTCCTCATCTCTTATTACAGTCTTTGTTTTAAAATCTAATTTGTCTGATATAAGGATTACCACCCCAGCTTTCTTTTGGAGTCCATTAGCATGGTAAATGGTTTTCCGCCCCCTCACTTTCAATCTGGGCGTGTCTTTGAGTCTAAAATGAGTCTCTTGCAGACAGCATATCGATGGGTCTTGTTTTTTAATCCAATCTGATAGCCTGTGTCTTTTGATTGGGGCATTGAGCCCATTTACATTCAGGGTAACTATTGAAAGGTATGAATTTAGTGCCATTGTATTGCCTGTAAGGTGACTGTGACTATATTGTCTCTGTTCCTTTCTGATCTATGCTGCTTTTAGGCTCTCTCTTTGCTTAGAGGACCCCTTTCAATATTTCTTGGAGGGCTGGTTTCGTGTTTGCCCATTCCTTTAGTTTTTGTTTGTCCTGGAAGGTTTTTATCTCTCCTTCAATTTTCAATGAGAGCCTAGCTGGATATAGTATTCTTGGCTGCATAGTTTTTTTGTTTAGTGGTCTGAAGATATCCTGCCAGTCCTTTCTTGCCTGCCAGGTCTCTGTGGATAGGTCTGTTGCCAATCTAATATTTCTACCATTGTAGGTTACATATCTCTTCTCCCAAGCTGCTTTCAGGATTTCTCTTTGTCTCTGAGACTCGTAAGTTTTACTATTAGATGTCGGGTGTTGACCTATTTTTATTGATTTTGAGAGGGGTTCTCTGTGCCTCCTGGATTTTGATGCCTGTTTCCTTCCTCACATTAGGGAAGTTCTCTGCTATTATTTGCTCCAATATACCTTCTGCCCCCCTCTCTCTTTCTTCTTCTTCTGGGATCCCAATTATTCTAATGTTGTTTCGTCTTATCATATCACTTATCTCTCGAATTCTGCCCTCATGATCCTTAGTTGTTTCTCTCTTTCTCAGCCTCTTTATTTTCCATCATTTGGTCTTCTATATCGCTGATTCTCTCTTCTGCCTCATTTATCCTAGCAGTTAGTGCCCCCATTTTTGATTGCACCTCATTAATAGCCTTTTTGATTTTGACTTGGTTAGATTTTAGTTCTTTTATTTCTCCAGAAAGGGTTTCTCTAATAACTTCCACGCTTTTTTCAAGCCCAGCTAGTATCTTTAAAGTCATGATTCTGAACTCTAGGTCCGACATCGTACTAATGTCCTTATTGAGTAGGTCCCTGGCTGACGGTACTATCTCTTGTTCTTTTTGCTGAGGTGATTTTTTTCATCTTGTCATTTTGTCCAGAGGAGAATAGATGAATGAGAGAACAACATGCTAACAGGTTAACAACGTCCCCAGCAAATATACTCTATACAAATCAGAAAAGACCTGAAACCAGGGGAAAAGAAAGGGAAAGAAAGAAAAAATAAAGAGAAAAGAAAGAAAAAAAAAAAAAGAAAAAGATAAAAACAAAAACAGAACAATACAAAAAAACCCAGAATACGATCAAATATGATCAGGCTAGTGCATAGATCAGTGCCACACACTAGATTTGGGGTGTATTTTGGTCTGTTAGAAAAAAGTGCCGCCTAAAATTTTAAAGGAAGAAAGACTTATATGTGTACAAAATAAGGGTTGATACAATGAAGGGATGGAAGATGACTGAAAGATGAAAATTATAAAAGATTTTATAAAAGGAATTGATAAGATAAGAAGTTGTTTGAAAAAAGAAAGAAGATTAAAAAAAAAGAAAAAAAAAGGGAGAGAATGTGATCAGGCAGGAGACTAGAACAAAGCCATACACTAGTGATTTAGGGTATATTTTGATCTGTTAGAAGAAACTGTATCTCAAAATTTTAAAGAGAGAACAACTTATATATATATGCCAAAAATAAGGGTAGCTACTATGAAGGGATAAAATATGACTCTAAAAATGAAAAATAAAAAATGTTTTTTTAAAAAAAGGGATTGATAAATGTTGGTTTAAAAAGGGAAAAAGAAAAATTAAAAAAACAGTTAAAAAATTAACTTTGAAAAACTAATGAATAATGGTAAAAAAAGCCATGAATTCTATGTGCAGTATTCCCCTAGCGCTGGAGTTCTCCCGTTCTCCTTGATCGGTAAAGTTGGTCTTGGCTTGCTGGCTGTTCGTGCTGATCTTCTGGGGGAGAGGCCTGTTGCCGTGGTTCCCAAATGTCTTTGCCGGAGGTGGAATTGCCCCGCCCTTACTGGGGCCCGGGTTAAGTAATCTGGTTGGGTTTGCTCTCAGGAGCTTTTGTTCCCTGCAAGCTTTCCGTACAGCTTTGGAAGACGAGAGTGAAAATGGTGGCCTCCCAATCTCTGCCCTGGAGGAGCCGAGAACTCGGGGCCCCGCTCCTCAGTGCGCCCCCAGAGAAAAGCAGTCAGTCACTCCCGTGTCCCCGGTCTCTGGCCGCACTCTTGTGTTCACCCGGCCTGTGACCGAGCGTTTCTCTCTCTGGCACCCGACCCCGTGTGGAGTCTCCAAACCCAGCAGATCCCTGTGGTGCGCTCCCGCGCCGCTCCTCCCGGGGGAGGAAGGGGAGTCTCCCCGGCTCTGCCGCTTGTGGGGTCCCTGCGGGAGGAGCAGTGGCCCGACTGGGCCGCGGATCACAGTTTACGGCAACCCCGAGCTGAGAGCCCGCGCCTCGGCTCCGTCTCTGCAGCCGGCTTCCCCGCTCCGATACCTGGGAGCTCTGCCGCACTCAAACACCCCTGGTCTTTCTGTGACCCCGAGGGTCCTGAGACCACACTGTCCCACGAGGGTTCCACCCCCCGCTTAGCCACTGGAGCGACGTCCCTCAGCGGAGCCGACTTCTAAAAGGTCCGATTTTGTGCTCCACGGCTCTATCACTTGCCAGAAGCGGCCGCCAGAGGCCCCCTCCCCCGCCGTCTATCCTCCCGAACATCGCCTCGGATTCACTTCTCTGCACGTCCTACCTTCCAGAAAGTGGTCGCTTCTCTGTTCAGAGAGTTGTTGCTACTCTCTTCTTCGGTCTCCTGTTGAGTTCGTAGGTGTTCAGAATGGTTTGATCCCTATTCAGCTGAATTCCTGAGACCAGATGAAATCCAGGTCTCCTACTCCTCCTCCATCTTGCTCCACCCCCTCAAACTGTACTAATTGTTTAAGGAAATACTTATTTTGGAGAAATAAATTTACTTCATCTACTACTTTAAATAGTATAATATCTGTTGTAACTAATTACAGTTGACCTTTGAACACTGGTTTGAACTGCATGGGTCCACTTATACATATATATATTTTTAAAGATTTTATTTATTTGAGAGAGAGACACAGCGAGAGAGGGAACACAAGCAGGGGGAGTGGGAGAGGGAGAAGCAGGCTTCCCACTGAGCAGGGAGCCCGATGGGGGCCCGATCCCAGGACCCTGGGACCACGACCTGAGCCGAAGGCAGATGCCCAACGACTGAGCCACCCAGGCGCCTGAGCCACCCAGGTGCCCCTACATATTTTTTTTGATAAAGTACCCTACTGTAAATGTTATTTTCTCATGATTTTCTTAATTTTCTTTAGCTTACTTTATTGTAATAACAGGGTATGTGATAAATACACAAAATATGTGTTAATCAACTGTTTACATTATTGCTGAGGCTTCTGGTCAACAATAGGCTATTAAGAGTTAAGTTCTGGGGCGCCTGGGTGGCTCAATTGGTTAAGCATCTGCCTTTGGCTCATGATCCCATGGTCCTGGCATCAAGCTCCACACCAGGCTCCCTGCTCAGCGGCAAGTCTGCTTCTCCCTCTCCCTCCACTCGTGCTCTCTTCTCTCTCTCAAATAAATAAAATCTTTAAAAAAAATGTTAAGTTTTGGGGGAGCCTAATGACTGTGGGGAGTCAGGGACCCTCACCTCGTGATTTTCAAGGGTCAACTGTAATTATGGTTGCAGTTGACACTCTAGACATTTAATCTTTTCAACACTGAAGGCCCTCCCTGCAAAGTACAGGGTATGGTACCACGAGCACGACAAAGAACAATAGTCCTCGCTCTTAGGAAGCTAGGGTCTAGTTGAGGCTATAAAAAAGTTCATACAAAAACGCAGCTAACCTCCAAGCCAAGATTAACCAGAAGCTCATGACTGGTGGAGAGGAGCTTTAGAAGATTTGAACGGGCAGAGCTCACTTTTTATCGGGCACAGGAGTGGTAAGTAGGGTTAAGGAATCTGGTCGTGAAAGAAGTTGTATTTAAATTGAGATTTGCGGAGGTGAGAGGAGCAGATATTTCTCTTAACATAAAGTAGGTCAAAAAGCACGAACATTCAGCCATGAGAAGGAGATCCTACCATTTGTGACAACATGGAGGGGCCCTAAGGACATTATGCTTAAGTGAAATAAGCCAAAGAAATATAAACACTACATGGTATCACTTATACATAGAATACTTTTTTTTTTTCTACTCCTAGAAACAGAGTAGAAAAGTGGGTGCCAGGGGCTACAGGGGCAGGAGAAATAAGGAGAGGTTGGTAAAAGGGTACAAACTTTCACTCTAAGATGAAAAAAATTCTGAGGATCGACTGTAAACATGGTGACTATAGTTGACAACACTGTATTGTGTAATTGAAATCTGCTAAGAGTAGAAGAGAGAACTTCAATGTTCTCACCAAAAATAAATCAATGAAGAAAGCGTTAATGGGGGAAATCTTTTCACAATGAATACATATATCAAATCACCATGATGTAGATTTTAAATATCTTACAATTTTAATGATCTTATATTAGAGAGAGAGAGAGACGGGGAGGGAGGAGGTGGTGGAAAGAATCTCAAGCAGACTCTGTGCTGAGCACAGAGCCCGACCTAGAGATCATGACCTGAGCAGAAACCGAGAGTTGGACATTTAACCGACTGAGCCACCCAGGTGCCCCAATATCTTACAATTTTTTAGGTCAATTAAACCTCAATAAAGCTGGGGAGAAAATAAAACCACACACACACACACACACACACACACACACACACACACACACACACACACAAAGCACAAAGGTATACATCGCATCAAGAAATGGATTCTTGGGGGAGGAAGAAATTATTACAATGGTTTATAGCCCTCCAAAGCAACATCCCATCCAACAAAACCTTATCTGCTAGTATTTAACTTCTTGTAAGGATGAATTTAAGTCAAAATTTTCTCCTAAGGAGGGGGGCAGTAATTTTTAAAAAGGTTAGGAAACCCTGAAATAAAGGGAGGGGGGAAGAGCCCCTAATTAGCCATGTAGGACAATGAGGGAGCTTGGAGGAAAGCCTAAACAATTTCAGATGTCTATAGATCTATATATATTGATAAACACACCTTAGCTACTAAACAGAGCATCTTATCACAGCCATAGAAATAGATCTTTCAACTTAATATTCTTTACTGAAAAGTCAGAAAAACTTCTGAATATGGCACTGTATTTCAGCCCAGAAAATCACCACTCCTCTCTTCAGAAACAGACCAAAGATAGCACAGATAAGACTGGGCTGATCCATTTTGATTATTCTACCAGATTTTTTTTTTTTTTTCTTGAAAATCATTAGAGCAGTCTTTCACCGCAGGGAAATGAGCTTAAGTGATCTTCCAGGACTTCTTTCCACATATCACTCTGACATGCAGAATAAACCTGAGTAAATCTGACAATTTTTAAAAAAGATTTTATTTGTCAGAGAGAGCGAGCACAAGCAGGGGGAGCAGGCAGAGGGAGAAGCAGGCTCCCCGCTGAGCAGGGAGCCAGAGGCGGGACTCCATCCTAAGACCCTGGGATCATGAGCCGAAGGTGGACGCTTAACCGACTGAGCCACCCAGGCGTCCCTGACATTTTTCAAATGAAAATATTAATAAGGCTTAGTTGAGCATTCAAGTTAAATCAAGAGGCAGAGGAAGAAAAACCGCACTTTCCAAAATGTCCAAAATAAATGTGTCAGAAAAGCAGATGAGCACGTACTTGAGAGAGGCTAGATGGGTCTGAACCCTGTTTTGTTTGGGCCACAAAGGAATTTCCCTTTTCTAGCTTATCAAGTAACCTGGAGCACCCTTAGCTGTTGACACATGTCAACGCTGATACAAGCATTAGTTATGGCATTAAGAGGGCCTTAGTGAACCAGAAGGCATTGCTGGGACCTCCCTGCAGGATTCCAGGGGCGACTCGTGTTTAACAAGCAACGTTATCTGGGGGGCAAGAGCCACCAATATAGGTCACCGTAATAGAAATTTCCAAACACGAAATTGTCCTTTAAAGCAAGAACATGAACAACAAATGTTGAAACAACACTTGGGGGGCACCTGGGTGGCTCAGTCGTTAAGCGGCTGCCTTCGGCTCAGGTCATGATCCCAGGGTCCTGGGATCGAGCCCCGCATCGGGCTCCCTGCTCCGCGGGGAAGCCTGCTTCTCCCTCTCCCACTCCCCCTGCTTGTGTTCCCTCTCTCGCTGTCTCTGTCAAATAAGTAAATAAAATCTTAAAAAAACAAAACAAAACACTTGGGGGGAGTAGATGAAAGGGAACTTCGAAGGATAAAACCTTGCAAATCTGTGTGCCATGTTCTTGAGGGTCTGTCAAACACAGTTCTGTTTTCTTTTCAGGTAGAAGCATTCAATTACCTTCCCCTGAAGTTTAGGAAAGGGGAGATATTTATCACAAAAGACACAAGATGCATTTCTGTTCTTACATCTGAGTAGGCTCTAACATATTTTATTAAGCTCTATGTTTTGTGATTCTTTTCTTGAAAACCCCAAGTTTCCCCCCATCAAGAAGCTAGTGTCATCACGCAAAGGTTCTCAACCTCAGGAAACAAACTGGTGTCCCATGGAGAGATTTAATTTTCTGGAAAGACAGGAAAGTCACCCATTCTCTCCAGCAATTCAAGAACAATCATTTCTTTATTATTGACATGCATGTAGATGCTCAGCAAGGGGAAGGGGAGGGACTATGTTTCACACATTTTCTAACATTTGCTTTTAATTTTATCCCATTATTTTCTTAAATTTTTTGCATATTCAAGATGTCCAGAAACCCCTGAAGTTGACAGCAGCATCGAGGGGAGGCCTACTTTCAGTTTGGTGACTGATCTGCTAGGTTACAAAGTGAATGTAATTTGCCTTGAGGCACAAGAAGGGGAACATTTAACAAATCACTATTAAACACTAAAACTGTCCATTCATACATTTTATTTCACTAGACTGCAAATTTATACACAGTATGAAGGGGTTTCCTGATAGCACGCATATAGTTTACTTTCTGTACGGCTGAAGAACCAATTGTTTTTTACATTATATCGTTAATACCCTATCATTAAAACATTATTCAGTGAATTTTTTTTCCAACTACATATAAACGGAGATTTACCACACACACGGTGCAAGAATGCCTTTATAACATATTTGAATCACAAAATGTGAATCTAAAATACATCACTGTAATTAGAACACTACTTTAAAATTACAATGCCCCATGTTATATTAGCCAGATTTTATTTATCTCTGTATACATCAGAAAGCAGTTTGGTGGGTAACTTCTTGGATAACTGGCAGCAGCTCTGAATTAGGATATCAGAAGAAATCTTTAATTAAGAACCAATCGTGAATCTTAAAAACATCTTTCTTTATGTAGTCACTATTCTCACAATCAAAATGGGACATTTAAAAATTTATAGTCTCTAACACAAGAAGAAGAAATCCATCCCTCCTTAGCTGAAGGGCCGGGGTTATAACATTGGGTTTTGTAGAAATCTAAGAAAAGCATTGTACAGGGAGTGGAAAGGAGTTAAAAAGAAACATTAAAATTTCTTTAAAAACATTTTGGATTCCTCTGTCCTCCCCACCTCTGTCAAACACAGAGAAAGAATACTGCATTGCAAATAAAGATGTGTTTCCATAAAACGATGTTCTAAAGGAAATGTATGTAAACAGGTCAGAGAGAAAGATTTCTTCATTTTCCCATTTTGTGGACTTGGGGCAGGGGGATGGTATCCGTTAAATAACAGAACTCCTAAGTTCAAAGAACCACTTCATCACACACAAAACGGCTAGGGATAACTGCTGAAAAATTCTCATGTGTCTTCTTTCCCCCAAAGTTTGAGAATGTTTGAAAGTTCAATAAATAGTAGAAAAATAATCCTTTACTTAGAAATTTTGAGATGCATCATTTGGAGCTCAACAGGAGTTCCAGAGATCAACTGTGGTATCTAGGTACTGCTAGGAAACCAAGCGACATCTTCAAAGCACACATTTCTCCCTGGATGTGCTGCTCGCTCACTCTCCGGTGGGGAACATTTCTCTCCCTTCCAGTTAAAGAGAGCCGAATGTTTCTGGCTCCTTGGAACATTCCTCTGGCTCAGCTTAACGAAGGTTCCCCGTGTTTCATTTAGAGGTTTCGTCTCTCTCTGTTTGGAGGTTTGCCTTCTGTTCCATTCCCTTAGCATGATGGCAGGTTCCTTAATCAGGCTTCTTTCCCCTCCGTTTCGGAGCCGGCCTTGCATTTTCACGAGTGTGAGTCTGTTGTTGTCTCTCCTCTTGAAACAGGTGAACGGGCAGGAAAGGAGTTCAGTCACTCGGGACGAAGCACGGGGGCCCGCGTGCACACACACGCGCGCGCACACACACACACGCGCCCGCGCGCGAGGAGATTCTTGCGGCAGAGTCTCTGACGCTGGCTCTTCTTCCCCTCCAGAACATTTTGTGCCTCCCAGGTCCCGTCTTCTGGCGGGGGTGAGGGGAGCGTTAGCATTCCGCGTCGACAGTGTGTACTGTCACGGCCGCCTGTAAGTGGTGGCTGTGGTGCAGTGCGGGGTGGTGGGGGCGCGGGTGGTGGAATTTGTGACTTAGGAGGGCAGCGGTCTGGGGCGGCGCGTCCAGATCCAAGTCCTCATCGTGGTTTCCCACGTCGACCCCCGCTGACAGGGGGTCGTTGTTGCACGGGGGATTTTCACTGTCCTCCTGCGGGCTCATGGTACTGTAACCTAGAAAAGGAACAGAACAGGCAGCTGAGAGCTTCCAGACGCAGGGAGCCGGGGCTTCAGATGTCTAGGGCACCGGGACATGTTCCTATCTGTGTGTTACCCGGCGGCCAACGTCTGCAGCCTGCCAGCACACGGGCAAGTGACTTATTTCCTAAGGCATCTTTTGTTAGCCATTCTTTTTCCACAATTACACGGTAAAACCACAACCGTTTTAGACACCTGGGGGAGCACAGATAAGGAAATATATATATATATATATATATATATATATATACATACATATACATACAAGCAGCCTTTTCCCAAATCCCCAAATCAACAAAAGGAAAACTAAAATCACCACACATTCCCCTCTGACCCACAGAGAACTACCACTGACATTTGGGAGCTATCCTCCTCCACCTTTCCTGGAGATCAGGATTAGGGCTGTTAATTTTATTTTAAAGAAAGGAAAAAAAAAAAAAGGCAGCTTCAGAAGGAAAAAAAGTAATGGGACTTGGATGGAGTTGGGGGTTGGAGGGGGAATCGGGGCTTCGACAGGCCTGAATTTGACGTCACAACACAGTGAGAACAAAAACAACGGCTACCATCAGCCACACATCTGCTCCGCGGCAGGTGCCAGTGTCCTGGGGCTCCCACACCCCAATAAGGCATGTGGTTTAACGTTCATTTTTACAGGCGAGGGAGACGATGATCAGAGAGGTTAATGAACTTGCCCAAAGTTCCACCCCATGAAATACTAACCCCACATATACCCCTGGCAGCCAGCAAAGGAATCAACTATTCTCTGTGTAAGCTGGCTCACTGTATTTAAAGATTAATTTCTTTCAGTATTCTAAGTAATACATGTTTCAAAAGAAAATGGCCTTGCTGATCAAAGGATTCCATTCCAAGAACCCTGGCATGTTTTTAAATATTGCAAAAATCCCCTTTAAGAATTTTGAGAAGTGACAGCTCATTAATATTTCCACTGCATCTACGGTTAGCATCAATCAGCACTCACCCATGGGTAGCGCTAGTCACATTTGTGGCTGCAAAATTGATGTGCTTGCATACAGCCAAGCCGGAATAGTTTGTGGTTGAAAATGTATGCTCTGTGCAAAAATGAGAAAGGCAGTTCTCTGTCCTCAGTGAAACATTTCTCGAATGACAGAATTATTTAAGCCAGTCCAACTCAACAAATATTTATTGTGCACCTACTATGTATAAGATACTGTGTTAGGCAATGCAGGAGACACCATGGTGAAAACCTGGTCCCTGTATAAGGAGCTTAAAAGCTAGTGCTTGAGAAATAAAGCCAATACAAGCACGGATCGTTCAATTATTCATAGATACAAGACCATTACAGGGCCAGAGAAGGAGGCGATGAAACATGAATAAGAGATGTCTCTTTTCCTTGCGGATTTCACAACCGAACAGGAGACACATTTTCGTGAAGCTAGGTTTATTCTACTGCGGACAATGGTAAGAGCTATAGTTGAGGTAGAACTGAAATCTAGAACACGGAATAAACTAATTCCGGCTGAAGAATGAGAAAGGTTCACAGAAGAACTCCTATTTTAGTTGGGCTTTAAAGGATGTGCAGGAGTTTGGTAGGTGGATAGGAGCAAGGGGACAGAGGGGCAGGCCACGGGGTGTGGCACCCCAAGGCCATTCCTACACCACATGGCCAGGGTGGGTGCTAGTAGGTAGCTGGAGAACGCGGCAGGAGGGAGGTGGAAAAGGGAGTTACAGTCAGATTATAAAGGCCATGTTGAAGCAGAGAAAATGGGGAAACAGCAGAACATTTTGAGCAGACTGAAAAAAAAGAGCAAGACAGTTTCTGTGTTTCAAAGAGAGTTCTGATGGCAGCTTTTTTTTAAGGAATAAAAAGGAGAGAGAGGGGGACGGTTAAGAGGTTATTTCGACGGTCCAGATGAGAGATTAAGAATCAAAACTAGGGGTATGGGACTGGACAGATTTAAAAGTATCTCAGGAGTGGAAACAAGAGAAGTTGGTAAGCTATCAAAAGTGAGGGGGTTGTGGGGGCTGCTGAGAGGTGGTTAAAGGGGACTGTGACTCAGAGTCAGGATGCGAAGACTCGGAGATCCCCAGTCTCAGGAATGAAAATGAATTTTGTTTCAGACATCTTGATTTGAGAGTCTGTGGAGATGTCTAGCCAGAAAGGCAGGAGTGTTGGCCATGAGAAGTCAGGGCCGAAGAGAAGGAGCTAACTGACGTACAGGTCTATCATCACGGAGTGTCTTCTCGGTGCCAGGTCGGGGGGAGCTCACCAGAAAAAGGGGTAAAGGTGAGGCCCCAGCTCCCAAGAAGCCCACAGTCAAGAAGGGGAAACACAAAACAGAGGCATACCGAAAGGAATACCAAAGCTGGTTAACTTGGCTTAGGATACCTGAGGACTCTTAAGGTAGGCCTCGTGGGAGAGAAGGTGTTCATTAGGTAAAGAGAGGGGTGGAAATGTACTGCAGGCCAGGAGATAGGCAAATACAAAGACACAGTAGCCTGAAAGTCTCTGGTGGGCTTGGGGGATGATAAAAAAGCTCAGTATGGGGGAGAAAGACGCAGGAGACACCGCTGGACACACGGGCTCGGACCAGATCAAGAAGGCCGGTCGAGCTAGGAGCTGGGATTTAGGATAACAGGCAAGGGGGGGTAGGATGGTGGCAATGACATAAGGTGTTTGAAGAGGATCCTTGTGGCAACGAGGAGGCTGGGCAGAAGGAAGGAGGGATCAAGGCTCAGGGGACAGGAGGCCGGAGTGCTGGCCCAGGAGATGACGAGGACCTGAAGGGACAGGAGCGGTGTTAAGAGCTGGCTTCAAGGGACCACTGGGGTGCAGAGTCGGCTGAATGTGGTGGCCAAATGGCCTGGCCCCGTGAAGATGCCAGGAGGGCTGACATCCTTGGACAACACTGAGGGCGTCTAGGTTCAGGAGCTCGGGAAACAGTGATGCCTTTCCTCAAGAGTACGGGATCAGGAGCCCCAGTGAGTTTCTCAGCTTGGGCCGTGCTCGGTCTGGAACGTACGGCCGGACAGCAGGCTCTGAAACTCCAGCTACCAAGTGCTGTGTGTGCTTAAGCTACCACGTGCTTCACACATAGGGGACTGGAGGAGAAAATACACTTTCGGCAAAATCTCGGTGTCTTTGTTGATTATTGTTGGCCAGCCGTTCATGCTAGGCTGTCTTTATCTTGCCTCCAAGTATATCCTGAATGGTTTCCCATCTCTACTCATTTACAAGCGCCCATGGTAACTGTTAACTCATTTGCACATTCGTGACAGGCCGTCTGCCTGGCTCACCCCCACCCCCCCACCCTCGTCTGGCTATTGTGCTTCAGGCTTCAGTTTTTAAAGGTCTTCTCTGGGAAGCAACCCAAACCCCAGCCTTCAGCCCACATGCAGTCGGATGCCCCTTCTGTGAGTTTAAATGGCATTCTGTGCACATCTCTCTCTCAGATTTTTACTATATAATAAACTTTAGGGCTGCCTTGTCCATTGGCAAATTCTTATTTCTGTACTCCTAATATTCCACACAATGCCTCACACAAAGCAGAACACCAAAGACACTTCGTTTTTCAAAAATCACATTACTATGCTCCCAAGGCAATGGCATTAATTTTTTTGAGTTATCTATGGCTTTATGTGGTGTGACATTCCGCAGGCTCACCTAATAATGAAGACACTCCAGGATTCACTGGGCCCTGCCCAGGGCTTCCAACTTAAGGGTGCAGGGATGCCCTGAACCTGGCTGGTCATAGGCTCGGGGTGGTTCTGATGGTAGAGCTGTTCCCAAAGCAATTCAGGAGCACCCCATTTCTCCTGCTCTTGCTTTCTGATGGGAACCCCCCTAGCAGACGCTCTTCCAAAGTGAACCACTTGCTCTGGGGGCATTGCTCAACCCCTCTGTAAGTTACTCAGGCTTCCTCTTATCTCAATAATTAATAAAAATCTGGAGGGAGGGATAGCAAGCTGTAAAGGAGGAGGAAAAAGCCAAGCACTTGCTCTCACTTAACAAATGGAGTGTTTACTTAGCACCAGGCAATTCCGTTGAGTGCTGGGAACAGTGATGAATAAGACAGACTCAGTCTGACTCATGGAGGGGGAAGCTCTTTTGAAAACACAAAGGATATCAGCAAACACTTTCAAAGGAAAGATTTCTTTACTATCCAAACGTGTACACAGTAAAGTCTTTGCAAAGATGACCTCAAGCAAAAAGTAGGCTTCAGAAAGGAGGCCAGGTGTTCATTAAGAACAGAAGAGTCAAGATTAGGCTGTTGCTCTTTGGTATTCTGCTTACATATTTAGCTGATGGTTCCTGAGAAACCTCTCTTGATGGTTAGGGATGTTAGGTCCCTCTGTGGGGGTGGGGGTGGGAGGGGGTGGGGGTTGGGGACGACAACTCACTCTCCACCTTGTGGCCACAGAGAGTAACTGCAGGAGAATACCTGTGCATCTTTAGAAAATGGTCTCAGGGTACACTGTGTAGTTTTTGACCAGGTTTTCAAAGCTCAGCATTTGCCTTTTAAGCTTTTTGGAATCTGCTTCACAAGGAGGAAATTTCCCTTTTACAAAGAAGAAATGTGCCTTAATATACATTTGCATAAAGTTTCTAATGAAATAGTAAACAACACATGAATTCACAAGGAACAAATACACGTTGGAGGTTTTTAACTTAAAAATAAGCCAGTTGATAATTAGAACATGATATTTTCAGGAGAGATAGTGGGTAGAGCATATACAGAATTAAAACCATCAGCAGGGAGTAATTTTTTTAAATCACTACTTGTGAGTGTAACAAGAAACAGTCAAGTGCTGAAAAAACAATCATTCTAAGTGGTCTTAGAATATTGACAAAAATTTTTTTGTCACTTTCAAAAACGACTCCTATTTGGAGTAGTTTTTTTAATATAGAGAAATTAAAATAAGGTTCCTCTGAAACACAAAACTCTCTTGGCCACATGAAATACCACAGACACTTGAACAAAAGGGGTTTGAACTACGTGGGTCCACTTAGAGGCCGGTTTTCCAGAAATACAGGACAGTACTGTAAGTGCATTTTTCTCTTGGGGTTTTCTTAACATTTTCTTTTCTCTAGCTTACTTCATTGTATGAATACAGTATATAATACATGTAACATACAACATGTGTGTTACTCCCCTGTTTATGTTATCGGTAAGGCTTCCGGTCAACAGTAGACTATTAGTCGTCAAGTACTTGGGGAGTCAGAAGTCATACGTGGATTTCTGACTGTGCTGTCAGTGCTCCTTATGCCCACGACGTTCAAGGGTCAACTGTATGTCTAAATAAAAATGCAGCTTGGAGTCTCCAAGTTTGGCTTGGTAACGTTCAGTTTTAATTCTTGGACTATCACAATTCTAAACCATACCATGAAAGTCTAGTCTGTTCAGTACTTACATATTTATGTATTTTATTCTTCTGAGTTTCCCCTTTGTGTATCAGACCCAAGGACTCATGTGGAAACACGCTCACTGGGTTGCAAAGAACCACGGGGCTAGGATTTTACCAGTTCAAGGGCCAGTACCAATGCCACCTTCCCCGCTCAGGGGACGTCCATAATGTACGTGCTGATAAAAGTGAACTATCTCCCTATCTTCTGCTTTCTTCTGGGCCTTTAAGGAAGCTGTCATAGCCAGCTTTTTATCCATCTTATGAATACATGCATTTATTTACAGTTTCCTGCTAGACTGTAAATTCCTTGAGGGCAGAGTGGGTACCGAGGCGGGCTGAGCTCAACATGCCTGCCGTAAGTTATCGCATTTAATGTTTACAACTTCACCAGGGAGAAGTTTCTCTTCCCCTTTTAATCGTTAGGACACTAAGGTCCAAGTAGTCTCACTAAAATCTCGTAACCTGGGGAGACGGGGAGAGGGGGGCTCCCAGTGAGCTGTGCTTGATCCTATCTTATAAGCTCCTCCATACCCTCTGCCTCACAGAAACGAGGCCGTCCCTTCACCAGGTCCCTCCACCGGGCCCAGCAAAGAGCAGGTGCCCAGTACATTCACCAAGTAGAAGAACACAGAGCTGAGGAAGAAGTGTGCTGACGAAACAATTGAATTAGATTTCCTTGTTGTAACGTGGACCTATGGCTTATTCTTGGCATCACAGGGACATGAGCACTTGATGCCACCGCTTTTAGTGACCTGCCATACAGGCCCAGGGATAGGACAACATGCAGTTAAATGCTATTGATTTTGTGGTGCATTCAGAAGTATGTGGTGTGTCAATGCTTTCCATTTCTTTTGGTGTTGCATTCTGTCTGCATGAGAAACTATTTTTCATTCCTTGGGGATAACAGGCATCCAATTATTGTGAAAAATGAAAGAAAGCAAGCCCTTAGTTAGATTCCTTAGCTTTCAGATACTGACACTGCACTCTTCCTTTTATCTAAGCTGTTGCTTCATATGCCATTTTCCTAAGACAATGGGAGAGCTAATGGAACATTGTAAACGTCACTCAGAATTCCAATTTCGTATTGAAGCAATTTCTATCTGGGGAGAGAGAGAGAGAAAGAGAGAAAGGATTCAGTATTTCTGCTGAATAAGAAATTATTTCTGTTGAACTTTAGTAGCCTCAAACCTGTTTTATTATTCAAAGGAGAAGAGACACAGAACTGCCTGGCAGAATGAATTTATGCAGGTTCAAAGGTTTTTAGGGGGGAAAAAAAAGCAGAAAGTCAAAGAAACTGAAAAATTTAAGTTGTGCTTTGACTCTCCATAGAAACCTGAAGTTTCTACTTAGTTGTTGGGAACAATGTCATTCAAAGCCCAAATTAGGAGCCTCCGATTTACAAATCAGGGTTTTGGCTTCTCCTGTTTTCCAAAGGGAGTTTGAATCCCTGGCTCTCGTGTAAAAGGCTGCACTGGTCTCCTTGATGAATACCCACTCGTGCATTTTTTAGCACAGGGGTGGGAGTGCACTGTTTGAAGATATCCCCCCTCCTTTTTTTTTTTTTTCCCCAGGGTAGATGTGGAGAAAGAAGAGTCAAAAAGGTATCAATGCATTATCTACCCACTTAAAAAAGACCTGGTTCTGGGAAGAAAATAAAGATTTCTGGAAAATTAAACAACCCTGTGAAAAATAAAAACATCTTCCAATTACAGGAAAGGCCCCACACTCCTGCCACTCCAACAACATGGCCGTGGTTCTCTGTGAGGCCAAGCCATGCGTCTAGGTGGCGGCCAAGTCTTCCACACAGCATGTGGACTTGATTAATTCACAGCCTGCTCAGCCTTGGTGTCTCTTCACGATCTAACCTCTACCCTTTCTGAGCATCTTAGAGCTTATACACCTTATACAACCGCCATGATTAACTCTCTACACCAGTCCCTTTGCCTCTAATATCCTTTGCCCCCAACTTTTCTTTCATCACCCTTTAGGCCCTGTGCAAATTGTTGTCTCCTTGGTGAAGCCTTCCCTGAACCTTCCAGGCAAGGCTGGAGGTCAGGACGGGGAATTCCAGAAGGAAGCATGGACTCCTGTCATATACAAAGTGTAATAACTGACAGCGCCCTTGAGGATGCTGGTGTTTGCCAACTAACAACACTGCTCAGTAGGACCAACGAGGATGCCAATTACCAAGGATCAAGTGGAGTGGTAAGCAGGTTCCATTTAGACAACGTGAATCCTTATGCATGGAGAACACCTAGAAAGCAATCTGTGTGCCCAGAGGTCCTCTCACTTATGCCTGGGAGTGCAGAGACATAATCAAAACTATGGGGTTCCTATAAACACACCATGTTGGAATGTGTCCTTTGGAAAACTATGTCAAAGTAATTAATTTGAGCACAGAACAGGAGGGAGAAGTGTGGGTGTGAGCAATGGCCCACAGGAGCCCACTGGGTTCCTCAGAAGGAACTAGACCTTACCATGATCGCTTTCTGTTCCCGATCGACCCCAGTAGCGACGCCTCCTTTCTGGGCTGTGTGCGTGTCGTTCGATGACTGCAGCTATAAACCTAGTATTGCTGACTGCGGGAAGCAAGGACAGTTAGTCACTCTGATGCCAGCATCTTTATTGTATCAAGCACATTTGCTCTGAGCAGCCTCAATCACACGTTCGGGGGAGCTATGCTTTGGAGAGAGAGAATAAGTAATTTTTTTAATTGTGAGGATTAGCGGCAGTGAGAGGCCCCTGATTACAGGTCTCCAGCATGCATTAAGAAGATATGTTCTATAGAGTCGAAGGCCAAGGTATGTATCTTTAATGGAACTCTATTTTGATAAAGAAATACTCCTCCCCCACCCCACCCCGAGGTATCTACATTTTAATTCCCCGAGGGATTAAAACAATGTATGCCCAGTGATTGCCTTTCTGAAATAATACTATGCTGGAAAGCAAGGAGGAGGAGAAAGAAAAGGTAGGGTGAGGGGTTTTAGGCCAAAGCACCTCATGCAAAAAGGAACATCCTGGAATCTTTTAAGATTTTTCTAAAACAAAGCAAGCACCTACGCTTATTCCTAATGAAAATGGGGGAGGAAAAGCCCCAGTCATGTCAAAGATTCTGAAATTCTAATATAAGCCAAAAGGATGTAAGAAAGAGCGTCTACCGTGGGTTAGCCTCCTGCCAGCACATTCCACAGCGAGGCGGCCTGAGTACTCACTGATGCCTCTGTCCTCTCGGCTCTCATCATCCCTTTCATCTCTGTCATTCTCCAGGCTGGACATACGCACGGACATTTCTACCCATCATCAAAGAGAGAGAAACAGGACTATTTAATCAAACAAAATCACCCGCTTCAATACCCTACGGAGCGCTCGTTTGCTGGCTGCTGACAGCATTCCATCAAGAATGAGTCCAAACTTGGAAGACAATAAACTGATGCCCCATCTGTTTTATTTTATTTTTAAGGAGGAGGGAGCAGGAATCAGAGGAGGGAGGATCAGAAGTGAATAATCAAGAGAGGCACCTGAGGTTAACTTCTGAAGAAAGGAGAAAATAAATTGATAGAGGCTAATGAATCTTTAATTCTCTACTAATGTACCTGAAACAGAAGGAAGGGGTCACATGGCTAACTGTGCTGATGAAATGGGGTTACAAAACCCTATCAAAGGCCAGGCATAAGGTTTACATTGGATGATAGTCACATCCTGATCAAGGGGCAATCCTGGTACCCAAATCTTACCAGGGGGAAGGAGCTTTGTGATTAGCCCTGTTACTCCATCAGAAAACATTATCCCAAGATCTTCCCTCCTTCCCCCTCATCAAGATTGTGGCCACAGTGAAACAGTCCAACATCAACCTGTCCGTACTGCTGAGCAAAGTGGCTCCCAACCAAGTCCAGGAAGAATGGTGAGTGAGCCTTATCTCCATAAAGGTCAGGTTAGCATATCCCTGGCAGCTTTTAAGGAGGCTGGGGATGGCCATTCAATGGTTTTGTCCTCGCAAACCAGCACAGATACCACATTTAACTGTTGGTATGGAAACCATGACTGCAGGTTATTCATTTTGTTTCTGACTTCAGTTACTTCTCTCATCTAAGAGATGTGATTGTTGCTTTGAACGTGTTCATTCACAGTATGTAATAATAGCAGCAACAGAACGGATTCACAGTCTTGCCAATCGTGGCCTGGGGTATCTTTGCTCCGCCTGTCTGGAACAGCAGAGACAGCACTTCGGAGCCGAGGGAAGAACCAAACTTCCCACTCAGCATCCCAGCTCCCCTGACTGGCTTATTCCAGAGGCGGACTGCGGTAGGCTAATGCTGCAGAAGAGGAGAGAGCATCTAGGGCTTTTCTGGGGAATCAAAATGAAACTTGCAGGGTTTAGATACTGAAGAATGAGCCATGGGCTAAAGGAGGAAAGGAGGCTTTGGGGACTTGCGAATCCTACTCCACGGAAGCGGAAATCGCAGTGCTGTTCTTCTAAGTGCTCAGCGGCTTGTGTGATCGGTTGCTGTCCTTCCAGCTTCGGAAGGACACGAGGGAGGCTGCGGCCTCCTGGGGGAGCTTTGGATTCATTTGGAGCTCACCTTGGGCAGCCAGAGGAGACATGTGCTGATGACTCCGGCGATGAATCTGATGGCGGTAGGCATACACAGCAAGGACCAGGACCATGATGCAGCCCATGATGCCTCCGGCCACGGGACCCACGGGGGCACTTTTAATCATGTTCAACGTGACCACCTCATCACCTTTGTTCAAATAAACAAACAGATGTCCCTCGTAACGATTTCCCCAGTGTGGCAGGAAGTGAGGACCGGGGTAGGGTTTGGTGGAGACAAGGGCAGCTACTCTAAGTCTTGAATGTGTCAAAGAGAACCCACCAGAACATGTGAGTAGGGGCTTCCTTTAATCCCTGGTTCTCAACTGAAATGTTGGTTGCTCGGCCCAGCAAGAGCACCCCCGGCAAGGACTACTAAAAAATCAGTGAGGAGACGAGAAGCACTTAAATATGGGCTGCCCAGGGCCAAGAGCCTCGCTCCCCAGGGTGTGGGCTCCTCTTGGAAGAGAAGTCATGTCGTACAGAGGTGAGGGCAACGCAAGCCTCTTGGCACAGATTTATTGTATCTGGTGTCCTTTATGCCAATGGATCTGTCACACAACCCCTAAAAAAGATCACATTTCAAAGCTTATGGATTCCCTTTAAAACACTGATTGCACCCCCATGCAGGAGACTGCAGGTGGATATATAAAGGGATGTCTTAGAACAAGGTCACTTCGACTGTGTCCTCACCTGGTTCAGGGGTAATATGTGAGCTCAGGACCCTTCTTCACCTAGGAGGAGCTTTTCTTTTGCAGACAGGTTAATGTGGGGAGATGTTAAAAAAAAAAAAAAAATAAAGGTTTAAGTAGCTCACCTGCTGGGTAAGCTTTAGGACCTTGAGCTAGCTCCAGAAAGACACTGAGAAAATCTTAGTGGAGGTAGGCAGGTGGAATTTTTGAGGTCTTGCGGCCTGATCCCAGACATATTCCTCCCTACAGGGTCCCTGTCCCTCACCCTAAGCTACCCGGACCACATTAGGTAGCTCTGGCTTCTGTTGACCCCAACCCCTTAAGTACGGATTTGGAGCCACAAGACTCCTGCTTTGCAAACATCGTAAGGGAGGGAGGGCCGCAGCAGGAGACCGCCACGCACTGGTCACTCCACCCATCGCTGGCCCTGTTCTTCTGACAGCTGGGACTCACATTCAAACAAACGCCACAGTTCAGCCACGCGGAAACCAGGCCTGATGTTTCTCAGAACAAGCTTTATGGGAATGGATTCCAGGCTTGTAAAATTTGGCAGGAATCATGGCTGGTTACCCTGCACAGAATATCTGGCCAGCTTTGGAGGTAATTATCTGCCTTGGTTTTGTAACTAAAAACTACTGGCAAAGGAAAGAGGAAAATGGGGTAGAGGATCATTTTTAAGAGTTTTGTCCTAGTGTAGAGGCCAAAAAACAAAAAAAAAAACAAAAACGTATTCAAGAATCAACATAGTCCGGGTTCCCAACAAACATACCTATCGCTCCCATGTCATCCACGTAAGGACTTTTGGCTCCCACGATTCCCCCGAAGCATTCTTTCTGGGGTGCACAGTAGGATTTGTCCAGGTGAGTCTTTCCATCGCTGTCCACCATGCACCATTCACAGTCCAGCACACCAAAGCAGTCCCTGCCAGAAAGACGATGCTGAGTGTTCAAGGAAGCAGGGCTGGGCAGGGGACAGCATATGGACTTGGGCATCAGACAGCTCTCAAGAGCTCCATCACTTACTAGTGCTGTAAGTCCTTGAGCTTTAGTTTCCTTTCCTTATAAAAGAAGGATAGCAACAGTCTGCCAGGGGATAGCTGTTTTATGTCTCTCAACAGCTTGGAAATGAGAGAAATAAAACCGTTCTCCCTGTGGATCATACCACAAAATCCACACATCACAGATTGTGCAGGATTATCCCAAATCATCTTACAAGACCAAATGGCCCCAAAGTTTGTTAGACTTTGTCCTGACCCCAAGTGTAGGGTCATTTAAAGGAAAAAAAAAAAAAAAGGAAGGAAAAGTGGTCAAATAAATTGGGGAAATACTAGATCCATTAAACAGGTTTCCTTACTGCCAGTTTCTTAGAACTTTTAATATGTTAAGTGCATTATGACTTTCTAAGAGGATGTGTGCAGTGTTTCTCAAATTTAACTAATTTTGAGTTACTGCCCAACATCCCAAATTCATCTATCTGATGCCCAACCATTCCTTTGCTAAAACATGCACTAAAAGTAGAACTGGCTGCCCCTTCCACCCACTGACTGTTTAATCAAATGGCAACCTGCAATCGCAAGAAACAAATCACCCCACTCCCACCCCTGTAGTCCACCACAGACACTATCCCCATGACGGCTAGTCCCAAACATCCTTGAGAGGAGGGAGAGGGAGTAGGGGACATGCAGTTTTGGTTCTCAAAGCTACCATGAAACCTACCTGCTTTCTAAGAAAGCAGAATCGATGAGCTATGGTGTGTCACACAGAGAGCTGGGTTCTGGTTCAGGAACCCAAGAGATCCGCCCCCCTTCGCCCTTGCTTCTTCGGGCCAGGTCCCCTCTCATGCCTTTATTCCAAGAGTAACTTTCCCGTCCACAGATGAGGTGACTAACATGCAGTACAAATGCCAAGTAGCTACAACTACTTGGAAACTGGACATTAAGTCTGCTGGATAAAAGGCTCATAGGAATCATTTTTGGGTCTGAAAAACTGGTACACCTTTAAAAAATATCAAGAAAGAGAATTCTAAATACCAGCTGGAAAAGCCCAATGAGGCTGCTAGTCACCATTCTTTACTCAGTTCTACTCCTGCAGTGATTGTGTCGATGTAAACGCAAGCACTGGGCAAGGCTTACCCGCTTTCCATCCTCTGGCTGCACCGGCTGTTGACACACTGGTGAAGGGCATCTTGCAGGCCAGGGTCAATAGCTGTGTATGTCACTGGCTCCTGGTGGACCTCGCAGCTTGGGTTTCTAGGCAGGAGCAAGTCTGGAGGTTAGGACCAACACCGCTCACATTCCAAACTCATCATGCCCCTGGCCCTTGATAGCGTCACACAGATCTGGGTTTGAATCCCGGCCACTTAACTAGACGTAACCTTGGGCCAATCATTTAACCACTCTGAGCTTCAATTTGTTCATCTTTATGTACAATAATTTATATAGATATATAAAAAGGAAGTCATAAATATCCCACAAAACAGGAATGTATATAATCAGAAGTGAAAGTTATCTCCCTGACTTACCACTCTAAATCATTCTTTTCCAAGGTAATCACTATTAACAGTTTAATGAGGGTCCCTTTAGACATTTTTTTCTATGCTTAAACATACACCTGTATATCAGCACACACAGGATTCCTTCATTTAAGTTCTAGAGAAGGGATTTACCCCAACTTATTTAACTGTGGTCTTAAGATTTGTCACTAATAATATGAAGAACACTAGGTTAGGCGTAAGCGTGTGTGCATGAAAGGTACCTACAGATTTATCACAGGGTTAATTTGAAAACAAAGTGACACAATGTGCATAAAGTATCTGATGCGTGGCGGACACTTAGTGAAATGCTTGCAATAGTCTCATCGTTTTTGTGTGGACCACAAATAATTTTAAACATTTTCACAGCATTTGAATGTAAACCTGAAAGAGGACTTCATTTTAAGGCTTGAAATCTGACTCGGGGAACAGTTATTAGAATGAATCACCTTCTTATACCACAACCCAAAACAAATCTATAAAGGAGGCTCCCAGGGTGCCTGGGTGGCTCAGTTGGTTAAGCGACTGCCTTCGGCTCAGGTCATGATCCTGGAGTCCCAGGATCGAGTCCCGCATCGGGCTCCCTGCTCGGCAGGGAGTCCGCTTCTCCCTCTGACCCAACCCCCTCTCATGCTCTCTCTCTCTCTCATTCTTTCTCTCAAATAAACAAAATCTTTAAAAAAAAAATAAAGGAGGCTCCCAGTGTGTACAACATATATATTACACATATTTATGTACTATGTATGTTTTACCGGTTCTCTGCATTGGTGAGGTTGCCGGTGCACTCATTGACCTCTAGAGGGCACTCACAGGGACATTCGCATTCATTTTGTTCCATTCTGAAGGGCAAAAGGAAAATCACTATGCAGAGGGTCACTGACAAACTTTTTATACTGTACACGTACCAGAAGAAGGAAAACAGAAGACACTGTGAGCTAGTTAAAAGAGACAGTCAAAGGGAAGTTGCACTAAAGGTTTAAATATATAATTGGCTTCAATCCACGACTCTTCAGCAAACTGCACAGCTGGAAATACCTCAGTAACCAGGACCTCCCTCTTCTCCGGGACACACCCCTGTGCTTTCTGTTTATTTTGCAGATGCCGCTATAAAATGCCTGGCATCGGTTCAGATAGTCAACAGCGGGGTAACGAGAGCCCCATTGCATTTTTACCGGTGACAGTTGAGACAGAGCCGATCCACCATGCTACAAGCACAGAAGGCAAGAGAGTCGCACGTTTCATTGACGATGCCAACGAACGCGTTGGTTCCTGGGATCCTCGCCAGTCTGTACTTAGAACAGTGGCTGCCATGCACGAGGTTCGTCAGATCTCCCTGGAGACAACGGAGGTGTCAGAAGTAACAGACTACAATGCAAAGATTCAGCCCCGCCATGGTCAAAACAACCCTTCAACCACCTGCTGAAAATAGCTTACAATAAAACTTTATTTCTGACTACAAAAGTAATAGAGAGTCACTGTAAGTTGGAAAAGAGAATTTTTTCTTAATACCATCGGAGATCATTCCCAATTCCCACTTAACAGTTGTGTATATATTATTTATTCTTTTATCTATGCTTAAACAGATACAATTTTTATAGCTGTTCTTGTAATCTTTTTAAACACATTACAATACATCATAACATGAAAATAAGTGCAAGAAACGATGAAAGACAACTTTTGGGTGAGGAATAGTTTAAAATGCATTCAAAGGCACACCTAATCCACCAGAAAATGTGCATTCCTTGCCCCACCTTTGATAGCAAACCTCTGTTCTTCTAGAATAAAATTTAAAAAAATTTAAAAACTCGTTAGGAGTCCAGTTTCCTGCTTCCAGAATATTTAAATATTAAATAATATTTAATAAAACAGAATATGTAAATAACTAAAGCAAGCATCCATTTCTTCATTCTATGACAAGAAAATGTGATAGCCAGTCTTGAAATGCCAGATTGGTCTACCATACAGAAAACCAAAGATTCAAAAGCAGCATTGTGAAGCTGAGTATGGTCCTTCTTTTCTGCATGTGTGTCCGATGCAGTAGGCCAACTAAGTAATCCGATGCTCATTTCCATGCCAGTCATCCCTTATATGTGCGTGGTGAGGATAAGCCGAACTCTGAGAATCATGGCACTGAATGGTTTCTTAGAGGTCTAGATGAATTTTCCACTGCCTGGAAGATGCCCGCCTCTACTATATCAGCAATCATATAGGCCTGTCATCCTGTTAGCTCCACTAGCCAGAAATGCTCCAGTTCCATTTTGGAATAACTTGAGCTGTTAAGAAATTATTCTAATTCATCTTCCACTAAAATTTTGCGTTTCTGAACAATTCTCCTGGAGTAGTCTGGCTTTGTCTGCTGAAGGCTCAGGAAGTCAGTGTACAAATAGTAGAAGATACACAGAGGAAATCAGACTTTCCTAGAACAACCATACCTGGCAGCTTCCTTCTGATCACACTTCAAGTGTGTCAATGTCTCCTTTAAGGAGAGTGTTCCTTAGAATGGGGCAAAGTCCAGAGTCATGACGAGTCCCTTTGCTCTGAAAGCACTATCCTATTCATCTATTCATTTTTTAAACTCTTCTGTTCTCCAATTGTTTTTGCAACTGCTTTTTTGAGAGTAGGATTTTTCAATCAACCCAATGCATCTTTAAAGTTTTTAATTACATATTTCATGATATAAATACCTTTTCTAAATAAAGAGCTTCCTCGTGAATAACTTTTTGAATATTGGTTCTGCCATTACCCATTTTAGTTCTTTCCCAGCTAAGATTATTTGCAAATTAATAAGAATATTCTTAAGGATCTTAAACCATATCTAGGTAAGTTTGCAGTTACCTCAGATCAAATACTTAGAGTACTCTAAGCTACAAAAAAGAAGTTATTTTTAGATGATCTACATGAGAGTTCCCATCTAACTGGGTGGATGACCAAGAAATGACCTAATTTGGCCTTAGGAATTTAAGGAGGCTGCAGGATCTCCGAGAGACAGGAAGAGGGGAACACATGGGGCCGCACATATTTACATAAGAGTGTGGGAACAGACTGCTGCAGACATTTCAAAGGGTTTCGGCTGGGTGAGTCTTTAAACAAACAAAACCAAAACAAAACACCAAGTGTGAGACCTTAAAACATTCACTTCTCCACTCTGGGCTTTACACCCCATCCTGGTCAAGCTGGGGAGCTGGACTGAGGTCCTGTTCTATCATTCTGTAATTCTCAGGCAATGAAACAGCCAAGAGTCGTACTCAGATATTAACTATGATTCCGTTTCCTATTCCACGGTGGGACGGGATGTGAGAACGCAAGGGACCAACTTACCACAAGGCTGGTGTTGAATTTATAAAACCTCTGGACCGTTCTGTCACTGAAGCTGTTGCACAGGTTTTTCTTTACAAAGTTTGGGTGGTTCAGGATATCGTTTGCTACCAAGGGCTCCTAGCAAGGTCAAGCAGACAGAAGACACAAGCCATGTAATTAATGAGCCACAGGCTGTGGGAGCACTGAGCTATCGGCTTCGCAACAAGTACCTTGTGGGTAATATGCTGTTGTTCCACAGGTGCGTGTCCTTTGGGGTCAATGAGGGTTGGATGCGCCACCAGATAACCCCTGTCCTCCATTATGAAGCACCTGTGCCAAAACAAGGGACATCCCTCAGTAATACAAACTTTCTGCACTTTCAGAAAGCATTTATCTTATCCCCCAAATTGCATTTATCTTGGTAAAACCTCACTGAAACAAATTTACTGAAGGTCGCCTGGCAGGCAGGCAGACAGATACGTTATTATTATTTTTTTTAAATGAGGGTGGGGCTTGAACTCACAACCCTGATCAAGACCTGAGCTGAGATCAAGAGTCAGACACTTCATCAACTGAGCCACCCAGGTGCCCCAACAGATACATTATTCTTGAGCTGATAGATTACCCAGTATACAATTTATGGTAACAAAGTTACACCTGACTCTGAGGCTACCCACCTAGTTCCTACAGAATGTGTCCACTTAGTTGGAGGAGGATGGACTCAAAAATCTTTTGCAAGGATACGTAAGTGGCAAGTTTATTCTTTCTTTCAGAGGAGGGAGACTCTGAATGAAGTGGCCTTGGGTATTTACAGGTGCAAACTTTAAGCCATACAATTTTCTTCTTTTGATGATAAATAAATATGAAATACAAACTTCCGGGGCATGCAAAAATATATTTGATGGAAACACTAAATAAGCAAAGCTAGAACTGCTCTAACCAAGCCTATGCACTGCTCTATTTTATTCTGCATGTTGTTGTAACACTTTGCTATGAATCCTGCATTTCCCTATTAAGGGCCAATGAAATTCAGCAGTGATAGGAAGCAGGGGCCATGAGAGTGAAATAAGAAAGCTATTTTAAAAAAGTGTCCTGCATTAAATCAAGGGAATAACCTGGCTTTGATCAGACACGTTCTTTTGAAATTAGGAAGTGAAGACTCTTAGTTCCATGAACCTGTTTCTGAGGAAATGTAAAAGGGAACAGTCCAAGTGCCTGAAATTCCCACAAAGACTTTGGCTTAATAACTAAGTTAACATCTAAAGTACCTTCTGGGCTTTCTAGCACCCAAGAGCTGGGAAACCTCTAATTATTGACTCAGAGAGAAATAAGCGCTTTCAGAGAATTCTGTGCCACAGTTATTCTCCTTGTTATGAGACAAGTCTGTTTGTCTCAATCATAAATTGCATGCAGCTTAGAAAAATGAAAGAACAAAAATCTTCGTAATTGAACTCCCAGGCCATGGACTGAATTTCTGGTCTTGACCCTGACAACGTGGATGCCATTCAACCAGAGATATCGGACATCATTTTCTTTGCATTTTGCAGCTAGATAGGAAATGGTGTCCCTGAAGGGCTTACCTGATTTTGTTGCCACCATCTTGGTTGCAAACTGGTAATAAGTCCATCAGAACCTTGTAGAAGTATCTAAGTGTGAAGTCGATGCCCATCACAGCCACAGTATGCCCGGAAGACAGCTGTGTACTTCATGTGAAAAAGATCAGGGAGAACAAGAGGCACATCTTATTTAAAGGTAAAAGTTACATTCAGTCATAAGGACGCTGTATGGTATTAGAAATATATGCCTACTGTTTCTCCACGTCTTTCACCCCTATAAAAATGATCAACTAAATGACTGACTTGGCACAATACGGAGATTTGCTGAGAGGAAAACTTAAGGCTAAAGGTAGAATTTTCTAGTAAGACCAGTCCAAAATACGGGCAGCTATGGAATATGGCTAGCCCTGACTTTACATGTTCAGTGGCTGGACTACCCTTTGGCAAGAATATGGGAGTGGCAGGAAGAGGCATCAGTGGGAGATCGGATGCATGACTACTATGGTTCCTCCCAGCAAGGAACCTCTAGACAAGGAGCCTGAGTGATCCCTTTAATTATTTCCCTCATTTTACTGATAAGGAAACTGGGATCTCATAAAGGTTAACCGACTAGTGTAACATCATACAAAACTCAGTAAAGAACTAGGTCTCGTTTTCTTTCTATGACACTAAGGTTGGCTCTACTCAAAACACAGCTCAGATTCTAGAAAGAAACTCACCTCGTTCACAGGCTAGTTCCTTCTCCAATCTAAAATTCTACCCTCAGAAAGATGAGCACCAAAGAGGATAAAGTTGGGTAGTACCACATGGTGCTTGCTAAGCCTTTTGCTCTGGAATCAAGCAGATCTGGGGTCAAATCCTGGCCCCTCTAGGTTTCCATTGGTGTGGCTCCTGGGAGGCTACTTAACCTTTCCAAGACCCAGTTTTCTTATGTGAAAATGGGCAGAGTAGTATCTACCTCACAAGGCTGTCATTGGACTTAAATGAACCAGTGTGTTTATAGTGCCTAGCAAGCTGCCTAACCTATCCAAAATACCCAACAAAAAGCAGTTACTCTAAAGAAAAGCAACCAGGGCTTAAAGCTCAGACCTGGACAGAGAGTCAACTTACTGTTCTTCTAAAGAAATGCTCGCTATATAAGAAGCATGGACTTCTCACGTGGAACCTTGGTTCTTTCTAATCTATGATCACGGGCATTTGGAGGAGGTTTGGGTTATTTGGCCAATGAGCTCCTGTACCTTTGTGGCTGGGAATTTGCAGGGCTTACCCAACGTGGGACATTACAGGGGCCCGTCATTACTATCACACACCTGCCTGATTTCTTATAAAGTACCAACAGAAAAATGGGGCTGTTATAGACAAAAATCTTAAAAATAGTAACTGGAAAGCTCAGAAGAAACTTCCCAAAGTAAAATCATCTTTTGAAAAACCAAAACTTGGGAGTGAAATTAGCTTTGTTATGTAGACAACTGTCCCCTTCTGGTTACTGTCAACATCAATACTAACATATCATTCCCAATCCTCAACCCGCCCTCCCCCGCCCCCCCACCAAAAAAAAAAAAAAAAAAAAAAAACCAAAAAACCCTTGAAAACCATCACAAAGGACCTTGACCCACAATGAAATTTCTGTCAGGGCTTTGCTGTCAAAATTGTGTTTGGCATGAGACGAAGGGGGACCATGTTGTGAGGTTATCTCTGAGAGGCTATTGCCTCAATAAGATCTTTCTATTGTTCTGCTTGATTTCTTTCACTCAGCATAATCCCCTCCAGTTCCATTCATGTCGATGCAAATGGTAGGTACTCATCCTTTCTGATGGCTGAGTAATATTCCAAGCAGAGAAAGACAATTATCATATGGTTTCACTTGTATGTGGAACATAAGGAATAGTGTGGAGGACCGCAGGGGAAGGGAGGGAAATCTGAAGGGGGAGAAATCAGAGAGGGAGATGAACCATGAGAGGCTCTGGACTCCACGAAACAAAGTGAGGGTTGCAGAAGGGAGAGGGGTGGGGTAATCGGGTACTGGGTATTGAGGAGGGCACGTGTTGTGATGAGCACTGGGTGTTATACACAACTAATGAACAGTTGAACACTACATCAAAGACTAATGATGTACTATATGCTGGCTAACTGAACATTAAAAAAAAAAAAACCTTAAAAAAAAAAAAGCTTTCTATTGTTACTGAAGCCACTTAAATTCTACCATGGAAGAAATCCAAGACTCGGTTACCTTACACGGCATTTGTTTTTTTCAACAAATAATGTTTTCCTGAAGTATCAGTCCAAAGAAGTCTAAACCTCTCTTACTTGTCCAGGAAAGAGCGAGGCGTCTAAACAGCAGGCACCATTATGATAATATTTACTGAGTGTACACAATTTACAGGTGCTCTGGTGGGCATTTGAATACATCATTTCAATTATTTCTCACAAAGACTTTATGAGGCATTATCATTTCCAGAAAACTGAAGCTTGGAAACATTAAGTATTTGGAAGTGGAAGCAAGAATGTAAGCTCAGGGTCTTCAACTTCAGAATATATTCCTAACCAGTATGTTATACTGCCTCCGTGGAGATGCAGGACATTCAAGAGTGTCCAAGCCATTTTACATGATCTATTCAATTTCCTGTGGCCACGTCAGGAAGGAATTAGAGTTCCCATTTTATAAATGGAAAATCAGGCTTAGAATGGCTAAAAGACTTAAACAAGACTGACTACCTTTTACTTATGATAGACCAGTTCTGGCTCTTCCTACGAGAGAGGACTTGGTGAAAAATGCAACTCAGGTTTTTCTGGGACAAGTTAATTTTGTTTCTAAACTTCCCCTGTGTAACTGCTATCTGCTCCAATGTGATTAACATGCTGAAGGAAAAGCATGGACATTGCCCATGTAAGCCTAGCATTCATATTTTTACCTGCATTTCGAAAATGTACAGTTACCATAGCAACTCATAAAGAATACCATAGAAGAGTCAAACCACGCCTACATTTCAGGGTACAAAGGACCATGCTGTTTGCAGCACTTCTGTGAGATTTTCACTGCCAAAGACTCATCTGACCAGTCCCTTAATCGCTGATTGTACTTCATCGTCTCTGCTAGCATTAACATTCTCCAAACAATGCACACTTAGACTCTCAGGCTATTAATCATGCTCACGGAAGAATCCCAGGGCAGTTACTAGGATAAGTGAATGCTGAGTTAGAAAAGCCCCTCCCCAAGCTATCAGCTATCACTTCTGAAAACCAAGGCTGAATGAGAGTGCTTCGTGACTAGCGGAACACTAGCTTAAGCTCTCTTTTCTGACCTATTAAAATGCCAGAGGTTTAAGGTAGACATAGCATGATATTAGAAGTAATTGTCACTTATTTGGGACTGGACATTGTCAAGTCCAGTGCTAAACACTCCAAATGCATCATGTATCATTTTCATTATATCAGTTCAACACAGGCATGGTCACCTGTTACATAAATGAGGCTCTGAGAACTCATGGAACACAGTCATAATACAGGTAATTTCACATTTATCAAGCACTTACCATGTGCCAGGCACCATTCTAAGAGCTTCATGTATATTATTTAACGTAATCCCTAATCATTTGAGATAGGCCTTAATATCCCTCCTTCATAGGTAAGGGAACTAAGGCAAAAAGGAACTTGTTTACAGTCATAGAAGCAGTAAATGGCAAATACACTTTTTCAGAGTAGGATCACAACTCAGGAGGAGGTTAGGTTCTCAGGTTGGTGCATGAAACCAAAATCACCGGTGATCGCTTGAAAAAAGTACCTTTTGCACAGCCCATCTATCAATACCTCCATTAAAGCTACAGTCGCTTTGGCTGACAACCAGAAGTGCAGTTGACTTGTATTCTAAACTATGATGAGTGAAAAATACACAGCCCTAAATAATAAAAGCATGCTCAGTGATAAGGCAGATGTTCAAATGATCGAGTCCATGGGACTACATATTGATCAAGGCAAGAGCAGATACCTATTCCCGGAATACACTCTCACTGAGTGACTGGTGGACAGAATCCAGGATTGAAGTGGCCATTTTCCACTCTTGTTAAAGTCAAACAGCTAAACTTGTATAGGTTAAGCACACTATAAAAAGTAGCCAAATAAGGGAAGTGAACTGAAGGTTTCTCTAACTTGAAATCCCATCATATTTGCATCGTGCTTCATTTGGGCTGACACCATAAATATTTATAAATCAGCTAAGTGAAGCTTCTCCCACCCATCCAAATTTTAACAAAAACATGTACACAAATGTAAAAGCGCGTTAAAGTCTGCACCTCCCTGTGGCCACGTCTTCCCCCTGCCCCCACCACAAGGTATACTGTATAGAAGGAAAAGATAATAGCACTTGGTATCGAGTGGCAGGTGTCAGAGCCTGATGGAACAAATACCAAGTAAGACCCACACAGGCAGTCATTCTCTCCCTGCCACTCCCACCCCCAAGATCTGAAGCCCAGGGCTGGCCCACTGTCATTGTCATCAAAGACCAAGGTGACTGCCCGCTCCTCAAAGAAACCACCTTTGTTTACTTTTTCCCAACTGATGAGACTACATGGGAGAGATGGCAAGCCTCCTATGCAGACAAGAGTAGGTGTATGCCTGACAGATGGTCTGTTAAGGAGAACACTGAAAAGTTCTGTTCTAAACGAGTATTTACTTGTTTAGATGTGACAGAGCCACACAGATACCATGCCCTGCAAAGCAATCACTATTTGGCTGGCGGCAGGCCCCTGCTTTCCATGGAGACACAGGTCATGATATTGAAATTCCAACACAGTACTGTTTCCCAATTCTTGCTCCCAAGGAACTTGTGTTAGAAGAATTCTCCTGAATGTCAATCATTTGATATATAATGAGCACCAGTGAAAAGCATAAAGTTAAGCAAGGAAAAATCTGTCTCCTGTAAATTTTAAGGCATCATTACAGGTCCCAGCCAAAATATGGGCTTTCTTCGTTGCCAGGGGAAAACACCTATTTGTATAATGAAGGGATTAAAACAACACGTGTGACTTGCCTTTCTACCCAACGTTTCACTGCCATTTGTAGCTTAAATACTGAAACCTCAAAGGCCTGAAATACAAAGCACCCAAATTATATTTACAATGATACTGACATTTAATAGCATTCTTGGAAAATCAATTTGCAAAATGCCTTTTTAGTTTTCAAGAGACAATATAAGGACAAAGTGACAATAACCACAAACTCCGATATCATTCTAAAAAGTTAGACCGGAATAAAAGTAGTAACATTGTGGTCTCAATACTGTTTTTTTCTTCATTAAACATGCTCCTCTGCTTAGGAAAATGCTCTCTGGTTAATAATTGTCAGGCTCTTGGTGGGATTTCTTCGACTGGTTAAGAGTGGTATTTCTGCAAACTGTCCTACTGAATCTAACATCTTTTTCTTCTTCATAAGAAGAGGGCTAAGAGCTTTTCATCGACTCAAACGCATGATAACCTTGTGAGGTAGGTATTATCCCCATTTTATGGATGACAGGAGGATGCTCAGGGAATCCAAAATGACACAGCTAGAGAAGATATTCAGACTCCAGGTTGCCTCCCATCAAAGGTCATGCTTTTGCCACTAATCCTTGGTTGTCTACCGGCCTTCCAAATTTTCAAAATATTCTTGACGTGTTTTAAAAAGGACTAAGAAATTAAAGTATTACCTGGATGAATGGATTGTGTGACTGATGGTTACTACATAGCCAGCTCCTCCAACATCTAAGTAAGGGCCAGTCAAAGAAATCAAACCTGGATTAGCTACTGCATGGAGATACCTAATGGAGACAAGAGAAAGTCGCGTTATTTTAGGGTATGAAACACTACTCTGTAAATGTCAAAGAGAAGTGAATGTTTAACTCTACAAAGTATTTATTATAAATCGTGCCTATGTTACATTAGAGTTCAAAAGGATTCCTATCTTTTATCTCTGACTGTAGCAACACAAGAGGTCAAGAAAATCTGAACTTCTTCTGTAAGAGACACTCAACTCAGTATACATTTGAGCTTTTCATAAGATCTATGGGATAGATGTTTTAGACTAATATAAAAAGAAATCAATAAATAATGTAGAAACAAATCCAATTTGGCCCATGAAACTGCCCCCCGGATTGGTACGGACAGTACAAATGACAGCCAACTCACGTGTGACTCAGTTACTAAGCCCACAAGACCAGAAATCCTGTTTTTATGCCCAAGTTGACCCCTGCCCCCATGATACACCCTGACTAGCTTTTGTTTTTGAAAACCTGAGTAAAAATGAAGCCCAGAGGTAAAAAGAAAAAAAAAAAGGATTTATATTTATTTTTCATAGGTTATAGATGGGCTGTAATTTGATGCCATCATCATGTGCAGGGACATTAAATATCCCCACTATGGGCATACTGCATGCAAAGCAGGACTCAAGCAAAAATGCTAGGAATTGAAATGGCCAAGTATAAAACATTTCAGTCTCCAAATTTCAATGAAGAGATAAAAACACTGTCAACAGAAGAAACCCACAAAGCTGTTAATACTACATTAAAAAAAAAAATTCAAAAATATGTCTTCACTGCCATGAAAGTATCTTCGTTACTGTGACTGCCTGAAGTTGCTTTATTGTATGTACTTATCATGTCTCTCCAGGATTTGGGGGAACCTTTGATAATGGGAGCCCCTAAAACTCACCATTGTCTCCTCGTGGGATCAAATGCTTTGTCCATGAGGGAACCAGGATAAATTCTAAGGACGCCATTGGGTGTTGCTATGTAACGGCGGACAATGTACGTGTTCAGGCTACTCATTTCCATTTGTGTCATCCATTCATCTGTGACGTGGCTGGTGGCCATTACTTCATTCCTGACAGAGAACTGGGAAACAAAGGAAGACATAGCAGGGATCCTTTAAGACTCACATGAAAAGAGAGTGGGCTGTTGGCAGCGCTTCCCAAAGCTCCCTTGCAGAGAAGCCAAGCCCAATTACTTCTTAAAAATCTTTCCACAGGAGATGGATACAGCCAAACTTGGTGAAAACAAAAGCTTACTGAAACATAGCCAGTGGATGTGTGATTTACTCAATTGTTCATCCTAGCGAGGCTTTCTGCATTTAAGAGGAAAGATCCTATAGTGAAGCATTACACACACAGATGCGCACGCACACACGTGCGCGCACGCGTGCGCGCGCGCGCACACACACACACACACACACACACACACACACACGCACCCCAGCTAAATCTCTGTTCCTTAAACTTCATCATCATGTTTATCTCAACAGACCACAGGGGCACTTTACTTCTTTCCCCTGGGAAAAACAGGGCTGGGAAAGTTCCACTGATCTCTAAATCACACCCCCCCTACCTAGAAAACCCCTAGTGCATCTAAGGCCTGAAAGAGATTCTTCATCTGGCCCAAAGGGCTTCTTAATCCGTCAGAAGGGTCATCGCCAACCAGCCTCCTGGGGGCCACACACTGCCTTTCTGGCTCTCCAGCTGAGAAGCACAGACCCAGAGCTGGGCTTCCTACTTCAAAGGTTCCCTGCCAGGCCCCCTCCCAGGTCTGTACCCCAGAAGCAGGGCCCCGGGCCAGCACTCACTTTGAGCCCCGGGTTAGCAATGAGGCGGGTGTTGTCACTGAGATAGGCCGTGTAGTGCTCCACCATGCGCTTTGTCTCTGGCTGGCTGAGGTGTTCATAGGGGGAGGAAAAGCTACCAGCAGACAGCATGACAGTTGGACTTTCTGAAAGACAAGCAAACAAAGCAGGCCTGAGAACGCTGAGACCTCATGTCAGGCCCAAACAAAAGCATCACGGAGGCTCTGCCAATCTGTTAGCCATGGTGGCTTAAAGTCTTCCGTGAGGAAAGTGAAGAACTCAACACTAGAAGGAGCGAAGAAGGAAACAGCCCTCATTCTCTCCCTTCAGGGAGTTTGCAGTCGTGAGTGAACCACAAGAGACACGTGTACAAATAAATACAAGTGCCTAAAATGGCAAATGCTCAAAATATCTTAGATCTACGTATGACATCCTACACTTCTTAGGATTAAGGAGGCAGCATAGGACATGGAGCCACACTGGACTGGGTTGAATCTGGGCTCCACCATTTCCTGGCCATGTGATGTTGGGTAAAGTTGTAATATATGTGATGCTTTTGTCATCTGCGGAGTTGGAAATTATGGCACCAAACTTACAGTTATGGTGAGAAGTACATCAGTTAGTTTATGCAAAGCAAATGAGTCAATAAGTGTAAAGCATGTAGGATGGTGTTGGCACATGACAAATGCCTTCTGAGTGTTAACTACTATTATTCATATTGGTACTGATATTTCAAAAGACGGAAAAATGGAAGAGTGGAGTCAATGCAAAAATTAAAAAAAAAAAAACTATTCTTACAGACAGGGAGAGCCAAATTTGGCATAAACAAAAATTTTGCTGGTCCTATCTAAGAGGAAAGCCCAGTTCTCTATTTAAGACAGAAATCCTCACAATGAATTACATTATGAAACAAAAACACTACATCTCTGTCTGTGAAATTTCCCACTGTTCAATTTTATAGTTTTAGAAACTTTCGGAAAGCACTGTCCACAGTCCTGTGTCTCATCTCATTTAAATCTGCCGGTCATTTTTCATTCCTTTTGTTAGTTCTCACTCACAGTGCCTTATTTCCTTGTGGCCTGGCTATCTGTGACTGTGCAGGACACTGTAGTTCAAAACAAATTTGTAGAATGAGTTGAGTCCTAACAGGATGGGGGAAGTCCTTCCTCTAGAAAGGACTGTTATTTGCTTCTGCCAGGCACCAGACCCCAGGATGAGGAATGGTGGTAAGGCGGAGACAGCTCTCAACAAGACAATGGGATACTGGCCCAAGTGCTGCACCGTGGGACTTCCATACTCAACTAGCCCACGACAGTTACTGTGTGAGGTTCCTTAGACCACTCAGGTGACAGGAATCCCAAGTCAAGGGCTTCTTCAGTTTCAATTCATACTCACTCTGGAGATGTAGTTCCTCAGGACCTCTGCTAAAACATGTATATGTGGTGGGTGAGAGGGAGGGTTTTCATGTGTTAGCCTCCACATTTGGGGGGCCTTGGATTTGATTTCTGCCTCTCCCCCTAGCCCTAAGAAGCTACTCCCTAAAGCACAGTTTAATCTGCCAGTTGTTTCTTCTGGATTGGTAAATAGATGCATTGCAAACGTGGCTTTAAATATTGGCTTTCTTCTCTGGTTTCTTATATTCTCCTAGACTTCGGTCTAGTTCCTAGCTATCACGTTAGTTCTTTGAAACTTTTCAGAAAGTTTTTTTTACTCTCAAGTTTCCATCCATCTTTAATTGTCCTCAGTAGGATAGATCAGAATTACGTAGTCTGTCATTATCAGAAGAAAGTGCTTCCAGTGATGCTATGTCTGATTTAATTCTCATGATACCACATGGGACAGCCAGGCAGATTAGTATTATAGTCCTATCAAGGAGAAGAAAACCAGAAGCTTCAAAAGGTTCGGTTGCCTAGCAGCGTGCTATGGATTCATGTGCATATGCTCATGGGGCCTTCTGGGCACAGATGCACTAGAGAGAGAGGATTGTCCCTCTCAGACAGCTTAGGTACCAGTTGGAGACTAGAAATTTTTTTAAAAGAGGAAAACAACAAAATAAGAACGATACAGTAATACAGTAAATGTCAAAAGGCAAAATCCATAGTACTTCGGGGACAAAGGAGTAGGGCCAGAGGTTAAGGGGAGAGACACTTTGGGAGTGGGCCTTTCTTGTAGTGACAGAGACTGGGCATTCGAGCAAAGGCTGCTGCAGTGACTTGGGTCGAGGGAGAGAAAAAACCAAGACACAGGACCCAAAGCTTTGTGTCTAGGAGGTAGACACGTAAAGCTACACATATACATGTATACTTAACCGCACTGGATGATGTACACTTACAAAAATTCCTCTTTGGGTACCAAGACAGACAATGTCCCTCCTTCAGCCCTCCTGATAGGGCTCTGACAGAGATTCAACACCTTACCTCAAAATCCCCATCACTGATGAAATTAGACAGAAACCACTTTTTTGCCATTGTCTCCCTTTTTTTTTTTCATTCCTTTTCCATTATAGTTGGAGTATCCTGCTTCATTTTCATTACCAACTAAACTGTCCTTGATGACCCCTGCACATTGTCCTGAGGAGGTTCTACTGCCAAGGTGAAGTTGGGTGGTATAGTGGAAAGAATGCCCAGTGAAAGTCAAACCCTGGCCTATGGTCTGTGTGATCTAGAATTAATCCACTAGTCCTGCGTCAAGTCTTTGAGTTGACAAACTCTACATTTTGTGAGCATCTCTGAGACAGTACTGCCCATCTAGAATATGATGCAATCCTCAAGTGTAATATAAAATTTTCCAGGAGCCACATTCAGTAAAAAGAGGTTAAACTAATTTTCCTAGTGTATTTTATGAACCCCAATATAGCAAAAACATCACTTTCCATAAAAATTAAGTGTTTTACATTTAAAGTAAATCTCAGCTTGGACTAGCCACATTTCAAGTGCTCAACAGCCACGTGGCTAGTGGCTACCATTATTGAGCAGTGTAGCTGAAGGGACTGTGCAAAGGAAATTAAAAAAAAAAAAACTAAGCTTGAGCTTTTTTCTCATCCAGCAATATTACTGCACTTCCCAGTCTCAAATTGCAAAACAGTGACCTCATTTTTATCAGTAGTTGTATTGAGCTTGTTCCCACAGCATTTAAGAGAATCATGCCCATGTTGGCTATTCGGTGAGCATTTCTTAAAAATATGAGTTAAAGGGCATACATGTTCTTTTGTATAAAAGCAAACGACAAAAACCTCAAAACCTAAGCGAAAACAAACGTAAAAGCCAACCTTTTTTGACCCACCTCTCTGGCCTTCCTCAAGTTGTCTACACTGTTGGAACATGCCGTAGAAGAGATGACTCAGTTTGGCCTGCTCTCCTGATCTCATAACCAGGCAGAAACTCTCCAGGATGGAATTTAAAAGATGGAAGCCGAACACAAGGGCTCTCCTGTGGAATCTAGACACTGGGGACTTCTATCCTTGATCCTCCACCCACCTCTGCCCCTTTCTACTCAGTTTGCCCGTTGTCTAATGAGTCTTAGTGTTATTGAACCCAAAGAATTTTCAACAGTGAAAAAGAGAATGCCTGTTTTATAGTACTATGAGTACCACACAAACGCCCAGTATGTGCCTGGCACATGGTGGCACGCAATAAAAGAGGTGGCACCTCGGCATGGGAGGAGTGTGAGTCACATTTCAGCCTTGCTACTATCCTCATCTATAATAGGTCAACTCAAATGATGAAAGAAAACTATATGGCACCTACACAGGTAAATTCCCTTTTCCTTTCTTGCAGTTACTTGCCTATTTCCTAAGCTCTTTTTGAAGACAGGGACCTGGGGTAGACACAGACACAGTATGCTACTACCCTTGGACCCCCTTTACTATTTCTCCACCTCTTAGCCTCTAGCCCTGTAGCCCCTTATCTCTGGATCTCTGCGCTTGCTTCTACTGGGCCATACTGGTGACTCTCTGACGGACTGTCTTCGGGCTACTAAAACCTCTTTGCCTAGCAGTAGCAGAAGGCTGAAAGATACAAAGGAATAGGAAAGTCCAGCTCCCTCTCCTGAGTCTGGGCAACCTCCTCAGGGTTACTTACACTCCAGAGCCCCCCTACAGCATTAGGCTGAGGCTGGAACTTCACCTAAAATCCGACTCTTGCTTGCTTTCTCCTCCTTTGCTATCCTGTTTCCCTCCCTTCTTCCCTCGTTTCTTCCTGGAGCCCATCCTGAATAAATCAACACACAAATCCTCGTCTCGTTATCTGCCGGAGAACCGGATCCAAGCCAAGGCCTCCAGTCATTTTCACATCTGTAGACCCCAGCTGGCACTTCTGCCATTTGGTATCTGGGTTTTTGTGGTCTGGTCTGGTTTTTTAATTCAAACCGATACTTATAGTGAGTTGCTATGAGTCAGCCCACAAAGGAAGCTGAAAAGAACGAGGGCTTTACCTAGAGTAGCCAACTGTTTGAAGTGAAGGCAAGCACTAGGCTGGCCCAGGAGGTCCAGCCGGTGGTAGAGCAGCTTGCTGCTGGGGACAGTGTTGAGGTTCTTCAGTTGCTTGACAGGTATTTCCGGTTGTATCACCACAATACAAAGAATAAAGGAAGTGTCCTGTACCTGGAAAAGTCAATAAAAAATTTCTAACACAGCAAATAAAGGTTCCTAGGGATAGTGACTTTACCTACATTGTTTTCTGCTCTCTCTCTGTCCCTGTCCCACACAGAGAAATATTTGATGAGTGAATGAAAGCCATGAAGATGGGGTGACAGAAACTACCTCTGGCAAAGGTTACATTTTCTATTTTTTGTTTTCCTTTCTGATTAAGGGAAATTACTGTATGTAACAAAATCATGAAGCCAATAAAGGGATTAGAAAGGAATCCCTTTGGAACAGCAACCCCACGCCTCTTTTGCTTCTTTAGGCTAACAAATCCAAGCTGGAACATGGCATAAGAATACAGGACTTCCTTCTGTTTGGGTTTGAAATGCATTTTAAGATACAGAGTTGGTTTTGCAATGAGTATTCCGAGAATTGACTGTTTTGAAAGCCAATTATGAATATACACATGCAGCTCATACAGAATCTGGTTTATTCCTGTATTCCCGACTAATGCTTTCTCTTTTCCTGGTTGGAGATGAACAGGATCTCAGACTCATGAAAAGTACAAATCCCATGGCTGCCTCACAAAGCCTGCTTGACTTGTCATTTCAGACCACAGTAGGCAAACATTCTATAGCTTAGCCTAATTTATTAAGCTCGTATGTACAAATAGGAGTACTTCCAAGTTCACTTTGCTCTTAGAAATAGACACTTAAACAAAGTTATTGGCAAGAGTGTCCACCAAAGAATAAACAAAACAAAACAAAAAAACCGCAATCTACTTAATTCTAGCTCCTTAACTTAAAAATACAAGATAGCCAAACTTCTGTAAGTTCATTATATAAGGAGACAGGCAGATTCTATTTAAAAGATGGCTGGTCAATAAAGGGAACGTGTCATAACCAGCTGAGTTAAAACTAAAGGACAGTGAGAACTAAAGCAGCCCAAAGGATTTACTTCATGATCAAGGAGAAATTTTTAAGTAGGCAGGTTAGAGTTAAGTGTAATTTAGGGTTTATGAAGATGGTTGCAGGATCTTTTTCAACACAGGAGAAATTTGCATCTCTGTGGGATTGCTTTCAAGTACTGCTGCCAAGGATATTCAGTTAGATTAGCAAATTTAATTCTTTTCGCCCACCGCCCACCTCCTCCATTAGAAAATGATAGCATCCTGTAGTGGCATTTACAATTTCCCATCTCACATAGTCATCCTTTGTTTCCTGCATTACATGTTCCAAGGAACCAAAAGACAGAAACTTGGCCAGAGGGACCAGAATGTAATTGTTAGAATAGGGTCTATCCTGTTAGGAGAAAAATTAAAATGTCCCCTAAGCGTCCAAAAGCAATACTTCAGAAATAGTTCCTCGCTGGAAAGGAAAACGGATTTTTTTTTTTTTAAGATTTTATTTATTTATTTGACAAAGAGAGAGATAGTGAGAGCAGGAACACAAGCAAGGGGAGTGGGAGAGGGAGAAGCAGGCTTCCCACTGAGCAGGGAACCTGATGCGGAGCTCGATCCCAGGACCCTGGGATCATGACTTGAGTTGAAGGCAGATGCTTAATGACTGAGCCACCCAGGTGCCCCGGAAAACGGATTTACATTACCCGTTTTTTTTTTTTTTTTTTTTATCATGTTCTTAGCTGAAAAAAATAGTCTTTGCATTAAGGAACCAAAATATATCTATAAGGGCTCTCCATGATTGGGGAGTGTTTTTTTTTTTTTTTTCACTGATTGCCCATGGGATTCATGTTTTGAAGTGAGCCATGCCTGTGTCACACAGGAACACAGTAATACCTTCTGAAGTCAATCCTTTCTTCTGTCTCAGCATGCAGCCTCCTCAAATGCTCAAAGATGGACTTGGGCTGCACAGTGACAGACTAGTAATCTCTTAACGCTGCTAACATAATCTCTCACATTCTATTTAAATTAATTCAGTGAAATAATCCATCAGTATCAGCTCTATCTACGGATGCTAAGCAGTTTAAATAATCATTCGCAACACAAGCTGAATCTATTTGAATTACATTTAGTAGAAGAATCCATTTTATTCCTGAAGACAAGGGGAGTATCTGCTCCCCTGCCCCCGAAAGTAACAAAAAAGAACTTAAAATTATTTCTTCATATTGCTAGGTAACCAGGCAAGCCTCTTTAACTTCTATCTCATTATTTATTACCTCTTTAATTTTTCACTTAATAGTGATGTTCTTGACAACTTTGGAACTCTGAGAAAGCTAACTACATGATCATATCCATTGGCTACAGAGAATGGCCAGAATTCATCGATACCACTGAAGAAAATCTTAAGAAGATAATACTTCTTTCCAAAATGTTAACAGTGGGTTTATTCACTGTGCAAAAAAGGTCTTAAAAATGCTCATATCTCCTTCTTTCTCTTTATTTTCTTAAGGATTTTATGTTTAAGTAATCTCCACACATGGGACTCGAACTCACAACCCCGAGATCAAGATTGCATGCTCCACCAACTGAGCCAGCCAGATGCCCCATCCTTCTTTCTCTTTTAATGCCAACAAAATATTAAGGAAGATATTTTCTTGGGATGCAACTGAGTTGCTTTCAATCAGGACATACCAGAGGTAAACAACCTCCAATTTCAAATATAAAAAGTATTTTTCAATGAAGTATTTTGGTATGTGGCTTACCCTTTCTGATCTGAAAATTAGGCAATTCATCCTTATGTTAAAATATATAAAAATAAGGGTAGATGGTGCAATCATTCTTTTTTTTATTAACATTCTTAGTTTATTGATCCTTTCATGAAAAATCTGCACAACCACCACAGATAAAGCCACTGCAGCATCTTTACTCCTTCTGTTGTGCAATCTCCAGCTCACTTCTTGCCAGCACCAGCATTGGCTTTTGCAGTCCCCCTGACTTTCTTCATTCTGTTCTTGCATTCCTTTCGCTGTTTTCTTGGTGTCTTTTTCTTCTCATACAGGCCATGTCTTGCAAGTCTGTGTTTGGGTTCATTTTTCTTTGCATAATCCAAGGAATCATAAATCATGTCAAAGCCGGTTGTCTTGCCACCACCAAAATGGGTTCTGAATCCAAACACAAATATGACATCTGGCGGGGTCTTGTACATTTTGGCTAGTTTTTCCCGAATTTCTGTCTTAGGTACTGTTGCCTTTCCAGGGTGAAGAACATCAATGACCATCTGTTTCCTCTGAAGTAGTCGGTTAGTCATGAACTTCCTGGTCCGGAGAGTTACTGTGTCGTTCATGATGGAGGCGAGGCTTCAAGCAGCCGGGGAGGAAAAGCGATGGTGCAATCATTCTTAAAAAAAAAAATCCTGAAAATGAGCTGAGTTTCAAAATAGACTTTGACCATTCTCAAATCTGCCTTACCAAACAATAAAATATCAGTAGAATTAGGCTTGTAAATTGTGAATTTCTCAAAAGATTTCATTTATTATTTTGTTTGCTTTTGTTTCCCTTGTAGAAATCAATGTTGCCATAATGATGCTTTAAGAATGGAACCAGAAGAAGAAAAAAAAGAACGGAACAAGAAGGTCGGAGGAGAGTCCTATCTAAAGGCATGTTGGCTACTTCCAAATTCCTGTCAGCCCAATTCCCATCATTCCAGACACAGACACTGGATCGAGTTGTCTGTCTGCATCCACCACTGGACTGGATGCTCTCTGACGGCAGAGAAAGTATCCTTCCTCTTTATCCTTCTTAGCTCACTGGAAATGTTCAGTAAGTCATCCTTAAAGGGATGAGTATGTAGATCCATTTGGAGCCCGTGGGTTAAACACGAGATATGGCCAAGTAAGGGAATCTCTAATATGACTGCATTTTAAGTTGCATGATTAAAAGTTGATGACAAAAAAAATCAAAGTCCACTCTGCTTTTGGTCAATTACAGTATGAAGGGCCCCATAACAGCATTTCTTTTCGGCTGGGAAGAGGGAGTAAAGGGCAGCAACATGAATAACATGGGCAGTGTGTACTCAAACCTCTGACTCCTTGGTCAGAGGCTATGTGAATTAAGCTCGTCAAAGGACACTGAAGGGAGTGGGGGCCACAGGCGGTCACTTAACTGTCCATCTGCTGGTGGTGAATATGAATAATCCAGCTTTGCTTTGGAGAATGTCAGTAGAGGGTATTTATGCTTTTGTATTTCCTTTTCAACCCCTAACTTTCACAATCTGAGTTTAAAATGATAAACAAAACAACAATAACAAAAAAAAAAAACACCTCACTGGATATAATCTAAAGGTATATTGATAGGAGGACGGTTCAAACAAGTTTGGTCCATCAACACGGTGCAACACTACACAGCCATTCAACATGCATGCACATGCCTAGCTAGAGATACCTGTGTATGAATAAAGAATGTTCTGGAAACTGATAAAAGTGGCGGCTTCTGGGGAATGGCAGGTCAAGGGTAGGAGAGAGGGAAGGGCAAAGTTTACTTTTTCCTTTGTATCCTTTTATACAGTTTAACTTATTCCACATGAACAATGATTGGTTTTACAAACAAAAAAGGAAAAAAATTATAGGACATCTGTGGAATCTCTTCTTTTTCCCATTGCTTTAAAATTAATTAGCAACATTATCAGACCTAAGTTCCCGGGAATTCCCGCATAAATGGCAGTGCACTCTCCGGCTCCTCAGGCAAAGCGTCCTGCAACTCACCATCTTCCAGGCATAGCTCACATTATAGGCCTCCTTTCCGGTGGCTCTCAGCTTGTTTATATGCCAAGACAGCGATGAATTCACAGGGACTGCGATGATCTGGCTGCCCAGAGGGAGGCTGCGTTGGCAACAGAATGAAATACTTCAGGCAAAAGATAAAATTAAGCACTTAATTAAAGGCAGGGAAGAAGCTGTGAGTCAATGACCACCTCCTGATTTTGAAAAGCAATGAAGCTCATCACTTTTGAAAGAGGTAATGTGAAATTTTCAATTTCGTAAAAGCATGATGTCAGCTCAGCACTAAAATATTCCTTGCTCTCTACCCATGCTCCCCCCAAATTCTAATTCTTTCCAGAGACAAACTTGTCTCGAATCACTGTCATTAATTTACAACCAATGAGCACAAAGACCCATTCTCTATAGGTTACCATCTGCCAAAATAATGTATCATGGTTAGAAAAAATCCAATCTGTTTTTTATTTCAAAAGAAAACGTTGTATATGATTGTGCTGTCAACTTGGAATGGACACTATTCTGCCAAGCTATTTTTTTGGCATGCTGGAAAGCTGGTCCTCAACTTAACCTTTTATTTTGCCAACATTTTTCAAATTAGTACAACTGGAGTTCTTCTTAAATGGGGTAACATATATCCGCGATTTTACAATTAATGGAAACGTGAACATAGAATCTGATTTACAAAACATTTTCCCTAAGTAATAGTTTTAAGAGAATTTACCTGTTGTTATACAAAGTAAATAAAATTTTAGCTACTATTCTTATGAAAAATTTACTGAGTATACTTTTAATAACATTAATTTATATACTTGTTTTATACCCTAAACACTCATATTTGACCTCAAGAGGTCCATTTTTTCAGAAAAAAAAACCAAAAAAACAAAAAACAACCCAAATATTACAACTTCCACCTTTTCCTTACCTTAGGATATTTTGCCGAACCAACTCAAATTTGGGGATATTTTCATAATGAATGATGTCAGTATGAAGTGGGGGTTCTGATAGTAAATATGGCCTGGTAAGAGATGGGTGCATAAGTGTATACCCTGAAATAAGGAAACAAAAATACATGCTATGGGAAACATGCTGTAGGAAGTACGGATTCTAATATAAGTGCCTATCATACATTTGAAATGTGGGATACTCTGGGATGACTGCCCAATACGCAACATCTCAGTACGTACGTAGCTCACCAGTCCAAGAAAAACTGAATTTGTTTTATGCGTATAGAAAGTATAGAAAGATGCCTTAAATTATGGAACAACTGTCTAATCAAGAATATCTTGGAGGTCCTGGTCATTGGGGCTTTTTCTATAAAAATGTTCTAATCTTATTACATAAACCTTAATGCCAGTGAATTTGAAGATCATACTATAGAAAAATAAAATCCAAAGGATCACTTTCTATATGTCATTCAATCCTCAAGTCTAATTTCTTGATGTTTAAGTAACTGTTACCTACTCCTTAGCACAACATAGACACAAATGAGGTTGTGTTTGTTTGTTTGTTTTTTTAAGAGAGAGAGAATTGTAAGCATGCTCCATGCCAGCATGGAGCTCAGTCTCATGACCCTGAGATCATGACTTGAGCCAAAATCAAGAATCAGATGCTTAACTGACTGAGCCACCCAGGTGCCCTTAGAAACAAATGCATCATTTTTAGATTCATTTATGGTTTCCACTACAAATGAGCAGTTCTAGTCTCACTATTTTTCTATAAATAATGTAATTTTCTTACTTTGTTAGTATCAGAATATCTACAGATTATTTTCTTCAGGTTACAAAAAAGTCATTCTTTCCCATGATTTTTAGCAGATTACCTTTGTCATCAATGAGAAAAGTATAGGAAGCCAAAGAATCTTGGTAATACGTCACGTCTTCAAGGATGTAAGCCAAGTTCACATCCACACCTACAATTCCCAGAAGTAGGTTTCCAAAATAACAGGGTTTACTTACAGTCATTATCAAACCTATGGGTTAAAAACAAAACAATCCAAAGGATAGCAGAGAAGGCACTGAACAAAGACTGGAGCTATGCTGTAGTGAATCACGGAGGCTACGATCTGCCATCTAAATTCTGCTTGGAAGAGGTGACCTGTGTGATCTAGGAGCCAACCACTGCCTCTGCAGACAGCGTAAGTGAACAAGACTGTGGGGCATGGAGAGTCTTTTGTGGGGTTCAGATGCCACAGTTAATTTTGGAGGCAATTTATACATTTTCCACTATTTCTTCACCTAAATGGCAGGACAGTCCCGATCAGAGCAAAACACAGCAGCATTTACTACCTGATTCTGTTTTCTCAACTGGGGAAGATTCAACGGAATGTGAAAGACCACTGGACAAGGACTCTGAGAATTTGGGTTCTAGCCTAGCTGTGCTTATGTATTGTACATAAGACATGGATATAACTTCTCCGAGCCTCGGTTTCCACATCTGTTTAAAGAACACAGTGGTAACTGCTTTACTGATTTTTAGGGGTAAACAAAAAGAGATTATGTCATTAATATAGCCTATCAAAAGACAAAAAGATGAAGTGAAAAAACCTGGAAAGGTACAGAATCTAGTAAGATCTGACCAATTACAACTCCAAGCAGCTCAAGGAGACACGAAGTTTCCAAAGGAATCTATTTCTAGTCACTGGGTTCTGAGGTCCTCGACTTTTACCTAAAGGGCTAGCCAGTAGATACTTTAGGCTTTTGGACCAGTTTCTCTTGCGTATACTTAAAAAAAAAAAAAAAAAAAAAAAAAAGCTTTAAATAATAAACGGCATTCTCAGCTCACAGGCCATACAAAAACAATGGGATAATCAGGAGAGGGAAGAGCAAAGGCAAAGAAAATGTACAAGAGGAGAGAGGGTGAGTAGTGGGGTGAATGCGTGGACAGTCAGGACAGCGGAGCTCTCCTCCTGGCTCTCCTACTGAGTTAAATGGCACCACCTCTCTGAACTGGGTCTCTTCATGTGTCAGAGACAGAACGACCTCTAGCACCCGGAGCAGTGCCACAATCCTATGGTTCTCAATAAAACTCGAAACAAGAAGATGGATGGTTTCTCTCCATCTTACACTAGTATTTTCCTGTGCTTAATGGCAGGTTCACACCTTGGCAGCGTACCAGAAAGCCATTCTTCTATCAACACCCAGGAAAGGGATTTGGATACTTGAAGCCTCCTGCAAAAAATAGACTTCCACACAGAGAAACCCATGGTGGTCCACTCAAAGTATTATTGAACTTGCTGTGGTCGCAAAGGCCAATGAAATGTATCATTTGGTAGGAGGAAGTGCATACAACACTGAAAAACTTTGTGAGAAGTTACGCCCAGTTTTAAGGTAAGTTCCGGGGATGTAATATACAGCCTGGTGACTATAGTTAACAATACTGTATCGTGTCACGATATATACATATATCAAATCATTATGTCGTACACCTAAAAGGAATGCATTGTTTTATGTCAATTATAAATCAGTAAACCAGGAAACAAGAAAAGTTGTGTGCTGTGTTATAATTTCAAAGGCATTCTTTAGGCAGTCAACAGAAGGTTTTAAAAATGTATTTTAAGGAGGTTTTTGCCCAGGTATCCCTGGACAAATGGGTTATAAATGATGGGAGTAGCGCTTGAGGGCTAGGACAGAGACAGAGGTCATAACCTGCATGCCATGCTCCCCTGGGCTTGTGTCTAAGATTAAAGCCGTTTTCATAGAGCAGTGAAGTACAACAGAAATACTCTGAGACCATATGCTCAGTTCAGATTTCTTTGGCTATGTTGCGAACAAGCCTGAAAAAAAGAAACACAATCTTACTTTCCAATTATCACCTCGGGAGAGAAGACTCTTCATTCCATTGTGGCAAATAAAGTACGCTAAGCTCTTGTTACCCTTAATGAAATCCCTAAATGCCCTCTCTACTTTAACCTAAAGTACATAGATTTACTTGTTAAAAGAAGTACGTCCAGTCACCAATATTTTAATCTGTGGGGGTTTTGAATGACAGCCGTGTAAAAACATGGGATTCTCTAGGCTCAGCATCCCCGTGTTGTGGAGTTAGAGGAGATGCCACCCACGCGTTCTGGGGACTGAAAATACAAACGTGAAAGGCATGCTCTAGTAGAGGAATGGGACAGACCAGTAAAGCAGTCGCTGAAGTACACCGCAGAGGATTCAGAGAACAGGCCCTGAGGACTACACTTTGGAAAGCATCAGCCAACAAGGAACCGAAGATTTGCCCACAGTTTGACTGAAAGCCTTTGGGTAACTCTTGGGGTGGTAGAGGTGAATTTTATAAAAGGTCCGACTCTACCTGATATCACTAAGGGTAACAGGATTTGACCGCATAAACCCCCGAGCTTGTATAGGACTCGGTTTCCACATCTGCCTTTGTTCCTTCGACACAGTATTAACATGATTCATTGATCTGTCTTTCTCTTATCAGACTTACATGCTTGTTGAGGGTGGGATGTGTGCCTTACCCATCATTGCCTGACACAAGGCTTGGCTGGCACTCAATACCGTGGGCTAGATGCATAAAAGGTCACTTGCATTTGCAGCTCCACATTTCCCTATGAAAGGAAATAACCTTATCTAAAAGTGGGAGTTTCTATACTCTCCACATCTGTGGGCTCTGCCAGAATTAGGAGGGATAAAAAACATTGACGTGTAGCAGAGGTTACCATATTTCTTCCTTATGGAAAAAACCTGTTTGCCTACTTTCTAGAAAACATATTCTCTAGGCCTGTTACTTTTCATACATGAGTTTTGTTGGGATACTCTCACTGTATCTGTGAGAGTTCCTAGTTACTGGAACATAAAAATAGGATCTCATGTGGTGAGGGTATCTGTCTGGCTAGTAATCAGCTTCCTCGTCCCTCCTCTCTGTCAGAGAAGAAAGGGAAGCATGCTGGAGAAAGGATAAACAAGAATATGAGAAGGGAATGAAAAAGGTTGTCCTTTTACTGATCATATACGTTGGCCAGCCATTACTCTAGGTGCTTCCCATATATTAGCGCATGTTGTCTTCACAACTGCCCTGACAGAAATATTCTTCCCGTTTCATAGACCAGGAAAGTTAATCATGTGAAGGTTAAACACTTTACCCAACATCATATTATGAGTAACTTGTGACATCAGGATGATGAAGATGAGGAGAGTTGTAACAAAAAGTAAAGGTAATAAATCAACAAGAACAGTAATGACTGTTGAGAGGTATGCCAGGCACCAATAAGTCCAATCCTAATAACCTAAAAGATATATTATATGAAAGACATCATTACATTTTAAACAGGTGACCAAATGGGAATGAATGAATGAGATTAAATAAATGATCAAAGACCACAATTTAAGAGGTAGAGTGGGGCTTGAAAACCTCTTATTGCCAAACCTGTATTGTCTGACCACCCCATGTTGCTTTTCCTTTCAGGCTGAATCCTAATCATTTCTGAGATCTACCACCTGCCCTGCAAAGTCACTCTTTTGTTCCAACTCAACAACTTGTGGATATTAGGGAATCCTCAGTAAGCCCCTCCAATAAATAGACCCATCATGTTGACTGAGGCTAGGGCAATGTGATAAAAATCAGGCTGGGGATTTCTGCTCTAAGGTACAGTGCTACTGGACTGATGGCAGAGGGCTGCACCACCCTCTGACCACAGACAGGGATGACTGTTCCCCTTGCCTGTCTGGACCCTCTAATGCTCACGGATAAGTGTTGGACAACATTTAAAAGTTACTGTCTTGGTGGACTCGTGTCCATTTCTTTTCCCCTTTCTTTAGTAGGAAGTTTTCCCCAGACTCACCATCTCCCATCTCATCAGAGAAGGGAAGGCTAAAGACCGCTTCATCAATCATCCGGTTGGGAAGGTTGGTATAGAACCTGCCGACCGTGGTCTCCAGGTTACTCAGCTGGTTCAGCACCATCATGCTCCCCTTAATCACAGGCAAGGCTGTCCGGTCCAGCACGCCATACTTCCCTGAGTTCTGTTCAGCCAGATCTCTCAGAAAAGCCAGCTCTTTTAAACCAGTCACCCCATCTGAAATGGAAAGCCAAAGGTAGACAGTGTAAACCAAAACGGTGTATATCCCTGCAATAACCTTGCCATTTAGATTTAATAAGGGCACAGATAAAATCCTGCAATGCCAAAGGGGTCTTACAGAGTCAACCTGGACCCAGGACACAGTTACCATTTCTTGCTGAGGAACATAGCATGAGGCATAGTCTTTCCTCAAACAGGCAAGAGGGCAAAGGGATTCTTCAAAAGGCAATGATGAAAACCACATGAGTAAAAATAAAGGAGCCCCATTTGGCAACGATATGTTCTCCCCTAAGAGTTTAATTTTTCTGCATTTAAAATTTGAAAGCAAAAGTTGTGATTAACAAGTCTGCATTTAAATTAGATGAAGTTGTAAGAGTTTTAAAGGATAGAGGTTTATCATTTCATTTCTTACCTCTTTCCCTTATTAAACACTTGCCAAAGTCTCATGGAACTAAATGGAAGAATTATGTATTGCATTTAGTGATGCCCCCAAACCCCGTGTCTTTAAGCTCATTTTAATTACAAATGCTTTCATGCTTGATACTGTTAGGACAGTACTGGATTTGATTTATTTAATGTGTATTTTCTACGTTTAAGGGGTTTTAAAAACTTTGTAAAAGATTTAGGCATACTGGGATGTATTGTTCTACAACATCTGTAATCTATAGCATAAAAATAAATTTAATAAACCTTTTTAAAAATTTTGGTTTGCTATTGTTGGAACACAGTCAAAAGGATTAGTAACTGATCCCATATGGGTGCCATTGTAAACAAATTCAAATGATTTCAGTCACTACTGAGATTCTACCAATGAGTTTTAAATAGGCTTTGCCTCATGCTCTTTAACTATTTAGTCTTTAAAAAAACATAACAAAACAAAACTGAAGAGTTCATGGTTCACCTACCTTATGTGACTTTATCATTTCTAACTAAGGAGTGTGTATATTTCTAGCCTGAAGTCCATTTCTAAAGTCATGCAAGGATCTAATGCATATAATTTCCTTCTTAACATATTGTATTTAGATAACGTGGATTTTGCTGGAGCAATGATGCTAAGAAGTCAGAACCAGGTTATTGTTCCCTTTCTTTGCTATGAGTGGAGATAGGGGAGATGAGTGGTACATTCCAGAGTAAAAAAAAAAAAAAAAATCACAAAAGCCATGATTGATCCCTGGCCTTATACCCTTGAGAAGCTCCCAGAAGTGAATGATAAAAGGAGACAACTCAAGACAATAAACACATTTCCTTTCTTTGTCATGTCCTGTTTGACTCTCTCAAATGTAAAAGAAAAGTAACAAATGGGAACATCTCTTAGGCAAAGAATAGCATGGGATAGAAGGTTATCAAAGATTGTCTATTTTATGTACTACATCATGATATGAGTGGCAAAGGTGGCAGTGGGCTGGCAAGGCGGGTAAGTATGGTAGATGGTTCTATCACCAATATGGTCATCCTGGAGACTACATTTCCGGTGTTTCTAGGTTAAAGGTGGCCAAAACTGAAGTGCTAGAGATTTGAGAGGTGAAACAGACACAGAGGGACCAGCATGTTCCAGTTTGTCTTACCCTGCCCCAATCTGCATTCAGTTCCCTTTCTCAGCTGCTGGCTGGCTTGCTCAACAAGGGTAACCCTAGGCTCATTACAGATGTTTCAGTGACAGTCTACAGGGGTACAGCAGCCATGAAGAGCCAACAACCTCCTGTAGACTTCTACGCAGACCTCCTAAGTGGTCTTCAACGTTCCTAGCTTTCAGACATCTCCACAAGCTCCAACCCATACCAGAGCTGGTTACTAAATACTGGCTTGTCAACTCCTCTTTCTGGATCTTTACTTTCTCAATTTTCTCAGTTGTGTACACTCTAATTCTGGTAATAAGTTCATTACATCCAAATCCTCATAGTGGCCCTGCTTCCCTACCTGAAGCCTGACTGACAGAGTAAGGGAATGTGTCAACCTTAGTGAACAATGCTCACAGACAGCATTTGGAGAGGGAAACCCGGCAGTGAGGATGTTGTGTCTAGCCAGATTAAAGGGAGAAGAAAGAAGAGATAAGGGTGGCCAGAGGGAAGTAACCAGAGGTTTTAAAAGACTGGCATTATCAGGGGCATAGCAGGTGCACAAGATTCTCTAGGGTGAAGATTTAGGACCAGTGAAGAGATGGGTGATAATGAGGAAGCTTCTTTACTCAGTATCTGCCTGGGCAGACCTTCAAATCTAATGGAAAATAAGTGATCACTATCTTTTCTGTTTTCTTATACCTGGACTACTGCACTGAATTCATCTGCCTTATCTATCTTTCTCAAGGAGTCACAAGCTTCTTGAGGACAGGAACTTTGTAATAATACAGCTCCAAAACCTCAGTGCACTATGTTACACACTGTAGATTCAACAAACTTTATTTTCTTCCCTTCCTCTGTCTTCCTGCCTGAGTCAAAGAAGCTAAACCATAGGGAAAAGGAGTAAATGGCACCCAGAGATAAGACTGAAAGGTACGTGCCCCAGGCAAAAAATAGGCCATCCTCGCCTACCTCAGCCGTGCTCAGCCCTGTGCTCAATGCTCAGAACACAAAGAGAACTAAGACACAGTTATGTATGAGAAGCTCACGCTCATGTAAAGTGGAGGGAGAAGGAGAACAGTATGTGAACACATCATTCATGGATGACACGCTTAACAGAAGTAAGCACAACAAGCTGGGGGACAAGGAATACTGAAATACTGAACACTGGCCCTGAACGAGAATGAGAGAGAAGCACCTCTGCCTTTGAGGTGTACTGAGACAGGCAATCACACAAACTTTAATTCAGTCCTTCAATCGGCTTTCAGGACCTGTTCTTGATCAGGTACTGTGTTAGGAACATTTAACACATTCTATCTTGTTTATTTATTATCACAGCAACTCTAGGTACATTTTACGATTTTCATTTTACAGATATAACTGAAGCCTAAAGAGATTAAGTAACTTGCCATAAGCACAGAGCTAATAGATGGAGACTGGAACTCAGAACCTCTAGAACTCCAATCTGAGTTCTTCCATGGAGAGCCCACAAAATACCTAGAAAAGAATCATGCTGACCCAAACACAGATTCCTGAACTCCTCCTAAGCAGATCTGAATAAAAATCCAATGGTACTATCTGGGAGTCTGCATTTAAAAAAATAATCTCCAAGTAATCCTTAGCACTTTAAAATGAGAACCACTGTCCCTATAGCCACATGGTTCTGCATGGAAATCGAAGTGGATGGAACAAATAAAAGACCATAGGTGGGAAGAGCTCCTGCATCAAGATGTGGCCTCTCAAAAACAAGAGAATATAGTCACCCAGAACACTGAGGGTAAGGGGCCTGAAGACTCTCTGGGGGAAGAACAATATGCATTAACAGGTGAAGAGACAGGACATAGCAGAAAAGCTAGAAAACTGGGCCATAGTCAGACTGGAGGACATGCTGGAGAGCAGAAGGAAAAAAAAACCAAGTACTTCCTCAGATTTGCCAATTTACTAAACCCTTTCACATACTGATTTAATAGCAACAAAATCAACCTTCAGGAGTACCTAGAAAGTGACACACATTATCCTGGGAGTTTACTGTACACCAGGGTTACTCTTCGCAACAGCCCTGTCACATAGATAATTCTTATCTCCATTATACAGTTAAGGAGGCTGAGGTGGAGAAAGCAGCAGAAGAGGCTTTAGGTGGTGATTCTGCAGAGAAATGTGATATTCACTGGCTCGGGTATACAGAAGAATCTAGGTCAGTATTTTGGCTTCCTGAAGCTTAAATCAATGAACTCAGTTAATAACCTCCATGCAGTATCAAAATCCAAGAATATGAAGGAGAACTGAAAAAAAAAAAAAAAAAAAAAAAACACCGGAGCAGTACAGAATCCTCTGCAAGACCACATCACCGGAGAAGGTTTAGAAATGAGCAGTTGGCTGGAGAGAGAGAGATGAAGAGAGAGTGACATCCTAACACATGTCCTGAATACGAACGTTAGGGAGAGAAAGGCTTGGGCAGGAAGCTGCTTGGTGGCCTCTCTTCTTACACCCTTCTTCAAAGCGCACGCTGTCAGGGTTCTTTTTTTATTTTTTCTGAAAGCAGCATGCACTTAGAGAGAACTTTCATCTGAAAGAAAAATCTCGAAACACTACCTACCATTCATGAGGGCATAGGTGAGAATCATTACGGAGTTGTTTAGAAAGCTATTTTCTTCATTGATGACACGGAGAGTCGCCTTTTTATCTTCTTCTGAGGAGTCCTTTGATGTAATGCCAGCTGACAAGTAAATTATGACCATGTCTGTATCTAAACAAAAACATACAAATTGAACGTTACGTTGGATTCCGGCTAAAGGCAGCAGTTCCGTTTCCTTTTCATTTCCTTTGGACTCTCCCGCCTTGAGGACCTGCCTGGCCCAGCGTTCGGACTCCTTCCCATTTGATGCCGGGGCTTTCATCTCTCTGCCTCTGCGTCCCTTCCATCCTGCCCTTTGTGGGCAACGAGGCCTCATTTATCCAGTGTCAGCTGAAGAGATGTTCCTAATAAATTTACCAGATAAAAGAAGGTGATTTCCTTTAGGCACTCATGGTGTGGTAATTTAGCCATCCCAGACAGAGCGCTCTCTTGCCTTCTGAAACAGAGGATTCGGGACCTGATTGATCCTTTCCTCACTGAGAGGCTTCACCAGGAGCCAACATTTTTGGGGCTGACTAGGCTTTAAAATGATGGTTCTACCATGGGCTCTTCAAACATGAAAGGTTATTGGTCCCTATACTAAGTAGCTCCAGAAACATTTTTATTTTTAAAATTCATCAGTGTAGGAATGCCTGGGTGGCTCAGTGGGTAAAGCGTCTGCCTTCAGCTCAGGTCATGATCCCAAGGTCCTGGGATCAAGTCCCGCATCGGGCCCCCTTGCTCAGCGGGGAGTTTACTTCTCCCTCTGCTTGCCGCTCCTCCTGCCTGTGCTCGCTCTCTCGGACAAATAAATAAAATCTTTAAAAAAAAAAAATTCATCAGTGCAAAAGAACAGTAAAAACACAGACATGGGAGTCAGGGTGCCTGTGTTGAAATCCCAGCTCTGCTACTTTCAAGCTGTGTCTGGGTAATTTTAGGCAGATTTCTTAACCTCTCTACACCTATATTTTGTTGTCTACAAAATGGAGATAATGACGGTACTTACCTTCGTAGGGTTGCTGTGAGGACTAACTGGTTAATTTAAGTGAAGAGAGACTCCAAGGATAATGGCAAATAGTAAAAGAGAAAGAAGCCTCAACACACACACACACACACACACACACACACACACACACACACACACACACACACACACACACACACACACACACACACTCCCACCCACCCACCCCAATATTGGTCTGAAGCAGCACCTATAACTCAAGATTAAACTACTCCCCCAACCAGGGCTCATAAGCAGAGAGATTGAGAAGGTCATTTCAGCTCAGTGTGAAGAACTTCCTTCAAGTGGATTTACTAACAAATATAAGTAGTGAATTTCCTACCGCTGGAGATACATACGCAGAGGCTGAATGACTACTGTAATGGAGGAAGGGAAGTAAGCGAGCTGGACTTCCACACTGTCTGAGATTCTTTGGTTAACTATATATTTTTATTAAGATATACTACACAGAAGTTTACCTTTCTATTGAGAAATAAATATTCATATGGTATATGCTTCTTTCTTCAGGTCCTTACTGCTGTCATTTAGTTGAGGTTGCTTTATACTTACCGTGGTAGGCAACCTCCCTGTAAGTCCCCCAGTGATCCTACCTTCTGATATCCACATCCTTGTGTAGCTGTCTCCCTCTGAGTGTGGGCTGGATTTCGTGACTTCCTTCTCGAGAACAGAATACAGGAGAAGGAATGGGGTGTTCCGAAATAGGTTAGGTGACACAAAGCCAGTGGCTTTCACTGTGCATGCTCTCTCACTCTGAAGGAAGCCAGAGGTATGCTGTGAGCCACCCTCGTTAGAGGCCAGGCACTGAGGCCCTCAGAACTGAGTTCCCCCAGCAACCACGTGAGTGAACTTGGAAGCTGGTCCTTCCCAAATTGAAGTCTGAGAGAATATCAACTCTGGCTAACAGTCTGACTGCAACCTCATGAGACATCTTTAGCCAGAGATACGAAACTATGTTGTACCCAGATTCTGGACCTACAAATACTGAGAAAGTAAATGTTTAAAGTCACTGAGTGTTGGGAAATTTGTTATCCAGCAATAGGTAATGAACACAGTTAGTTACCCTTTTAAAAAATATCCTAACAGTGATAAGGATACAATGATTGAGTTCTCTTCAGTTTGTAAATTTCCATTTTAGACTTTGCAGCATCCTTTGTTATACAAAATTGAATGGTTAGTTTATGTTGTATCAATGTTGTAGACAACTGAACTGAGATTAATAAAACTGAATCAAAGAAATAAATACAACCTAAGTTGTTGTCTCTCATTCATTACCATAATTTAACATAAAGTTTTAAAACCATTAGATGCTTGAATAATTCTCTAATACTAGCTGTAAATTTAATTGCACTATTTATTCATCAGAAATTAAGAAGTAAATGCTGATGCAAAAACATCCATAAGCTTAGAATATCCATCTTAAACTGGATTTCAATATTTTTCCAATGATGTAAATACTGTCTTATAAATTATTGTTAGGACCCCAAACATCTCATTTAGGGTTCAGACGGGAAAAAAAAAAGCAACAACACTTGACTCCCTAGTTGGGGGGAATACAGATATACCATGAGGCTGATATGAAGTATGAGACAAACCATCACCCCATGGCAAAGGTACCGTGTGTGATAAATGCCTGGACAGCCGTAAGACTGACCTGAAAGAGAACCTTTGAGTTTTCTTACTTAGCTTCGTGACTCTAGATAAAATATGCTGTCACGGAGAGCTGGTGGTGAGGCCCCGGCCCATTTCTGGAAAGCCAGAGGGCCGAGAGTCAGCAGCCTTCTGCTGTAGCCACGCACCTTTTCTTCCCGTCCCAACAAGAAGGGAAGCACCCTGTCAGCATCCTCATGGCCTCTGCCCAGCCTGACTCTATCCTTGCCCTGTCCTTTTTAGACAGCAGATCTGCCAAATTTGGTGTGATTTATTATTTTTTTTTCCTTATTAGGATGTTCCCTCTCTAGCAGTCAGAAGAACTACACCTTGTGATCAGTAATGTTATAGATGAGTAATAATTACAGGGACTTGGGGCAGAGCGAAGACACAGCATGTAACAGGAAGAGAATGCAATAGCTTCCATTTGCCAAGTCCCTGTCTAAGCTGCTAGCATGTCTTGGGGGTCAATATCAAAGGGGAAAAAGCAACTGAAATTTGGGGCTCTGCCCCTGCCATCAGATCCTCACTCCTACCTAACCATCTTATTCCTTCTGTTCTAAAATGACCTACCAACTAATCACCCCCAGAACAGGCAACCCAAATATGTTGATGGTATCAGTTACAGATCTACCATGGGACTGAAAAAGAGCCAGAGCTGGGTAAAATTTTTAGATATTCTCATTAATGCAAAGCAAATTTGTACAAAGGCACCATGATTTATGACATGTAGCTTCTGTTCATATGGCTACTAACCTGGGGCAGATATTTCACTTTCATGCACAGGCTAATCCTTACAACAATCCTACAGGGTAGGTCTTACTCATTAGAATAACTCCACCACATGGCTTTAAAACAGCACCAGGGGGGCGCCTGGGTGGCTCAGTCTGTTGGGTGTCTGCCTTCAGTTCAGGTCATGGTCCTGGGGTCCTGGGATTGAGTTCCACGTCGGGCTCCCTGCCCAGTGGGGAGTCTGCTTCTCCCTCTGCCCTGCACCCCGCTTGTGCTCTCTCTCTCTCTCAAAAATAAATAAAATCTTAAAAAAAAAAAAAAAAGTAAAACAGCACCAGGTACACGGCAGATGCTAAATAATTATCTAGGAAGTGAACAGAAGTAAGGATGCAGGGTGCAAGCTCCTAAGACGAGTACGTAGACCCCTCACTATACTGCAGCCAAGGCTGGTGTGGTCCTCAGCCGTCTCGGCTTGAGGTCAACCAAGATGTTTGAGGTATCTTTGAGCTAGAAATCTTATAGGAAACTGAATACCATAACAACCACAGCTAATATTTATTTGATATTTATGATGGAATCCTGGATCTTATTATCACCCCCAGTTTGCAGAAGAGGAAATCAGGCCTGGAGAGATCAAATAATTTACACAAGTTCGCAAGTTTAGAAAAATTTCAAAGTAGGAATTTGAACCCATGTTGGTTAAAGTCCAAAACCCACATACTTAACCACTAAGCTAAATTGCCTGACAGCACCTCAAACCTCTCCTTAATAAGCTAGACAATGCTAATTTCTGATGTGTTTCCTTATGCAATCTAATTTGTGTTTTTCTCTGCACTGCCAGTAGAAGCAGAGATATAATTTAGGAACGTCTTACTTGGCTTAAAAAGGACTCCTCTGAGCATTTAAAAAACAGTGCCCTCAAAAGTTGTCCAAGTCTGTGATGGTCACTCTTCTTGCCACGTATTTGTTTGGCAACATTAAGAAAAACCAAAAAACAGCCCGAGGAGAAATCCCTCCCATCAAAGCAGCCTTCTGTTAATGTGTAGTGCAGGAAAGTCTGTAAGAAGAGGTTTAATGAGGTCTCAGTTTTAAAGCTGGAACAAACGTCAACATTTGAAAACCAAGGGGGTGCACATAAAAATCCAGATTTCGGGCTTCTCTTAAAATAGAAGATCTGGCAACGCTGGGGCAGGCCCTCGTACATGGCAATCACAGGCTGCACAGGACAGCGGGCTTCTCCATGGAATATGCACCCCCTAGTTGACCATGCTCCCCCAAACGATCCTCACTGACTTACTTTGGGTTCCCTTGACTCACAATCACTGGCAGGTCACAGCCAGTCTAAAATTTTTCTTCATTATTTGAATAGTATAATAATCAAAATTGGACTTAAACTCTAAGGGTAGTTTGATGACTGAGGAATCAAGTAGAAAAATCACTCCTGGTGAGGAATGCTGACAGGTAAATGGCCCAGACCAACTAGCCAATCTATCTTGATCCTCAGGAGGTCAACCTTGTCCACTGGCCTTCTTGAATCGTGGACAACTTGACACTCAGCCATCCCGTAATACTGGTCTGTGGGTAGCTGATACTTGCCAACACTAGTTGGCAAAATTCTAAGATGATCCCAATGACCCACGCCCTTGTAGAAGATTTTCCTCTTGAGGGGGCCTGTAACTTGCTTCTAACCAAAGGTGATGGATATCACTCCTGTCGATCGTCCTACATGGACAGCAAACATGGAGGGATTTTGCAGATATAATTGAGATTCCAAATAAGTTAATCACAAGGGAGAGAAATCCGATTAATTCAAAAGGGGATGGGTCTGATGAGAACAAATGAGCCCTTCAAAAGAGGGTCCAAGCCTTTCCTGAAGTCAGGGGCTCAAAGAAGAGATGCTCTCCTGCTGGTTTTGAAGAAGCAAGTGCATGTGAGTTTTACAGTTGCAAGGAAATGAATTCTGCCAACAAATGAACTTGGAAGAAGACTCCAAACCTCAGAGCAGACCACAGATGTGGGAGACGTCCAGACTGCAGCCCTCGTGCAACCCTAAATCCTTACCTGGAACCCAGGCAAGCTATGCCTGCACTCTTGACCCATGAAATGGTCTGCGTGGTAACAAATGTACATTGTTTTAAGCTGCTATTAAATTTGTGGTAACTTGTTATGTTCAAACACCAACAAATATGCCATCTGCCATCATTAGTTGTAATAATTCCAGTAGCTCGATCTTTCAAGGGCTCACCATGTGCCAGTCACTATGCTTTGCATTCATCAATGTTGTCTTACTTTTAATGCAGACACACTGAAGAACCTGCAAATATATTCTTTAAGTTTCCCTCGATAGGATAGATTCATTAAAAAAAAAATCCTACAAATAGATACTCGAATATAAAAGGGAAAATGACATAGATTCCTTTCAGTAGTTTCAAAGCATATCTTATTTCAAGTATCTTTTCCTTCAGTTTAGCATGCATCCTAATTCCAGATTTTCTTTAATACATGAAAATTAAATTAGCATGCCTTTGTACATTTGAAGGCTGTGCTCGTCTAAATGACAGCTGGTTACAAGAAGGAAGGATCAAGGCAAGAATCCTGCAGCCTGTTTCTTTGCACATGCGCACGGGCAGACATCCACTCTCAAGTCAATGAGAAGGCAAGGCTGACAATTAGCATTAAAAAGGATGTGGACATTCCCCTGGGAAATAAATGGGGCTATGTTTGTAATAAAGGGGCAGGAAGAAGAGGCTCTGGGGGTGAAGGAATCGCGCTGGCCGAGTACCTTTGATTGGAAAAGATGAGAAAATCTAGTAAGATCCTACTACTAGATGACCGTGATGACAACACATGAAAATTTTATCCCAGGTCAATTTAAAAAATCCCTCTAGACATAGTTGTGTGATCAATTTACAATGTATGCCTACTGCTATCCTTTATCTATTGGTTTATAAGTCCTCTGAGAGAGTGCAACTTACTCGCTTGGAACTTTGTGTTATTGTTTGTGCTTCGAATCAGCTGAAACGCCTTTTGAAATCCCACCGCATGCTGGGTAGGACTGTCCAGAGACTTGACGCTGCTAACGAAGGTGGACATTTTCCTCTTTGTCTCACTCGTGGCTGGAGACAGGAACGTCTTATAGCACTGGTCGAGCGAGCACGTCCTGACCGTGTCTGCCACAGTCAGCACAGAGATCTGGAGGAAAGAAAAAGAAACCTTGTTATCTTAACATGTGAAGGCTTTTTTATATTCTTGAAGAGCCCAAGGACTGAGAGGGCCTACAGAACAGTTTCTAAGAGTTTAAAAATAAATGCCTGGAGGCATAAATCTATCAAATTTGAAAAGGATGAGTTAAGGATTGGTAAGGGGGAGGGGCTCTAGAGTCTGTGTTTTGTTCCCAGATGAAGTCAGCAGTATGGCGTTCATCTATAACATTAAGGATGACTATTTCATGCAGAGAAAGAGCTTAGCGAGTACTAACCATCTTGGGTTTCCAGCTGGAGGTGGGGGTGAGGGTAAAGGCACAGGGTGTGTGTTTTAAGCAACTAGATTAGTCAGTAAAACCTCAGGAGTTCGAAAAGTCAAAATGATGAAGCAGAAAATGTCCACAAGGCAATAGATTATCATTAGCTGTAAACACACCTGTCTCTGAGGTATCCTAGAGATTAGTAAACCTCGAGAAGCCTTCCCTTACCCCTCACCTCTCATAAATCTTGAGCTAAAGTCCAGCCATCCACCAGCCTCCACGCCCTTGTCCTTCTCCTCCTTAGCATAACTTCCAGTGTAAAAGTCACAGCTAATTGGAAGCCTTGACAGGAGCCATGAAGGAAGTACAAGACTCAGCTTGGTGGGGGTGGTTTTTAAAAGAGATTTGGAGCCAGAGTCGGCGGCTGCTTCCTCAAACGCTAGAATAAAAACGAAACCATTCTCTTTCCCCCAAAGTCGTTTTAAATATGGATTTAAAACTGTGTACCATAAAACACAAGGTACTTCACAAAAGACATTCAAGGAAGAGCCAATGCCACGGGGGTCACTGGGGGTACCGGTCACCTTGTCGTGCTCGTCGATGGCACTGAGGATGACCCGGGCAGCGTCCTTGGCGATCTGAAGCTGGGTGTCCGTGACAGAGGCCCCGTGGTCCAGGATCACTACTATGTGCTTGGACTGTGGCCGGACCGTGGAGACGTAGATAGGTCTAGAAGGGGTGGGGGGGGAGAAGCTCTCTGGGGTCAGTCCTGCTTTAGGTCAAAGGAGCTCAACCCAATGCAGCTGTGAACACTACAGATGTGCAGGCATTTGGTGGCTATGTCTTTTTCCAGGGATGTCTTTCTCCAAGGAAAGAGCCACTGGTAAGGAGAAAGGATACTGGCGCAGTGAAAACACGACCTCGAGACAACAGCGTGTGTCTGTAGAGCAGGGATTGGTACCTCAGTCTTCCAAAGATTAAAGCAACCAGGAGGAGGTTAGAAGAAGCCAATCCTTTTGGGGGCGCCTGGCTGGCTCAGTTGGTGGAGCATGTGACTCCTGATCTTGGGGTTGTGGGTTCGAGCCCCACATTGAGTATAGTTAAAAAAAAAAAAAAAAAAGGCAGCAAATCCTTTGGGAGGCTGGCCTTTTCGGCACACTTGAAAGTCAATGCTCGCGGCTGTGTGTGGTGATGCCACTCAAGGTTACCCAATATTCGGCTACAGAACATGGGACTGGTGGCCTCTCAGACCGCAGAGAGTGCACACGAGGGAGGGGAAGGTCTACTTGCCAGCACTGGGTCTGCAGACATACAGAGTGGGGCTTTGCTAAAACGGAGGCGGCCTGTAATCTGCGAGCATGCTGAGCAGCTCTGAATAGCAGGTTTGGTTTCTCTCCCCCCAGACAAAGGCTACTGCTTAAGAGGGCCCTTTCCTTTCTGTACTGAAGCAATTCACACAGGTCAGCCACCAAAAGGCCCCTTATCGGAGCATTTAAAACCATGCCATCAAATGTGTCCAAGCCTGTGATAGTCACTCTTCTTGCCAGGTTTTTGTTTGCCAACATTCAGAAAAGGGGCTGGAGGGAGGGTGGGGAAGGTCCAAAGGAGAAATGCCTCCCATGAAAAGCGGCCTTCTGCTCATGTGCCGAACAGGAAGGTTTGTGAGAAGGGGTTTAATGCGGTCTCTCTTCACAGTTTTAAAGCTGGAACAAATTAGGGGGAGCTTAAGAAAGCAAATCAGCCTCAAGAGAATTCCCTCCTTTACTGACACCCCTAAAACACTAGATTTTTTCTATGAAATGTTAGATGTCAGTTGACTCAAAAAAGTCTGGGCACGAATTAAGGAATAAAAGCAAAGGACAAAAAAACCCCACAAAAACAAAAAAGAAAGCCCAAAACAAAACAAAACACAAAAAACCTAAACTCTCGAAATCTGGCCAAGCTTACACTTTTGTTCTCAAGCCAAAAGTCCTACATTAACACTGAAGTACTACTGTATTTTCACCAGTCAATACCATTAAGCCAGTAGGGAAATGTAATAAAAAGAATTCAGGAGAAATGGCTACAGAAATGAAAGACAGAATGGAAAAGAATGAAATCTGACTATCCCAACCCTGACAACCATGTCAAATATTGAACTTTTTAGGTCCTCCAGGCTAGGTGAATTTAAAAAAAAAAAAAAAAAAAAGCATATCTCCTTTCCAACTCAACCCACATCAATGGAAAGCAGAGTATGTGTTTCACATTGCCACAGTAAATTGTTAAGGAACTGTTTTAGAGTGATGCAAAAAATAGTAACATGAAATGTACAGTCTGGGAGTGGGTCCCCACAGCATGATTGGTATCCACAGGTTCCTTTCTCGTGTGCTCTGAAAACCCATTCCACACTTCGAAGGATGTGGAGAACTTGCAAAGGCCTCCGAGGAAAGCAGTTAGGGCAAGTAAAGAGATGGGAACATCAATCTAGGAGGGGAGGAACCTGGATTACTTAGCCGAGGGAAGACAGTGTTGAGGGTTGGTTTAATGCAGATTCAGGGTAGGTATGCATGAAACCTTCCAAGTGCAGGTGAGTGCTGATTTGTGACAAGGTCCTGCTTGTCCTTTTGGACTTTCCCTCACAGGTGATGCATTAATAGCAGCATGCCCTCCAAACTATCTTCTTAGAAGTAAATGCAAATTAGATGGTTCATGGTATCTTTGGCCTCTCCTGAGATAAGCCAGACCAGACCCAAGGTCAAGACTTCTGGTCCAGTTTCTAAGACACTTAAGTCTTCACCAATCCTGGAGAAGGTGTCTTCACCAATCCTGGTGTCTAGGGAGGGAACCGAAGAAACCATACCTATGACACAACGGTCTTTCTAGGAAAAGCAGAGAAGTAGTATTTTCCTTGGGGAAAATTTTAGACACAAATTAAAGTAATGATAAAGAGAGGCTAAAGCAATGGTTACTTTGGACTCTAAAAAATGGCAAGGAAAATGAACACCCTGCACTAGCTCCAGATTTCCTGGTGTCAAACACCCTTTGCAGATACACTGCAAAGGGAAGCTGTAGGGATTCAAAAGGGAAGTATCTTTGCCTAAGGGGTTCTGTAAATTGATGAGTCTTGTCATACAAATTAGCTCACCATTACTGTCCTTCTGGCTAAGCGGTACAAACTCCCAGTCAATTCCGTGAGAAGAGCAGGAAGCTAACCATTCTTGGATCCAATGTGTCCTGGGCAACTTTAAAAAACTTCTGGTAGCTGAGATTGCATGTACTTAGGAGTCTTCTAGGGCTGCGCTTAAGCGAAGGTATTATCATTCCCGTCTCACCAAGATGCCTGAAGCTCAAAACCACGTGGGTGCCTCCAACAGTTTAATTTCTTTAGTGAGTACCTTGTTAGATAGTTCTAGAAAAACTCTGGGCTTTATCATTTGCCCTTCCTAGCATTTCCACATCCACATATGCTCGCTGGTGAAATCATTCCTGAGTAAGCTTGAGAAACCACAGCTTGGAGGCAGTCATGTGTGTAAATAAGGAGTCTCTGTTTCATACAGATCATTCTTAAGCAGTAATTACAACTGTAGCAAGCAAGTCAACGTACCTACTACGATGCTCATAGCTGCTCTTACACCGGAACTTGTGTGCTGGGAAAACGGTGAAAATCCCTTCTTCCGAGCTGAAATACTGCCACTTAATTCCAGGGTTGGATTTCAGGTTGTCTGCAAGAACTAGAGGAGTGGGGAAAAGGAAATATAACCACCAAATCCACAGGTGCAGGCAGGCATGGCTCCTTAGGCATCTGCTTTGCATAAACTGCTTGTAGTATGGAGAAATCCCACTAGATCTAAGGCTGTAAATTTTCCACTAAACATTTTCTTTCTGTCCCTTAAAAAAATACCTGTGAATAGAAAAATGTAATGAATGTTTCAGTCAAGGGACGCTATTATTCTTAACGTTGTGTGGCAATGCTCTATGTCCCGGGATATTTTTTCTAGCATGAATGATTCATTTGCACTAGTCTCTCCCCTCAGGAGGCTGGTCCCTGTTGGACCAGTTTACACTTGCTGGGGTACATTCTCTAATGGAAAACAGGGACGTTAAGAGGCCAGGTCTCCTTCAAATAAATAAATAAAATCTTTAAAAAAAAAAAAAAGGGCACCTGGGTGGCTCAGTTGGTTAAGAGGCCAGGTCTCCAGAGGGACTAGACCTGTGACCTTGACCTTGCTCACTCCACAATGAGGAAATTAGCGTAGATGGTACCATCATTCAGTAAGAGCTCATGGAATGATTCCAACGTGCCAGGAGCGGGACACAGGCTCTCCTTCATGGTTGCTCATTTAACCCATGAAACAACTGTAGGACGAAGGTGGTATTATTCCCTACTTTGGAGTTTAGAAAATACGTTAAGGGAGCTTAAGTGACTTGTCTAAGGTTTCATCAGTAAATGGCCAAGTTGGGATTCCAGCCTGGCCGTCCTGGCTCCTAGGTTCTTACCAGCACGCAGTATTGCCTCCCTTCCTACATACACTGTATGCCTGCCACTGAGCTGCAGCGGGAGGGGCAGCCACCTTCTTGGGGGCAATCCTGTCCCCAAACCTCCATGAAGTCTTTCTTACCCTCTCCCACAAGCAGAGTTCTCTCCCTCCTGATGCCCTTTGACTCTGTTCCCCCACTGAATCCGTAATGAACTATACACTTACTATGTGTCGTGTCCTGCTTTACGTGCTGCAAGATACACACAGCTGAGCAAAAGACAAGCCTTATTGTAATAACTAATACACTAGAAGATTTACATAGTGGGAAATGGGACGGAAAGCAATTCAGGGGGAGGAGGAGCCTGAGCAAAGGCAAAAGGCAAGTATGAGGTGCATCTGATAAGAATGCACCTAAAGCTCTGAACACCACACAGCCATGCTTGAGTCTGGCTTGGAGGTCGGCAAACGTCTGCCAGGGTTTCCGACCAAGCAGGCTCTGTTGCAACCCACCCAACTCTGCTGCTGTTGTGCAAAAGCAGCCCCCGACCTCGGTGCGTGTGCGCCAATGACAGCTGATTTACAAACATCAGTGGTGAGCTGGATTTGGTCAGTGGGCCTTCCACTTGAGCATTCGAACTCTGAACCCACCCTGTGAAATGCCCCCCTTGGGGGACTTAAAGCATGTCCAGTGCCTCCTGCCTCCAGCGATTACCCTGCCAAACACACACACGGAGAAAGGGCAGCATATTTTATCCTCACAAAGATCCTAGGAGCAACAAAGCATTCTCCCCAAGTTACGGACAAAGAACCCAGCTCCGACTCTTCTGGGCTCCCTGAGGTTTCACAGTGGACAGGAAGGCAGTGGAGGGTGAGTGACCACAAAGCGGGTCCCCGCTCCACTCTGCCAGGCAACCTTATCAAGGTCAACACCTGGACCGGGGCGACCACACTCTCCCCTGAGACCTAGGGCTGATATGATTTGCACGTGAACTTGGAGGCGGCTTTTCCTCTGGGGGTCCGAAGCCTTAACCTTGATCTCTTGTTAGCACTGTTCTTCAGGCAGCCCTGCCAAGCCCGCAAGAAAAAGGCAAACAGTGCCTTTGGAAGTAAAGCTCAATGACCTCATTTAAAAGTAACATCTGTAACAATAAACAGGCTACAGTGAGACTATTAAAAGGGGAGCCAATGAGAGCAAGAATGTTTTAAAAATAAATCAGAATTCATACGGTGCATGATACATTTAGTCTCACCACAAAAGATCATTCTGGTTCCTTATAATCATTCTAGCACTAGAGCATAAGTGTCAGGCAAGGTTCCTCAAACCCTCCCGCTGAGAACTCCTTTGGCATCTGATTAAATTTCATCCATTATTCGGTACTAGCAGAAGATGATGGAGATGATGGTAATGAGGACCCCGGGGCCCAGAAGCAATCTATCATTGTGCTGTGCACCCCAAGCGGGCCCCTCTCCGACCTAGATGTGGAGGTGGAGAGCCCTATTTTCCACACAGGCACAGGCAACCCAGAGGCAGCTTCCCCCATTCCTAGGAGTCAATGAGATGTTCCGGCAACTGGATAACTTGGGCTGGGGTCCTGCATGCTCACTCTTTCCTCAGCAATGCTGGATGCTGTCCAGGAAAAGGCTGGGCATACGTCCAACCTGTCGGTCCATGATGTACGGTGTTAGGCTTTAAGCTATCAATGGGTAGGGCCTGTATTTGTCTCAACTGCTCTGCACACCTACCTCAGACAGACACATGTGAAGGTGGCAACAAATGATATCTTCCTCACTGGAGCTCACCCCCAAGATGGAAGCCACCACACCCTCTGAAATCCTCCAGTATCTTACCTCTCCCACCTTCTAGTTAGTGTTGTTGTTCTGGGCAACTTTTCACTCTCCCATCTCTAGATTCTGAGATCCTTGAGGGCGAGGTCTGGGTCTGAGTCAGCTCTGTGCCCTGGGCAGAGGTGCTCAGTTCTCTTCAGGTCAAGGCGCAGGCTCTGTGGGAGCTGTAGGGTTGATGTCTGCAGCACACGGGCTGGGAGGGTCTGCTCAGAAGTACTCTTTCTCAACCATTTGTGATACTTTTGTTTAATAAATTATAAAATCTTACTCTCTTCTAATGCCAAATCCAATTAAAAATAAATATGACTCAACATAGAGCAATGATAATTTTTTTTACTTTGTCAGAGAGAGAGCGAGAAAGAGAGAACACACAAGCAGTGGGAGCGGCAGGGAGAGGGAGAAGCAGGCTCCCCGCTGAGCCAGGAGCCCGATGTGGGACTCGATCCCAGGACCCTGGGACCATGACCTGAGCCGAAGGCAGACGCTTAACCAACTGAGCCACCCAGGTGTCCCAAGAGCAATGATAATTCTAAATAGGTTTTAAAATGATCGACACTCTGCTCTCCCAACACCACTGTCAATATAATAGGTACAGAAATAGGTAAGTGGAGAGAGAAAAAGCCTACCTGTCTGATGGTTTCAGGGGACTATACATGCCAAAATATATCAACTGTATATGTTACACATGTGAAGTTTATTGCATATCAATTATGCCTCAGTAAGGTTGATTCGATAGAACAGTGAAAACTTGGGGCGCCCGGGTGGCTCAGTCGTTGAGCATCTGCCTTCGGCTCAGGTCGTGGTCCCAGGGTCCTGGGATTGAGCCCCGCATCGGGCTCCCTGCTCAGCGGGGAGCCTGCTTCTCCCTCTCCCGCTCCCCCTGCTTGTGTTCCCTCTCTCACTGTGTCTCTCTGTCAAGTGAATGAATAGAACCTTAAAAAAAAAAAAAAACAAAAAAAAAAACAGTGAAAACTTACTGAGCACCGTATCAACTAGTTTTATACATGGTGTGTGGCTTTTCTTATTAAAAGATTTTATTTATTTATTTGACAGAGAGAGACACAGCGAGAGAGGGAACACAAGCAGGGGGAGTGGGAGAGGGAGAAGCAGGCTTCCCATGGAGCAGGGAGCCCGATGTGGGGCTCGATCCCAGGACCCTGAGATCATGACCCGAGCCGAAGGCAGACGCCTAACAACTGAGCCACGAGGCGCCCCTGTGTGCCGCTTTTCATAACTACTTTATGAGTTTGTTGCTCTACCCACTTTATTGGTGCAGAACTCACTTGCTCAAGGCCCAAGTCATGATTTGATCGAGGTGTGTCTGCCTCCAAAGCCCTTGCTCTTTCCAGAACACTACAGTGCCTCCACAAGGTCACTAAATACATGTTGAATGAATTAGCAATCAGCAGATAAAAAGCACACCGAGTATTTCTTGAGAGGAAGAGTAAATATATAAATGTATAAATATGTTGGTGTCTTTCAACCAAAATAATCAGCTGCATTAGTTTGTAAAGACAAAATGTAAAGAAATGCAATTAAGGGGAACTTGACAGAAAGAAAGGCTATCGCAATTGAAATAAGACATAGGCTAAAGTGAGCATTTAATTTTGTGAGAAAAAAACGAATGGCTGAACTGCTAAAACCGGCATGCACCAGCTGAGTAGTCTAATGTCATGGGGTTCGCCACTGACCCCACAGGCTGGCTTAACTGGAAAATGGCACACTGTAGCTCAGAAGGCAGAGTCAAGTTAATTATAGCACTCATGACTCTGAGTGATACTGAACCATAAAAAGCATATTTTACATAATAGAAGGAGTTTTTATGTGACTGTGAAACTATATAGCTGAGACCTCTTAATTATTCTGTAGGTGTTTAACAGATTGGAGAAGTCATTCACTGTCAATGTGAATAAACATACAGAAAGCCAGTTGGACACAGGCCCAATGCTGTTTTGCACTTTCTATTTAATTTGGGTTGGTACTTAGGCACTAGAAGGAAGACCCTGATAAATCAGAATGGACTGGGAATAGGAAGCCACGGGTTCTGGTCCCATCTCTTAAGACTGGCAAGCTCTCTGACCTTACATGTACTCACTATACAGCATCCAAAGGAATCTTTCTAAAATGGAAATTGAATCTCACCATTGCTTTGCTCAAAACCGTTCAAAGGTTTCCCACTGCACCAGAGCTAGCATTAAATCCAAACCCAATAAGGCCCGGCACCCTCTGGCCCCTTTCTAATCTCCAACCTCACTTTTACCCTCTTTAACCCACTACGCCGTACGTCAAGGGCTACCTCTTTCAGTTCTGCAAACGTGCCAAGCTCTCCACACAAGATGATCCTTAGACCTGAAGTAACTCTTTTCAACTTCTCAGAGAGACCTACCCTGACCACCCTTGATTATTATCCTCTCTAATAGCACCCAGCACTTTCCTTCAGAGCAAAAACTGGTAATGGTCGGTGTACTGATTTTTGTGGCTATGGTTTGTGTCTCTTATGCAGACTTGCTGCAAGCTCCATGAGGGTAGGAGCCAAACCCAGAGCCAAATTCAGCACATTCCCAAAGCCTGGTGCATGCCTGGTTTTTAGGATGCACTGAGTCAGAAACTGCTAGATAAGCCACAGTGAATGATGACCCTGGCCAAGGCTCTTCACCTCTGTGCCCCATGAGATTTCACCATTTCCTTATCTCTAGTCTCTGAGTGATGGATTTGGACAAGGTATTTCCAAAGACCCTTTAGAAACCGAAGAGAAATAAGAAGGGTAAAGAATGAAGGTCAACAGAAAGGAAGGAAGCACAAAGATTTGCAACTAGAAAGAGCAAATTTCTCACTGGCTTTGATCAAGTTTATGCAAAAAAGGGGTTAAAAGCAGGGGTATTCTTACCTCCTAGTAAGTTAGAATAACTTAGTAGGTCAGCACTAAGAAATTATTATTATTGACCCAAGACTAAAGAAAATGTACAAACGGTACCAAGAAATGTCTAGACAGAATGACAGAAAACTTCATACTGGCTTTTAACAAACGAGGAGGTTCCTGTGACAACTCCTTGTTCTTTAAAGGCAAACTCTGTTCTCCTTGGTCTCCTTCTGTGAGCCTTCAACAAATTTACTATTTCTCTCTACAGTTCCTATGTTAATTCTAACAAAGACAAACAACTTCTCAATACCTAATGGCTTATTTTTCTTCAGCCATAACATACCAATTGTAGTTGGAAAAGCAGCTAAAAACATGCTTTTTGGGCGTGCCCAGGTGGCTCAGCTGGTAGACCATGCGATTCTTAATCTTGGAGGTCATGACTTTGAGCCCCACGTTGGGGGTAGAGTTTACTTAAAAATGTGTCTTCCCCCTTTTCAGGCATTCTTTATTTCCCATTTGAGTCTCAAGATTCACCTGCATAGTGTAGTACACTGTCTGTGGGAAATTCTAACATATGGGCCTCAGATTCCCTGGCCCCCAAATATTTCCCTTCCAATTTCACCATCTACATCTGACCAGTTCTTGGATCATCAGCCTCTCTAGTCAAAACAAAACCATGTCCCCGACCTCCTCGCCTGCCCTCTTTAATGCTTAAACCATCAGGCTGACGAGAACAAGATGGATTACAAACCACTTGTAGTTGAGCTGTGACTTTGGTTTTTCCTGACAATATTAACCACCAAAGGCAGAAAACAGAGAAAATGCTCTGTAGGAGAAAGCTTGTTGCCTCCCCCCTCGAGGAACTCTGGCCTTTCTGATGCCCAGCCCAACACCATTCAGTGAAACACACAAAGCTATCTATCTCCCACAGCTTGCCAAATATAAAATACAAGAGCTGTCCTAAATACACAGAAAGGCAGACACACAAAAACACACACACTGCCCCAAAAGATCAGAAACTACACAGCACCCTTCAGTAATATTCTGTGCAACAGAAATCATTTTGGAGGGGAATAAACATTTTGAGGACTACAAACAAAATTTCTGGCATTACACTCTATATCACACCTTCTAATTCCTACTCCTAGCTCATACCCAGAGCATCATTTTACCACACATTCTGAATGAGCTGGACACTCAGCTACTGTTTATACTTTTCAGGAGTGGTAGGCATACTGAGTATTTGACAATTCACCAGGCACTTTGCTATGTCTTTTATATATATTATCTCAGTTAATTTTTTTAAACAACCTTTTGAGGTAGGTTTAATTTATTATTCAGGAAACCAAGGCTTATACAGGTTAGTTTTTCCCAGTGTATGATAGCTATGCAAGAGCCAAAATAGGTGGAGCTTTACCAAAGAGATACTATTCTTACCTTATAACTAAGCATATTCTGACTCAGAAAGGGAAGAGTGACCTAAGCTCTGACCCTTGAATGGGATCTAGACCATGTAGCCCAGTAATGCTTCTACCACAACGACCATGCTAGCTAAAGTCCATTGCCAAACTTAGATTAATGACAGCTGACCCAGCTAATCCCACTATATTTACTTCAGTCCAATACTAAGGAGAGAATATCCTCAAATCTCAGGTTCTGCTCCAAGCTCACAGCTTTTTATGTCCGTTCTAGGTTATCTGCATAATGCCAAAATAACCATTCCATTATGTCCTCAATTCCGTTAAGACAGTCTGGTCATGGGCTCAGAGAATTCAGGATACACTTCCGGGGCAGTCCAAAGGATCTACTACTCTGTCTTCTTCCTTTTAATAGATCACTCCCAAAATCACTACAGGATCTACTACTCTGTCTTCTTCAATAGATCACTCCCAAAATCACTACAGGATCTACTACTCTGTCTTCTTCCTTTTAATAGACCACTCCCAGGTGATCTCCAAACATTCATGGAAGGGGTAAGAGAAATTTAACAGAGTTCTCAAAGCCTGGCTGATCATCACCATCAGCTTTTGAAACCTATAGATTCCCAAGCTTTACCAAGCCAATATTCTGAGTCGCCAAGTCTGAGCTGGGGGTAAAAGAATAGGTATTTTTTGACAAAGCACTCCAGATGACTCTGATGATCAGCCAAACTTGGGACAACTGGCCAAAGACATTTAACTCCACCATCCCATCTATTTCCCTAGCTTTACTTCCTTCCAAGACTGTTTATCTATCTTCAGCATATAATCATTTTCAAGTTTCCCAAACTTAAAAAATGATTAGCAATAACAATAAAACTCTTCCTTTACCGTATCTCTTCCTATCAGGGACCTTTCCCCTTTTTCTCAGCCAAGTGATTTGGAGGAGTAGTCGACAATGATCCTCCACCTCTTGCCCTCCCATTCCTTCCTCATCTGGCCATTTTGCCTACGCCATGGCCACCTCTCTCTAATCCCACTTTCGGATTACATTTAATAGTCTACCCAGTTTTCTCCTTCTTCCAGGCCAACTACAGTTCCATCCATTTTCCACAAAGCCCTCTGGCTTATGCTGCTTAGTCTGTCAGCTGGTTGATGTCAAGCTAAAAAACAAATCAAAACAAAAGCCAAACCAAAACCAAACTCCTCAGATTCATATACAAGTGGTTAAAATCTGGCTTAGTGCTACCTTCATTTCCTGTTACTTACTGCCCTCTTCCACAATGATCCTGGATTGGGCTGGCTGCACTTTTATAGATTTCTAACTGAGAAATGTACTTACCTCCGGCACATCACCTGGATAATTCCCAACGTCTTTTAAGAGGCAACTCAACCTTACAATATGGGTCAAGTAACCCCTGCTTACCTTTATCATTACAGCACTTAGCACTGTATAGTAGCAGCAGTTGTCTGTTGATTTTCTCCTTCCCTTCACTCCCCTCAATACATACATATATACAACTAGGTTGTGAGCTTGAGGGTAAAACCTCTGTCTTGATTATCTTGGTGTCTGCCACAGTGACTACCTTATAGATGTTACCTGAGAAAAGCTCTTTATAAGAAAGTACAAGGAAGGAGTTGTGGTCGGTTCTGGGTCTCAAGCTTCGGTATTGTGTAAAACGAAGCTGCTGTTAACTGACATATAGAACGTGGGTGGGGGAGGTGGTTTGAGTTGGAAGTGTCAGAGATTATGGGTTTGATGTGAGACATAAAGAGTTTGAAGTAACAGCAGGCAGAATACAGGGATGGAGACATCTCTTTGTCCTAAGCAATCTATGATAGGAGGCTCATTGGACTAGGAATCAGGACATAATGTTTAGTCATCTCAATACCCACAATTTGTTGTCTGACTGTAGGTAGATCAGTTAACTTCTCTGGGCCTGTTTCTCATCTATAAAATTGAGTGGATACTTGTCTTTGGTATCCATGGGAAGACAAAAGTATAAAATGGTTTATGAGGTGCTAAGCAGCAACAGATTTTCTTGTGTGCGCTGTGTATTTGGGCTCAGCATAGTTTCATGCACACGCAGGATGATATTTTTCATATGCATGGTCTGTGTCACTCTATATACCTGAGATATTTATGTATGCCAATTTGCTATGAAGCCAAAGAAACCAGTGCTACCTTACGAGCAAATCACAGCCACATTCTTTTCTTTCCCAAGGTCCTTCAAAAGTCTTGGTTCTTCAATTATAAAAATGAAACAAAAGCACCAAGAAAATTCTTGTTTCATTCATTCATCAGTATTTGCTGTGTACCGGCTATGGACACTAGATTGGGAACTTGACACACAAAAAATAAAAGGAGCAGGGGGTCAAGTAGATGCCCAAGATAAAAACTTTAATTTCTAAGAATGTACCATAGAGTAAAATGATAAAGAAGAGAGGTAGCTGAGGACCTCACTGAGCCTGAGGACCCCACCTCAGCCTGACTTCTCCCGCTGCTCAATCCTGCTTCCTTCCCTTTCCCCACAGGCCACCACACCTTAAAGTGTGCCCCACTAGCAAACCCAACCAGTACAACAGACAAAGAATTCTACCTGTGAGCGTCAGGAGAGATGACAAAGATGCTGGGCCCTGAGGAATGAGCAATATTTTACAAGTCAGAGGAGGCAGGCACTATATTCTAGGATAAAACAGTAACATGAGCAAAAGCATGGAGGAGTGATAGAGACTGAGGATTTGAAGAAATGAAAGTGACCTCGTGAGGGGAGAGGGAAGAAGGAAGAGAAGATGGAGTTGAAAGGCCTCCATCTTTATCTTACAGGTGAGCCACCAGAGGTTTTTAAGAAATGGAGTTACGGAACAGATATTTGCAAAATACCTACAATGTGCAGGATATATTTAAAAGGGAATAAAAGCAGAGACACCTTTTGGGGGGTTTCTGTATTAATTCATCTTCTAGAAAGGTCTGTGAAGATCTAAGTTTATGGCATTAGCAGTGGAGAAGACAAAAGGGATTCAAGACTTATCTCTGAACTATGGAATCTGAGCCAAGCTGCCCCTTCAATGAAAAGGGGACAATGAGACCTACGTCACAAGTCAGTAGGACAAGCAGGAAGAAGGACACACAGAAATGCCTAGTGAGGTGATTTGTATGTAGTAAATACTTAACAAATATTCACTCACCAACACTCTCTTTTGATCACTGACTTAAGGGAAGTTAAATCTGTTAAAACCTGGAGAAGTACTGGGTGGAAAAAGGTGAGGAAGAATTCCCACTGTAACCAGGATGGAGGTATTGCTAATTGGGACAGTGAGCCCAGACTGCGGAGAAGTTTAGGGAAAAGTTTGTTTTCTGTTTAATTTTTGAGGTAGCTACAGAATCATCACAGAGACCTGTGTGTCTTAAAGTTGGTTACTCAATAAATAAACCCAAATAGGCCACGGCCGGAGAGAGAGATCTGTAATTCCGCAGCATGTGGCCGGAGCTGAGGTGCTGGCTAAATTGAGAACATTTGGGGAGATAACGTTTAGACGTGAGGAAGGTGGTTAAGAGAGGACATGCGGGGACATCTATCTGAGGACAAAGGAGCTTAAGAAGAAAAATGAAAAGGTCTGAGCAGCGAAGTAAGAGGATAAATGGCACAGAATAATTTTACAGAAACCAAAGGATGATAGAGCTTCAGAAAAGACGTTTACCTGCCAACTACTACACAGGCGGTCAGGGAAACTGGGGGGTCACTTGGAATCCTTCCAGAGGGCCGTGATAGAGTGAAAAACTGGGGCAGTCTGAATGTTGACCTGGAGTAGACTGATTAATTCAAGGACGTTATACAAGCATTACCCCTAGGATCTAGAAGTATACTTATTTACACATATGCAAAAGAATGTTCAGGATACATTTGTTAACCACAAAAACAGAAAAACAGAAAACAAAACCAGGCTATATCCATGATAATATGTATATGAGATTTTCATACACACACACACACACACACACACACACACACATATATATGAGACTATGTGTGACTAATAAAATCTTCTGCAATCAGTATAACAGCGTTGTTGTAACAAACTATAAAAAAGACTAGACTTTGAAGTAGCTTGCATTATAGGGACAGAACTTGAAGGGATGCTTAATTTTGTGGATATGTGTGTACACACACACACACACACACACACACACACACACACACAAATGTAAACTGAATCACATAGCCTCAATAATCTAGATTTCTAAGTGACTGAATAAGTTTTAGATGTTATATGAATAATTACATTTCTTATGACACTAATGCAATCATGAAGCTGGGGCAAAGAGGCATAAAAACAAACTAGAGATTCCTAGGTTGGCTGATTTTTATGCTTTTATTTTAGGTTTTTAGGGAGAACACAGCTTTTCACTGCATTGGCATTAGCATATGGAACAGGTCATTTTTGTGGCATTTGAAAGCAGAGAGAAAAACCTACAACACAGAGCCCATCGTTGTCATTCACAGAAGGAAGTGATGAAGCCACTGAAAGCAGCAGCACAGTCTCCAGCCTCTGGTGCCCACCTGTACCTCCTGCAGCATTTACCGTTGTAACATGACTTACAGATGCCCCCGACACCCCGTGAATCCCGTTTCTCAATGTAGACTGCAACGCTACCAAGATCGAAGTTTGCAACTTCAAATGATGTCTTTAAATCAAACACAATAAAGAAAGTCCAGGCACTTTTTCTTTTGGCAAGAAAGACTCACTCCCACGCCACTCACACCTCAATTGCATAACTCAAGAGAGCAAGAGGCAACTTTCCTTGGACTCTTCAAATAAATTCTCTTTAGGGATCAGGCTACCCACAAGAAAATAGCTCAGCAGGAATTAAAAAAAGAGAGAGAGAGAGAAAGAGAGGGAGGGAGGGAGGGAGGGAGAGAGGGAGGGAGGGAGAGAGGGAGGGAGAGAAACTAGGGATAAAAGCAGGAAGGAACCTGAGCAAAACATTACCAGCACCATAATGGAACGTGTGCACTGTCAAATGTTAGTTGTTTGAAGGGAATCAGGGACAAGGAGTCAGTTTAGAAAGTCGAGGTCTGGCAGGGTTGGGTTTAAGAAAACGAATACACATATGTGTTGGATGGATGGACACATGAACTAGTTTTGGGTAAATGAAGCTAAGAATGGTTTACAATTTATGTGGGTCTGTTTCTAGCTAGTCTGAAAGGCAATCTGAAACTGTGTTATCAATTAGGGACCCATTGATGGATTATATACAGTCTGAAAAAGCCTGAGGCTGGACATCTTACAGATGTAAATATCAGACATGTGATAGCCCACGAAGTACATTAATTCTGCTCTGAAAGGAGGCATGAGCTGGAGAGGAGGAAAAGGGGGAGCTCTGAGGTCACCCTCCACCATCTACCACTCCTCTTACATTACAAATGACTGCTCAAGAATGTGGACTTTGGGATGCAGCCACTGCTTGGTGGAATGTCACACAACTTCAAATACAAGCAAGTCCATTCTCAAAAACCTGAACATTGCCAAAAACTGCTTGTAAATCTAGCTATGTCGACTGAGCCGAGAACAACTCTTGTTAGGTAGGATGTTATACTTGAGACATGCTTTTAGAAACAGCAAAATTCAAAATCTGATCTTTAACCATGTACCTATGCCCTCACCATCTCCTTCCTTCCCTCCTCCTGATTTTTCAAGCTCTCTCCCCCTTCACAAACAACTACTGTAATAAAACAGCATTTTGTCAGGATTCCCAATTATGTGTGCAGCTGAGTTCTACTCTAAAACCTCATTTATAGAAGATAAACTTAATGTAACTAAGAGGTCTTCAATGCCTCTTTCTCTGCCTCACTCTTGGCTGATGATCGTGCTTCCTAAGTCTCCGAGAAAACAAAATCACTAAGAAGGGAATGTCTCTGTGTTCCCAACACTACATCGATCATTGCGGGCATCCCTGCACACTCGCTTTTCCTTCCCTCCTCTTACTAAGAATGAACACTGCGCTTTTGGACTACCTCATTGGAATCCCACCATCTCTTGCCTAATCAAGGGAAAGGCTCCAGTAACTGTCTCTCTTCTTGCTCTTGGGTCTTTAAGCTTTCCTCTACTGGATCATTCCCTTTGGCACATAACCTTGCTGTAATTTCTCTCAATTTAAAAACACTCTCTGGACTCTACATGGCACTCCAGCTTTCCTTTCAGCAAACCTTGGGAGTTCATGTACTTACTGTTTCCAGCTCCTCTTGTCCATTCTTAAGAGCCTGAACTAACCAGGATCAGCCTGTCATTCTACTGTTATGCTAAACAACCTTCGTCAAGTTCATCGATGACCTCCATGTTCCTAAATCCAATGTCCCTTTTCTTAGCCTTTGTCTTACTGGGCCTACTTAATCCAGTTGATCTCTCCCGGCTTCTTGAAATACTTTTTTACTTGGATTCAAGAAGACGACTCTCTTGGTTCTCCTACCAGACTTCCTTCCTTCTCAGATTTCTTCAGTGCTTCCTCTTCATTTCAGTGACCTTTAAATGGTAAGGTATCCTCAGACAGTCCTGAACCTCTTCTCTTTTTTACCCACAGCCACTTGCTAGGTGATCTTTTTGGGTCTCATGATTTAAGTATTACCTATACACAACGAATCTCAAATTTCAATCTCGAGTCTGACCCATTCCCCAGATTCCAGACTTCTATAACCAACTGCCTAGGAGAACTTTCCACGTGGATATCTAATAGGCATCTCAAACTTTGCGTTTCTACATCTGAAATGTTGACTCCCTGCCTGCCACCAGTATTCCCCATCATAGTAAATGGCAACTCTGTCCTTCTCTTTGATAAGGCCAAATATCTTGGAAGTCCTTCCCAGCTCTTCTCTTACTCTTACATATACTCCCCACCCCCATTCAATTCATTAGCAAATCCTAATGGTTCTACCTGCAAAACATATTCAGAATCCAACCACTTCTCACCACCTCCACTGTTATTACACTATTAATGCCATTGCCACCGGCCACCTGGATTTTGGAATAACCTCTTAAATGGTCTCCCTGCTTCCACCATTGCCTTGCTATAATCTTTTCTTGCCACAGCAGTCCATAAACCTTTTAACCTAAGTCAAGTCATGACTCTGCATAAGCCCTTTTTGCTCCTTGCCCCGACCTCCCCTCCACCATGATCTCCTATCTCATTCACAGCAAAAGCTAAAGTCCTTCTAAGAGCCAGTAAAATAAGGCTCTTGGTGATCTGGTCCCCAGCTGCCTCTCTGGTCTCATCTTCTACGATCAATCCTCGTTCGCTGAATCACAGTTACAGCGGCCTTCTCGCTATTACTTAGCACACTAAACACTCTCCCAACTCAAACCCTTTGCCTGGGATACATTTCCTCCTGTTATTCTTATGGTTTTATAACCCCACTTATTCAGATCTCACTGATGAGCCCTTTCATAAAGTAATAAGACTCCTTCTTCTCCCTCCTCCCTCCCTCCCCTCCCATCCCCAGTCAAAAGTACCACTATGTCTCATCCCTGTGTTATTGTTCCTCCATAACATTCATTATCACCAGACATACTGTATATTTACTTGTCCTTTTGTTTAAGGTTTATGTCTCCCAGCTCCCAGAATATAAGTTTTTTGCTTTGTTTACAGCTGACCTAGGACAAAGGAAAGTGTTTACCACATAGAAGGTGCTCAATAGGTATATAATGACTATTAATGATGGAGATAGAGCTCAACAATATACTCATTATTAGAAACAATGAATAGATATAAAACAAGGCAATGAGGAGGGAACCCTGGCTATGGCAGCTTCCAGATCCTCCAAGGCCTGGCCCACTGAGGTGAGGGATCCTGGCAGGACAGTGTTGCTTTGGCTCCCAAGTGAGCATGCACCACCCTCAGTGTGGCTGGCCCAGCCTACACTTTCTTATTGTCCCAATCACACAGCCAGAAGGGGAATGGAGCTTTGCCTAGAACCGTGACACCTGACTGAGGATCTACTATCAGATAGGTATTATGAAAGGTATTGTCTACCAGAAAGGAGTGAAAATATATTGGGAAGTAGTCTGTAATTCCTTCCTGCTTTATTTCCCCCACCTCCCCCGTGTTATAAAAGCAATGCATGCTTAGTTTAAAATTAAGAAAATCAGGGCACCTGGGTGCCTCAGTTGGTTAAGCATCTGCCTTCAGCTCAAGTCATGATCCCAGGGTCCTGGGATCGAGTCCCGCATCGGGCTTCCTGCTTCTCTCTCTCCCTCTGCCCCTCCCTCCTGCTCTCCGTCTCTCAAATAAAATCTTTAAAAAAACCTAAGAAAATTGGTAAGAAAAATACCCCACGATTCTATCACTAAAAGGTAACTATTAACATTTATGTGTGAGCCCTTCTAGATCTTATGTATACAAAGTAGTAATGGACTATATTCTTTCCTTATGAATTCAAATACCCAGAAGTTAACATATTTTTAACTACACAAAATGTGCATATCTGGGGCACATTCATATCAGATTTTATTCAAAGACTGCTATTTTGGGGTGCCTTGGTGGCTCAGTTGGTTGGGCCTCTGACTCGTGATTTCAGCTCAGGTCATGATCTCATGGGTTGTGGGATCGAGTCCCGTATCAGGCTCTGTGCTCAGTGGGGAATCTGCTTGGGATTCTCTCCTTTGTTCCTCCAACCCCGTGCACAAGCTCTCCGTCTCTCTAATATATAAATCTTTAAAAAAAATTGCTATTTTAAGCTCAAGTCTTCAGACCCAACCTGTCTTGTGTTACTGAGCGTAACCGAGGAAAAGGTAAGCACTGAATTTGGGAACTAGAAAATTTAAGTTCTAGCTCTGTGTTCTGTGCCAGCTATGGAATCTTCTGTAATTCATTTACTCTGCCTATTTCATGTCCTTCTGTGCTCTTATTTTTTTATGAAAAATATTTTCACTGAGCTTCTTTTCTCCACGGAAATCTTTAGTAAAAGGCGAAAGATTTATGCGATCTGAAGAGAAACCAGAGTGTTGAGCTTCTTTTCTCATAGCTAATCCCACCCGCTCCAGATGGCCTCCAGATTCTCTGACCAATTTAAAAAAAAAAAAAAAACTGAATCCGTTATGTATTGGTCTATACGATATGTACCTGGCATATTCAGGTTGACCATTTGGCCAGCAGCTAGAGTTTTAATATCCTTAAACGACAAAGCTTACAGTTCTTTCTTTTCCAGACTTACTAGATTACCTGATTTGTGTATACAACTCCCAAAGGCTACAGTTCTCTCCAGGGACCATGACTGGATGGGGCTCTGAAAGTACATATTCTGTCCCTCCAGCTTCTCTAAGGTTTTACATGTCTGTAAGAGACCTAGTATTTGGGAAATACAGTCTGTCATGTCTAAGATTAGATTCTTTATCTCTCCAGTAATAAGGGAAACCTTAGGATCCTTCTGAGCCTCAGATTTTTCCTTGGTAAAATCTAAGGACTGAAACTGGTAGGTGATCTCTAAAGGTATTTTCAGCTCTTAAAAGGAAGGGGAAGCCTTTAGGTTCTGAAGCCCATCAACCAACAAGTGTACATAACAAGACAAATAGGGTGAGAAATATAGACTGGAACAGCAGGACAAGAAAGCAGAGATGCTATGTCCCTTTGGAACTCTATAGAACTATATATACAGGTACCCTAGTAGTTATTACTACTGCATATCACTAAGTTTTAACAAAACTGAGAACAAAGTTCAACTTCAATATATAGCATCCTACCACTGTTATTAGAAATTCTCCCCTATCCTTTTTTCCAAAATACCAAAACAAACTAAAAATTACAAATAGGGAATATAAATTCAATACTTTCTACTGCAAAGATAACTGGGTCTCTAAAATAATCTTTAAAATAACAAATGTAAAACTCCTATCAAATGAGATAATGGATTGAAGAATCTAGCCGTATGTATAACTATATAGTAAATGCTCAATACAGGTCAGCTCTTTTCTTTTTCCTTTCCCTGAGTGTCAACTTTCCAGAAAGAAATATCCAATTTTACGGATATTTTCTCTTCAAATCTTAAGGGAAAATGTCTAACGCAATACATTTATTCAACTTGAATGTGGTGGAATATAGTTCACCTTTACAAACCAAGAGATTACTGACCTGAATTTAAATCTCGTCCTGGATTGAAGGCCCGGCTATTAACAGTGGTAGAAAGTCGATCGCAACTAATTGTTCTAGATACATTGGTATTAAAGTTCCCATCAAATCTGAAACAACAGAAGAGAATTAGCAATATTTACTTAGTGGTTATTAAATTAAAAATTTAAACAACAAAATAATTCATATTGCATATGAGGGCAGCTCATAAACAGTAAATAGTGATTTAGATTTTAAACGTTGAAAAGAATCACTTCAGGAATCTTAACAGTTGAGCTCTCGGGAAGACTGGCTGCTTTGGGTCAGAGGCGGGAGTCGACGGGCATCATGGACCGATCTAAAGAAAACTGCATTGCAGGGCCTCTTAAGACTACAATTGCACTCGGTGATGGCCCAAAACGTGTTCCGGTGACTCAGCAAATTCCTTCTCAGAATCCGTTATCTACGAATAGTGGCCAGGCCCACCGGGTCTTGTGTCCTTCAAATTCCTCCCAGCGAATTCCTCCACAAGCACAAAAGCTCATCTCCAGCCATAAACCAGTTCAGAATCTGAAGCAGAAGCAATTGCAGGCAACCAGTGTTCCCCGTCCTGTCTCTAGGCCACTGAATAATACCCAAAAGAATGAGCAGCCGTCATCATCAGCCCCTGAAAATAATTCTGAAAAGGAACTGGCAACAAAACAGAAAAATGAAGAATCAAAAAAAAGGCAATGGGCTTTGGAAGATTTTGAAATTGGTCGTCCACTGGGTAAAGGAAAGTTTGGTAATGTTTACTTGGCAAGAGAAAGGCAAAGCAAGTTTATCCTGGCTCTTAAAGTATTATTTAAAGCCCAACTGGAGAAAGCAGGAGTTGAGCATCAGCTGAGAAGAGAAGTAGAAATACAGTCCCACCTTAGGCATCCAAATATTCTTAGACTGTATGGTTATTTCCATGATGCCACCAGAGTTTACCTAACTCTAGAGTATGCACCTCTCGGAGCTGTCTACAGAGAACTTCAGAAACTGTCAAAGTTTGAGGAGCAGAGAACTGCTACTTATAACACAGAGTTGGCAGATGCCCTGTCCTACTGTCACTCAAAGAGAGTCATTCATAGAGACATTAAGCCAGAGAACCTACTCCTTGGATCGGCTGGAGAGCTTAAGATTGCAGCTTTTGGGTGGTCAGTACATGCTCCATCCTCCAGGAGAACCACCCTCTGTGCCACCCTGGATTACTTGCCCCCAGAGATGATTGAAGGCCGAATGCATGACGAGAAGGTGGATCTCTGGAGCCTTGGGGTTCTTTGCTATGAATTTCTAGTTGGAAAGCCTCCTTTTGAGGCAAGCACATACCAAGAGACCTACAAAAGAATATCGCGGGTTGAGTTCACATTCCCTGACTTTGTGCCGGAGGGAGCCAGGGACCTCATCTCAAGACTGTTGAAACATAATCCCAGACACAGGCCAACTCTCAAAGAAGTACTTGAGCACCCCTGAATCACAGCAAATTCATCAAAACCATCAAGTAGCCAAAAAAGCAAAGAATCAACTAGCAAACACTCTTAAGAATGGTGCAGGGGGAGGAATCTGAGAGGCAGGGCTGCTGTATGGTGTCAGGAACAGGCCTGCCCGTGCCCGAGGGCGCTGCCTCAGCCTCCCCACCCAAGAGTCCCCTTCAGTGAACACTGTGCTCTGGAGTGAAGGTAGCCACAGGATGTGTGGCTATGTCACTAGCTTCACGATCCAGAGCCGAGGTCCACCTGGAGCCTCCCCACAGCCTGGTACGAGTGAGGCCTCCTGGTGGAGGGAGGACAGGCTCGGGTCTGACTGCGGGGAGAGTGGCCACATCACTGTGACTCATCAGTGACAGAGGCGTGCAATAACCTTCCAAGTACCTTCGTGTGTGTGTAACTTATTGGGTGGCCAAGCCTGGGAAAGCTGTCAGGATGAACATGTGATTCTTTCTTTTAAATGTTAAAATAAAGATTTTCGTCTAGAAAAAAAAAAAAAAGAATCACTTCACAAGTATGGGAAAAAATATCTGCTTCTGGAAGGCTTTAGAAATCAAGTTCAGTTCTAAGGAGATGAAAAAAAAAACCATCCTTTGATCCAATCCTTGCTGCAATGAATTTGAGTCAGATACTATTGATAAAATCATACAGAAAACAGATTTGACAAAATTCAGACTTAAGCTCTGATGTTATATATAAAACAGGTCTTTAAATTATCTTATCTGAAAACCAGTGACAAAGAACAAAAATAGTGAAGGAAAAAGAATGTTTGTGGAGTAGGAAACATCTAGACTTGATTTCCTGCTCTGTCACTATTAAACGTGTGACTCTTGACAAACTCCCAATTTTCTGAGCCTCAATTTTCTTATCTAAGGAAGAAAATTAAAAAAAAAAATAGAGTTAACAGTTCCTCTCACGGTATAGAACACAGTTTGCACGTTCTGGATTGTAATGTAAATAAGGTGAAGGTCTTTTTGATTTTTCCAATGGTAGTGCAATGCTAGGACTAGGGCTAGAACAACACTATTACTCTGGCTAGTTGCTGATAAATCAGTGACTCATTTGCTACAGCAAACAATAATCTGCAAGAAAATAAGAGGGAAATGTACCATCTCAATCATATATAGTCCCCATAAGTACTTTTTTTCCTATGAGTATTTTTAAGTGAACTTAATCCAGAAGTAACAAAAGTGAAAAATCTTAAATTTCTAAATAACCCATTTAGGATTTCATATACTGATAAGACTCCTGAAACTTCTAAGAGTTCCCCATGAAATTTAACTCAATCTGAAATTAGGGTTTTTAAAATGTGTGTTAAAATGTATACCTCAGCTAATAAATGCCATTGATGAAATTCCATTTGCACAGGTAGAGAAGCTAAATGACCTAGAGGAAACACTCCTAAAAATCAAGATCCACTTGATTTTTCACATGAACTTTGATATCTGTTGATCATATCTCATAATATGAAATCTTCACTATGTTGAATTGATTGTATAAGCAAGGGGACTAGATGTTCACATGGTGCATTGGGTTCCACAACAAAAGTTCAACAGTTTTGTTTGGAATACATATCATCTCAAAGGAAGAAGTAACTGGATTTTAAGAGAACTTTAGTTCAGCCTCCAACCCAGGACAGAATTGTATCAACATTGTCAATTGTGCCTCCAAGGACACAGTTGCTTCACCAATGTGGTTGCTCTTCCTTGGACCTGCTCCAATTTGTCTAGACAAGAGACTGCTGCCTCAAAAGCCACAGATGGAGAGAAAAGAAGAAATTAATACAACCGCAGCTGCCTGTGTGCATGCGGGCAAAGCAACATAATCTCACTATCCCTCTCTTGTAGCATTTGAACATCTGTGTAGCAAGAGCGCACTATACAAGGAACTCACCTGCTCTCCTTGTCCTACACAGCCACATTAAACCTATTCCCTCACATGCTTTTTAATGAAAGACCATAGAATGTTGAGGCTCTGTTGGCTGGCTATAGTCTCTATCACAACTGCTAAAACTCCGCCATTGTAGTGTGCAAGCACCCGAAGAGCATTCGCAAAGAATGGGTGTGGCTGTGTGGCAAGAAAACTTAATTTTCCAAAAGAGGCAGTGTGTCAGACTTGTTTCACTACCCCTGGCCCAGATCAGGGTAGTCCAAGAGAATTCTCTGAAATGATAAAAATGTATTATTTTTGCATTGTCTAATATGGTAGCTACATGTGGCTACTGAGAATTTGAAGTGTAGCTAATATAACTTACACGCTAAATTTTAAAAAGTGTTTAATTCCAGTGAACATACCAAATTTTCTATTTTGCATAATTTTATCTTAATTATAAATCACTGAATAGTGGTTACCATATTGGACAAGCACAATTCTATATGTTTCTCTGGATTATTTATCCAGTCAGCCTTCAGGTCTCTATTCACTTATTACTCTCCCAGAAAGTCCTATCCTGACTGTGGATGATTTCTCATTCTGTATCAAATGCCTCCATCTTCTCTCAAAGCATGTGCCATAATTTTTTTTTTAAAGATTTTATTTATTTATTTGAGACAGAGAGAATGAGAGAGAGAGAGCACATGAGAGGGGGGAGGGTCAGAGGGAGAAGCAGACTTCCTGCTGAGCAGGGAGCCCGATGCCAGACTCGATCTGGGGACTCCAGGATCATGACCTGAGCCGAAGGCAGTTGCTTAACCAACTGAGCCACCCAGGCGCCCGTGCCATAAGTTTTAATTTATGGCTCCATCTGAGTATTTTTCATGGGTGGATTCTTATCGCTATATGGACAAGATCTCCTTGAGGGCAGGCACCACGACGTATATATAACACTCAGCACTGTTCTTGTCAAATCAGGCACTCCTGTTCACTGATTTTCTATGAGCATCCATGGTGCCGATGCCTAGTCCTGTTCTGGGCTTCCCAGAAGGCTCTGGAAGTCCAAGCAAAAGAGGACCATAACTCAGATGTATGGTTCCTAATTCCTGAAAGTCTAGCATATCAGAATCACCTGGGATGCATGTTGGAACGCAGATTCCTAGGATCTGCCCTAGAAGAGTCTGATTTAATGAGTCTGAGGTAAGGCCCAGGAATCTGACTTTGGCAGGCTCTCCAGAAAGGAGAAACCCATCAATCCTGCTATGTAGATTCCTTTAGAAATAAAGCAGTAGAGTGGTTTTCTGTGTAAACACAGGTACTTCAAAGTATGCCTCAAAGACAGAAGGTCTTCCAATTTGAATCAAGAGAACAGCGTAATTTGTAGGTATGCCTGAAACTCACATCTGGACTATGCTGTACAAACTACAAACCCCTTTTATTTTTTTGAAGGTTTTTATTTTAGTTATCTCTACACCCAACGTGGGGCTCGAACTCATGACCCTGAGATCAAGAGTGACTGAGGCAGCCAGGCGTCCCACCCCTTTTAGACCTACCCACTTCACAACTGAGAAAAGTGACACCATGAAGACAGGCTTGAACCCATCACCCAACTCCCTGTCCAAGGATGAGCCGCACACACTGCTTAAGTGACACATAATGAAGAACTTGCTAAGAGGGGCAACTCAAGAGTTATTGACAATTTCTCCCGGGAGAAGTATAAGTTTGGTGAGAACCCCTGTCTCCCTGGATGGAGTCTCCATGGCCAGGACCTGGGCTATCAGCCCACCCCTTGTGAAGTCTGCAGCCTGGCGCTAAACTCAAATAGACTCCCCAGGTCTTTGTTAAATGAAAGGTTGCCCTGGGTACCACCACGGCAAGGAAACTTTTTTTTTTTTTTAAGATTTTGATTTATGTATTTGACAGAGAGATAGAGAGCACAAGTAGGCAGAGTAGCAGGCAGAAGGAGAGGGTGAAGCAGGCTCCCCGCTGAGCAGGGAGCTGGATGCGGGACTCGATCTCAGGACCCTGGGATTATGACCTGAGCTGAAGGCAGCCACTTAACCAACTGAGCCACCCAGGCACCCCAAGGAAACAATTTTAATAAGGTTGCTTTCCTTTCTGTACTGAAAAGATCATCCTGAAGAGCATTAACGAGAACATTTTTATAGCAATAAAACACGGAAGTGACTCATTAACAAAAGTGCTCAGTAAACATTTGTGAGTTACAAAAAGGTTTCATAATGTAGTACTTGTCACCAATAATTTACCCAACCTTCTCTTCCCACTATCTCCCAACCTTTAGTCCTAACCAGATCGGTCCATTAACCGTTGGATCCCAACTAGGATGTTCTCCAGTGTCCAGTGCACTCAACAAAGCCCACCTTTTCTTCTTCTCCCTGAAACTTCTGTCCGTTCCAGCCCTTTCTCCTCCAAACTTACTAGTGCCATTCTGTCTTAATTCCATGCTTGTGTCTCATTTTTTTTTTAAATTTATTTTGAGAGAGAGAGAGAGAGAGAGAGAGAGAGAGAGAGTGCACGAGTACCCATGAGCCGGGGAGAGGGAGAGAATCCCAAGCAGGCTCCACGCCCAGCACGGAACCTGACACGGGGCTTGATCCCACGACCCCAAGTTCATGATCTGAGCTGAAATCAAGGTCAGACACTCAACTGACTGAGCCACCCAGAAACCCCTTATTTTTTACATTGTTTTGTAATCAGACTTAAGACAGTATCATCATAGGTGATGTGTGGGTTTAGATTCCATTTATAATAATACCAGTCAACAAAAATTTAATATAAATTATAATGAGGGGCGCCTGGCTGGCTCTGTCGGTTGCTTTTGTCTCAGGTCATGATCTCAGGGTCCTGGGATCGAGTTCCGTGCTGGGCTCTCTGCTCAGTGGGGAGCCTGCTCCTCCCTCTCCCTGCAGCTCCCCCTGCTTGTGCACACGCTCTGTCAAATAAATAAAATCTTTAAAAAAATTATAATGAGGGGCGCCTGGGTGGCTCAGTCATTGAGCGTCTGCCTTCGGCTCAGGTCATGGTCCCAGGGTCCTGGGATCGAGCCCCACATTGGGCTCCTTGCTCCGGGGGAAGCCTGCTTCTCCCTCTCCCACTCCCCCTGCTTGTGTTCCCTCTCTGGCTATTTGTCTCTGTCAAATAAACAAATAAAATCTTTAAAAAAATAAAAAAAAATTATAATGAGCAAATTATCTTACTTTTTTTCCTTTTTCTATATACCAAATAAAGATGTGACAAGTGAAAGATGAGATGCCAAAGATTTTTGTATAGGAGCCTTCTTGAGTAAACCCTGCCACACAGTGACTGAACTCCCAATTCTTTTTTTTCTTTAAATTTTTTGTTATGTTAATCACCATACATTACATCATTAGTTTTGTTCCATGATTTATTGTTTGTGCATAACACCCAGTGCTCCATGAAGCATGTGCCCTCTTTAATACCCATCACCAGGCTAACCCATCCCCCCGCCTCCCCTATAGAACCCTCAGTTTGTTTTCAGAGTCCATCGTCTCTCATGGTTTGCTCCCAATTCTTTCTAAAGCCTTTCACGTATTTGAGAAGTCTCAGTTCCCCCAATGGGACTGTAAGTCACTTGAGGATTTATATTTCTCTCTCAGGTCTAGCACACTGCTGGCAATGTGTAGTAGCCCATAAATTCTTATCGGTGACTGACCAATGAGCAAGGGCAGAGAGCTAAGTCACTGGAAAGCTCTGGGTATTTTATCCAGTCATATTCATTCAATATTTATGATGAACAAAGCACTGCCACTGTGGCAGAGCATGATTAGGTCATGGGCAGGAGCATGGGCTAGAGAGGTACACGGACATGGAGTGCAGTTTGGGTTTAAATTGAATTTTGCTGTATACCTTTTGCACATAACTCAGGATTTCTAAGCCTCAGTTTTTTCTCATCCATAAAATGGTGATAATAGTACCTATTTCATAAGGTTGTGTTAAGGATCAAATCAGAAAATGGCTCTTCACAGAAAATGGCCTGGTACACAGTAAGCGTTTAATAAATAGTAAGAACTAGTACTGGATGTGTTAGTAACATTTACCAGCTACTAAGTGCTCATCATATGTTCCAAGTGCTTTACGTGGATTAACTCATCTGATCTTCACAAAGCCTGAGAAAAGTACTATTATTACCTCCATTTGAACGCCTGGAAACTGAGGCACAGAAATGTTAAATCAAGAAGCCTAAGGTTCACAGCTGGGAAGCAAACAGAACCAAGATGTGAACATATATTCCAGCTCTTATTCATAATGAATACACTACAATGTATCTCAATAAATCAACAAATTATCATTAAACATTATCTAAAATAGCTGAAGGAGAATTCAGTTCTCTCAGAGGAAAAGAGTACTCTGAAAGATTGTAGGGCATAGGGGAAATCTTTGCTTTTCACTTAACAGAAAATGACAGTAGCTGGAGGTGGCTCGGGAGGTTAAGCATCTGCCTTTGGCCCAGGTCATGATCCCAGGGTCCCGGGATGGAGCCCCGCGTCGGGCTCCCTGCTCAGTGGGGAGCCTGCTTCTCCCTCTGCCTCTCCTCTCACTCCTTTGCGCACTCTCTTTCTCTCTCACTCTCTCTTCCCTAATTAAAAATATTTAAAAAATGATAGTAGCTAAACATAAGGCTTCACAACGCATAGCCACAGAGAAAGAGCTCTATGGACAAAGGTAAGCATGTGGAGGAAGAAGATATTAAAGGCAGGTAGTTCTTTATTAATGGTTGAGAACTTAAATGTTCACCAGCGGCATAGCTACGGAATTGGCCATTAAGAGAATTACTTATTATTTTGTTCTAGAAAAGAAAGCCTCAAGTTCCCTTTCCATTCAGCACAGACCTCTGAGGGGTTTTGGGGAACCAGTGGATAGGGGAGTGTGCATGTTCATCCTCTGCACAGAGAAGAGATACAGCAGACTGGGTGCCCACTCATGCCAGTTTTCTCCTTCTCCTGGTACCACTCAGTTCTCTGCTGAAAGATCCTGGCATTCTGATAATCTGAGAACCTTGGACAAACGGCTTATGTACAACAAAGACAAGAGAAATAAGACAATACCAAGAAAGAAAAAATTGCACCAAATTCTGAAAATTCTCACACGGGGCAATGAATATAGGATGCAGAACAACATAACGGACAATGGCCACAGCTTAGGGTTTATGGTAATGGCGGGCAAGGCATAATACTGAAACACAACTCAGGAAAGCCCCAACTAATATGGTGCAAACACACAGGCTTCCAGAGATCAAACTTGATCCAAAAATAAAATGTAAAAATACCTGAAGAAGTTCTTTCTTCTGAAGGAATCCAGAGGACAATCCTGATGTTTTAGCAGGAAATACCCACCCTCCAGGAGAACCTTAGCCAGAGGGCAATCTGACCTCTGTCTTGTTAGCTCAAGGACACGGGGGTTCTCAAAGTTTACTAGTAAATGATGAACAGATTGTCACCTCATTCCGAAATCTGATTTAATTCTTGCTCTGAGCAATATGCATGCGGTGAATGCTGGTGGTTTTAAGTTAATTTACTCCTATCAAGCCCCCACATTCAGAGACCTGTCACCCACTCTCCTTCCTCCTGCTTCCTGCTAGATGGCATTCTTTATACGGTAAGAGTCTCACAATAATCTCAGTAGTCTTGAGTTCCTTCACATGTGCTGAACCTCAGCCATGGGGAGCATGGGTTAACCCAGCTGGGTTAACACAAAATGCCTACAAAGAAACCTCAACTCTGCTTCTGTCGCTGCCTACGCCGCTGACATGCCAGTCAGGTAAGGAAGTAGGTGTCAACAGGGGGCTTAGAGATAGAGGAGAACAGTGTGTCCCGAGCTGGTGAGCCAGATAGATGCAATTACAAGAGCAAAAACCCTGTGATTATCACTCCAACCTTCACTCACCCACACTCACTAGTCTGCTTCTCTTCTGGACTCCGGATTCCTACTGGACTCCACTTGTTTAGCTTCCTCGTTACACGAGCCACCTCCAAGCCCCAGGGAAATGGTTGCCTTGCCTAAGATGGGAATGCATTATATGCACGTGTGCCTCTTCTAAATACTATTTATAAAAAAGAAACCTACTATTCAGCCCGATCTGGGGACTCAGAGAAATGTAAAGTTCATGCTTACAATATTTTATAAAAACATGTCAGTCACTCTTAGGGGTTACCGAAAAGATTTTTTCATTGAGAAGTATATTAGCTGTCAGTCACATTAATGTAATTCCAGGTTTATGGAAAAGGTCAAGCACTGGTAAAATCATAGATTGTCATATAAAATGAGCAGGGCAATTCAACTTATCTCTACATATTTGCTTTAAAAAAAAAGTTATTATAAGAAGAGAACGATCCTATCTAAATCTCCTATAGACTCTCAATCTAAATAAAGGAGATATTGGATTATGACTGCTTTCTGTACTTATTTTCATAAGATAAAACCAGTGCCTGAAATTCAGTTTCAAATAACTCTATATTTCCTACGCCCGTAAGTTTGGGGAGAAAAAAAAACACACAAAAAAACTTCCTTCTGGATTTACTTTCATGAACAACTGATCGAAACTGCATCCCGAGGGAGAAAACAGAACTGTGACTCCCACTTTGATCTCTTCCCCATGGAGAAATTCACTCCCTGCCTGGCTTGCAAGATGTTCATTTGATTGACGTTTGCTCTGATGTGCAAACTGCTTTGAACTTCAGACATTTAATTCCCATCAGGCTGCAGTCATTTTTATTCTCCTTCAACAGGATTTACAAGCAGGAGATCAGCAAATGTAGAAGATAAAATAAATTTGCAGAAGCTTTGAATCTTACATCAAAACAGTGTTCAAGTGAGTTTCAATTGGATTTCATTCAGCCACGATTCACAGTGTAAATCAACTTTTCAGTGGAGTCCCAGTTTAGAAAGAAAAAGACATAAAGGAGAGAGACACATACACCAGTTGGGGTTTACTTCCTGAATCTCTTTTTTGGTCTTTGTTTAAATTTCCTATGGAAGGTGATTTGCCAGGCAAATCACTCAGAACCCTGGGTTTTCCTCAACATTTTCAATGAAGCCTACCCAATTTATCACTTAGCACACGAAAACCACACCCACAGTGTGGATTCCCAGGGTGAGGGGGAAATGTGGTATTGTTCACAGACACGTTTTTAAGGCAATAATTTAAAAAGCAAATCCCCAAGGATCTCTCAGAAGAGCAAGGCTTAAACTGCTAGTGGAGTCCATTAACAAAGCCACTTATGATGACAGCTAATGGGATAGGGGAATATTTTTGACTTGTTTGCTTGTTCTTAATCACTGCTAAAATGCCAAGACAGGTGCAAAACGTTAAAAAAAAAAAATCCCACTATTTCTTCTGGAAGCAGAATCCAGTATTAGATCAGAAGCTGGTGTGGAACAAATGGGGCGAGACTCTGATGAAGTTTACAACACAAGGCTGGCCCTTGCCTCCAGGCCTGCTGAAAGTTCCATTTTAGGAAAAGCACACATCTCTCTGGGAAGCACAGAAAGACAATAACCTCGACTGGTAGCTTCAGGAGCCTTTCAGAGAAGTCCTGGACACTAAGAAATGCTCACCTCTAGCAAACCCCCTGATCCTAGGAACAACCCAAGAGTGTCTGGTCTACCAGGATAGGGAGAGATCACTTCACCTCCAACCAACCAGGTTCCTGTTCATTCTTTCTGGGAAGTGTCTGCTCTCCAAATATTTGAGCAACACCAGTTGAAAAGAATTAAACAAGAACCCCCTTATCTTCCACTTAACCACCCATGAGAATAAAGTTAAACAAAGAGAGAGCTAAGATAAAAATCAAACATCTGCGCTGGCAAATATTTAAACTCTATGAATGGCAGAGGAAAGGGGTAAGAGTAGAATCACTTCAAAAAGGAACTATCACATTTATAAAGTAAATGATACTTGAACCCCCCCCACGCCGAGTTTACTTATTCAAACACCTAAATTAATGGGCAAACTGAAAAGCTGTCAAATAACGTGTAATCACGTTCCGAGAAATGGTTTTTCCTTCCATCTCTGCAGAGATGGGAGAGATAAGTCACATTCTTTTTGCTCTTATCAGTATTAAGGATTAAACCTTCAGGCTGCAGCAACTCAGCTACAGCAGAAACAGGGTCAGTGCCAAACGCCCTTGGAAGGCAAGGCTTTCAGAGCAATAAAGTTTCTCTATTAAAGTCTAAGTACCCTACAAACCAGCTCTCTTTTTCACCATTTTCCCACCCCAGAGATCAGGGAGAGGAGACTCTGGTGTGATCTCATGTCTGATGTGTCAATTCATTATGTGTTGGTATTATTTACTCCACTCTCTCATGGAAGCTTGGAAAAGTGCACAGGTGACATCTAGAGGGATTGGAAGTGGATCCATGACCACATTAAACATTTATCCTTGTCCTCCTCATCACCAGGTTGTGGGCAGGGGTGCATGAAGGAGAAAGAAGAGGACCTGGAAAAAGGAAAGAATACAAGCAGGTGGATGGAGGCCTGGTGGGACCCACAGCCCACGTCCATCCTGCCACTTGACCTCTAAGAAGGGCTTAACATACCATACAGTTATTTATTTATATACTTTTCTCCCTTGCTGAGAAGACACAAGGAGAGATCCTTTCCTGTGTGTATCCCCAGGGCCTGTGGCCCAGAGTTGCCCGTGAAGATAAGACTTTAGTCAGTAAATGTCTGCTGAACGAATAAATGCACGAAACCTAAGAGGGTGGGGACTTCCCGGGACTAGAGACTGGAAATTCGTGTGGCTTCTTCCTTTGTAAATAGCCGACAACTGTGAGTGGTGGGACGCAGCCAACAAAGACAAGCACGAAGAACCTCAGAGTTAGTAGATGACCTTGCGGATGAACTGGCTCATCCTCTCAGGCACAGAGCAGGGGAGAGGGAAGAGGCCTGCCCCAATCTCCCCGTTCTGTGAAAGCAGCATGAAATAGAAGATGTGGAATACGCATGGCTGTGTCCTCACAAAGCATTACTGACACAGCATCACAAAGTTAATAAAGCTGTGCGTGTGCATCATCATACGAGGCAAGTGGAGTCCCCAGAAGAGATTATAGACAGAATGGTTTTCAAATCTTGGCATTCGTTGAAAACACTTTGATATTATTTGCACAATAAACATATGAAAAGCTCAAGGAAAGCTTCCGGTTCTCTGCTACTATAGGGTCTATTTCTTAAAACTAGTATAGTCTACTAGCTTGTTTCTTTCAGAGACTAGTTCTTTTTTTTTTTTTTTTTAAAGGAGGAAAAAAGAAAAGAAAATCATAGGATCAGCTCTCCCTAAAATCCACAAAACGCCACTGGTGAAATTCAGTATTCTAAGCAGAGTGGCAGGTCTCCCTTCCTTGAGTAAGGGTCACAGGAGGAAAAGCCAGAAAGCAGGACCGTCAGCTGACCCAAATGCAGGTGTGCTTTCTGCTGGGAGGGTGTTCTTCGACTGTCCTTTAGGTACAGATATCTACTACCTACACACACGCGTGCACACACATGCACAGAAAGGACATAAATTACTGCAGGAACATGGTTTTAAGACTGAGAAACAAACTAACCCAACTATGGGAGGTTTATATTCAGCCAACTCAGGAATTTCAGAAGGTTATACAACAGCCTCAAGTGAAATTCCAAGAAGGAACACAATGTTCAGCATTTCAATTGGCAGGTAAGCCATTCCAATTTTACCACCGGTCAAAATATTTTGTCATTAAAAAAAAAATGATTTGAAATCAGGTAACCCAGATGACACATCCTACTCCTTGAGCGGGCACACAACCCCTCTGAGCCTACTTCCTCATGGGCATAACGGCAGGGGGGGTGGGGAGGAGACAGTACCTATCCCACCACAGTTGTTGAGAGGATCATTTGAATAATCTAGGTAAAATAACATTTACAGAAGTAAAGCCCAAGAAAGTATTTCACTGAAGTGTAAACATAGGTAACTTTTACAGACGTTAAATAATGTAACTTAGTTGGCCTTCTGAAATGTAAAGCATTTTATAAAATCTTTGTTGAATTTTGAGCTCTACTGAAATCCTTCTGGTGCTTAATATCCATAAAGACTGTATCTGTAACATTTCACCTGCCTGTAGGTAATAATAATTTTTAAAAGGACTGGAGATGAAAGTTTGAGATAAGGGAGAATAACTTGAAAGGCTAAGATTTGCCATACGGCACTTTGAGGGCAAAAACACAAAACACACCTTCTTGGGGGAAAGAAGAGGACCTGCAATAAAATGAAACTCTGTTGTCAAGGACCAAGCTTGTCACATTATTTGACCTTGTGACATGGAAAGAACAAAAGAGCAAGAGTCATAAGTGCAAAAGCACCTGGCTAAGTCACAATGTTTTATTTTTCATAGAAAACATAAGAGCAATTAAGTTTTTTTTTTTTTAAGATTTTATTTATTTGACAGAGACAGAGAGATTACAAGTAAGGGGAGTGAGAGAGGGAGAAGCAGGCTTCCTGCCGAGCAGGGAGCCCGATGCGGGGCTTGATCCCAGGACCCCGGGATCATGACCTGAGCTAAAGGCAGATGCTTAACCGACTGAGCCACCCAGGTGCCCCAATAATAAGTCTTATTATAAGAAACTGTATACAGGGTTAAACACTTTGCATCATTTTTTCACGTGCATTACCTTAAAATAGGATGAGGCCAAACAGGAGTTGCCCACATATGGGTCAGCTATTATGTCTAGAAACATCATTTTAAACAAAACTATGTATTAGCACAACATTAAAACGATACAGTTCAACTTGGCCTTGTCTCCTGAACTGTCATGCATATAACATAGTTATGTGGGGGGGGGGGGCGGGGGGAGGGTTTGTGGGATGAAAATAAAATGATGCTACAGGCTAGTCTCAACTTGCCAAACACCTCCCCGGGATGATCTGCGTGAACTGGAAATCAAAATCAGCATGTTCATACTGAATTCATCTTCCTCTTAAAAAATCTTTTGCTGGGGTGCCTGGCTGGCCTAGTTGGTAAACCATGTTACTCTTGATCTCATCATAAGTTTAAGCCCCACATTGGGCATAGAGCCTACTTAAAAAAAAAAAAAAACTTTTGCTTTTATTTTTACTTTTTAGTTAATATATTTCTATCTTCTGAGATGCTCAATTTAAAATTTATAACCATCTTTTAAAATCTTTCTCCTACCTAAATCTCCAATGAAATCTAGTTGGCAGATTTTATATATTCCCTGTCTAGGGGCTACATATATTCTATGTAACCTACCACCACGTGGGACATCATTTACTCTCCCACAATCCTTCTTTGAGGTGCCATTCCTTTTCTCCTAGATTATCAGGATGGCCCGATTTGACAAGCAATTTCCTCTCTACCACAACTACCCACAAACCCTCCTTTGCCAGATAGTTAATTTGCCCAAATCTCAGACTGACCACAGCCTTTCTTTGTTTTAAAATCTACTGTTTACAGAGAAAAATGCGTCCAGTTGACCAAGGATTTTGAGCCCTGCCCAGTACATCTCTTATCCTCCCCTGCAGCTCTCTCTTCCACCTCTGCACGCTCAAAGCTTTATGATGCTTGCTCATTTCCATCTGAAGCATCCTTCCCTAGGTCTACCTGTAGGAGTTCCACTCTTCAAGGCCCCAGCTACCACTTCTCTACCAAGACTGAGTGCTCAGAGGCCTCTGTTCATAATCACTTTTTCTTCTAAAGGAGACTTTGGATTTTTCATGGCACTTGACACAGTCCACTTAGCTTACTCTAATGTCCTATGAGCTCCTCAAAGTACAGATTGCTTTATTCATCTTCGTCTATCAGACAGTATCTGGTACAATGTCTTGCACATTAACTGCCTTGAACAGAATCCAGACAAGTTGAGTTGAAAATGATATACATAGGTATTTGGAAATTTGTTTTTAAATTTACCCTGCATACAATCATTACTATTATAATTATTCATATCCACTTACTATATTAATGATTAAATCTGATAACTGAGATAACTAAGTCAACATAAGCCTACATTTCCTATCAGAGCTTCTAACAATGGAATAATAGTCAGAAGAAAATAATTATCATAAACAGGCATAAAGGTACTTAAATTTCTGTCCAGAGGTGAAGTAGCTCAATAATTCTGTTACCATCATCATTACCAGTACCCAAAAACTAAAGACAAAATCAGGTTTGCTACCATGCACTAACTCCTTCAGTAGATATTTAATGGGGACCTGTTCACGCAAGGTGTTGAATCTGACCGGGTCCCTAAATTAAAATGTAAGAAGAAAGATGAGAGCACACACATAGTACAAATAGGACTTAGAACTTGGCATCAACCACTCTTACATTTACTCAGAATCAACCTCAACCACCTTTGGCTCCTCCCTCTTCTAACGCCCAAGATAGTGGGTGCCCGTAGCCCAGTTCATGCCCCACTTGTTCCTTGCCTACTTAAATGCAATCAGACTAGGTCTTCTAGTTGTACGCGGTTGACAGGTAAAAATTCCCTTAAAGGGGATCTTCATCTCATTCCCTATCTCAAAACTCTTTGATTCTCTCATTCAACCGTTATTTATTGAATGTCTACTGTGTATCAGACAGTAAAGATAAAGAAGCACGAGAATTGTCCCTGGCTTCATTTACAGTGCCTAATGTCTCCTGAATAAAGTTCAGTTCTTCAGTCCAGCATTTGAGGGCCTCTATTTTCTGAAATGAACCAACTTCTCAGATGCCCCTTCCATCATGTGCTCCAGAAACAATGTAATCTTCAGTGCTCTTGGCCATTTCTAGCCATGGGATTTTCTTCATATGGCCCTTTCTCTCCTGGAAAGCTCTTCTTCCATATTCCTCCATGTTCAAATCCCTTTCTTACTTCTGTACTCAGCTGAAATGCTTCTTCCTTAAACTATTCCACAAATGTTTATTTTTTAAATGATTTAATGAATGAATAATTTCATCTCTGTAGACCTTGCTCTATAATACCATCTTTTCCCCCCTTGGTGGCTCTCAAAAAGATGAAGATAAATACTCTCATAAAATCTAGAATTTACAAATTTGGGGCAGTGAGAAAAGTTGCCTATAATGGCAAATGGCTCCAGTTAGAAACAAACCTTCTAAGAAGGCTGAGGGAAATTAACCTTGAGAGCTGGGTCTCTGGAGTATAGTTCAAACTGCTCCTTTTACAGCTGAGGAAACTGTGGACTAAAAAGGTCACAGCAAATTGGCAGAGCAAAGGCCCATTTAGTCTTAGTACTGTACTGCAATGATATAACCTGAATCACAACTGAACTTAAACTGAAAAGAAAACTGTCTTCACTGCTTAAGGTATTTCTTTTCCACCAGGGTTAAGACTGAGAGGATTTTTAAAATTAAAAATTAAAAAAGAGGGGCGCCTAGGTGGCTCAGTCATTAAGCATCTGCCTTCAGCTCAGGTCATGATCCCAGGGTCCTGGGATCAAGCCCTGCATCAGGCTCCCTGCTCAGCTGGAAGCCTGCTTCTCCCTTTCTTAATCCCCCTGCTTGTGTTCCCTCTCTCGCTGTCTCTTTGTCAAATAAATAAATAAAATCTTAAAAAAAAAATTTAAAAAGAGGTTTGTCTCCTTTTAAAAATGAAAGAAGGCTCACGTCTGAGTCCAGCTTAAAAAAAAAAAAAAAAAGGCAAACACAAACTTTGACCTGAAGCTAGTAAGTCCCTAAAGAATCCTAAGGATCCTAGTTTAGGAATCTGAACATTATGGGTCAGCATGTTAGGCATCAAAATTAAAAACAACTCTATAACTTATTTCTGGCTCCCATGGTATCAACAATACTTGAACTTAATATGTGAACGTAGAAATTTGCACATCTAAATCATACCACAAGATACACAACCAATTTACATGGAAAAAAGACTTTTTAAAAAAGATTTTTAAGCGGCACCTGGGTGGCTCAGATGGTTAAGCGTCTGCCTTTGGCCCAGGTCATGATCCCAGGGTCCTGGGATCGAGCCCCACATCAGGCTCCTGGCTCAGCGGGGAGCCTGCTTCTCCCTCTCCCTCTGCCTCTCTCCCTGCTCATGCTCTCTCTCTCTCTCTCTCTGTCTCAAACGAATAAATAAAATCTTAAAAAAAAAAGATTTTTAAAATCCATCCATGTATTAGAGAGAGAGAGAGAGAATGAGAACAAGCAGAGGGAGCAGCAGAGGGAGAGAGAGAAGCAGGCTCCCCACCAAGCAGGCAGCCTAAAGTGGGGCTCAATCCCAGGACCCCGAGATCATGACCTGAGCCAAAGGCAGATAGATGCTTAACCGACTGAGCCACCCAGGCACTCCTACATGGAAAGAGACTTACTCAGCTGCCTGCACTCCTTTCCAGGCAGCTATTAACACGAACATCAAATTTTTAAGAGAAACAGTCTAGTAGGATACAGCATAAAGTTTGAAGAGTGATAATCTGGCATCCAATCTAAATGTGACTGTTAATAAAAATTTAACTTCAATGGTAGCTTTTGCCACACAATTTTCTATCCTTTCTCTAAGAGTGTGTGTTGGTGAATTTTATGTGTTAATTTGGCTGGCCCAGGGTACCCAGATATTTGGTCAACCATTATTCTAGATGTTTCTGTGAGGGTATTTTTGGGATGAGATTAACATTTAAGTCCAATTAGTTGAAGGGTCCAATTAGTTGAAGGCCTAATAGAATAAAGACTGACCTCCCCAAGCAAGAAGGAATCTGTCAGCAGACTGGAATTGCAACTCTTCCTAGGCCTCCAAACTGCTGGGCTACCCTACAGATTTTGGATTTGCTTCTGCATAATCACATGAGCCAATTCCTTAAAATAAATCTACCTCCCTCTCCCTCTCTTTCACATATCTCCTCTTCTATTGGTTCTGTTTCTCTGGAGAACCCTAACACAGGGTTAGAACAGTGGCTATTCATGAAAAATGCCACCAGGAGCCTGTGTTCTTGCATCAGAACCTATGCTGGTTGCTTTGTCTCTAGCCCAATACCCCCAGTAGGTTTTGTGGTAAGAACTAACTCTTGAAATCATATTGTTCTAGTGGGTGGCAGCCAGGGATGCATTAAATTTGGGTTCTCAGAAAATGAGATGAGTGTTCCCCGCCTTCCCCGGTGACTACATTAATCTCAGTGGATGTTCCATCTCAAAGAGCTCCTTGAAAAATAGCAGGAATCTAATTTGACAATGTTTCCCAGAATTTCTTCTCTTTTTGGAATTAGTGAAGCTTTTAAAGTCTGCCCTGATGGGTATGTGAGAATTCTCTATAGAGCTCAAGTCTAGCTGCAGGTGGCTGGCTTCCAAGGACCTTGAAAACCATCGCTTACTGACTCTAGCTCCACCAGAGTATCACTTTGCTCATCTCAAACCTGGCCTGGATGCCTTAAATTCCCACCACAATTAACCAATTCACAAGCATTAACTAAAAGTGAGGACAACAGCACTGAAACCCAGGAGACACACACAAAAATAAAAATCTAAGTTCATCTTCCCAGTATTTCCTTCCTAGTTTACCCTCATATTGTTCTCCTTTTCTTAAAAAAAAAAAAAAAAAAAGGCATAAGAATGAAAAAATAAGAATGCCACCAGGCAGGAACACTCACAAAAGAAACTGGGGAAGGGAGGAAAGAAATGGATTAAGAGACATGGAAGATAAAATTACTGATTGGTTTGTATAAAAGCCAAGGGTTAGTGGGTTCTGCTGAGTCAACAATAGGTTCAGAGGTGCTCCAGAGAACACCATCTCTGTGGCAAGCCAGGTTTCAGGGACAGATACTCTAAATGTTATGCATACAGGAGCTAGATTCTTTAAACCTGACATTTTCTTAAGTCAAATTATTGGTATTATACAGTCCTTTTAGACCAGGAGTTTCAAACTCAACATGTTGGTGTGGGCCAAGCAGCTCATTAAAGTCAGGGGAATGGGTTGGGTGTAATCCACAGGGACTAGTAGTAACTGTGTGAAAGGGCGAATGTGGGCCCGGGCCTCAAAGGGGAATCATGCAAGCTGACTGCTGCCCAGTGGGAATGTGGACCCACAATTGCCGGATCTTCTGATTTTAGAGAAGACAGAATTTTGGATTTTTAAAATGCATAATCTCCCCAAATTTAAATGTTGGCAACAGATTTAAAAACTTATAAATTTAAAAACCTTTACAACATCCTGTGGGGCCAAGATAAACACATTTGTAGACCAGATATAGTCCCTGAGGGTAATTCTGCGTGTGTCTGCACACTTGTCGTGGGAGAGCCCAGTCTCTCATGTGCCCTCATCAGCAACCCAACACAGGGGAGCTGTTCATTAAATAAGTAAATGAACTCGTTCTCAAAACTATGTCACTTTAAGTGACAAGACTGAAAATGAGTTTATCTTAGATTAAGCCATCACCTGATTTTTTTTCCATTTTAGAGGAGGTCATTCCTTCAGCAAACATTGACAGAGCACCTAATCTTCACGCAGGGCCTTGTACAAAATAATTAACTTGTAGGACTCCTGAGTAGGAAAGAGTTGAGTGGTCTAAGAAGGACAGTATCAAAATCATCTGAAAAATCAATTCTCTGTTGGTTTGCAGGTTCTCTCTGCTGTCATCATGGTATAAACTTTCAGAATCTCTAATAGGACATTTTAAAGCCCTTCTCTCTTCTGAACTGGGCATTTTATTAAAACAAGCATTATCAAGCCTTTGTGAGAAAAATAAATGGATTATAAATCAGTAACAATGAAATTCTAGGCTTGAAATAAAAATTGAATATTGGCTATTGGTTAAAATTTGTTGTGAAAATATTGTCCTAGTACTAACTCATCTTTGATGCCTTTGGAGAAGCAGCCAGGTCAAACAGGCCACAGGCAGGCACTTAAAATGTTAGTAACAAACAGCTTGAGCACCACTGGGCCAGTGCTAGGTGTCAAAACATGTTTATAGAGCCCAGATGTTTAAGAATGGACAAGATCCAGATCTAAGACTGGAGGTCCCTTATCTCAATTGCTTATATTTCTTATAATGGCAGTATGAATACATTTGCATGTAGCCAGATATACGACATGGGCGCCAAGAGTCTGCTTTATAGAACTGTAAAATCTCACAATTTTTAAGAACTTTAGCAATACTCTTGAGTCCATTTTTCATGAACTTTCATCATTACCCTATCTATCACCTTCAAGATTTTGGTCACATTCACTTAATATTTTCATTTAAGTGAGTTCACTTTTAAAGCAGAGAAAAAAAGTGTATCTCTTGACCTGGAGGATAATATCCACACTTACCAAATAAAGAAGTTACAATCTAAAGACAGCTCCCTATGGTGACCCTGTGAGGTATGTATTATCCTTATTCTCAGCTCACTGATGAGATTGAGGCTCAGAATTAAGTGACTCCCCAAGGTCAACTTATGAAAGAGGCTAGATTCAAAACCAAATCTGCCTACTGTTAAAAAAAAATTGTTCTTAGTTACGTCCTCAAATTGCTTCCCAAGACTGGGAGTTCTTCCTTTCTGTGTTTAACTCGAACATGAACTCCCCGAGATTCAAAATGTAGACATTTTTGGAGGGAATGGAAAATATATACTGAAAATGTGTTTCAGTAAGATACCAAAACAGCAAGTGTTGAGAAAAGTGTTGTATGAGGGACTAGAATAAAGGCAACGAAGGATTCCCATCCTGGCTCACCCCAAAAACTTACTATTAACTGTTTCCATTTTTGAATCTTCATTAAGAAGGTGAGAGAGAGAGGCGCTTCGGTGGCTCAGTCGGTTAAGCATCTGGCTTCAGCTCAGGTCATGATCCCAGGATCCTGGGATCGAGCCCCGCATCGGGCTCCCTGCTCAATGGGGAGCCTGCTTCTCCCTCTCCCTCTACCTGCCGCTCCCCCATGCTTGTGTGCTGTCAAATAAATACATAAAATCTTAAAAAAAAAAAAAAGTGAGGGCACCTGGGTGGCTCAGTTGGTTGAGCAACTGCCTTCGGCTCAGGTCATGATCCTGGAGTCCCGGGATCAAGTCCCGCATCGGGCTCCCTGCTCAGTGGGGAGCCTTCTTCTCCCTCTGACCCTCCCCTGTCTCATGTGCTCTCTCTCATTCTCTCTCTGAAATAAATAAAAAAATCTTAAAAAAAAAAGAGAGAGCGTCTCATCATTTTAGATAGTGTGTGTGTTCAGCTAATTGCTAGAAAAAGCATCAGCTCGGAGTTACTCCAAAAACTCCTAAACACATGTCCCTGAATAAGTGAGCTCAGTCCGAACCAGGAAGACCCTAAGTGAAGGATAGTCATCCCTTGCCACTCCCCGCTGTGAACAGTTTCTATCAGTTATCTCTTTAATATGCCACCAGAGGGAACCTGTTTTTCACTCCTCCATAAATCTTCTGATTACCCAGCTTCATTGTCTGAACCGCCCTGGTTTTACGAGCTTCACCCCAAATGGAAGCTAGTTCTGGCAATGACTCCTAGGGAGGAGATAAGATTGCACTGCATCTCTCCAGAGCCCCCATGCAACATTCAATACCAGCCTCTGAAGGAGGGAAGGGCCTCCTATTAACGTGCTTACTCAGTGTGTAGCCTCCTAGGAGAACAGAAGTCCCTGGGATGGTAAACCAAACTAAATGAGAAATTCCCGCAGGGCAGACACTACACTTTGTTTTATTTTTTCACCAAAAGGTGGACCACTGAATTTTGCCAACCGTCTGCATGGCCTGCATCTCAGACCTCAACCCTTATATCTCAGCAAATTCAAAATGGAAATCACGGTCTTTACCCCAAAACATTTTGATATAAGTCCTCCCAAAGTTTTAATGTGTGCATGTATGTATGTATGCATGGCCATTTTCACCAGTCAGCAAATACTCTTTTACCATCTCATGTTTGTGGATGTGATAACAATCTCCTTGACTAATCCCCTATTATTAGAAATTTAAGGTATTGACAACATTTTCTATTCTAAATCATACTCCCATGACTTTCTTTACAAGCTTCTCTTTATAAACATATCTTATTATTTTCTTATGACATTCCCCCAAATGAGCCGATCAAATAACATGCACATTTCTAAAGTTCACAGAATCTTTTGTGCTGCCATCCACCTGGTACATTTCTCTGCATTGAGGAACCACAGTACCTCTCTGTGTTACATTTTGTGCTATTAATTATGTTCAGTAGTTGCCCTCCACCCCCAAAGTTTTAATTTGTTGAGACTAGACATCCCCTTACTCAACTTGGATTTTGACAAGTAGTAATTAAATACAATTGCCAGGTGCTGGGGTAAAAATGCACGAGGTGTAATCCCTGCCCAGAACAGTAGGGGAGGCAGAATCACCATCAACAACCCATGATACCTTACGTTCTACACTGTAATAGAGGTGTTTGAAACTTACTATGGGAACAGAGATGAGGGAGCAAGTGAATCCCTCCAGGGGCAAAGGGAAATGGGGGGAGGAGGGGGAGAGAGAGGGAGAGAGGGAGAGAGGGAGAGAGGGAGAAAGAGAGAGAGAGAGAGAGAGAGAGAGAGAGAGAGAGAGAGAGAGAGAGAAAAGAGGAATTAGGAAGCTATGGAGAGAGGCAAATTGTTGAGTTACTTCTTGAAACATTACTAGAAATTCACAAGATGGACCAGTAATGGGATGAACACATACAGGATAGATTTCCAAGTAGAGACCAGTCAATTCAAGCTTGTTGTTTCGAGTAGAGCAACAGTTCCACTTAGGAATTTATTTAAACCTCCTATCTTTTGAGGCAGGGTTTTTCACCCTCTGCACCACTGACATTGTGAACCAGATAATTCTTTGTTTGGGGGGTGTGTCCTGTGCATTCCAGGACATGAGCAGCATCCCAGCCCTCTCCTCACTAGATGCCAGTAACAACTGTTCCCCACCTTCCAACTGTGACATTGCCAAACGTCCAAGGGGAAAGGGGGATAAGGTGAGGGATGGAAATCACTCCTGGGCCGAGAACCACTGTTTTAAGCATAATTCTAGCTTTAAGGATTTCTCTCTTACTATATACTAGCTCTTCTTGTTCTGAAAATGATTTTGTTCTTTGGTTCAAAACCCAACTGGGCCCTCGTTGTCTTTTTAGATAAGAAATAAGTTGTCAAAAATATTCAATTACTGATGCCCCAACTACAAAAAAAGGACATCTTCTTTGATTACATTTTTAGTAAAAAATGAGATGTTCACTATGATATGGAAGTGTGTGTGTGCGTGTATGTATACACAAGGGTGAACATTTGTTCAGAAAATTACCAAGTATTTTTCACATTTGGTCTCACTGAATGCTCACAACCCTCTGTGAAGTATTCATCATCGTTCCCATTCTAGAGACGAAGACAGAGTGGCTAAGACAGCAAATATCCAAGACCATCTGAGTGTTAGGGAGGATTCCTATCCAGACAGGCTCATTCTACATTGTATACATTTTCCCACTTAGTTTAGTAAACAACTAGTAGGAGCTTGTTAGGCTGCAGAGTAAGCCAGGGAAAAAAGCTCATCTTCATGTCACACAGAGAATAAAATGACTTAAGGATGCCCTGCTATCTACATAGCCCACCAAGAAACCATAGTAAGTAAAAAAAAAAAAAAAAAAAAAAAAAATTGCTTCTGGAAGCAAAACATTTAACCACCAAAAACTATGTTGTATCTATCCCTTCCGTGCCTTTAAGAGCACTTACTGTGCAAAAAGGGGAGTAATACATACTAATTATGATAACATTTATAATTTTTAAAGGATGTTAACAGCTTTTAATCACTCACAATAGCCTTAGAAAATTGGCCTAATAAAGATTATTATCCACCGATATAAAACTGCACATAATTAATTAAGGTCACCCAGCTAGTTAAAGACTAAGTAAAAATTCAGTTCTTTGTACCTCTAGGTAAGTGTTCTTTCCACTACAAACAATTTCTGGCATCACATGACCCTACACCCCTCCAGATATAACTATCACTAGGCTAATAAATAAAAATATCCCTAACTGTTGCAACTAATTCTGTTGCAATAGTATCTGAAGCCATATTTCCCATTAGTATAGATGCTATCTTTAAAAGTCCCAAAGTATGAAGTGGGAATTTTTGCTACTCTTTTCAAAGACAAAAGGCACTCCCTTAAATTAGGCAAATTGCCAGAATCAGTGAGGCTGTTTTATTCATGACCCACTAGTCGACACCTGACAAAATGTTTGCAATTTTCTTAGCTTAATTCAACTTTGTACTCAGCTAATATTTGATACTTCTGAACCTGAATTCCAACATGGCAAAAAGGTGAGCAGGAAGGGCCTAGGAATTTCCGGGACATAGAATGTTGAGTCCCACTTCTTTAAAAATCACTTGTCCATGTAAAGACAAAGAGCTTATTTAAGATTGAAATACTATACACTTTGCAATAAGCATGCACAGGGATTTGAATATGAATGGAAAGCAATTCAATTCCGGGTTTCAACAAGACAAAACTATTTTTAAAGTCTTACTCCATCATGGAAGGTGGGATGGTGCAGCAGTCTTGAATTGCAGTGAGAGGAGAGGTTAGGTGAGCCGTATAGGAGGCTTCTACAACTTGCTTGTTCCGATTGACCACATCCAAGTAACGGTTGAACTTCTCTCGGATTTTTTTGGCTAGCTGTGAGACAAACAGTAAGCAAAATGAATCAAAAGCCCACCACAATAACCCACAGTGTTTTTTTCCTAATAAGCTCATTAATTTATATTACAGGCTGCATGTATTATACTTCAGGTAAAACCAACAATATATACCTAAGTCTCATTCTACGGTGTAAATTGAGATAAAAACTGCAAAATGTCCAGAAGTCCCAGAAGGATAGTCAGACGACAGTAAAACAGTTCTATCTGCTGTCCTAAAATAGCTAACGATACACTAAGAACTTCTCATGTGTATGAACTCATATAGAACAAGAGTGATCCATAAAATGCCTTGCTAGATAAAGGAAAACAAAGTCTACTGATAACTACTGTCAGCATGACAGCATTAGGACTTAAACAGCAAGAACAGTGATTGTAAGAAAACAACCCGCTATTCATGGTTCTGGATTCACACAAATCTTCAAGAGAAAAACATGTGAAGAAGGGAAAGGACATACAGTATCTTCTGCTACACAACTCCAGGGGGGCACCATTCACAGTCCTCCGTGTGAATGGCAAATGTCTGGAGTTGTACAATGTAGACATCCACATAAAACAAAATATACAGTTAAAAATATATTCATGTTTACTCTGTCACACCTTTAAGATGGATAAATGTCTTTCTTAACTGCTGTGAACAGAACACTTCATCATAATTTACTTTCATGGGGGAATAACAAAAGCAAATGGATAAGCATACTGCTTTTTCCTCATTGTTGCCATCAAATATCACAGCTTAATTAGAGATCTCCAAGGAAAACAGTGTTGTTTTTCTTACCCTTAAACAAAACGTTACCCAAATGAAATGACTGACAGAATTATAGCTAATTGGTTTTGTAGAGCTATTCATTATCAGCACACTAGAGGAGAACTAATCATCTCCTTTGGGTCATGCAACTCACACGATCCAATAGCTTACAGGCTGAGGACATGGAGCCAAAGCAGGATATCTTCATTTGTTATTTTCAAGCCAATTCCAAACTCTGAGTTTGTTCCATTGATGTTTGGGAGCTCTCAGAGTTTCACTTAAATAACGGTGGTTCTCAGCCTTGCTAAACAATGCACAAACTATGAAGTTTAGAAAAATTTCCGGACATAACAAGTGTATCAGAGTAACATTTCATCTGATAGAGAATTGTCCAAATCTGTTTTAGCATTTTCAGAGGAGGAATTGTATGTCCTTTATTTTTTAAAAAAGATTTTATTTATTTATTTGAGAGAGAGAGAGAGAGAGAGAGAGAGAGAGAGACTCCTGCTGAGCAGAGAGCCTGATGCGGGGCTCGATCCCAGGACCCCGAGATCATGACCCGAGCCGAAGGCAGACACCTAACCAATTGAGCCACCCAGATGCCCCTGTGTGTCCTTTAAATTAACAGATTCTAATCTCTGAGCTCGAATTTATTATTTAAAAAAATTTTACGTTTTTCTCACTGAGGTCTTCACGATAAAATGTATAGACACAGTTTAATTTCCCATCCGAATTTAAACCACTGGTGATTTTGCCACCACCCCCACCCCCACCAGCAGACATCTGGCAGATTTCGGAGACAATTTTGGCTGTTAGAATGCGGTAAAAAGTGCCGCTGACATCTGGTAGGTGGAGGCCAGAATGCTAAATAAATATGTGCTCAATAAATTGGCTGTTTTTTAAAACAGAAGTTTGCACTAATATAACAATCCTTTTTTTCCTGGACTCTTACATTCAATGGATTAGTAGAGGAGGAGAGACAGAGTCCAGCTTAAAAACCTATATTCTCGTAGTATCCTGCACCCCCTCCCCACAGCACACACTACACTTCAATGCTGTTATCCGTTTAATGTCTGGTTACCCCACTCGACTGGATGCCCTGTAAGGGCAGGTACCACGTATGTTTTTGTTCATCTCTACATCTTCAGGACCTGCCCGGCATTGCAGGCAGATAAAAAATATTTAATGAACTAATAAAGATGAAAAAGAAACCCTCACCCCAGAGTCCTCAACCTTATCTTTTTGGTCTAAGGATCAACAACCTCTTTAAAAACTTGAGACACTTATTAAAAACAACAACAACAACAACATGTATCTGGAAACTCCATCGAGAAGAGCAAGTTCTACCTTTTCTCTCTAGGTTCTGAAGTAGTAAATATCATTAATTTTCCACCCGTAATATCAAGAGTATAGCCCTTCCTTGCCCTTGGGAACAAATGTTCTCTAACAGTATAAAGATAAGGTGTATTTGAAAGAACTAAAATTCTAAATAACATCTTCACAAACTCACTTCCAAAATTAAAATGGAATTTGTAATCATTTGTCTTTCTCTCACATATGTATAAACACACACACAAAAACATTTGAGAAATACCCAGTATTTCTTTTACACATTTGGAGAATTCTAACTTAAAGTCAGATCTAGTTAATCATGATATTCTAATTTGGCTCACTGTCCATTTTTGTATGAGCTAAGAATGAATCCTACATTTTTTTAAGAAAAGATTTTATCTATTTGAGAGAGAGAGAGAGAGAGAGAGGGCACAAGCATGAGCAGGGGGAGGGGGTGTGCAGAGCGAGAAGCAGACTCCCCACTGAGCAGGGAGCCCGATGTGGGACTTGATCCTAGGACCCTGGGATCATGACCGGAGCAGAAGGCCGATGCTTAACCAACTGAGCCACCCAGGCGCCCCTGATTCTTACGTTTTTAAATGTCTTTTTTAAAAAGGCATTTTGTGACAGTAATAACTATAGGAAATTCACATTTCAGTGCTCATAAATTTTTAATGAAACAGTCATTTGTTTACCTAATTGTTTATGGCTGCTTTCATTCCAGTGTGATAGAGTTAAGTAGTTGCAACAGAGGCGATATGGCTTGCTTTACTATAGGTAGAAGTCAGAAACCCTACTGTGTCCCAATATAGAGCCACAATCCCAGTAGTTTTATAAAAATTTGCAGCAATTTTTTTAACACCCCCCTGCCTCTGACAAGTGGGGTGTATGTTCCCTCTCCACACCCACTCCTTGAATCTGGTTAGGGTTATGATGGATTCTACCAGTCAAGTACAGAGAAACTGACACTATGTAAGTTCTAGTCTAGGTCACAAAGGGCCATGCCGTTTCCACAGCTCTCTCTTGGAATGCTCTCAGCTACCACGCTGAACGAAGTCCAAGACACATGGAAAAGCCACAGTTAAGTGCTTGGTTGGCAACTCCAGCTGCTCAAGCCTTCAAGTCATCTCAGCCCAGGTTCTGAATAGGAGTCAAGAAGTCTCCAGATAGTCTCCCCGATGAAGCCCCAGACATCATAGAATGGAGAGAAGCCATCCCTGCTGTGCCTGACCCACAGCATCTGCAAGCATGAAGAAACTGTTGTTTATGCCACCGAGTTTGGGGTGTTTTCTTATGCAGTGACAAGTAACTCGATAGGTTGAATTCTGTCCCTAGATAAACATATTGAAGCTAAGCAATCCAAAGCTGCTCAGATCCAGGTATTACCATCTACACAGCACCAGAATTATCAAGACTGGAGCCTGTGGATCAGAAACCTGTTGCAAAGAAATTGTAGGGTTCTTCACAAAATTGTAATAGCTACTGTATAGTGGTACTTACCATATACTATACACATGTTTAAAAATATGATAAATCACACAATCTGAGGAATGAAACTCCCACTAATATAATCAGCCAAGGCACAAAGCCAGGGCACAAAGGTCCTATTCCTGGGCTGGCCTTGGAACCAAGGAGTTCCCTGGGTGGGGAGGGGGGGGCAGGAGCAAGTTGGCAATGTCTGCCTTCAGCCTCCTAGTTAGGATGGGCCACGAGCTGCATTTTTCATCAGTGGAGGCAGTGACCTACATGCAGAACTCAAACACACATGACAATTAACAGAAAGTCTCAAACACCAGCTCCTTCCACTTTGGATTCACATCTCTCAGCCGGAAACTCCTGTCTTTCACTTAGTGATACCCCATCTTGCCTTATTTTTAAAAAAATAATAGCCGGGACACCTGGGTGGCTCTGTCGGTTAAGCGACTGCCTTTGGCTCAGGTCGTGACCCCAGGGTCCTGGAATCGAGCCCCACATCGGGCTCCCTGCTCCGCGGGGAGCCTGCTTCTCCCTCTGCCTACTGCTTCCCCTGCTGGTGCTTGCTCTCTAACAAATAATAAATTTTAAAAATCTTAAAAAAAAAAACAGCCAACCTTTGTTGAGCCCTATGTACAGGGCTCTGTTCTAAGCACTTCACAAGCATATATCAATTTAAACTTTCAAAGAACCCTGTAAGGTACACATCTCCGTTTTTCCCTCCCGGAAGCAGACACTAAAGGTTCCAAAGTTGCTCAAAGTTACAAAGCTAGTAACTAGTAGAGGTGGCGCCCAAACCCAGTAGTATTCTAACTCCAGAGCCTAAGCTTCAACTTCTATGCAACACTGTTTCTCTCAGGAATACACACAGACCGATGATCCCCTCCTCCCATTTCTTTTCAAACCCATTTTAACAAATGCTGTGAAATTCTTGACAGAGTACCATAAGCCACACACCGTCTCATCACTTTACGATAAAAAAAATTAGAGTTCTGAAGATACTTACATTTAGAATTGCACATAATTCCTATGAAAATCAAGACTTTGAGGGGGTTTAGAATTGAATTCTACCAATGACAGAAAAGGGAGAGGGGCAAGGTTGAAACAATGTATTCTGCAAAACCAATACCTGTTATTACTGGACTACTGTGGTATAAGTTACATCAAATGAACTTAAATTGTTCCAATTACTCCAGGGTGTTTAACTTTGTTCATAACCTGGAAAGAACAGCGGGGATAGACTGCTTTCCTTTAAGAAGTGACTTTCATAGTTCAGTATTTTCCTCAGGATTTTCATTCAATTAATTCATCTGCCATCATAGGGTAGTAAGATGCAATTGTAACTCCCATTTTACAAGTGAAGAAACTGAGGCATATGGAGCTTAAGGGTCCTCTGACTCCCATGTGGGGCTCTGGCCTCCCTCGACCCTACTGCCTGAGATGACCTCCCCGTGCCCTTGTGATAAGGAGGAATGGGAGAGTGACTCACTATGGAAAGCTCAACTCCTGCTTCACTGCAGGGTATTTTTCTCTCTCTAAAAGCAATCTCCTTCAGCATGCCAACCAAATCCAGGTGGCTCGGCGGGCAGAACAGAATCTACTGGAGTAAAGACAGCCCACAGGGAGACTAACTCCTGAATGTATCCGTTAAACTGAAGAGGACCGGCTACCAACACAGAATCTTCCCAGAGGCCAGACAGATTCTGGGTCTGTATCCTGCCCTGATCCCTGCAGACAGGAGAAAACAAAGGACGTTCTTAACAAAAGCTACAGGTGGACCCACAATCCTCCTCAGTATAATTGAAAACAGTTTTCTTTCCACAGCTCAGCTTTCATCTTTTATCCTTCTTTACCCTCTCCCCTTCATTCCCTAAGGGGTTCCTGAATGCTGATGAGACGACGGGACTAAAACCATCTTGTCATCTTTTGGGTCAATTCTTTGGCTAGCCAACATCCAGCCATGGGTCAAATGATCAGTAGGTAGCACGCCAGTCCCCATGGGAACGGATTCTAATTTGTCATCATCCTCCAGTGACAACGTTTCATCACAACATCAATGAATTTCTTTCTTGCTGAACTTCACTTCCCTTAATTTTCCCATAGACATTTCTGTCATTTGCATACTTCCCCAGAGCCCCCTTTTTTAAAGCTCTTTTTACCTTAGCTTTATACTTCTAAAGATTGGGAGTGGGGTAGGCACACAGTTAGAAAAAGGTAAAAGAAAACAAAAATGCAAAGGCACAGCACACTTTATTTATGTCTCTTTCCTAAAACTCCGGAAGGAGTCTTGAATATTAGGGAAAGCTTTATTTAAAATGCATAACAATGAAGCTGACAGGCACAGACAGGAAAAGTACCCTAGGGGACTGAAGATTCCTAGCAAAATTCCTATTGAATGTAGAAGAGTTTAACATCTGACATTCAAAAACCTTTGTGCCGTGATAAGAATTTAATAGCTGATCCCCTTTTCCTCCCATCCCGGCCTTATTACTCAAGAATTATTTTCCCCCAGCAGTTTCAGGACTGGGTTATTTAAATGTGACACAAATACTTTTAAGAATATGCAAGTAAAAACATTTAACATCTCTGAATGTCACACTACGGCATTCCAAAGTTCAAGCAGAACACATTCTCATGTTTCATGTTGCACACTGATATCTATTAGTAACTAGCTATCTATTAGTAATTACTTTTAGTAATTAGCAGTTGTAATATTCTAAAGAGCTCTCTCAATTATCGGGTAGGAATTTGGGCAAGTTGACTTTCCTTAGTCTCAGTTTCCTCATGAGTAAAATGGGAAGACTTACCCCCTTTTCAAGGGCTTAGTGTGATGTTCAAAGAGCAAACATACAGAGCCCAAGATAAGTACAAGGAATTATTCTTACTGCTCTAGCATAGTCTCCACACCAGGAAATGCATACGATGGTGATAGGAAAGTAATGTGGGGTCTAAGTTTTCCACTAACCAAGCTCTAAGTAAAGGGAGAGGGGCTACTGGAACACTGACCATTTTATTCATTTAACTCATCCATCCTCATGCTTAAATCCTCCATAGGAAACCTGGCACAGGGTCGGGAGGGAGGTTTTTTTGTGTTTTTTTTTTTTAATCCCCCCCCCCCCCTTAGATTAAGAGCAAAATGGCACAAAGGCCTTAAGCTTTGGAGTCAAATAAATTTGAGTTAAATCCAGCTCTGTCATTTACTACCTAAAGAGAACTAAGCAAATTGTTTCTCTAAGCCTCAACTTAATTACCCCTACACTGGGAATAACAGGTGTTTCATGATGTTGTTTGAGAAGTAAAAGGGAGAAGGTTCGTGAAGTATGAAGCAGAGTAATACTCTAAGTGCCCAATAAATGGTACTGATTGTTGTTTTACTACTGCTGTTATTGTATTTGTTATTGTTTGGGGGACTTCACATACTGACACAGGCACTTTGATGGAGAATCTTGAACATATTCTCAGCGACTGGAGAGGAGTCAGGCCAGAGGTGTTAACACTGGGCTAGGACCTGCGAGGGCTGTCAGTGACTCTTTGAAAGCACCACGTCCTGTAGGTTATGTAGTTACAATCTGAGATAACTCAGAATTCGTCTAGGATCTTCTTTCTAAACTCCAGGTTCTAATGAGGACTCTACTCCTGTCTTTTGCCATTTTCAAAGCATTTCCACAGGGCTTGTCTTAACGTGTGCCTTCCAACAACCCTAAGAGCTGAGCAGAGCAGATCTTCCCTGTCCTGTTCCAACAGTCAGGAAATCTAGGCTCAGGGGTGTGCCCACACTCGCGCTAAGTGAGCGTAGGAAGTGGAGACTGTTTCTCCTAATCCCTAGCTCCATTTTCTCTGTGTGCTACAAACCCCAAAATTGCAGGGGGAAAAAATCGACTCTCCCAGATCCAACTATGTTCTACTCATTCTTTCAGTCCCAGCCCAATTTTTTGCCTCTTTGAATCTTCCTCAGATCCTTCTTTTCCAAAATTGCCTTGATCTTGCCACTTGGACCCTTCATATGCTGCTTCATATTGTTCCTTTTTGCCTATTTAAGGATCCCGTTTTCCCGGGCAAATCAGTAGCATAACAATTCAGCACTTATTGATTGCCAGCCATGTGCTGGGCACTCTGAAAGAGCAACTATACATCAGGCCTTTTAACTCTCCCAACAGCTCTCAGTAATTGCTATATGCTATTTTTAATAGATGGTTCTGATAGATTTGCCCAAGGTCACGCAGCTAATAAATAATTAGATCAAACCTTTGTTCTTGAACACCGTACTATGCATTTTTATTTAATGTAGTGCCCAGCATCTAGAAAGGACTTAAAAGTGGTCATCACTGTATTCATTTGCCCTCATACACCATTATTTGCAATATTGGAAAAATCTGCTTCCAGTTCTAGGAAAGGGCAGATAACCTATGAGACTAGTGCTCCCATCTGGTTCAAGCCAATCAAACTCCGGGCCTGTCTAGTTCCCTATCTTGACCTGCCTCCTGGGTAGTATGTTAAGGGGTAGTACCAGCTGCTCTGGAATAAGTTGTGCCCAGAAACAGAACACCAGTTCAGAGAAGGTATCCTGATGACCCATGGCCATGGTTGGGAGGTGGCTGCTCATCGACCACTAGAGTCTGGGCTTCGTGAAATCACTCAGAGCAGAGCCTGGGCATGGCGGCCGGCAAGGATACAACACAAGACAGATGAAGATGTATAGATGGAATAGGGCCAGTCTGACTTTCCAGTGGCCCAGAGGCTTCAGGGTTGTCTGACGGATGTGTGGGAATAGCACATCCAGTGGAGAAGCAGGGCAGCTTGCTGACAGACGAACTGCAGGTGGACCAGGAAGATTGATGTGCAAGGCTGTCTGGGCTCCAGGGTCACATACCCTGATCCTGTGAGAGGTGGGGCCCCTGTGGCCGAGCTGGGGAGGAGTGCAATGGAAAAAACAGAAGGCAAGTGCTGACATGCCAGAGAACCAGAGGAGGCTGAGCTCTGGGAAACCGGTGAGAGCGGCAGCTTCTCTCTAAGCAAAATGCAGGTTTGCTTTTAAGGTTATAATGGGGTTTGCTTTGGGCAGCAGTTTGTGTTAGGTATTTCAGGAGAGTCATGGAAACACACACCCAAACCTCCTGAAAGCCAAGGTTATCAACTCAAGGGCTCAATAGGCTCTTGCCCTGTTTTTCACCCCACTCTCCCCTTAACAACCAGATCATAACAAAAGAAACAATGGGAAGGGCAGGCTTCAACCCACTTCATTCTGTAATAGGAGCCCCTGAGCTGAGGTTCCTTTAAACCAAAATAAGCAAGTCCTCAGGCCTTCAAAGTTTACAGTCTGCTCCTTCAGGAGGAACAAGAAGTTCAGCCTAGTCTTGACCTTAGAAAGAACCGAGAGGCTGAGAAATGGGGGTTTGGGGGAGAACCAGAAGCCACAGCATAGGGACTAACCTCTTCCATTTAATTCACAACTTTGGAGATAAGTTTGCATAAGAAATTAATCAGGGAGGAAAGGGGGAGAAATAGCTTGGGTTTGTGAATTTAGGAATTTTCTGGTGACCTATATGAAGGACACAATTATGGAACAGGAAAGAAAACTCAGGCCCTTTACTCTTAGTTTGTAAAGCCCATATTTAGAGTACAAATATCTGCGCATAACTTATCAACACGAGGTGTAACTTTAGAAGCATTCCAAGTAATGGGAGGCCACGGCCACTAGAGAAACTGGGGATCAGCTGGGAGGGCTCTGAGACCCTGCAATTTTCCCCACACCCAATGCAAACAGTATTTCCTCTCCAACCAACCCTGCAACCTGGGCCAGAGCCTGGCACGCTGCTAGGACTCAGGAAGTCTCCTGTATAAATCAAAGTCAAAACCTGAGCTAACCTCCAGTTACAGGCCAACTGACCAGTGTTTTAGGGCTTCTTCACTGGCCCTTTGAGAGCAGATCGATCAAACACCTGCCAGCAAGTGTCAATTAGCTCAGCAATGAAGTGGAAAGAGGATACTGGCAGGGAAACAAAAATCTTCTACTACTAAACACTTCCTTACCCTTGACCTGGCGAGGACTTAGTAAATCCATTTCTTGGGAAGACAATCTTGAGACAGCATGGGAAAAAAAAAGATGTTTCCATTTCCTCCTTTTGAATAATAACTTATCCTTACAACAGAACATAACATTTTAGGACTTCATTAATACACAGTTCTAATGTGTATTAGAACTGTAGAGCTCTGTACAGTAAGTAGGAGATTCTCCTCGTCCTCCATTTTAAGATGATAAGTCAGTGCAAGACAGAGCCCAATGCACAGTGTATTTCATATTTGGGGTAACAAACTCCCATAACATAGATTCCCTTTAAAACGATGGGTAAAAAACACTACAAGAGAAAGCATCTTTTTTTTTTTTTTTTTTGAAGATTTAGTTATTTGAAAGAGAGAGAGGGAGAAGCAGACTCCCCACTGAGCAAGGAGCCCAACACAGTGGCTTGATCCCAGGACCTGGAGATCATGACCTGAGCCGAAGGCAGATGCTTAACCAATTGAGTCACCCAGGCGCCCCAAGAGAAAGCATCTTATAAACATGCAATTTCTTCAGCGGTTGAAGACTGGCCTTGAATATCCCTAATCATCCGAGTCTTGAGTACGTGTGACAACCTCAGGAAGGAGAGCACTCTCTCCTGGTCCACCTTCCAACAGTGAAGCCAGCTTATAATATACTTATCTCGATAGATAGGGAAAAGGTACTTCTTAGCTTCAGTTTCAAGATATTGGAGTAGTGGCAAAGCAGCTTCTGAGATCCAGGGGCCTTTACAATGTAGGTATAGAGCTCTAAGTACTGATACGGAGGTACTAGGTGGTGGTGGTTGTTGTTGTTTTAATTAGGAAACAGCCACAACACCCACACAGACCACTTAGATGAGGTGCAAATCCTGGATGCTAGGGGGAAATGCTATTAAGACTTGCTAGAAGCAACAAAACAGTAATGTTTCCCATGTGGCTTCCAACAGAGGAATGAGGGTATTTGTCTCAACCACAACAATTTTATTATATCCTTCTCTGAACTGTTCTGTGTGTTCCCTTGCCAAGCTGCCTCTGATATCATTCTCTAACTCACAGTTGGATTTGGGAAGGTCTTCTCATCCCCTATCTGATGACAGGGAGGATTGCAAACAGAAGACCTGGTGCATGCCTGCTCCCTCCCCATCGGCTGTTTGTTTGCATACGATTCACTGCTAACACCTTCCTCCGGAGGGGCGGGTGCCTGACATGGGGGTCAGAGGATGTGACTGCGACACTTCTCCATGGGTTTGCAGAAGAACCAGCATGCACTTTGCAGCATATAAAAGGACTAAAGACAGCTTAAGTAACAACCAGTGAAAACACCCATAAACAGCTATTTTAGCATGATCCTGACCTGCCCATCTTCTCATATTAAAGCTGTAGCTCCTGGTAAGATTCCACTTTTATCAATGTGTTACTTCATGGGTCCAGAGTTTCAAAGGGTTTGGCTGATTCAGAAGCCCTTGATATTATCAGCCAATTAATTCCTTCACACCATTACCACAAGTATTTCCTATTGCACCCCGGAATGTACTAGGGATGAGCTGGTCCCTGCTCTTAAGAGTCTCATCAGCTTTTCAAATCCACTCTGAGTTGAGTTTCTGTGTATGCATTCTGCCAGGGTAGATGATTGGAGGATATCTTTCTGTGGGAGGAGCAGTTTTGGGTGGATTTGGAGAAATCTTGGCTGCTACCACCTCCCCAGCATTTCTGAGCACTATCCAACCTAGAGACACTGGAAACATGTGTATAATGGGCTTAATTGTTTCCATTTTTAGTGGAATGTTCATTTCTCATGATGAAGTCTTCCTGGCTTATAGAATGAAGACTTACACTCAGTCCATTCCCTTCTAGTTAAACGCAGTTTGAGTAGGAAGCCCAGGATCATACTTTCCAAGGTTCTGCTTTACTGAAAGGCGGCATCTGCACACATATGGACTGCAGGGTTATGTGAAAAGCTGGAGCAGGGAGAGGCACACGTCACGGTGGGGGAGCTTACATTTCTTTTCCCGCCCTGCCCCAAAGGCCTCACCCTCCCGCTCCTGGCTCCGAACTGCTCTCCAGCTACTCTCCAGTGATGCCTGCAACACTTCCTTCTCCCTGCCTTTGTTGATGGAGAAACAGTACCTGCCCCCCCCCTTCATTTGCTCCATCTCCAACGGTGGGAACACAAAGTGTGGGAATTAAGGGACCGGGCAAAAGGACTATTCTGGGTTTTTTGCCAAAATAACGACAAAAAACCTATAACTAGAATTTATAAGCGTTAAATATTAGTGTGTGGTGGTGGTGGGAGGTAAAGATTTCCATTTTCTATCACTGGGATAGGAATACATACACAAATGTAAACATGAACACTGGGTTATAAATACTGTAAATATGTGCACAGAATTCATATCTGTAAACAATAGGTACTGCATCTTTATGTGTTCAAAGTAAGTACATTATATAAAATGTGTGAGTATACAGGAGAGGGGTGTGCATGTGTGAGCAGGATTATTTCCACTTATCTCAACACGAGGCACATACATTGGCTAACATACAATATACATATGCCTGAAGTCAGCCAGCCTGTATTTGGTATAGGAATTAAACCTTTCATGCATGTATGCATGCGTATAACCATATTTTAACTTTCAAATATAAACAAGCATATGGAACATATGCTGCATATATTTTTTCCTTAAAATATAAACAAGATAAATAGTTCAAATTCCAAATTGCTATTTATTAAACAGTAAGACAGGTAGCCATCTTGCTTTCCCCCCTCCCAAGAAGCTGGCTGAGCAGTTCCTGATTATTACTCAGTAATAATGACAGTATTCAGTATTTCAGATTATTGTCAGAGCTTCATACTGGGAGAGAACCCAGGAGTTCTGAGAGGTAGCAAAAAAAAAAAAAAAAAGGGTCTGCTACATTCTCCAGGGAAACTATACTAACAAAATCTTTACCAACCACAGTTCCACACTAAGAATGCCAAAGAGTTAACCAAGTTCTACCCGTGTGTAACAGAAAGGAAGCTAACTCTGTTAGACTTTAATCCTGAGTACCAACCCAACAGCTGCAGGTTTTCACTTACTCCATTAGCTAAGAGTTCTTATTTAGGGGGTACTCATTTACAAAAAAACACCACCAACAAAACAAAACAAAGGCAAAAGCTCAATAGAAATTCTATGATGGCACACATTATAACCAACTGTTTAGGGTTATGTTCATAACGGAATAATGATGAATGGTGAAAAAGAAAAAAAGAGTCAAAGACTTCATTTACTTTTATATCTTGTTTCTGTTCCTGCAGGATGATCCATTAGTAATATAATGCTCTTCCTCATAAGGCTCAAGTTACATCCTTGTGATTTATTAGAGTTAAAAGGCTTGTCACTAACAGTCCAGAAGGCACCCCGTTCAGCGTTTCACCTGTGTCAACTGAGCATTTAAACTCAATCTTTTCCTTGTTTAGCAGCTAAGTGTTTATCACAGTACTTAAAATGTTTAGACATATTCCTTTCTTCCTTTGGTTGATGTGTAATACTCTCGGGAAAGAATAAATGACCTTCCTTTTAAAAAACTGAAGACCTATAGAAAACCGGCAGCAGAAGAAGTATAAAAAGCAACATCAGACCACACTGAATAAAATCTTGGTCCTATCACCTAACTCAAGAATGATTTGGCAGAATTATTTCATAGTTGAGTCTCAATTTCCTAAAATCTAAAACGGGAAGAGGAACTGTACTTGTATAACAGGTTTGTGGTAAAAATTCAGTGAGATAATTCACATCAAGCAGCATTTGTTAAAAGAACACCAACTGTCGTATCAAGTAAAATAATCTTTCCCCAAGTGCAACAGTGTCTAGGTACCTACCAGTTCTTGCACCCATCCCCCATTTGGTAGGATTGTAGAAAAAATACATAATTTGAACGGAAAGTACCGCCACAACAGATGGGATCGATAATCTACTCAGATCACCATTCGGTCTCACAAATATAGTCAGTCAGTCGTTCCCAAAGAGGGCATTTCTGTCCTTCAGGGCATCACCTGCAAGAGATTAGCAAGACCTACCAAATACAAGCACACATGTCTCCTGTGACTTAACTATGTCCTTGGGATAAGCTCTTTGTTTCTCTTCCTACAATACCAAGTATACAGTAAGTCCTCAACAAATGTTTGCTGAATTCGTCAACTGCCGACCACTTACCAGAGGTATGCTCAGAATCTCCCCTCCAAGAAATCAAACTCTAGTTTATGCATTCATTCCCAGTATCTATAAAGCACTACAGCATTATTCTGACATGGTCCCTACACTTGGGAGTTTATTTTTAGAGGACCTACAAATACCACAAGTTTTCTCTCTGCTATAAGAACATTTAATATTTTCTTACCTCTCCCAAAGTTTAAGGAGTGTCTCCTAATCACAATGTTTTTGCATTTCTTTTAAAACAAATTCAAACTCAACCTTGCATGATTATTTTTGAAAAGCAGAATGATGTAGTATAATCATTTGTAGATCTTTTGTAAAGTGACAAACCACTTCAAAAAATAAAACTTCATGCTAAACTCTAATATATCAAACAAGCAAGGTGAATTGTTAGAGGAAGAAAGGGAGAGAAAAATGCTAGAACTTCGTCCTTACATTCTACAACAGCCTCTGCTACACTTCCCTCATACCTTAGGAAACAAGTTTGAAAATAGCTCGTGGAGGCATTGCATTTAAATTCACTTGAATTCATAATCAAGTTCTCTAACCTCTAAGGTGACCCTGGACAAGATATTTACCTGTGCATAATTTTCCTTATCAGTAAACCTTAAAGAGCTGGTTTTGAGGATTATGAATTCATGTAGCAAATATTTACTGAGTACCTACCATGTAGTACATGTAGATACTTCTTCATGGTACTGAGGGCACATCAAGGAATGAATTCGCTCTGCCCTCATACAGCTATTTTTTTTATAATTAGTAAGATATTTTATTTTTTTATTAACATATAATGTATTATTTGTTTCAGGGGTACAGGTCTGTGATTCATCAGTCTTACACGATTCATAGTGCTCACCATAGCATGTGCCCTCCCCAATGTCCATCACCCAGCCACCCCATCCCTCCCACCCCCCACCACTCCAGCAAACCTCAGTTTGTTTCCCTAAGTTTAAGAGTCTCTTATGGTTTGTCTCCCTCTCTGGTTTCATCTTGTTCCATTTTCCCTCCCTTCCCCTATGATAGTCTGTCTTGTTTCTCAAATGGCTCAAATGCAATGCGCAGCCATCAAAAAATGAAGTCTTGCCATTTGCAACGACATGGCTGGAACTAGAGGGTATTATGCTAAGTGAAATAAGTCAATCAGAGGAAGACAATTAAATGATCTCACTGATGGGAGAAATTTGAGAAACAAGACAGACTATCATAGGGGAAGGGAGGGAAAATGGAACAAGATGAAACCAGAGAGGGAGACAAACCATAAGATACACACACACACACACACACACACACACACACACACACACACACCCACATCTTCTTTATCCACTCATCTGTTGATGGACATCTAGGCTCTTTCCATAGTTTGGCTACTGTGGACATTTACAGCTCAGGTTATACTAGGAAATATATTCAGCAACAACCACCAAAAGGAAGTATATTCAACAAACAAAAATAAATGCATACACACATCCTAGGTGATAAATTATAAAGCTATAAATAAAACAGAGATGGGGGTAAGAAGTAAAGAGGGGTGCAATTAATAAAATTTATAAATGAGTGGCCCAGGAGGGCCTCACTGAGAAGGAACACTGAAGCAAGTCTGAAGGATGTAAGGCGGGGAAATCATGTGGCTATATAAGACTTAATGACAGTACTTTATAGTCAATAAATGATGCCAATTATTATCATAACCAATACAATGTGAAGAAAACACAAAACTAGTAAAATTCTGTCTTTGTCACTTTACCACTTATAATGACCTCCCTGATACAGTTTTCTCACATGGAAAGTGGGGTAAGGATACGGGCACTTTTCACGATGTCACTAAGAGGATAAAAGGAGAAAATACACATGGCTAGACTAAAAGATAAAGAGCCACGTAAATATTACAACTATCACATTCTCACCTACACTTTTTCCAAAATGGGAGACCACCATCCCATCTTATGGATCAAGGAATAAGTAGGCCAGGAAGAGGGCTTTTTTTTTTTTTTAAAGATTTTATTGATTTATTTGACAGAGAGAGACCCAGCGAGAGAGACGGAGCACAAGCAGGGGGAGTGGGAGAGGGAGACGCAGGCTTCCCGCGGAGCAGGGAGCCCGATGCAGGGCTCGATCCCAGGACCCTGGGATCACGACCTGAGCCGAAGGCAGATGCTTAACGACTGAGCCGCCCAGGCGCCCCAGGAAGAGGGTTTCTAAGATAAAAATGAACTTCTCTTTTGGAAAGTCAGACCAAGAACAGTAAGAGCTGAAAGAGACCTAGATTAACTTCCAATCAAGGTTGAAACCTAAACAGCCAGCTCAATCTGCCAGGACTCTGGTTTGAGAGAACAATCATCTGTTTGCTCTGAGCCTTGGCTGATTCATTACAAATTCTCCCTCTGGGTGGCTTCACTAGCTTTCAACCTTTCTTTTACCTTCCTACCAATTCAGTGTCTTTTGTTCACTCATTCAACAAAAATTTCATGAACACTTACAACAAACACAGAGCCAAGTGTAGATTTCAGTTAAGTGGGTGAACTAAACCAGGGCTCAGCCTAAATAAATCCCCCAGGGACAGGTGGGGGAAAGGTTAGAGGCAAAGAATGGAATCCATCTACACCACCTCCAGGATTCCTCTACTCTGGACAAGTCTGAGCCTTGAACATACTTAACTAGGTAATTATAAACAAAATGAGAGCCTTCAGGCTACTACCACACTAGGTTATGCTTGGCAGGGCAACCCAAAATAAATCCAGATTCTGGAAATTGAGGCTCAGAGTATCTCTAGACACTTTTTTCAACAAATATTTGCTAAATGCCTACCTAGTACCGGGCATAGGGAGCCAGAATTCAAAGACATGATTCCCAAGTGCTTGGCACTTCCACACCTCCTCTTGTTGTCCACCACTGTCCCTTTCTCCCTGTGGTGCAGTGCACAGTTCAACAACACAACCAGATTTTCCTACAGTGAAGAGTTTCTGGTAATAGAAATACAGAAGTAATACAAATGCAAAGCCGATATAAATCCCATGTCCAGCCTCTCATTTCTCAACTAGCATGGCTTCTACTTAGAGCTCCCACTAGTCCCTTCCAGGGTCTTTCTGTGATCATTCTCTCCTGGAAATTCTCTAAAATTCACAGATCTTTTCTTACAGGCCTTACCTAAGAGGATTAAATAACACACTAAGAATAGCAATCTTCTCACTCTACTCTTCTATGCACTCTCGACCATCCTTTTGTATTCTGAAAGCACAACACAAAATACTGAAACGTCTAGTCTGCTAGTCATGTAACTTTTTAAGCAATCTTGCAAGATAGACTGTCACCCCCATTTTATAAATAAAACGGATGCAGACACTAAAAGGTTCAGTATCATGCCAAAAATCAAATAGATTATAAATGATAAAACCTGCATAGAGCTCAAGTTTTCCATATCAAAGGATGAGGCTCTTTAGTTCTCCATCCCAAGCAACACTACAAGGAGGCTGTCCCAAAGAGTAAAGTTTCCTAACCTTTCTGGCCTTATACCCATGGTCTCAGAGGTCCCAATTCTAAAATTCTGAAACATCACACTACTTGCAACTGATTATTTAGTGTAGGAAGTATCATCTAAGATTGACTACTTCTATTCATAATCTCTTTGAAGAAAGAACTATTTTGTGTTTGTTCTGCTACAAAGTATTTTTCTTCTCCTCTGAATATAGGGATAGAATTTTGTGCATGATCTAGATACTAATTTTTAGATGGATTCTAATCCATTGCTTTGACCTGGTCCAAATTCCTCATGACTGGGGACTTGAATTTTTACCAAGGTACAAGAAAAATTTGGAGGACTAGCACATGCTAAGCACTAAGTTCTTGTAAAACCAATACGCTTCTCCTTTTCTGTACTCCAACGAATGGTATTTGGTGAAATAAAACATCAAATTTTAAATCTTGCAGATAGAATTGTCAGTATCAAAAAACAATTCCTAAGAATAATTAAGAAAAACTACAGACTTCTACCAGAATGTATTTTAAATACTAGAGTGTTTTGAAACACAAGAAACAGACTAGCAGTTTGCATCCAATCAACCTAATTGCCTGCCAAAACAATCAACTCTCCTCACAGGAAGATAATAGAATCCAAAGTTTTTCCACAGTCTCCAGAGTACAATCCAAATTTTTTTTGACAGAAGAAAACACAGTGTGACCAATTTCCAAGAGTAAAGAATCAACAAAAGTCAAGTTCAAATATTTGCATATGTTAGAACCTGCAGACAGGATTCTAAAGCGGCTATCATAACTATGCTCAAGGATACAAAGGAAAACATGCTTGAAATGAATGAAAAAAATCTTAGAAAAATACTCTATTAGAAAGAAACAAATGGAAATCCTGGAGTTTGAATACAGGATACTGAAGTTTTAAAAAATCTATCTGTGGAGTTCAAAGCAGGCTGAGACACTAGGAGTAAACTTCTATTCTAGATCAATAAAAATGATCTAATCTGAAGGTCAGAGGGGAAAATAATTTTTAAAGGAGGCGGCATTATCTCAGGAACTCGTAAAATATCAAAAGACCTAGCATATATGTAATCAAAGTCCCAGCAGGAGGAAAGAGAATGAGGCAGAAAAAAATATTTGAGGAAGTAATGATCAAAAAGTCCCCAAATTTGACTGAGAAAGACCAGACATTTATAGACTCAGAAAGCTCAAAACACACCAGGGAGGATAAATAAAGACTGATAAGTTTAGACAGTTATAGTCAAACTGCTGAAAACCAAAGAGGGAAAAACTGTGAAAGCATCCATGGAGTGTGGGTGGGGCAATGATAATATAGACCGCAACAACTTTTATGGACTTATCAGAAGTGGAGTCCAGTACACAGTGGATCATTTATGCATTAAAAGATTAAAAGAAGTCAGTGTAGAATTCAGTGTCAAGCGAAAATATCTTTTAAGAGTAAAGGCAAATAGAGACATTTTCTGAGCACAAGAATGAGAAAGAGACTTTGTCACCAGAAAATCTTCACTACAACTAAATATGAAAAGAAGTTTTTAGATTATCAGTTGATTATCTTTGGAAAGAAATGAAGCTTATTGGAAATGGCAAGTATCCAACATTTATTTTTCTTTTATTAAATTCATAGGACAATTTAAAGCAAAGTCTAACATTCTCTTGTGCAGTTTACAATAGACAGAACTCTAGCATGAAGGACAGTAGTGGGAAAATGGACCTATAAGGCTGAGGGTTCTAGTTTTTATATGAATTGATAGAATATTAAACTCCAAATAGAATAGACTGTAATAAGTTAAGGTTGTATATTGTAATTTATAGAGCATAAATCTAAAAATAAGTAGAGAAATATAGATTAAAAAAACTAAAATAGATTAATATGAAATTCCCCAAAAAACATCAAAAATTCAAAAGGGGGGGAGGAACTAAAAGAGAAGAAAATGAAAAACAGTTGACCCAAATCCAACAATCAAGGTAAATACTCCCAATTGAAAGACCAAAATTGTCGGAGGGGGGTGGGGGGATGGGTTAACCTGGTGATGGGTATTAAAGAGGGCACATACTGCATGGAGCACTGGGTGTTATATGCAAACAATGAATCATGGAACACTACATCAAAAACTAATGAGGTACTGTATGGTGATTAACATAACATGATAAAAACAATATTTATAAAAGGAAAAAAAAGACCAAAATTGTCAGATAAAAAAGCCTCAACTATATTCTGTCTACAAAAGATACACTGTTAACAATGGAGACACTGAAAGTAAATGCTTATGAAAAGACATGGTGCAAATAGTAAGCATAGAAAGGCTGGAGTGGCTGTATAATATCAGCTTAAACAAACTTCAAGGAAAGACCACTGTAACCAGACATAAAGAACATTCTATAATGTCAAAAACAACTCATCAGAGGGCACCTGGGTGGCTTAGTCGGTAGGCGTCTGCCTTCGGCTCAGGTCCTGATCCCAGGGTCCTGGGATCAAGCCCTGCATCGGGCTTCTTGCTCAGCAGGAAGCCTGCTTCTCCCTCTCCCACTCCCCCTGTTTGTGTTCCCTCTCTCGCTGTCTCTCTCTGTTGAATAAATAAATAAAATCTTTAAAAAACAAAAACAAAAACAAAAAAACCCCAACTCATCAGGAAGACCAAACAATTTTAAATGCATACATGCCCGGTAATGAAGCCTCAAACTATAGGAGGCAAAAATGGGCAGAATTAAAGGAAAAATTATACAACTCCACCAATACAGATATTAACAACCCTCTTAGCAATGATGGAATTAGACAAAATAAAAATCAGCTCCAAAATAAATGATCTGAATTATCAACCTGCTTAATCTTAATGAGTATATAAAGAACCTAACAGTCGGCAACTGAAGAATACACGTTCTTTTCAAGTTTACATGGTATATTCACCAAAATAAATCATATATTAGGCCATAAAACCCGTTTCAATAAATTAAGAAAGACTGAAATCATAGAATATATTCTCTGATCACAGTGAAATTAAATTAGGAATTAGTAACAATAGCTAAGAAAACCCCAAATGTTTTGGAAATTGGACAACACACTATAAAGTAATCCATGGGTCAAAAAAGAAGTTAGAAAATATTTTAAAAATTGAACTATAAGAAAACCATGATCTCAATCTTTGTGGGATGACAAAAGCAGCGCTTAGAGGACAGTTCATAGTGTCAAGTGCCTCTATTTGAAAAACAGAAAGGTGTAAAAAAAAAAAAAAAAAAAGGGCTAAAATTCCAATTTAAGAAGAGGAAGACCAAAATTAACCTAACACACAAGGAAAGAAATAATGAAGAGCTTAAATCTGTGAAACAGAAAGTGGAAAAAATTAATGAGGCCAAGTTTTAAAAACTTGGTCATCACCAATTTACTTTGCCATTTGTTCTCTCATTCTCTGTCAGTCTCATTTATCCTTTTAACAGATTTTTCCAAAGAACCAGCATTTGGTTTTACTGATTTTTCTTTACGTTCTTCTTTTAGCCTACAGGTATTAAAAAGATAACAAAATATTCTAAACACTTTTATGCCAACAAATTTGACAACTTAGATGAAAAAGACAAATTTCTTGAAAAAAAATCCACTTACTAAAATTGATACAACACAAGAAAATCTGAGGAGAAAAAAAAAACTACACCTCCCACCCCTCAACTCCACCCACAAAACCCAAAGACCTACAGCTATTAAAGAAACTGATGATCAAAAACCTGCCCACAAAGAGTGCTCCAAGTCCAGATGGCATCCCGGGTATATTCTACCAAACATCAAAGGAAGGATACCACCAATGTTATATACTCTTTTTGAAAGAAAAGGACAAGGAAATGTTTCCAAACTAGATTTATAAAGCAAATACCCTAAAACCACAAAGTGGTAAGTAATAAGGTCGGCGGGAGTAGAACAAGGTGAAGGGAAATCAGGAGTTTGGCAGGCAGGGTGGGTTGCATTTTAAAATATGGTGGTCACCTCTTTCAGCAAGTGACTTCTGAGGAAAGACCTGGAGCAGGTGAAGGCCCTAGGGGACGTATGTCTGAACAGCACCAGTGCAAAGCCCTAAAAGGCAGGAATATGCCAAGAAACAGCAAGGAGGCAAGTGTGCGGTCCTGCAGGGCCAAGCCAGGTAAGTTTATCAACACAACAGAAAGGATCAACTTCTTCATACTGACGTTAATCAAATACAATGAGGACCCAGAATTTAGCAAAGTGGGCATCACTGGTGACCTTGAAGAGAGCAGTTTTGTGGGACTGTGGGGCTGGAGAAAGTTTAAGAATGGGAGAACTGGATCTAGGGAATATAGACACCTTGTGATGGTTTGTGCTTCAAAGGGAAAGAAAAAATGGGGCAGTACACAGAGGAGGAAGCAGGGTCAAGGGTTTGTTTATGCTTAAGACAGGAGAATAGCATGTTTACATGCTGAAGAATAGGATCCTGAAGAGAGAAAAACGGATTAAGAAAGGAGTACTTGGCCCAAGGTCAGGCACATTGGCCCAAGGTCAGGTACACTGAACACATACATGTTGCTCTTACTATGCCTGTTCCAAAAGAATTCTGAAGTCTTCTAAAATAAGCCACTGCCATCAATAATTTATGAAACAGTGCATGATGGAAATAGGTTTGCTATTTCATTAAACAAATGATTAACCTAAATAATTATTAGAGCATTTGTGAAAAAGTTAGACCAAACTCTTGAAACATGTCCAAGGTGCCTCTGGTTTCTTTAGTGATCCAATTAAGTGCTCCAAGAGGCTGTTTCTCCTTTTGTTTCTTCTTCATTGCTTTGTGTTTTATGGACGATGTTTTGCTCTCTTTGGGGCACTTGATCAAAAATTTATTTTTCTTGATTAGAGTTCAATTTCATATAATGGCTTTATGTGCTCGTACAACTTCATTTCTCAAAGTTTTTAAAAAACGTAGTCTATGGGAAATGCTCCACATAAGAATGTGTGCATAGGATTTTTAGTTTCCTGAGGCTGTTGCCATAGATTTTTGGCAGTGAAACTACAGATACTGAACTAATTAAAGATTTAAAACACATTGTTAGGCATCTAGAATCACACTCTGAAGGTTAATTTAAAAGAAATAATTAGAAAAAGCAAAGCAAAGTCTATACCATAGAGAGTTTTGTGGTAAGAGTCAAGAATCACAAAATGTTTTTTATTAGTTTTAATTACTTTGCTCCCCTAACCAGAAGATATTAACAGCACATTAGATTTACTGCCAACTTATATAGTATGCACAAGTCAGATCCAAATCTCAATAAGATTTGATTAGTAAGGTGGGGGGGTGAGAAACCATGAGGCTCTAGTTTTCATTACCCCCAGTGGAGGAACGACGGATCGAAAACTCAAGTTTCCTGATCCGGATTCCAGATCCTGCAAAATATACCAAAACCTGAAGTGGTCCGTTAAAGGCTGTGGGCTAAAATGGAGTATACAGGTCAATAATCTACTTTGAATAACTAGCCTGTTTTGACTTATCAAGCAAATCTTATAAGCAGTTATGATTGTTCTTATAATACCGACGACATGATAATTATCTCCACCTACTGGATGCAAAAGAGGCATAAGATCTATTTGTTCAGGGTTCTTCCAGAGGGCAAACTGGAGAGATTACAGGAAGGCTAAAAGTACATTCTGGGTCAACTTTTTCACAAACAGGGAGGGGAAACACAGAACTACGTGATAACTCATTTGAATTACTCAGATACCAAAAAAAAAAAAAAAAAAAAGCTTAGCAGAAGCTGTTTTGAATTGAAAATACAAATTTTAAAAATGAACTCTTAAAATAAAATATACATATATACACATATATAAAATTTGTGTCAAACTTATTTTGAAAACTAGCCAAGGTAACAGTCATGAGGCTACAGGTAACTTATTTTATCTCTTGGAGCTTCAGTTTGCTTATCTGTAATAAGGGTATCTTTCCTTCAAGGTTATTTGGAGAACAAAAATTCAATGTGATAAGCACCAGTGTTCTATTTGTGCTCAATCAATTGCTATAATTTTAAAAAATTATTAAAGGTTTCCAAACTTGTGCACAGCTTGAAAAATAAAGCAATGACATCAGTCTGGGAAAACAAAACAAGTTTCACATTTGAAAACAGCTGAAGGAAGAACTTGTATCTGTTACTTCAAGGAAAGCAACAAAGCTGATATCCCTGGGTCAGTTTCTTTAAAATGTTATCAAGTGGCCTTTGGTCTCTCAGAAAGTTTCCTCCAACAGGCTTTGTGTAGAAATCTTCCCTCCCATAAAAACCCTTTTAAATTTCATGACCTTAAAAGCACTTCTCAGTTTGCTGGAATAAAAATAAGACAGGAATTATTAAGAGAAGACTCGATACAGCAAACCACATCATACTCACTGTAATTTGAGGTCATTAGTTTTTAAAAATATCTAAAGCTAAGAAAAAGAGTACATACCTAAGTGCTTACATCCTCTAAATTTAACCTGCAGAAACCAATAAAACATTTTAAGGTCTATACACAGGAAATGCTGAACTTCAAAATCAAACCACAGTAATTTATTATAAATAAATAACTATCCCATAAATAACTTCACTCTAATGACACTTGCAAAGCTTTTTGTCTCTTGTATAGCACTTCTTTAGTTCAGATCAAGTCAAACTGTTTTCCATGAATAAAATAAAGGCAGCATCTCAGAGAGTTTCAATTATTGTGTGTTTTACTATAGTTATCTTTTTATTCTGTGGAAGCACTCTGCTACACTCTGGTTTTTAGCTTGGTTCTGTTTTTTACCTAAGTTTCCAACCTCGCTTCAAATTACCAGTTGACGGTCACACAGTGTAATGAGGTTGGTGGATTAGTGAAATTAAAACCCAGAATCCTCTTTACCACCCTTCTTTTCAAGCACAGATCAATTATTTATGACCAAGTTCACCAACACTATGTTTTACTTTAGGAAGCAGTCCATTTGAAGGTAGCTATAAATAAAGTAAATAGAATCTGGCCTCGGAACTTTTTGACCCCACACACCATTGAAAGGAGATGGAAGGAAAGAAGCAAACGAAGAATACAAGAGGAAAGAAAAATTAAAGAACAAAAGAGGCCAATATCCACTGAGCTGCTTCTATGCCTGAATCTTCCAAATAAAAGATTTCATTTGTTCTCAATTATCTTGACATTACTTCATTTAATTCTATCTCATAAAGGAGATATTGTATTCACCTTGTTTAAAACCGAGAAACACCAGATCAAAAAGGCTAAGGGGGTCATGGAATAAGTGAGAAAACCAGAATTTGACCTGGGTTGGTCTGATTCCAAAGCCTGGGCACTTCCAGTATCAGATGAAATAATTTCTAATATTTTTAAATTTGGGTCAGTTCAGGAATCTTCACAACGAAGAGGAATCAAATCATACTTCCAACGTATAACACAAATAGCAAAAAAAAAAATCCCCAGTACCATTATTTCAATGGCCTACAAGAACTTCAAGTCTGAGGTTGTCACCGTTATGCTTAAGACATAGATGAAATCCTACACCGAACTGCACGAAACCTCACGTGGAGATGGCCTGCAAAGAGTAGTGAAGCCATTTCCAAAAGCAAGACAAAGAGAAGGTCAAGTTGTAAATAACCTCTTACCTGCTGTACTTCACTTTCTCCATTTGAGATTTTCTCAGTGTAAACAAAGGAGTTGAATATCCGCTGGAAGAAAAAGAAAAATGAACAAACATTAGATTTTCTAAGGAAGACAGCCATTTTCTAATGAGCGTGCGTGTGTGTGCGTGCGTGAATAATTTGTTTACAACACAAATAGAATCAAGCAGAAAAAATTTAATTAAAATACTGTTATTTTACACAGAGAAATCCACATATCAGCCAAAGTCAATCACACTTATATAAGCAAATGCCCAGGCACTCCTGTAGTGAAATAAACCAGATGTTTCACCATATTTTTCATTTTCAAAAATACATTTAATTATAGATTTCCGGAGCCCATGCCATTTTATCCAAGTGGTATAATCTGACAAAGTTGTGTTTCTCATTTAAATTCTGCACTCCCTGAATGCTGTAATTGTTTACAGACACTAAAATCTAATGCAATAAAGATATTTTAAAAGGGATTCTTTCCATATTCTCTCATGTCCCTGGTCCCACCAGTACCTACCCAATATTATCTATCACCTTCATTACCCAAGCACTCCCTTGGGAAGGTAACATAATAGGGCTTGCCAAATATGTGCGGCCTTAAGATCCAGTTCTTACATGTCAGGAAATGGGACAGCCATGCCAAGACATTAGTCCAAACTGTGACACACAAGCACACACATTCTTCCACTGCTCTCCGCCTAGCTAGTACCCACCCCCTCTGTACGTTGCCTGCATTTAAAACATCCCTGCAGACTTACGACTTTACCAAACCCTACCCATTACTGATCACAAGAGATTCATATATAACAAACTAAGGAAATTAGAATCCAAGATACTTATCTGTTAGAGACACAAAAAAAGAGCAGGGGCCCTATCATTTATCCTAAAACTTTAAAGATACCACTGGAACTCTCCCGATGAGCAAGGAGTCAGACCTGGAGATGTCAGCCAAAACTTCCCTTTTCCCTTTCTATCCTACTGCCAAGGGCTTGTCAGCATCTGGGACAGCTTCCAGAACAGTCTAACACACCTGCATGGTTGTGGTGAGGAAGGCAAGGACCAAGTTTACCAAGTACTGTGCAAATGGGGAAAGATAAGGTGCTGGGGGTGGGGGGAGGATTGTGACAGAATGGGATGGAATTACAGTCTGGAAAATTCTAATTATGAATTATCATAATTTTACAATACACCACTCATTCATCCAACAGATGTTAATTTTCCCTTTCCTTCCTAAAACAGACTCTGTTGAGGGGCGCCTGGGTGGTGCAGTTGGTTAACGGGCCAACTCTTGGTTTTGGCTCCGGTCGCCATCTCCAGCCCTTGCGTCCGGCTCTGTGCTCAGCACAGAGTCTGCTTAAGTTTCTTTCTCCTTCTCCCTTTGCCCCCCCCCCAAATAAATAAATCTTGAAAAAAAAATGACTGTGATAGGAAAGGTACATATTTTTAATAATAGGGCTAATAGGGGCGCCTGGGTGGCTCAGTCGTTAAGCGTCTGCCTTCGGCTTGGGTCATGGTCCCAGCGTCCAGGGATTGAGCCCCGCATCGGGCTCCCTGCTCAGCAGGAAGCCTGCTTCTCCCTCTCCCACTCCCCCTGCTTGTGTTCCCTCTCTCCCTGTGTCTCTCTCTGCCAAATAAAATCTTTAAAAAAAAATAATAGTGCTAATAATAATGATATTGGCTACTGTGTAATGAATGCTTACTATGGGCAGACATTATTCTTAGCGTGTATTTTTTTATTTAAAAATGTCTCCTAAAGCATCTTCGTGACAGGCACTACTATGTCCATTATACAGAGGAGAAAACAAGCAGGTCTGTCGAGTATCTAATGCCATGCACATATTGTACCTTTGTGTGCATATCCTATTCCATCTTTATAAGGGAATTGCTGCAGCTCCAAAGATGAAAAACTCCTACCTTGGGAAGTTAATGATCTTACCCAGAGTCACTTGGCAAGGCTGGAATTGGAACCCAGGCAGACTTCAGATCTGGTGCTCCTAACTCTATTGTCTCACGAGAATTTGCCACATGCCTGCCTGACATATTTAAAAACAAAACAAAAAACCCACTTCTGTTAGGAACTAATACCCAAACATAATGCAGATCAACAGTCCCTTACGTGTCTTTCCAAAATTCAAAAGGCTCTAAAAATCAAAAGTTTCACATAACACATTTGTTAGCAAAATAGGACATGATCTGAATTTATTAGGCTATAAATCCTAACTCCAACTGATGTGTACTTATAGCCTTTATTAAACCATTTAATGTGTATGTTCATTAGTTCTGATGCAGATATATTAATTAATGCATCTGATTATTTGGTTCTGTTCGAGATCTCACTGGCAATGTTTTTTCATTACGGGGCATCAGGATTCTGAATCCTAAGACAGATCCCATTTTGAAAAAGGGATTAGGAACCTGTAGACCTCCATTCCTACAATTTTAAGTTCTCAGTTTTCTGGTGAACACCTTAGTTTAATAGATTATAACATTTTTGGAATCTGGGTCACTGCCATCTACTTCCCAGACCATATTCCATATTTTTATACTATTTGATATTCAAAACCTGCTCAGGGAGGCGCCTGGGTGGCTCAGTCAGTTAAGCGACTGCCTTCGGCTCAGGTCATGATCCTGGGTCCTGGGATCGAGCCCCATGTTGGGCTCCCTGCTCAGTGGGGAGTCTGCTTCTCCCTCTCCCTCTGCTCCTGCTCTCTCTGGCTCATGTGCACTCTCTCTTAATAAATAAAATCTTTTTTAAAAAATGGAATTGGGAATTAAAAAAAAAAAAAAACCTGCTCAGTACCAACGAGAACACTGACTGAAAATTAACATAATTCATGTAGTATCTCCAGATCTTGATAAGTGTGGTCAATTTCTCATTTCTGACAATCATCTTCCAGTTGATATGTCATCTGGCCTGTCCTGGAAGGTGCCTGATGGAACAATGCACGAAATAGCCCTGGGAAGCACACCAGATCCACCTTGCTCAAGTCAACACCTACCAAGGGCCAAACTTAAGAATGTCTTTTTTTTTTTTTTTTTGGTTAAAATAAAAGTGAATTCTTCACTAGTAATAAGGAATAGATGTTGGGAGGTGTTCACAAGGCTGTGTTTCAGTCCCTGTTTTACTCATTTATTACTTTAACAATTATGAATAAACATTGCTAATACTTTCATGCAGATCTTTTTATGGCCTATAAGCATTTTTATATTCTCTGTACTTAATGAATGTAGGTGGATAAAAGAAAATTTAAAAAAATTTTGTATATGAACAGTAGTGACTCTGTAGGCTACCTACTTTCTACAGCCCTCTAACTACCCCACAAAGTGAAATCACCTGCAAGGGTAATAGTTTGGGGCTCTCACCAAACAGTTTTTGTCCCTCTCCTTCCCCATGCAGGGGAAGGCTGTTAGGGGCCGGGAGAATCTAGACAAGTAACTCAGGACTCAATAGGTCAGCCAGTCCTGTCTGGTGCAAGGTTAAAAGTTCAGGCTTGTGTGCGCACACATCTCAAGGTACAGAGGGAGTTCCCCTACGCTCTAGGTCAATGGACAGTAACCGTCTAGCTTAGAATGCAGGGTCTGCTAAGCCCAGCTTTCAAAGGCTTGGGCTTATTAGTACTTTTATAATTTACAATTTCACATAAATGATCACATTTGATCCCCATAGCAACCCTATGGGGCAGGCAGGGCAAAGATCTGAAACCAATTTCACAGACTGAAAGCGACAGTTCAAGCATTAGAAAATGTACCATAGGTAAAAAAAAAAAAAAAAAAAAAAAAAAAAGAAAAAAAAATTCAAGTGCTGAGCTCTGAACCCAGGTCTTAAGTTAAAAACAAGCATTGAATTTAGCAAAGCTATTAAATGTGTTCACATCACCTTTTTGTTCAGGATAATCTAGGAATCCCAACACCTACATATAGATAAAAAGGCCTACTGGGGATTTTTTTCTACTATTTTAAGCAAAATATAATGTGCTGGCATAATAATATATGTATCCAGTGTCAATATATATATCACCAACGTCTGGAGTGATTCAGAGTCCCAGACAAAGGTCTTATTTTTTATTACTTTCTCCTGCTATGTGAAGCTGTGAAGGGAATAGAATACAGGGTTCTGGGGGTGGGAGGGAGGTGTTTTTAATTTGAGAGCCAGGCATTCCAAATGGTATACCTAGCTGACATTTTGGTGACCTCAGTGTAAAGAGTTTCTTGGTTGTTAGAGGGACTTGAACAATGAAAATGAAAAAGTTGTCCTAAAACAGGAAAATAGTGAACAATCCCAAAAGGTCAGATTGCCCGGTCCTCTTGGATGATGTGCTCACAGTGACAGGGTCAGGGTATGCTGTGCGGGACAGGCATTCTGCACTCTCTTTCCAAGTTGTCACTTTCTGTGATCCCAATTCCCTGGAGAACAAAAGGAATTCCAGAAATTTGAACTCTCAAAATTTGAGCACAACCTGGAGGGAATCTGAAGGAACTCCCATGGTATATGAATCCCTGGAAGTAAAGGCAAAGATACTGCCCACCCCCCACCCATTACTCTTTCTCATTCTCAAATACTATAAGTAAAAATATGTTTTATGGTAAAGTGAAAAGAGCATTAAAGTGGGTGGAGTTTTAAGAAGTTATTTTAAGTAAAAACATTTCACTGAATTCTTTATCAACTGAATTTACTTCCACAACCAAAAGAAAACAAGATATCTTATTTTTATGCTCATGAGAATGGGGTACTCTGGACAAAAATGACCTTTCTCTCATTAATACACACACATTGGAAAACTAGCAGTATCTTCTAAACTTAATTATATGCAAATCCTATGACCCAGCATTTCCCATCTTTGGTATACACTGAGCAGAAATGTGTTCATATATTTATCAAAAGAGGAGCCTAAGAATGTTCACTGCAGCACTGATACTCCTAAGAGCCCCAACCTGGAAAATATCCAAATGCCTATCAGCAATAGAACAAATTGTGGTGTAGTCACACAATGAAAGGTTCAGCGATGGGAATGAACACACAATTGCAACATGCATCAACATGATGATACAAACAACATTGAGTGAAAGCAGACAAACAAAGAATGCAAATGTATAATTCTATTTACAGCAAATTCAAAACCGGGCAAAACTAATCTATCCTGTCAGAAGTCAGGATAGTGGTTACCTTTTGTGAGAGAATGAACAGAACAAGGCATGAGGCAGCTTCTAGGATGGTACAACATTCCATTGCTTGATCTGGGTGCCACTTACGAGGATGTCTTCACTTCTACGAGAATTCATCAGACACCTCTGTGTACTTTTCTGTATGTATATTATACTTCAAGTTTACTTTTAAACATACATTCTTGGCAGTCTCTTAAAATACACCCTAGTAAAATGTTTCCTCTCTTTTCAAAATTATTTATGCATTAAAAAGGAAAAGAATCTATTAACTGGATTATTATAAATACTCAAAAAGTTACACCTAATCTGTAATCCAGATGAAATTGGGACTATACCAACTGGAGAGTCACCTAGCAATTCACAGATAAGGTCTCCTGAGCCTTCCCTGAGGCTACATATTAATTGTGCCCTCATATTCTAAGTATGCAACATTACTCAGTTCTTGAGCTTCCCATCCAGTGGTACAATACTAACCTGACTTATCAGCAAGGAAAAAAAAAAAAAGGTGTCGGTATCTGAGTTTCATCCAGCTTGGATCCCCTCTCCTCTTTGCGCATTCTGTTATTTTCCTAAACACTGCCTTCCTCCTCCTACTCCAAAGAGGAGGTTCAACTCATGAAGTTAGAAATTAAAGAATCATGTTAACAACTGAATGTAATGCCTCCCCCCACCTCTACTGCAAGAGAGGGAAAAAGGACATCCTGCTGTGTGTGTGCGTGTACACATGCGCACATGTGGTGCATAGCCTACTTCCCCCCACCTCTTAAGGGCTGCACCCTAATCCTTCTCTGTCCCCACTTGACCCACTCCTCCGCCTACCTGCCATCTCCTTCCCTCCCAAATGTATTTAATTGAGACTACTTAACAGATGGCAAGAGAATCCCGCTTTGCTGGAACATGAATAATTACATGAGTGTTTAATAAGATGGTCACAGTCCAGACAGTGGGTTCCACTTCACGCCTCCAACAGCACTGCCAAATCTTAGATATTGAAATGAATGGTACAGCACAACAGCACAGTGAAGAAATAAATACCTCTACAAGCCTAGTGACTTTCTGTTGGTCCCCCTCCCTGATCTTTGCTAAGAAAATGCAGGACTGAATTCTTATTCAAAGGCTTATTCTCTTGATGTTTACAGGTCTCTGTTGCAAGCCAATGTGGCTGACAGTTCACTAATAGCTTCATTCAGCTCTGGATCTCTTCCTAGGATTCTAGGAATTGTGGCCAAAGGGGAGGAAAATAGAGACCACCACTGTTATCTCACGAAGTTGACCAACATTAGCCAGGAAAAGAGAAAGTGCAGTTGTTACAACAAACTCCAACAATCTCTGGGCAGGGAAATTAATGGCAACTTAAGTGTTTCAGAAAAGAAAACACATGCATGACTTTATTTTCCCCTAAGCATACCCTCATGCATAATCCCACTAGGTTTTTAAGGTATCCCTCCTGCCCAGATTAGACCTTGTCTGATTTTTACCAGACTATTTAGCCTCACAATGTTAAACATATGTTAAGGTGCAGAAAAATGACCTTCTCTGCGGAGGCTCATCATTCTGCATTCTAAGGTCAGGAATCTCTTGCTACAAATCTTGGTCATTTTCTCAACTCTCTCAATTTGTTCATTCTGGAGACAGGTGGCTCAAGAAAACAGTTTACCAAGAATACTGAAAAGGCTTCCACCAAAAAGCAAAATAAAAAATAACCTAATGGGGTGCCCGGGTGGCTCAGTTGGTTAAGCGTCTACCTTCGGCTCAGGTCGTGATCCCAGGGTCCTGGGATCTAGCCCCGCATCGGGCTCCCTGCTCCGCGGGAAGCCTGCTTCTCCTTCTCCCACTCCCCAGCCGCTTGTGATCCCTCTCTCACTGTCTCTGTCAATTAAATAAATAATCTAAAATTAAAATAAAAATAAACTAAATGCCCAGCAACAAAGTGCTGATTAAATTACTCTTCATCCAATGCACTATATTGTACAGTTAATACTAGTAATTTACAATGATTTTTGTTGTTAATATTTTTAAAGCAGCATTTAAATATACAAGTATTGTTCTAATTACATGTGTGTGTGTTGGGGACGGAGGGTACATTACACGTAATAATGTTACCATGTATATTATCAGGGGCCCAGAATATTCAGGTGCTTTACAACATATTTAAAATTCACAACAACCCTTCATAGTAGTTACTATATACTCATTTACAGACAAGGAAACTGAGCTTCTGAGAGACTAAACTTGCCCAAAGTTGAACATTAGTAAGTGGCCAAGTCTAGATGTAAAATTTGCCTTACCCTAAAGTTTATGTATCATCCTCTAGGTAAACACCATCTAAATAGAGAAAACTTATACAAAATCTAGAAAGTGCCCAAAATAGCAACAAGGCTTCCCTGCGAAGAGTGAATCTAGAATATATTTTCTTTCCACCCCATCCCACTCCCATCTCAAAATGGAGCATGTACTTCCTTTATAATGGAGAAGGACACTTTTCAGAGTCGCCACACTTAGGAAAACAGGCATACATTCAGTTGCAACTCAACTCTACAAAAGACAAGATCACCACTTTGAGAGCTTTCAGAGGGAAAAATAAATGCAAGGGCTTACACTTGAGCCTCACTATAAAAATCAGATCTTGAATACCATATGGACTTGGAAAAACAGGGCTGTTGCCATTTCATGGCAAAGGGCAAGGCTTAGGAACTGAAAATCATGGCAGAGGAAAGGCCTAGATTGGGAATTTCAAACAAATCAGTACACAGTAGAGGACCTTGTGGCAAATGGTGCCCCAGGCACACATATCCTGACCCAACAGACTCATTTGAAGGTTGTATATATAAAAAAATGATAATAGCTGTTGTTTATAAAGTGCTTATTATCTGTCTGGCACTAGGTACTTCACATATATTAACTCACTTAACCTCAAACACGAAGAGGACTTTATATAGACTGCACTAAAAACATTATGAATGTATTTCACACACTAAGACAGTTACTCAATCTTGTTACTCTATTATTACTCTATTATTGTTAGAGTATTAAGATTATTTTCTGAATGATACTAATTCTATGACAACTAGAGGTATGGGGAGAGCAAAAATACCTGTGTAAAACTGAAGTTCTAGCTCATTCTGAACAGTTTCCCACTAATGGTAATCTTTCCCTTCTCTCAACTTCTGAAGCAAAGACTCTAGATGATTTAAAAAATAGTTCATTGTAGAAAATTTGAAAATACGTAAAGGAAGAAGAGGGGGAAAAATCTATTGTCTGACTACTCAGTAAAAACCAACTACTATTTACATTTTCCTTTATTCTCTTCCACCCTTTTTGGTTTCTAGGTTCTTTGTTGTAAATTTTTGATAATTGGTCCATGCCACAATTTCTTAGCACAGTGTATTGTACCTAGTGAGCATAAATAAGCATTTGCATATCCATTAATCTGGGCATTAAATCATTCAAGTCAGTATTTTGGTTGGTCACTCAACCAGCTAACAAAAAAAGGAGGAAGGTATCCTTTCTTTTGAAGATAATAAATTGAGCGAAGGGGGAACATTTTTTAACAAAGCTTTCCCCCCACATCCCTGTTTTTTCCTTCCCTGTCTTCCTTGCGCTGTGTACACACACACACACACACACACACACACTGGCCTGCATACTTCAAGTTTTCAAAAGAACTCAAATTATGAATTCCTTAGTCTGATGCCATTTGACTTAACACCCTTCAAACCAACATGAGCTCTGAGTAAGAAAGCATGTGGGAGAGTCACAAGTCAGTGACAAGTGTCACCTTTACAAAGAGCTGCCTGTTTTGGTCCACTCTATCCCTCAAAAGAAATTACAGGGAAAAAGGAACAGCCTGTAGTCTGATTTAGCAGGGAAAATCTAAAGCAATAATCTCAGCAAGCAAAATTCCTTGCCTTGATCACTTGATTTCCTGTTGCAGCATTCAAAACCAGAAGAGCGGGTGAGTAAATATGAACCCAGAGAACAAAGACAGGCAAAACAAGCCAGAAACACTTCCCCCTAAATGCAATAAAACTTCTGAAGGGTTACTGGATTTTTGTTGTTGTTGTTGTTGTTGCTTTGGCTTTCAAAGAGAGTAAGAGGAAAAAAGTCAAGTAAATCAGTTCCACATGTTGGAAGGATTCAGCCTTTAGCCAATGTAACTTGATTATAAGTAATATTCATGACAATGCACATGGCAACCTCTCAGAAATGGAAAGTTGAGTGGCCCAAACACTTTGCAGATGGCGCCAAATTTCCACTCCCCTACTTCCACTCTCTTAACTCCTAATTCCTTCACTCACCGCCTCCTAGATCTCCATTAAGGCTTTTTTGTTTCACCTTGAAAGAAAAAAAGCAGGAGTTATTTAATGGCTGTGCATTTATTCTTGGGAGTGGGCAGCACTTTAAGGGTATAAGCTCTCAATATTCAAGTGTTCTGTGTGTGCACAAACCTAGTCAAATGCTCAGGTCTTTAGGAATCCATCCATTAAAGACAAAGGGAACTAGAAACCCTGCAATGTTTAACCTTCCAGACCTAAGCAACGATGTTTAATTAATAACTCAGGCAATCAATCATGTCCTTTCTGAAGGAGTCAGAAACCATGTAAAATATGGCCCCATATTCTCGAGGAGATCACAGTCTAGTTGGAAGGAGAAATTAAAAATAAAAAAAAGAGTAGTCAACAATGCAACACAGACTTGGTTTGAACTTAGTATGTTTGGCACAGGCCCAAGGTGCTGGGGTGCGGGTGGGTGGGTGAGGGAGGGACAAACTCCAAAGAGATGGGATTTGACCTTGAGCGAGAACATTTCAGTGTTCACAGGCAGGGTCTAGCCCTAAGTACTAAATACTTAGGGCCAGGCACTGTTCTACATGCTAGAGATATAAGAAGGAGCGTAACAGACAAAATCGCTGCCCACATGGACCCTACATTCTAGGTCCTTTGGCTTCAAGAAAACCCTTCTGAAGGGCTCATTACGCACTGGCCCCCTATACTTGGAAAAGGGGTGTTCAAAGATAAGACACTGCTTCTTTCCTGGAAAAGCTCATATTCTAAAGAGGGCTTCTGAAATCAGTCATTGTGATACAAAGACAGTTTCATAATGGAAACTTCTGCAAATGAAGCTGAACTGAATGGAATAGGAATGATGGAGCTAGACTGTGGAGGTTTTTCAAGCCAGCAAGAGAAGTTGGATTTTATGCATATGGTAGGCACTTAGTAAATATTTTTTGAATGAGTAAATGAACAAATGTATATTTGCCAGGAAATAAAGAGCTGTTAAAAGGATTTTTAGCTGGGAAGTGACATGATGAAATCAGTGATTTAAGAATGTTTATATTCCACATGCTCAGAACCAGGCACCCACTTTACTAACTTCTCACAAAGGAAAAAAAAAAAATCCAGGCCATTTAGAAACCAGTTCCCATCCCAACGGTCTGTGACAGCTCTAAGAGCCAAATGAACTGGATCATCTAGCATGACACTCAGAGGACCCTGAACTGAAGTTTCCCATGTGTCTTATCTCCTCCGTAGAGTTAGGAAATCTTCCGAGGGACTGTTTTATTCAATTGTGCAAATCCCAATAGCACTTACACAGAGTAATATTATGGAAGGAGACTGAAAAATACTTGTGCAAAAAAATAATTTAAAAATAACTTAATGAAAAACAACTGTTGGGGTTGAAAGCACAGCCACAGTGTTGCGTTCGGAGAGGAAGACTGGTTTTTCGCCATTTCAAAATGCACTATTGTGGAGGTCGTTGTGGCTGTTTTTCACGTGAAATATTCATTTGTATCACATCCAAGTAGAGATAATTTTCACAAATGCAATTCTGGTACAATCTCTTAAAGAGATGTTTTAGTACAATCATGAAGCACAGTAACTATACATCAAAACAGCACAAAACCTGAATAACTAAGGACGGCAAACTGCAGCTCTGCACAAACTAGTTCTCTGGCCTAGTGGGGGTCACTGAGCCTCTCCAGGCCTAGTGTCCCTCACCTAGAAAATGAAAAACAGATTACAGAAAACTCAGCAATCCTAAAATTTCCATTCTACTCTCGTGTTAGAATTTTAATACCAAATTGAGAAGCCACTAATGCTAGGTATGTCTGCCATAAGGACAGAGGTTTCAAGAAAATTAAATTTGCTGATGAAATCTGACTTGAATTGTTAAAAAAAAATTATAAAACCTATCTCTGAAACTTGCTACAGGAGGAAGGGCCAAGGAGTCAAATGATTTTAAGATGAAAATTTAAATAGAGAAAACCAATTTTGAGAATGGCGAGTTTAAATGTGGATGCTTAAGACATGAATCAAAGCAGTTAGCCTTTTCAGAATAAATGTGATGCTAATATGATTACATAAATGTCTCCCAGGTCCTCCTGCCTGTATCATTCTTCAGGCTCTCCCAGCCAGGGTGCCTGTCATGCATATCGAATACCATGGTAACAACCCTCGCCCGCGATGGCTCCCACACCACACGCCAGGATTCTCAATAATTATTAACTAACATTTTGATGAATGATGGCTCTCCGGGCTCAGATTCACAATATAATTTTAATGAGTAAATAAATGCTGGCTAGAAATGTTCTTCAAATTTTAGGGCTAAACAAAAAAAAATAGGAATGTGAAAGGGGAATTAAAAAATCCTGTTACCAACCGGGTGGTCTTGGAAACGTTAATTTGTCTCCATATTCCAAGGTGTAAAACGGAGGTGATCAAAACAGCTACCTTGTAGGGTTTTTGTGAGGTTCGATGCATGTACAGCATTTATTCCTTGCATACAATAAGAGCTCAATAAATATAACTTTTAAAAATCCTCCAAAAAGAATTATTCCCAGGAATAAGGAATCATTTGAGATTACCCATGTCCCTATCCCAATGCCAGAAACTCTTCCACGTCAGCTTTTCAGAAGCCTTCTGAGGTAACACGATGGATCTAAAAACACTCTAGATTTCCAGAAAATGGCTTCTACACGAGCTCCCGGTGCCTTTACAAAGTTGGCTCTCAGTCCCAACCTACTAGTTTCCCCAAGTTGATTTAGAAATCTACATGCAAGTTGGGTCCTTGCGAAAATGACTTTCCCCTTGATTATCAATGGTACCACCTAGTGGGAAACATACCCCAAATCTCCTGAGCCCAAGGCTTTGAACACATATGCCAAGGAGGTCAAAGGAATAAACTGAAGTTGGAAAAAGTTGCACAGGTGCTGGCCTCTCCCAATCTAGTACTGCAGGATTGCTCTACAGACAGGGTTCCTTCCATCCTGCAGGGCAAATGCAAAGAACTGGGGGAGGTAAGTAGTCCTAAAAATCCAACCCACACCTACTAAGCAGAGAGGGGCTGCTGGAGAGGAGAAAATACACTAACTGGCTCTACCTTCAACAGAATCCATGGGCTCATCCAGCCCTACCTAGGAGGCAAAATGATTAAACCCCCTTTATTGCCGTCACTGAATATTTACTTTCACGCTGTACTGCAGGTATTTGTTTATAAACACTGGTAGTGACCTCACAGGGGGCAAAGCCAACTGCTCACCTGGAGAGGAAGGTGGGGGGTAAGATCTGGGCTGTGGAATCCTCCAGACCTCAACTATCTCATCTCTGTGACCGGTACAAGTTATTTAAACCTTCCTCATGGAAATTTAAGCAACATACCTCCAACCCTGCAGAGACAGGACAGAGTGATAATCAGCATCTACTCAGTTTGCTGTTAGAATTAAATAGGACAGTGTCTGGCATTTTGTTTTTGCCCAATTAAGCATAACTGGTAGGAAAATGGTTATCATTTTCCCTGAATATCCAGCATAATTGCCAATAGATGGCCAATAAGTGCTTAATGAATAAATAAAAGATTTGGTACAAGTCACTTCTTTGACAGAAGAGGAAACTAAGTCTCAAAGAAGGTATGTGATAGGACATCAACGACAGATAGGACCAAACGCTGGCTTCTTCTAGTTTTCAGTTTCCCACTATGACCTTTTTAACATGCTGATTTCTCATGTAATTTTAAAAATCTGACTGTACTGCATATGTAACTAAAAACTAAACCCAATTTATTTACCCCAAAATGCCAGTTGGAACGGGAAGGAAAAATATGTTATCTAAAACTACTGAACAAGGACAAAACCAGAACATCAAATTATTCTCCCCAAGTAAATATTTAATTTGGCTTGAGTTCCTGGAAGGGAGCATGGTATAGTGGAAAGAGTATGGGTTCTGGAAGCAAGGCTGTCAAGACTCTGGCCCTCAGCTCCACTATGTACTGTGGGGTTGGAGGCATGTTGCTTCAAATATCCAGAGTCTCAATTTCACCAGCTCTAAAAAAAGGGTACTACAATATCTACCTTGGGCAGGGACTGCTAATAGTTATTTCTTTGGGAGATGGTAAAAATGTTCTAAAATTAGATTATGCTGTTGTTGCACAACTCTGGAAATACACTAAAAACCATTTAATTACACATTTTAAAGGGGTGACTTTATGGAATGCAAACTGTATCTCACTAGTATCTGCCTTATCATCACAGCTGTGAGAACTTACTATCTACGTGAGGAATAGGACAGAGCACATAGTAGGTGCTCAATGCAGTTACATACGTTGAATTTCCATCACTAAGGTAGTGGTTATCCACTAATCCTGGTTTGCTTGTTATGAAATGCAGATTCCTCGGCCCCACCTCCACAGATAATGAATTCACAGGCCTGAGGGAGGCCAATGCGTGTGAGAATCAACCAGGTAGTTCTCACGGAGATGGCCTACTCGTCACTGTTTGGAAAGTTCTACACTAGGGAACATTTCAAATCACAGTACTTCTACTGTGAGTCTCTCTCAAATGTCAGTATGGTCTCTTCTATACTGAATTGCTGTATAATGCCAAATTTCTGTGGAGTATACTTTAAAGTATGATCTGGCTAAAAGAAATTTCTGTAAAAAAAAAAAACAGAGGGAGAGGGAGAGAGAAATACCCACTGCTGCTGGCAAGCGGGGGGACTGGGGAAGGGGGGGCGCGGCTTTTCCAAATCTTCAGACATTTACAGCTGCTCTCCGCTTGCAGTCCCCATGCTCAGGACTAGAGATGGAAGCAGCTTTGGGTGGGGCTTCCTGAGGGGACAGGAGGAAGAAAGGCAGGAAAGCACTCTGACTTGGCATGCCTCTGCCTCACCACCACCCTGAAAGGTATGCGTTTATATCCTTGTTTTACAGAGGAGGAAACTAAGGCTCGCCAGGACCAAGCAGCTTCCTTCAAAGTCCCATATCCAACCCACAGCAGGATGGGGCTGCTCTTCCTACAACTGGGCTTTCCTAGAGGCTAGGACTCGAATCTCAGACCAAGAGGTCCTTGTCCCCCAGACTTCTGGATCAGCGACTGAGCTTCCATTGTCCTAGCTTTAGCCTTCTCCAGCTGAATGTTCTGGAAATGCTCACCTTCCCGTGGTGGCCCAGCTTTGTTTTCTGTTAGTGAACACACACTCTGAGTTGATTCCAAGCTAGAGTCTAGAAGACTTAGAGTTAAGACAGTCCTATCCCCTAAAATCTCCCAGAGCCAGAGAGAAGAGGGAGGTGTAAACAGAAGTTGCAGGTAGTGGCCAGCAGGAGGGAGGGACATCCGACCGAAATACAACACGAAGTTACCTGGAGCCTCAGTCCCAGCATTCAAAGGAATTATTACAGCCTCGTGTGCAGAGCAGAGGAGATAGCAGGAGGGTTGGCTGGTTTGCTTGCTTTTGACCTGGGATTCACATTCATCAACAGCCCCAAACCTGTACTTTTGATTTTATCTACTAATGAGACTTTGTACACAGTCACAGAGATAAAAGGACAGAAAGGGGAAAAAAGGGATCTAGCATATAACTTTGAACTGCGCTCCATGAATAGAACATACCATGCATTGACAATATTCTCTAAAGTAATGCTTTAGAGAAATCCTGAGACTGGCTTATAAATGGCACATTCAGACTGTATTTTGGTGCTAAGAGTTAATTTGCCAAATAAAACTATTTAAAATAAAACTATTTACAACAGAACAGTGTTGGTAACTCAATTTGTCATTTCTTCATTTTTTTTCTTTAAATTTTTTACTGTTATGTTAATCACCATACATTACATCATTGGTTTTTGATGTAGTGTTCCGGGATTCATTTTTTGTGCATAACACCCAGTGCTCCACGCAGAACGTGCCCTCTTTAATACCCATCACCAGGCTAACCCATCCCCCCACCTCCCTCCCCTCTAGAACCCTCAGTTTGTTTTTCAGAGTCCATCGTCTCTCATGGTTCGTCTCCCCCTCTGATTCCCACCCCCCTTCATTCTTCCCCTCCTGCTTTTTTTCTTCCTTAACATATATTGCATTATTTGTTTCAGAGGTACAAATCTGCGATTCAACACTCTTCCACAATTCACAGCGCTCACCATAGCACATACCTTACCCAATGTCTATCACCCAGCCACCCCATCCCTCCCACCCCACCCCCACTCCAGCATCCCTCAGTTTGTTTCCTGAGATTAAGAATTCCTCATTTCAGTGAGGTCATATGATACATGTCTTTGTCTGATTGACTTATTTCACTCAGCATAACACCCTCCAGTTCCATCCACGTCGTTGCAAATGGCAAGATCTCATTCCTTTTGATGCTGCAGAGTATTCCATTGTACATATATACCACATCTTCTTTATCCATGCATCTGTCGATGGACATCTTGGCTCTTTCCACAGTTTGGCTATTGTGGACATTGCTGCTATAAACATCGGGGTGCACGTACCCCTTCGGATCCCTACATTTGTATCTTTGGGGTAAATACTCAGTAGTGCAATTGCTGGATCATAGGGTAGCTCTATTTTCAACTGTTTGAGGAACCTCCATACTGTTTTCCAGAGTGGTTGCACCAGCTTGCATTCCCACCAACAGTGTAGGAGGGTTCCCCTTTCTCCACATCCCCGCCAACATCTGTTGTTTCCCGACTTGTTAATTTTAGCCATTCTGACGAGTGTGAGGTGGTATCTCATTGAGGTTTTGATTTGGATTTCCCTGATGCCAAGGAATGCTGAGCACTTTTTCATGTGTCTGTTGGCCATTTGGATGTCTTCTTTGGAAAAATGTCTGTTCATGTCTTCTGCCCATTTCTTGATTGGATTATTTGTTCTTTGGGTGTTGAGTTTGATAAGTTCTTTATAGATTTGGGATACTAGCCCTTTATCTGACATGTCATTTGCAAATATCTTCTCCCATTCTGTAGGTTGTCTTTTGGTTTTGTGGACTGTTTCCTTTGCTGTGCAAAAGCTTTTTATCTTGATGAAATCCCAATAGTTCATTTTTGCCCTTGCTCCCCTTGCCTTTGGTGACGTTTCTAGGAAGAAGTTGCGGCAGCTGAGGTCGAAGAGGTTGCTGCAGCTGAGGTCGAAGAGGTTGCTGCCTGTGTTCTCCTTTAGGATTTTGATGAACTCCTGTCTCACATTTAGGTCTTTCAACCATTTGGCGTCTATTTTTGTGTGTGGTGTAAGGAAATGGTCCAGTTTCATTCTTTGGCATGTGGCTGTCCAATTTTCCCAACACCATTTGTTGAAGAGACCGTCTTTTTTCCATTGGACCTTCTTTCCTGTTTTGTCAAAGATGAGTTGACCATAGAGTTGAGGGTCCATTTCTGGGCTCTCTATTCTGTTCCACTGATCTATGTGTCTGTTTTTGTGCCAGTACCATACCGTCTTGATGATGACAGCTTTGTAATAGAGCTGGAAGTCCGAAATTGTGATGCCACCAGTTTTGCTTTTCTTTTTCAACATTCCTCTGGCTATTTGGGGTCTTTTCTGGTTCCATACAAATTTTAGGATTATTTGTTCCACTTCTTTGAAAAAAGTGGATGGTATTTTGTTGGGGATTGCATTGAATGTGTAGGTTGCTCTAGGTAGCATTGACATCTTCACAATATTTGTTCTTCCGATCCATGAGCATGGAACGCTTTTCCATTTCCTTGTGTCTTCCTCAATTTCTTTCATGAGTATTTTATAGTTTTCTGAGTACAGATCCTTTGCCTCTTTGGTTAGATTTATTCCTAGGTATCTTATGGTTTTGGGTGCAGTTGTAAATGGGATCGGCTCCTTAATTTCTCTCTCTTCTGCCTTGTTGGTGTATAGGAATGCCACTGATTTCTGTGCATTGATTTTATATCCTGCCACTTTACTGAATTCCTGGATGAGTTCTAGCAGTTTTGGGGTGGAGTCTTTTGGGTTTTCCACATAAAGTATCATACCGTCTGCAAACAGTGAGAGTTTGACTTCTTCTTTGCCGATTTGGATGCCTTTGACTTCTTTTTGTTGTCTGATTGCTGTGGCTAGGACTTCTAATACTATGCTGAATAGCAGTGGTGATAGTGGACATCCCTGCCGTGTTCCTGACCTTAGGGGGAAAGCTCTCAGTTTTTCCCCATTGAGAATGATATTCACTGTAGGTTTTTCATACCTTTTATGATATTGAGGTATGAGGCTTTTATGATATTGAGGTATGTACCCTCTATCCCTATACTCTGAAGAGTTTTGATCAAGAAAGGATGCTGTACTTTGTCAAGTGCTTTTTCTGCAACTACTGAGAGGATCATATGATTCTCGTTCTTTCTTTTGTTAATGTATTGTATCACGTTGATTGATTTGCGGATGTTGAACCAACCTTGCAGCCCAGGGATAAATCCCACTTGGTCGTGGTGAATAATCCTTTTAATGTACTGTTGGATCCTATTGGCTAGTATTTTGGTGAGAATTTTTGCATCCATGTTCATCAAGGATATTGGTCTGTAATTCTCCTTTTTGATGGGGTCTTTGTCTGGTTTGGGGAGCAAGGTAATGGTGGCCTCATAAAACGAGTTTGGAAGTTTTCCTTCCATTTCTATTTTTTGGAACAGTTTCAGGAGAATAGGTATTAATTCTCCCTTAAATGTTTGGTAGAATTCCCCTGGGAAGCCATCTGGCCCTGGGCTTTTGTTTCTTGGGAGATTTTTGATGACTGCTTCAATTTCCTTAGTGGTTATAGGTCTGTTCAGGTTTTCTATTTCTTCCTGGTTCAGTTTTGGTAGTTGATACAGCTCTAGGAATGCATCCATTTCTTCCAGGTTATCTAATTTGCTGGCATAGAGTTGCTCATAATATGTTCTTATAATTGTTTGTATTTCTTTGGTGTTGGTTGTGATCTCTCCTCTTTCATTCATGATTTTGTTGATTTGGGTCATTTCTCTTTTCTTTTTGATAAGTCTGGCCAGGGTTTATCAATCCTGTTAATTCTTTCAAAGAACCAGCTCCTAGTTTTGTTGATCTGTTCTACTGTTCTTTTGGTTTCTATTTCATTGATTTCTGCTCTGATCATTATTATTTCTCTTCTCCTGCTGGGTTTAGGCTTTATTTGCTGTTTCTTCTCTAGCTCCTTTAGGAGTAGGGTTAGGTTGTGTATTTGAGGCCTTTCTTGTTTCTTGAGAAAGGCTTGGATTGCTATATACTTTCCTCTCAGGACTGCCTTTGCTGCATCCCAAAGATTTTGAACAGTTGTGTTTTCATTTTCATTGGTTTCCATGAATTTTTTTTAATTCTTCTTTAATTTCCTGGTTGACCCATCATTCTTTAGTAGGATGCTCTTTAGCCTCCATGTATTTGAGTTCTTTCCGACTTTCCTCTTGTGATTGAGTTCTAGTTCCAAAGCATTGTGGTCTGAAAATATGCGGGGAATAATCCCAATCTTTTGGTACTGGTTGAGACCTGATTTGTGACCTAGGATGTGATCTATTCTGGAGAATGTTCCATGGGCACTAGAGAAGAATGTGTATTCCGTTGCTTTGAGATGGAATGTTCTGAATATGTCTGTGAAGTCCATTTGGTCCAGTGTGTCATTTAAAGTCTTTATTTCCTTGTTGATCTTTTGCTTAGATGATCTGTCCATTTCAGTCAGGGGGGGTGTTAAAGTCCCCCACTATTATTGTATTGTTGTCAATGTGTTTCTTTGCTTTTGTAATTGCCTTATATAATTGGCTGCTCCCATGTTAGGGGCATAGATATTTACAATTGTTAGATCTTCTTGTTGGATAGACCCTTTAAGTAGGATATAGTGCCCTTCCTCATCTCTTATTACAGTCTTTGGTTTAAAGATTTTATTTATTTATTTGAGAGAGAAAGAGAGAAACAGCATGAGAGGGGAGAGGGTCAGAGGGAGAAGTAGGCTCCCCGCTGAGCGGGGAGCCTGATGTGGGACTCGATCCCAGGACTCCCGGATCATGACCTGAGCCGAAGGCAGTCACTTAACCAACTGAGCCACCCAGGCGCCCTACAGTCTTTGGTTTAAAATCTAATTTGTCTGATAGAAGGATTGCCACCGCAGCTTTCTTTCGGTGTCCATTAGCATGGTGAATGGTTTTCCACCCCCTCACTTTCAATCTGGGCGTGTCTTTGGGTCTAAAATGAGTCTCTTGCAGACAGCATATTGATGGGTCTTGTTTTTTAATCCAATCTGATAGCCTCTGTCTTTTGATTGGGGCATTTAGCCCATTTACATTCAGGGTAACTATTGAAAGATAGGAATTTAGTGCCATTGTATTGCCTGTAAGGTGACTGTTACTGTACATTGTCTGTGTTCCTTTTTGGTCTATGCTGCTTTTAGGCTCTCTCTTTGCTTAGAGGACCCCTTTCAAGATTTCTTGGAGGGCTGGTTTCGTGTTTGCAAATTCCTTTAGTTTTTGTTTGTCCTGGAAGCTTTTTATCTCTCCTTCTATTTTCAATGACATCCTAGCTGGATATAGTATTCTTGGCTGCATATTTTTCTCGTTTAGTGCTCTGAAGATATCATGCCAGTCCTTTCTGGCCTGCCAGGTCTCTGTGGATAGGTCTGTTGCCAATCTAATGTTTCTACCATTAGAGGTTACATATCTCTTCTCCCAAGCTGCTTTCAGGATTTTCTCTTTGTCTCTGAGACTTGTAAGTTTTATTATTAGACGTCGGGGTGTTGACCTATTTTTATTGGTTTTGAGAGGGGTTCTCATCTCTTCATTAATACACAGCTGGAGGCAGGCTGGACAGCTCGGTCTCAAAGGTCCATGAGTTCGTGTGCACAGGTGAAGCCTGGCTAACCGAGTGGTTGCATTATTTCTCTATGGCAGCAATCACAAGGCAGTGCCTGCAAGGCCTCGTTTTGGAGCTCTGCTCAGAACTCCAACTTGACATGCTCAAATAACTGCCTTCCCCCTACCATAGTCACCTCTCATTCATACCTTATCTTTCTACAAGACACTGACAATAGAAATAAATCCCCTTCCTGTTATCTTCTGCAGCTACTGCCTCATTCCTCCTCCTCCTCCTCCTCCTCCTCCTCCTCCTCCTCCTCCTCTTCCTCCTCCTCCTCCTCCTCCTGACATAGACTTTCAAAGTAAGAATAATAGGCCTCATTTTACAGATGAGCAGTCGAGCTAGTAAGTGGCAGGGTGAGATCTGAACTCAGATGCGGCTGGCTTCAAGGCCATGGCTCTTATCACTTGCAGGTCCAAACTCTCCAGTCGCCTCCCAAGCACTTCAGACTAAAAGCCCACCTCCTGGCCTGGTTCTAAAGCCACTGACTAGGTCATACATGCCCTTTGACTTCTCTCCTGCCCTCTCCCCAACCTCAGTCTGCTCCAGACACACTGGCCTCCAGGGAGGCTACTCAGACTGGCTGGGCACGTTCCAGCCACGGATCCCGGGCACTTCTTGTTCTCTTCTTCTGAAACATGTTGCCAGTGTACGGACTTGCTCCCTCCCTGCTTCAGGGTTCTGCTCAAATGCCATTTTGTATAAAACAGCAACCCCAGTAGCCCTGGTCATATCTGACATGTCCTATATTTTATGCTTTGCTGTCTATCTCCCCACATTGGCATGTATGACACATGAGCAGGATTTCTGTTTTGTTCCCAGTGTCCCCAGCCCTAGAACCACTCGATGCATTCACGAGAGGGGCATTAATGGTATGCATACCATGAGAGAAACACCCTACTGGGAATTCTCAACAGAGAGTATCATTCAAAAAGGGTGCTTCCCTGGCCTAGAATATACTTCGCCTCTAGTGTTCCTAGTCGTTTCATCATTAAGGCTCCTTGGAAAGTCTTTCCTGATCCCTCTGCAGTGGGGGTATCGTACTATTCTAACACTTAACAGAATGCACTGCAATTTGTTCACATATCCACCTCTCACCTCTGCTATCTTGTGAGTTTCTAGAAGACGACTGATTCTTACTCCTCTCTGAATGCCCAGCACAGATTAGGTGTGTCCTTGTTGACAACGTGGTATAACGCTACCTTCTACTATGCCCCCCAGAAGCAATCAGTATTTAGGTTAACAGTATTAGAGTCTGGTATTGACCAGAACCAGGACAGGAAAGATTTTCTGGCCACAGAGCAGGATCACCAAACAAACCAGTCCATGTATAAACATGCTCAGCCTGTACTGGTGTAGAAAACATTTTTTTCTATGTTTAAGCAACAAAGAGAAATCAGTGGGTAATAAGGAAATTAACAAGCAGACAATCACTCTAAATACCTCTCCAGACAGGAGTTCTGCCAGAGTTTATGTGCATGTTGACCTTGTTTACTTCCCCCCAATAAGTTCAGTAGCCTTCTTTGCCGTTGCTCTAGTTCTGTGCCTGCATGTGTACACATTCCTACATGCCTTTTTATACTCCGCATATACACTCACGTTCACCCTAGTCACTAGTGAAAACAAAGGGACAGTAGAGGGTAGAGGTATTTGCTAGGCATCCCAAGTCCTGGAACTCGGGTCATGACAAATCAGAGGTTTGCCTGGATTCCTCCTTTCCTAATCTCTTCAACCCCAATTAAAAATTGGAAGAATCCATAAGCACTATGAAAATGCAGGCAGGTGAAAATTCTGCTTAATGTCAATAGAACTGCATCAGACCCCAGTGCACTAGATTTCCAGCTGTCGGATTTTTAGACCTCTGGAGTATTTCCTTTCAGAGGAGTTTGGGGAAGGCTTTAAATAAGGGGGCTTTTCGTTTTGTCCACAATGCATTAATTCCAAGTTTAAGGAACGAAGCCAGTGGAGAAACATTCCATGCAATGAACAGACTTGCTCTACGTTACAGAAATAGTTGAATGTGATATACAATTAACTGCCAATAAGATTTCCTCAGACTTTTTTGGGGGGGAAACAAATTCCTGCTAAAGAATGAGGCTTAGGGGAAAAGTATTTATTTCATTCTTCCTTCCTTAAAAAAAAAAAAAAAAGGATGTAATATTGACACATCTGAGCTCATTCTTTCCAACTTAACTACTCAAGGAAAGAGCTGACCCACTAACAACGATTGGCGGGGGGGGGGGGGAACCCTGTACCACTCTTTGCCTTAACGAGTTAAATAAAACTAAAAGGTGTGTCTCAAAAGCTTCACAGTTTTTTAAACTTGGTCTTTCCCTAATTAACTTTTTCCCCTAGATGTATACCTAGGGATTGTTAAGATTTTGTCAATGACTTTGATTTTCAAATGTCATTTCTTAAAGCTAAGTTTTCACCTATCATTTAAAAGTTGCTAGTCTTCAACCTCCAGGAAGGAATGTTGAGATTCATTGTGGAGGGGAGATGGGGCAAAGTCAAATGGCCTCGAGGAATACTAAATTGTTCAGGCGCCAGGCATCAGCACTGAAGCACCCAGTGTTCTTCCAATTAAACCACAGGGCAAAGTGCTGAATGTAATTTTAAGTTTGAAAGTAAGAGTTCTAGGCTATCAGATCCTGACCACAAAGGACACAGCCATCTTCTACTGCTAGGCACGGTGTTACTTCAGGGGACACCAAATGATCCTAATTACAGAATCATATCAAAGTTAGTCTCAAAGGCATCTTTTTCTCTTTTTATTTTTATTTTAGTCAGTCAATCCTTATCATAAACAACAACAAGGATGAAAAAGCTGACTTGGGCAAAATCATGGAGGATCTAGAAAGCAAGGCTGTGAAGAGTTAGAAGTATTAAGGACCCTTTGAAGTAATGTTATAGGGCAGAGGAATAAACTGATCTGATATAAACCTGAAGTAGAGAACTTGGCAGCGATAGAAGACCCATCATCAGCAAACTGAAACATAATATGCAGTTGAATGTGAAGACTAGGGTCAAAGGCTATTGTGGATTCAAATCCCAGCTCTGCCAATTAGGAGCTGAGTAGCCCAGGGCACATCACCTAACTGGAAGACTCTCCTCTCTGCCCACAGCATCCTACTTCGTAGGACTATTGGTAGTATTAATAAGATAATTCATTTACCTCAGTAACACAGTAGCCAGCATATGGTAAGTATTCAGTAAATGATAACTTTTGTTGCTATTGTAATAAACCAGAAAGGGGCCAGGGGTGGGGGGAGATTGAAGGCTTGGATAAGGTGATCTTTCTAGAACAGAAAGACAGAAACGGTTAAAGGGGCATTTCTCAGCTCGCAGCTGTTGATTGGTTATGAGGGTACTGATAGATGCATCAAAAATGCCAAAGAGGGCGCCTGGGTGGCTCAGTTGGTTAAGCAACTGCCTTCGGCTCAGGTCATGATCCTGGAGTCCCGGGATCCAGTCCCGCATCAGGCTCCCTGCTCAGCTGGGAGTCTGCTTCTCCCTCTGACCCTCCCCCCTCTCATGCTCTCCCTCTCTCTCATTCTCTCTCAAATAAATAAATAAAATCTTTAAAAAAAAAATGCCAAAGAAGTTTGAAAGCTGGGTAATTATAATACTAGCAATGATAGATTCCATTTTTAGGGTGCTAGTTTTACCTAGTCAAAATGAAAAAAAAAAAAAAGGAGAAAGGAAAAGAGAGACTATGTTCTCTACAGTAACTACAAAGGCAGAAAAAAAAAAATAAAAGCAAAGTTCCTGAAAGTTAACCCCATTCTTTTCAAACAGAAAGGGTATAGACATCAAACCCTTTCTTTTAGAAAAAGGGTTTCTCAAGAAAAATTCATGGAATTTAATTAAGAACATTTTGTTGGAAATACATGAAACGTCTATTCTTTTTACAAAAGCAAGCACCAACGCTATACACTCATGAAGTCAAATCTCATTTTCCCATTTCAAAACTGATACTTGAGACAGCATGCAACTAGAATAGGATATAACCCAATTAAAGGGAGAAAAATATGGCAAAAATATAGGTAAGATTTTTTTTTTTTTAATGTCAGATGTCAGCATTGTAGAATAAATCCAAGGGTCTATTTCATTCCCACACCATTAAATCAGGGGAATACCATTATTTTTTAGAATGTTTTTTAAGTGCAAAAATATGGATGTGATTATAAATTCCAATGTCAAGAAAACTATTTTTGGGTAATAGTAATAATGATAATGCTTCTTTTCAGAAATCCCACAAAAAAATGTTTAAAAGTACTCTAAATCTCATGACTCTACAAAAGTAAAGCACTAGTATTACCAAAGCAATAAACCTAGGAAAATTCTTTTTTTCCCCCAACAAAGGACTTTTCTCCGGTCATTTGACTTTACTCTTAACTTTAAACAAAAAACTATAGGGGGATAGAGTGACTAACCTCCAGAGAGAAAACTAGTAATTTATCCAAAGTAAATCTCTGCTGTGATATTATTCAGAAGGATCCTATTTATATTAACTTCATTATTTAGGATATCCCCATGCTGATCAAATATATAATGTCATCTTCATTAAACATAATTAAGATTCCCTAGGCAGACACACTTGAAATGGGGGGAAATCTCAATTTTTTATACGACTGCAAGGTTTTCTAAAACTCATTCATATTTAATTTTTAAGGATGCTTTGCAGCACATTAAATATTTAACAGTCAGAGGAATTTCAAACCAGAATGCTAAATGTCAACCTATTCCTCCAAAATAGTTCTTATTTCATTTGCAGTAAATTAGCTGGACCTCCCTTCAGAAACAGGAAGGGGGGGTGGGGGAGTCTTTAAACTTAACTCACATTAGGACACTGAGATAGTAAAATTTACCTACATAATTACATGTAAGAGATTTGATTTTAGATATCAGGCTTATTGAAAGTATTGTAGAATTCTGAAGTAGTGTGGCTCGCATTATAAATGGAGATGATCTTTCAGAAACTCATCCCCCTCTCCTTTCCAGAATTCATTCTGCATCGTGCCACATACATTAACATACAGAATGGATACGATAAGTCAGCACTAGCAGGAGCAGAGACAGCGAGATTCCACAGCACTGGGCCAATTAGCAATACAAAATGACAACTGAGGAACGTGGCTCACTGTCAGACCCTAATTAAGAAGGGGACTTAGAAAACCCATTTTGGTTTTTGTAATGAGTTAGTATCGTAAGGTCATAGACCATGTGGTCATCAATACTCACTGACAACCCCCGTCCCCGACCAAAAAAAAAAAAATTATATATATTATATATAAAGTCTTTTAGGTTTGTATACTCAATTCCAATATTTTGATAGTAAAATCTGCTTTATTTCTGAACACAGAGAAAGGAAATTGTGTTTTAAGCCTTGATGACAAGGAGAACAGAAAATGTATCTTAAAAAAAGGAAGAGCAGAAAATCTCCAAACCCTGGAGAATCCATGAGACTAGACTGTGGCAGGTCAAAATTCAGTTCTTCCAGACCTTAAAAAGTCAGCAACTGCCAGGGCACAAAATGTCCTCACTAGAACACTGTGTGGAAGTGTGTTCCTACAGCTACTACACAAAACGTGTGATCACGAGACCTCCCAAGGAAAGGCCGACTCTCTCACCTAAAGTCAGAAGGAAGGGCTGGACATTTGCTATGACGGCTGAAACCAGGAAAAATCTATTGGCTCCACAGTGTTTCAGTGCTAAGAAGTAAATCGCACACTTGAAAATGCCCACAAGAGTACCATCTAGCTGACACATGCGTTGCACTCAAGGATTCCAACTTTTGGATAACCTTGATTTACAACGGTTTCTGTAGAGATACAAGGATAAACCCAGAAACTACTCCATTCCTTGCATGCAAGATCTGCATCTGTCTCCCCCCATGCACCCCACTGGTGCATTTTATGCCATTTAATAAGAACCACACTATTTTTCTAACTAATTTTGCCAAAGTAAAAAAAAAAAAAAAAAAAAAAAGCCATCTCTAACTTCTTATATTGATCTTCCCCCTCTACCCAACAAGAAAAATCAGGAAGGATCTACAGACTCCAAATTGCTTGCTACACACCAAAGATGTACTAAGTGCTAGAAAAGTTCCATTAATTGATCCACTCATGACCCTCTAGCTAAATGACTCATGTGGTTGTCCTTTTCCTAGAGGTTTTTTTTTTTTTTAAAGATTTTATTTATTTATTTGAGAGAGAGAGAGAATGAGAGATACAGAGCACGAGAAGGAAGAGGGTCAGAGGGAGAAGCAGACTCCCTGCCGAGCGGGGAGCCCAATGTGGGACTTGATCCCGGGACTCCAGGATCATGACCTGAGCCAAAGGCAGTCGCTCAACCAACTAAGCCACCCAGGCGCCCTTTCCTAGAGGTTTTATGAAAGAAATGCAGTAATAAATTGAGGCCTATATTCTACCACCCAGAGGTGTAAACCCAAACCAGAGGCTGTCAGAGAAAGAAGGGGTTTGGAAGAAACGGTCTCTGCATCAGGGCTCCTGACAGCTAGGAGGAAAAGAACGAGTTTCTGACTCACATGGAAAAAATAAAGTCTGCAGAGCTTCTTGCATTAGCAGGAATGGGAAATTGCTTCACTTCATCAATTTTGAAACTTTAACTTAATTGCTTCTTTCCCTAATGCTCTCCTCCCACCCCCAGTCTCTTTAAACTTCAGAAGTCTAAAAGAATCCCTGTTACAGAGCCCTCGGCCCCGCTCAGGACTTTTCAAATTCCAAAACAAGTCCTAGCAAGCTGGAACTTTCTTCTGGGAATAACATTGTTAATGTTATTAACTACCTTTGTTTGTCTCTCTTTCTCTCTGGAACCGATTTAAAAAAAAAAAAAAAAGTCACTGGAGGGCCTCCTGGACATGGGTAGCTATGAATAATTTCTTAGTTTTTTTTTTATACCACTGAAAGATGAATGAAAAAGAAAGGGACAGCTGAGAAGAGAAACCACCCTTAACTTAGAATCCTGCACACACCTCAAGTATGGCTCAGAACCCCATGCCATGCAGTGAGTCTTAAAAACAAAAACAGAACAGCTCACACCGAGAGGGACGGCCACCATTGCAATTATGCCCATTTTTACCAACTGACGCATATGGGTTCTAAGGGACTGTGGCTTGTCCAAAGCGAGAGGAGTGCTAACTCCTGACCCTAAGTCCCAGGGAGACGCACAGTTTATACACCTAATAAAGCAGTGCTCGGGCAGGTTTTTATTTGGCCCTATTAATAGCACTTCATACTGATTCAATTCTTGCCAGTTCCTAGATCATCCGTCCATTTAAAAGCAATAATAATTTTAAAAGTAAGCACACACCCAGAACAAAAACCAAAACCAAAAAATTGGTTGCTTACATTCCTAAGATTTCCATAACTCCATGAAAATTGAGTGGATGGTGTCCTCAGGCTCACCTACAGTTTTCTGGGAGAGCGATAAAATTAGCAATGGTCAGGGGGCTTCTTAGCCTTCCTCTACTTCCCTCTGGCACACGGGTCTCTCCATGTAACCTCACAGGCGGGGGCTGAAGCAAGCAGTGTTGCCATTACCTAATGAAAACCGAGAGTGTACACGGAGTGATCTCACAAGTTAGAGCACACTGCACACGTGAGATCAATTAGGTGGGGATGACCTTTATATTTAGGGAAATACTGAATGTCTGACCTACATCTGAAACTACGGAACAGCAATAATTCTAAAGATTTAAACACTTCAGACTACTGTATTTGGTCATCAGTAATACAGTGTGGCAGAGAAGAAGCCAGGATGAGGATCAATTGAGCTGTGTTGAGAACCAGCGCATCAAAACTGGCCAAGAGTTTTCAGAGCATCTAATTTGACACACTCATCTTGAAGAGGAGGCAAAGAATGTTCGATAGGTTATCAGGTTTTGAATCTTGGATAAATGTCTAGATGACATTCTTTGACTATGTATTAAGCATTGAGAGATTCTTCATGATCTCTGTCATTTTAAACCCTTTGAGAATCATATTTTTATTCCCTCTGTCTCTGGTCGTGAATACTCCTTTCTTAATGCCATTCTTGACAGGAGACCTAATACCAAACTTGGCTTGTCTAGATTTACAGGACTTTCAGAAGAGCTATAAAGCAGAACACAAACTCATGTTAGGATTTTATAATAGGATATTTGTGTTTTAGCAAAGAGAAATGAGGGGGGAGACACTGCCGAGACTGTCCACTTGGGGAATAAACACATGGAGACGTAGTTAAGGCTCTTCATTCACATAAAATTCTAATTCTGACTCTCCCTGAACTAGCAATGCAAACTTGGTCTAGTTACTTAGCCATTCTTGCCTAATGTCCTCAGCTGAAAAATAGGAATAATATTCTCTCACCCATGGGACTGCTGTATTAAAAACAAAAATGAGATATGGAAAGAAGTAGCCAGGAATACAATAAAAACAATAAATAAAGCTATAATCACCACCACCATGTGTCTTTGTTTCCAGAATTTTTCCTGCATTCAACATATTATTTTTGTAATTTAAAAACATGATTAAAAACATTTCAAGGATAATCTCCCCCTTAAAGCTGCCATTCAATTGTTGTTACAATATAGAAAGTCATCTCTGCAACCGTCTTTTTTTTTTTTTTTTTTTTTAAAGAACTCCTCTTTGGATTTTGGTAATTAACTACTAGCTGTCATTACCCTCAAAATCAGGTAGACAAGCAAATAGAGTGTACTTAGAAGTACTTTTTACACAGATGCTAAAGAGTATATTATTCGTATCCCCCTTCCATGAGCTAGGAAATAGGCTGATAATTTGGGGAACGTCATGCAGTCAAGGGTTAAAAACCCAATGTATAATGCTATATGGGATCTTGAACCATGAAGCATAAAAGCAGACATGGAGCCAAGTAGGACAAAAAGCTACAATGGGCGATTTCTGGAAAAAGGTGAAAATCTCCTCGCATACGAATTATTCACACAGAGGTCAATATTTGTTCTTATACTTATCATTATTCAAAATAGTAAAATAGAGCTGCTCAAGGCTGCTTCTCCTTCAGCTAAAACAGCACAGATAGTTTCATTCAAAGTATGTAAAAACAAAAACAAAAAAAGTCAGCAAAACCTTTACAAGCCTTTTCAAAGCCTGGCACCATTTACATCACAAAGTTTAACAATTACGAGAAGTTGGAATGCTCAATGCTCATATTTCATTATGCTAGCAAAACCAAGAATAAAGCATAGAATAATTTCCAGATGGTGTCCCCTTTTTGTACAGATTATTCAGTTCAGTGTTGTTCTGAAAGCTTTAGTCATCTGAATACAGAGTTGTAACAATTCTCTTCAAGAATCTTGTTTTTGGATAAAGACTCATATACTCTATGGAGGTTCCTAGCCGTTAGAAAGAGAGAACAAGAGAGAATAAAGCATGTAAAAGTCTCCTCTACAAACAGCAGTATCAATGACTGGAGAAGGATATAGTTCGACCCCCAAGTGACCAAATTCTTTATGGACTATTCCCAACTTTTTCTAGTTACCAGATCTGTGTGTGCATGTGTATAAAAGTACATTTTCTATATAAACTTCCATTTTAACAAGTGCAAAGACTTATAGAATCATAGATTTATTTTCCTTCAGAAAAATAAACTTACATAACTATGACACAAAGGGCATCACAGATTAGCATCTATAATATACAGAGCAAAGAAGGCACTGGAAGCAACAGATGAATTCTGCTAGGGCTCTAGCAGCCTCACATGGGTCCACAAAGCCTCTGGAAACCAAGGTTTGCCTCTGAGAAGTTTGTTCCAGTAACTGCTCTTAAGTGTTCCTCCATACCCGCGCAGCAGAACATCCAAACACAGAAGACCCACATCTACGTAAAGCCAACACATCTCCAAATGGAAATGCTGTATTGAAACATTGTATTAAAAATAAACTCATCCAAAACTATATTTTTATTATGGAAAAACCTATAAAATACAATAGTATAACAAATCTCCACAGACCCATCACCTAGTTTCAACCATTACCAACTCAGTTAATCTTATTCGTTCCTATGCCCACTTTCCCCAGCCTAAGTTATTTCTGAAGCCAGTTAAAGACACCCTATGACGTCATCCACAAGTAATTTATATAAAACTCTAAATGATAAAGATGCTTTCTATTTAAACAAAGCACAATACCACAGTCACAGTGACAATGATGCATGAATATCCTTAAATATCCAATCAGGTTCAAAGTCAAGTGTAGTCTTTTACAGATGCTCTGCTGGGAAGAAGGGGGGAAGCAGCGAGGGGCAGGACATCAGAGTAACTTATGCTTTTGTTTTAAAACTGTACTAGCACTTAGGGCATCATAGCATGGTCTAGTTCCTTGGGCTCAAGTCATTCCAAAGTTTACTAAGGGTCCTCTCTTTCTCTTGCAGCCAGGATGCAATGTCCGTTCACTTGAAAAGGAGGCCATGCCACAATAAAACACAGGAAGCCATTTTCCTCACTGGTATTTTCATAATTAAGAGGGAAACTATCAAATGAGCCCGAGTCTCTTGAATGTTACCTATGCCCCATTTTTTTAAATGTTTTCTTTTGAAAAAATTTCAGACTCACAAGCTGCAAATACAATGAGTTCCCATGTACCACTCACCTATCTCCCCCGCCAACATCAGCATCTTTCATAACTTTTAAGAACATCCACCGATCTGTACATAAATTTTCAGGACCTTTTGGCAAAAGACTTAGGCATGAAACTAAAAACCTGAGCAACAAAAAAATAGATATATCAGACTTCATCAAAATTAAGAACTTCTGTGCTTCAAAGGACACCATCAAAGTGAAAAGACAGCTTACATAATGGGAGAAAATATTTGCAAATCATACATAAGGGACTTGTATCTAGAATATATAAAAGAGTCTTAAAACTCAATGAGAAGAGTAATTTTAAAATAGGCAAAGGGTTTTTTGTTTGTTTGTTTGTTTTTTGCAAAGGATCTTAATAGACATTTCTCCAAGATATACAAATGGTCAGGAAGCACATGAAAAGATGTTCAACATTGTTAATCATCAAGGACATGAAAATCAAAGCCACAGTGAGATACCACTTAGCATCTACTGGACAGCTAGACAAAAAAAGGTCAGATAACACAGAGTGTTGGTAAGGATATGGAGACATCAGAACCTTCATACACTGCCGGCCGGCGTGTCAAATGGTAAATACACTGTGGAAAACAAGTCTGGTAGTTCCTCAAATGATTAGAGAGTTACCAAATGCCTAGCGATTCCCCTCATACACATATACCCAGAAGAAACGAAAACCTATGTCCACAAAAAAACTTGTATGCAAACCCTCACAGCCAGCATTAGTATTCATGGTAGCCATAAGGTGGAAACCACCCAAATGCCAAACAACTGAAGAATGCGTGAACAAAAATATGGCGTATCTGTGCAATGGCATATTATTTAGTCACCAGAAGGAATCAAGTACTGATACATGCCACAGCATTACAGACCTTGAAGATATCAGGCTAAGTGAAAGAATCCAGTCACAAAAGATCAAATACGATTCTCTTCATACGAAATGCTCAGAACAGGGAAATCTATAGAGAAGTAGATTATTGCTTGCTTAGGGCTAGCTGAGGGGGCCAAGACGAGAAACCAAGGGGATAGTTAAACGGTACAGGGTTTCTTTTTGTGGGGATTAAAAAAAAAAAGTTCCAAAAATGGACCAGGATGATGGTTGCCAGTATTAGTGAATGTACTAAAAGCCACTGAATTGCACACTTTAAATGGGTCAATTACATGGTATGTGAAGATCTCCATAAAGCAATTTAAAAAAAAATTAAATCCACAGATTCTTTTTTTTAAGGGAAAAAAAAAGATTTCAGCCCTTAATTCTGTTGTTTTAACTAGTCTTTCCTGGCTGCAGTCAGGCACACATCACTTCCCTAAAAAAGGACAAGGGAAGTACAGATGGCTCTGGGAGATATCAGTGCCTTTCACAAGTTCTAAGGAGACAGCCAAAGGGCAACATCAAAACTTTTCATTTACTACCTCTGAAATAAAGAGGTGTCTGGAGCACAAAACACTTTATTCTTTATATCCTATACCATCAGATATAATGAAAATGCTCTCAGATGCATCAAAATCTTGGTTTAAAAATTACATATATCTGCATGTTAAATAATGAATTTAAATAAAAACTTTAAAAGTTACATATATGATGGTACTCAATATGTACTAAATGTGTTAGATTTGCTTGATTTACGAACAAAAGGATGTGGGATAGAAAATCACCAGTGGCTGCCTCCGAGTCTTGGACAAGAAGGCATTCTTGAACCTAGTGCTTTAAGAAATGGTCTACTAGAAAGGTCTGGTCCAAGGGTACAGTGTCTTCTGGAAGCAAGAGCACATAACTAGAAATCAGAAATCTGGGCTTTCCTGTCTGCACAGATTATAAGTCACAAGATCTCCTTCCTCTCCCTCTCGTCTTTCTGTGACTAGTGGTACCTCTGGAAAGAGAGATTAACTAGAAAGGAGTGCAAGGGAGCCTTCAGAGGTGTTGGAAATGTCCTTTATTCTGCCCCAGGTGGGTGGGTTACACACGGATAAATATATATAAAATTTCATCAAGCTGCAGGTTTCAGATTTGTGCACTGGACTTTTATCTCAATTAAAAATAAAATCAGAAAAAAATGGCTTCTGTAAATACATTTCATAAATTGCCAGTTGTTATGTAACTGAAAGATACTATCATTCTAAGAGATTTCTTTCAAAAAAGGTAGCAAAGGTTTCTATGGTACAACATATTGAGTAAGGAATAAGTAGTCACACACTCTCCAACAGTCCTCAATTCAATGGTATTTACTGTGAAAGACTGTGTTATAGGTACAGTGAGAGCCCTAGAGATACAAAGCTACCATTCACTGCTCTTAGGCTGATACCTCTTAGCCACAGTATTAATTTTATGGAACAAAACAAAACCCATCTCATGTAATGAGGAAATTAAGCCCACTTCCCCAACTAAGGCTCATTTGGTTCTTACCTAGACCACATTCTAAGATCTGTTACTGTTACGGTAATTTTTAGGGTCTGCTCTAGGCAAAAATGGTCAGGCACAAAGAACTACCTTTTGGTCCCCATATCTAGGTACCTGCAACCTCAGGTTGGTTCCTTGCATCCCTCCTGGTTAAAGCTCCCATGTAACATTAACCTTCAGAACAGTATTAGCACGTTTCCTGCTGTCTTCCTTCCAGATCAAATTTTGAGTAGGGTTTCATGAGCAGAATGCTAAGATGGTCCCAAACTTTCTGACCCCTGTTTGTACATACCCTGCATACTCTCAGAGAGATTTTATTCCCATCATCAGGTTATATCAGATGGTACAGCTGACTTTCAAAAAGGGAGATTAGCCAGTGGGCCTAATCTAATCACACGAACCCTTTCAGAGCAGAGTTTTTCTCTGGCTAGTGCCAGAAGAGAAATCAGAGAGACACTCTAGCTGATCTAGAAAGAAACAGCACCCATGCTGTGAACTGTGAACCTGGAAGCCACAGGGCAACGTACTGAGCAACCTCTGGGAACTCAAAGAGGTCCCTGGCCAGCAGCTACAGGGAAAATGGGGACCTTGGACCTAAGACCCCAAGAATTCTACCTATAACCAGTGATGTAGGAGATAACTCCTAAACCCACATGATCATCACAGCCCTAGCTAATACCTTAATTTCAGTCCAGTGAGAATCCAGCCATGCCAAGCCCAGAGTTCGGCCCTAAAGAAACTGCTAGGTAATAAATAGGTGTTGTTTTAAGCCGCAAAGCTGGTGGTACTTTGTTATGCAGCATTAAGAAACTAAGCAGGGGCTATAGGACAGCCCCATCTGAATAGACGGACCTACCTTTCAATAAGAGTTCCACACATCTTTCTCAAACTCAGTTTTCTGTCTGTGAAGTGGAGCCGAGTCTCCACTTCACAGGTTGGATGAGAAGTAGGGACAGTATACATAAATTACTTGACACATGGTAAGCATGCAATAAATGGTAACTAATATGGGTTTTCCACCCAGTGACAAGATGGTTCTGAATATGTAGAGGTTAAACACTTTTTGAATAAAGGAATCCTGAAAAGTCATTTCAAAGTCTTAACTCCCACAGAGTGCCATTATTAACAGTGGTTTCCACCACTGGGCTCCACAAAGGCAGTGTTAAGATGCCTAATTAGGTTAGCAATAATTCAGTACAGGTAATGTGATATTGTGTGGGACTTAATTAGGTTAAACTACAACTCAGATGCAGTTGGCATTACATTCAGGAAGGCCCTCTCCAACGGGAGGCAGCTTGTGTTCTAATCATGAAGACATACTCCAAAAAGAGGCACTGCAAATGTTTCCGTTATTCGTTTTAATCAACACCAGACCCTTCGCCTATTAGCAAAGCAAATGTCAGAGGTGGGAGAGTGTGTGTGCGTGTGCACGCACATCTGCGTGTGCATGTATGTGAAATGAGTGGCTTATAAACAGGCATTAAAATTGATGGACTTAGAGTGGGGCAGGTGCCTGGGGTGGTTTAGCTGACCTAGTCACCTCAGGGTTGTGGGATGGAGCCCCCACCTCCCCTGCAGCCAGGGGCTCCACACTCAGCAGAGAGTCAGCTTCTCTTCCTTTCCCTCTTTGCCCTCCCCTTACTCACACATGCACATGACCAGGCACTCTCTAAATAAATACATCTTTAAAAAAAAAAAACAGGCAGTATAAATGTTAGAAATGGGCCTTCACTTGTGGAATTAAAGATATATTTAAGTTATAAGAATTAGCCAAAATATTTAGAGATACCCCTACTCTTGCATGAACAAGAGTGCAGCCTTCATCAGTTTGTCCCCCAAACGGCCCCAAGTCCAGCCACGACTGGAAGACTGCCAGTTGCTTGATGCTGATTATTAAGGATAACAGAACGCTCCTCTGGAATGTTGTCGTGTCTACGAGTGCAGTTTTCATGCAAGGCAGTGAGCAGAGCAACCAACAGCAGAGAGCGGGGACTTTCTCAAACATACAGGGCAATTTTGCATGAACTACTTCGTGGCTGCTGGCTGGTAATCAACGTCTGTATGTGTAGCAGGATTGTGTCTCAGACTTGCTTTAGTTATAACCAGGTGGCAAAGTTGTGGGACAGTAGCTAAACCTTACTCCCCTCAAATAATTTGGCTGCTATCAAAATTTACCTCCCCAAACCCCCTAGGACTTGGGCATAACCAAACTGGCTTAGGTCAATTTGCAACAGGTGGCAATGATTGAGAGCTGTTTACAATACAAAAAGAAAAAGTCCAAATTATGCCTGTCATAAGACTAACTAAAATATCAAGATTTGGGGTTTGCCCTGGAATGATACCAGCTTAGTATTTTAACTCTGGTTAACTCGAGTTACTTGGAGCATCTGATTGACAGTTAACAGGAAATCACTGCTAACTTTTTTGCTAGGAGGGAAAAAACAACAACAACAACAAACAAACCCAAGTTCATTCAGACTTATATGGTTCGGTAGGTATTTTTTTTTTAAATATTAGAAATAATAATGCATGCCCTATTACGAAATTAGTCAATCCTTTTGTTTTAGAGATAAGGAAACTGAGGCCTGGAGCAGATGAATAATTTTTCTGAGGTGTTCCACATATTTCCATTTCTGAAATCAACCCTCCTTAGAGTATCTGATAGGACTACCTCTTGTAGCAATTCCTGGCTGGGCCTCAAATGAAAAGCTCCACTGCCTCAACCTGCTGGCCCCAGATTATTTAGCATCTGGAGTTTTCCCACATTTCCATTGCTGCAGGCAAAAAGTTTATCAGGCACAAGAAGCTATTAGTGGCTCTTTGAGACTTTTGAGCAAATTCTCCATTAAGTCTATTATCAAATAGGTTGCAAGGGGTTAATGAGATTAAAAAAATTGTTCCTGCTAATGAGTAACCCCTCAAATGTAAAGCTTTAACTCAATTAAGTGATGCCTATCTCCAAAATTACCTCAAATAATTAAGAGAATGAGGGGGGGAGATATTAGTAGGACCAGTAGGTAGAGGACAAGTCCTGTCAGGGTGTGGGTCTGAAGGCACAGGCTGATGGTCCAGGTAAGGCCCTTATCTCTGCGGTTTTCAAACACAATAGGTTGTAGATAAACCGAAAGGAAGACAAAAGCTTCAACTCCCAGGGAATGAAGCAGTGGAGAAATAAATACCATGCTTGGCATGCTGATGTTCTCTACAAAAGGTAAACAAGAACCATCCCACACTCTGTTCCCAAATAGTAACTTCACCAGAAAAGTGGTTCCCCACATTTGGGGGTCACAATACTAGTACATGGGGATATCTGTATACCTTATTTCTTCCCCTGTCCTGTAAGGCGAAAAAGGCACGTGTGACTTAACCCATTTCAGAGAGGAGAAGTCTGAGCCCAGGTATCAGGGTCACATAGCTACTTTGACAAAGGCAGGCACATAACCGAGGTCCTCTGACTCCAAGCTCATGTGATCCTGTGTAAAGTTTTACATCCTGACCTGCTTCCATCCCATCATTCCCTAATAGGACCACGTTCCCATGCATGATTTTATATGCCAAAATTAATGTGGCTGAGAAGACCCGAACGCACAAGAAACAGTGGAAGACTGTCCTGGATACTGAAACCAGGTTGAAAAGTCATTGATTCTCATTGGAGATAGAGCACACAAACATTTTCCATCCCTATGTGTGATGAGCGTCTATCTGCCACTGTTACCTTGGAGGAAAGAAGTTAGGCATAGGTCACAAGCTGACAAATTACCACACTTCAGCTCTTCCTTTTCCCCCATAATGGATCCTCCTCGCTGTAAGGAGATACAAACATTTAAAAACCACTAAACCAACCAACACCTCCCAGGATCCTCTACTTAAGGTTTCCTGGTTCAGTGCAGGAAGCCTGGAAGACATCACGTCATGTTCAAAGAAGATCACAAGCTGTGCTACCACAGGATTCTACTTTCCTCCCCTCTTAAGATCTAATCATTTCCTTTGTTTCCCAAGGAATACAGCCATTACAGCCACAGGACTGCCAGGTTCAATCAATGACAGAGTAGGCAGGGCAGCTACCCTGGGGTGGTCGAATGCACTTTTCTCCCCCATACACTTAAAGTGTAAAAGGTTAAGCCAATAGGAGAGAGGGGAGCAAAGAGCTACACTGCCCAGGTCCCTCCTCCTGATGAGAAGCAGCATGGCAATGATGATCACATCACTCCTCTGCTCAAGACCCGCCCCCCACGGCTCTTCCTTACTCTCACAATGGCCTCTGAGGCCCTACTGATGCCTCTTAGTCCTCCGGCTACCCTGGCCTCCTTGCTGTTCACCCCCCAGCATAAGCCCTCTGCCAGGCTCTTCCCAGAGATCCACATGGCAAACTCCCTTACCTCCTACTTACTTCAAGTCTTTACTCAGGTGTTATTTTCTCAATAAGTCCCATACTGAATACTCCATTTAACGTCAATCTCAAAGGCCACCCCAGGCCCCTACATACTCTTTTGCTCCTCCTCACCCTTTCTCCCTTTACTCCTCTTTTAATAGCACCAGCTGCACCCCAAAGTGCAATGTTATTTCCTCCTGACATTCATTATGTCTATTGTCTTGCTCTCTCCTGTTGGAATGCAACTGGAATGTAAATTCCATACAGAAAGGCATTTTTGATAACAGATGACTTAGTAGGACCTAAGTGTGCCTAGCACGTACTATGCACTCAGTAAATATATTTGCTGAGTGAAAAGTACCTATGTGTTTACAGCAACACATTTATTGAGCACTTACTACGTCTCAGACAGCTAGCAAGTGCTCTACAGGTATTATCTCATGGGATTCCCTTAAGCGTGAGATAGGTTGTAATAGCATCCCCAATTTACATACGACAAAACTGAGGCTTAAAGGAGTTACCCAAGGTCCCAGTGCTAATAAACAGAGAAACGAGATAAGAAGCCAGGTCTTTGGGCTTACTCCAGTTAACCCCAATGCTGTATTTCCCATTCCAGGTCTGCTACACAAGTTTTTGTGTTTTTGTTTCTGGTGGAACTCCACTCCTGTTTATTAGGGAGAAGGATTTGAAATATGAAAAAGCATTGCCCTAGCAAATTCAAAGAGACACAAGTCTCTAGAAGAATGTCTGGATAAAAATGTTTCTATATTAGAGAATGTCTTCCTGTGGCATTGTGGTAAGAATAACCAGAGGATAAAAACCTGTGTTCAAATCCAGACTCATTCTCCTAATCAGCTCTGAGATCGATGTGGGGGGTAATAACCTATAAAACAGATAGTATCTATTGTGCAAGACTGTTTTAAGGATTAAATAATTCATGAAAGTGAAAAAATATATATGGCCTATTTGGTCCTCTCTTCTGTCCAGTGTTAACCACCTCACTGACAGAACCTTTGTTCATAAGCAAGCAACTTATTAAGCATCTAAGTGTGCACCAGGTGCCACACTGGATATTGTGGTTACAAACGCAGTAAGATGGTTTATTACACAGTAATGTTCCCAGTGTGGAGATGAAGCAAATCGGCAAAGCAGCTATTTGGGAACCACATGAGAAAAGATATGGCAGAGTTATGTACTGGACAGCGAGACAATGCTGTAATTCTCTGCTTTGGTAAAAATAAGAATGGAGAGATACTGGTAATTGATTGCAGAATTACCACAGGGGGAAAAAATACGAAAGGATAGGCATATTAATAATTGGAACTACCTCGCTGAAGGAAGGATCCAGGTTAGTTTCAAATTAATCTGAAAATGTTTAGCATGGATGTAGTTTACATGCTACTTATCAAGAAAAAGACTACTTGAATAAACAATCATTTTCTCAGGTATCTGTAGCCTGTCTGTGAGAATCTTAGTAACTATCTCTTCTACCACTTCCTCTCCAATCCTATGAAGCCCACCCTCAATTCCAAAAACTTAAAGATCTCAAAATCTCAAGCTTATACACACTTTAAGTTCATGAAGTAGGGTGGGGAGGGTGGGGGTGGAAATCAATGCCCTCCTTAATTTTTTAAATTAAAAACTAACAGAGTTGGAACCATGAATCCCAGCCACATTTCCATAAACATAGATTACCGGGTTAGTTTAATTTCTGTACACCACTTCACACTACCTGCATCCCCAAATAGTGTCAGATAACAGACCTTTCTTCATACATTAATTTTACATTACCCTCTCTCCCAGGCAGCTAGGGAGCTAACAAGCAGTCCCTGCGGCTCAATCTGAACAGAATTGGCATGCAGTCAGGCAACACTACATCTGTTGCATAATAGCATTTTTCATATGAGGAAGCCATATCACCACAAATACTAATAGTCAAAATGATTTAAGAAGGGGAAAAAAACGCTTTGAGATATTTTGAACTTGCAAGGATAGAAAAATTTGTTTTTAATTGCATAAGCTTATATTCCAAAGGTCCTGGACAAATGTCAAACCAATCAGACTGGAAATGCATATGGTTTGAGGAAACTCTTAGGGTAATTTAAATTTAACCTCTTGCACAAAGTGGGAGGATCTGTATTACTTCCTGTTTTCATTATAACCTGAAAGTCTAACTTCCATGGCTCCCCAGTCCTATTTTCTAACATATACACCAAAGAAATTGTTTTTCAGAAGTATACTGTTCGATCGAGGTGAGCAGACACAGTAATTGTTAAATAGTTTGTATTAATGAGTTCAGGATTCATTAGAAAAATGAAGAAAAACTTTAAGAATTCATACCACTCAGATTAACCTAGATCTCTGATTTTTATCCTTTTGGGTCATGTGTGAATGTGTGTGTTCTTCCCAAATCATCCAATACTGTGACAAAAATCACATGGATACCAACATGTCAATGAAGAACAGTATGGAGTCTGAACACGGGGGAAATAGCTCCATTATGGCCAAAAGCGGAACACAAGAACTCTGGAGACTATGTACTAGTCAACTTCATGCTCTTTCTCATCATAATTATAGATTATTTAACTAGAACTACTGAAAGACTGCAAGAACAAATCGGACCAGATTATGTCATTTACTTTACTATACAAGTAAAAATTGTACAGACTTCTGTCGTCATTTCCTCAAGGCATCTTACAAAGTATTTCCTACTTCATCCTCAACAAGATGGCACACTGAGCTAGACCGTCAGACATGGAACTTGGATACATCATAAAAAGGTTAACTATCACCGGAGACTTAAAGAATTTGAAAAGCGGTCATCACATAGCTTTTGCAAGTGAGGTAAATACCAATAATCCTATGGTCAACTATGACTCTAGCTCTGCTGCCTATGAATACATTCCTCCCCCATCTCACAGTTCAGTTTTTCAAAAACCTAGAAGAGGAAGAATTCCTTCTTTACAGTGCTAAAACTAAAAGGCTTTTATGTAAAACTACAAAAAAAAAATTCACATTCAAGCTGGCAAGAGTCATTTTTAGCTAGATAGCCATATGGACACCTCTTGAAAAAAGCCATATGGTTTTATTTGTTATTTTTGGCCTCTTTACCTTTAACTTCTTTCTTGTATATAGAGGCTTCCACAGTTATTACCACCAAGTGATAAATCACGTTGAATTTCCAAGGCTACAAAAGGCATTTACTGGCAACCATTTCAGGTTTCACTTTTAGCTGAAGACCCTGGAGAATTAAGTAAAAGATGTCCACATTTTCCAAATATGTTATTTTATTTAACCTGAGTCAAGACTTTAGATCTACACTTTATGTTGATAGCTGAAGTTCAAATGGGGAAAGTAAAACATGGGTAGAGATGAATAGTATACAGGACAAAGGAACAGACCAGCTTAACTTTTTCTCCAATAGTTTCTAAGAGAAAGGATGGGTGAAGGGCCCCCCTAAAAAGATTACCTGGAAGAGACTGCAAACTGGCAACCTAACTTGAACAGCACAAGGTTACTGCTGTTTTAAATTGAGCCAATGTTTAAAGTATGGGAAATGTCACATTTTACAACAATCTGAATTTTCAACATCTTTCAAAAAACTGGTAGATCTGGCAACACCAGACTAACATTCCCACGGTCAACAACTGGTTCCCACTGAATAGTAGCAGTCTCCCCCCGGTGGGTCATAACAATCTTCAGTCTGCCACATGCATTTAAGACCTACTTCACTAATTTCGATTTTCTGACTGGCAACCTATCAAAAGACTAGAAATGAAGCACCGATTCCTTCTTGGATTTCCTTCCATTCTCTACTGTTCCCTTTAAGGTAGCCCTCAAATGCCAACTTGCCTTTGAACCTTGCAGATTTATCAAATTCTCCCGTGTATCATCTCTCCCAATAGTAGCTGCTCAAAGCAGGAATAGTAACTAACTTATGGCTCTTGTCTCTTTTCTCCACTGCACTTAGCACAGTGCTTTGCTTGAAGGAGATGTTCAGTAAAATGTCTAGTAGTTATCTTACAGCTATTCAGCTTGCAAACAGGCTTTTACATATACAAGTGTTCCAACCTTAAAGATTTTTTATTTCTTTCTTTGAGAGAGAGCATGAGAGCATCACCATGGGGGAGGGGGAGAAGCAGAGGGAGCGGGAGAAGCAGGCTCCCCCCTGAGCAGGGAGCCCGATGAGGGGCTTGATTCCCGGACTCTGGGATCATGACCTGAGCTGAAGGCAGACACTTAACCGACTGAGCCACCCAGCACCCCCAAGTGTTCCAACCTTAGAACAGTATTTCTCAATGGGGGCCATTATGTAGCCACACACCCCACAGGACATTTTTAGTTCTCACACTGGTGTGGGGTGGTGGGGAGGGAAGAGGTGGCAGAGCTGGCATCTAGTGGGTAGAAGCTAGAGATTTTAAAGATCCTAAAGTGCATGGAAGAGATAGCCCCCCACCCGGCGCCAAGGACAGTAACCACCATTTCCACCACCCCACCACATGTCATTAGTTTCAAGTTTTAAGAAAACCTGCCTTAGAACAACCTGATAAACAGTACAACAAAACTGCAGGTAGAGAATCTCAGACTAAAAGTCAAGTGGCTTACTCAAGGTAAACCAACTTGCAGTAGAATCAAGATTTGAAAACAAGAGTGCCAGGACCTCAGGATCTGATAAGAGCAAGTGATAACAGAAAAACACCCCAAGGATGGAATTTGTGCCTGTCTGGCATGGACTTGTGGAAGAATGTTCACAGACTAGAGACTAACATTCAACTCACAAAGTATATCTTAGCTTTTGTAAAAAGATGGCCTGATGATGACAGAGTCTGGTAGACACTTGGTGGAAAACACAACTTAATCCTAGCTCATGTCAAGTTTACCACATACATATGTTGGAAAACAAAGTTCTACTCCCCAAAGAGACATTTTATATAAGCTAGTTCATAAATACATGAAGTGACCCCTAATCCATGTGCTGATGACTACAGAATACATATGACTGAAAGACATTTCAAAAGGAAATTCCTCTTTAGGAGAAAGAGAAGAGGAAGGTACAGCCAACTGAAGTCCGGAAGGATTGAATTCAGCCAAGACGGTCACATCTGCAGGCTGCTGTATTTTGTCTCCATTACTCCTAGAGTAGCCTCTCTCCATTCAGAGCAGGGCAGTGAGTGGTAGGAGACATGAAGATGGAAAGAGCACAAATTGAATTGTGTGCCTTTGAACCTCACCAAACCCTAGGCCCTTCTTTGACAGTCTAAACCTTAACAGTACCCACAACCATATTAATCCTGTAGATTTTCCCCTCATAAGAACCTCCAGGGATAAAAGGTTCTGAATGCATTGAACTTTCAAGGTCCCACAGCAATATCTCATCTAGATCATACCAACAATCCGGCAGGAAGACTTACAAGGGCACATAGCATTGTCTGAATTTATCTGTATCTTAGACCAGTGGGCCAATCTCTCTGCCAATTTCTGGTTTTTATAGTTTAAAAACTAGATAGAGTTGAATGAGGACTACCACCAGAAAAATATATCAAGACAGAAATTAACATAAGCAGAAAAGAAATTTGTTAGAAAGACGTGAGAAACACAAGAGACAGAATCTTAGCAAGGTTAGATAGCTGAGAGTACTCTCCAAGAGATCAAGTCACTAAAACAGCCTCACTAGAAGGCAACAGTGGTCAACTGGCTGTTCCTGTCACTGGAATGTCTTTTCCATAGTCTTAACATCACCAACTGTCCCTCATTTATTGCTGCCTAAATGTTTAAAGTCCCAGGCAGGACTCTGATCACCTAGTGTCAGGAACACACCTATCACCCTAGCTGCTATGGAGCAGGGAGACAGATCATCCACCCTTCCTCAAAAAAAAGGTGCCTAGGATGCAGGACACCCAAAACAGCAATTAATGTCCAAAGATCTACTGACCCTCCACCACAACCCTTTTGGAGCAATTCTATGTACCTCTCCACTCACTTTCGATAAGGTACTGACTTGCTCAGGTTCATAAAGCTGGTCAAGTACCAGCACTAAGAATTCACCCAAGGCTCCTGGTTCTTGACTCCCGGAGAAAAAATGTGTTTAAAAAGCAGATTTAAACAATATCCTAAATCATCCTAAATATAGGTTTTTTTTTAATGAATGTGCTAATCCCTCTTCACTCTTCTGTCATAAATAGGACTTTATCATGTACTATCTGGGTTGTCAGGTTTTCAACAACCTTTCTTTTTTCATTTTTTTCCCCGTCCTCTTAATTTGACTATAGTTGACACAGTGTTAATTTCAGGTCTATGACTTAGTGATTTGACAAGTCAGCAACACTTAAAAACTATTTTTCTGAAACCTATCATTTCTTTACAATCCTGAACTTAAATATCATTAACAATAGTTGTGTAGGTACTAAATACACCTAAGCACTTGAGACTCAGTCTCTGACTTAAAATCTTTCCTACTATTAATAAAGATACAAATGTCACTAACATTAAAATACGTGTATAAATTGGACTTTGAAAAAAAAAGTCTTCACAAAATTCACCTGATAGCCTTACCTTCACATTTATATATAATTTGTAGTGTTTTACTTCTATCCTTGTAGATTTAACAAAACTCCTCTACTTTAAAAAGCCCCCAAGGGCTGATTTCATGGTCAAAGAAAAATAAAGCCTTATAAAATAACTGAATAGCTCAGTGTTTTACCTTAAGACCCTTTTCCTTCTTATTTTTTAAGATAAATGAACTAAAGCTGTTCATCTTTAGTCGATTCAAATCTACCTTTTTAATATTAAGTGGCTGATGCCAAAGAAATAATTAGAAATGGTGTTCTTTCAACAATTCCTTATTACAACCTGGGATTTGCTTTGCAATTACTCTCTCCTGGACATAGTCGAGGACAAGTGGACCTACGTTACCCAGTCTGAGAGAGTTCTAAAAAATGAAAACTCAGCATTTGCTACAAAGGGCAGGTACCAGAGGCATGAAAGGTGACATGGTGGAGGAAGTTATAAGGCCTTTGCTAATGACTGTTCAAAGAGGTGATGAGCCCCAACCCTCAGGAATAAAAGCAGAGAGTATTTACCATCCATACAGGTAACAAAGGCAAAGAATGAACTTCATTAAATTTTGAGTCCTCTAGAAGTTTCAGAGTAATCTCTGCAATGCCCTACTGTTTTCTCTCTTAAAATTAGCAAGGAAAAAAAAAAAGATCTTTTCCACAGTCCTTGCCTTCTGGGCAAAGATGGGTGGGGGAGGTACCAATCATGAAGGGAGAAGAACCTTGTGAAAGAGACAGAGGGAGGAGATGGCAGGAGTCACCAAAGGAAAGACAAGTGGCTGGGAGTCCAGGGCTTTTTTCCAGGACTGAAATAACCGCCAGGGAGACAACTTCACTAGGTTGAAGAAGCCATCTCGGGCTTATGAGTTTAAAAACCAAAAAAAAAAATCTGTAGAGGTAAACCAGAGTCAGACCTGAATGTCCAGTCAGAACACGGACTACGATTCTCTACATGACTCACATCTGTCTTACCTAGCACACTATCAGTGAGAGAAGCAACAACTTGTCAACTTGGTAGGACCACATCTAAGTAAGAGTAGCAGCTGTTGAAGGTCAATCACCAAAACAGGTGTTCTAGGATAATCCCAACTTGAATATGTTCCTTGCCTGGCTGATCTGTTACCTGGAAGGTAGCCATCATCATGCTCATTTTCCACATAAGGCAGGTGAGGCTTGGACAGATTAATTGGCTAATCTGAGGTCACAAGAAAGATCACATGCTCTCAAGTCCTCGGAGTCAAAATCCAGCACTCTTTCTCTACAAAAGACTCTTGCTCACCCACTTCCAGTCCAGTATGTATGTTGTCCTTTACACAGGAGACAAGAAACTTCCATTGGCATCCTTACAAAATTCCTATGAAACACGTTAAGAAGGCGATCGGACATTGTAAAAGAGATAGAGGCCCCTACTTTAAGTGACTTGGCCAGGCATACACTAAGGCAAGAACTCAAGTCTTCTGACTCTTGAAGGTATGCTCTTTCCTATAAATATCACTTTTTTTTTTTTTTGACATATCAAAAGAGTTATTTTCTCTGTGCTATTCCCATGGAGTTCAAGTTCCATTCTCACTCCCAGCTCCTGAAAGCTCACTCTTGTCTTATTTCTGGCTCATCTTCCTAATTCAACCTGAGTTTCCACATTCCCTATCTCCTGGCTGTCAGCAGATTCCTACTCCAGTTCCCCCATACTCCTGCCTCACCTCTCCCCCTGAGGCCTCCGAGCCTGTGCTCTCCAAGTCTAGGCAACATGTTCCTTTACTCTCTGGGGTGGAAAAACAACAGAAAAACTAAAAACACCACCTTTCATCTCAACATTACCCAAGTAGCCCATTAGTTTAATTCGACTGGCAGGTGCTGCATGCAGTCTCAAACTCAAAAGCAAAAAGGAGTAGGGCAGAGCCCGGCCCGAGAAGCACGTAACCTAGTGGGACAGGCAGAAGCAGATCTAGCTAACTGTCATGTGAGAAGCTGTTCAGGGGTACACAGAGGCACACAGAGTACTCTATCAATGAATGGTTTCTGACTAGAGAAGTTTGGAGAAGGCTCTGACCCTCTAAGTCTGTTCCTATCTGATCCTTGCACATTGGGAACAACCATCAAAACAGGATTTATGAAATACTAATTTATATACATACTAATTTACAAGTGATGAACTTCTAACACTTAATTGCCTAGGACCTCAAAGTACTCACATCTCACAAGAAAAGATGGTAGAATTATTTGGAACCCCATTTTATAGATAAGTACATTGAAATCCTTGCCTAACAACAGTCATACAAAGAACAGAAAAGCAAATTCAGCTCCTATCCATGGTTTGCAAACGCTTTGGAACTATAACTCTGCCAATTGCTCCAACAAAACACACTCTAATAGGGGAAGCTCTTCCCACAGAGAGCAGACAATTCAGGAAAATTTAAGCCAAAATACTAAACAGCTCTACTCCATTTAAAATGTCTTCTGGGTTCCCTTTGAGCTTCTTCTGTAAATAAGCACAGTGTGTACTGGACAAGACCACCACCATAATACACCAGACACTCAGAACAACAGACACCTCCTCTCTGAATCCTTCTTGACCTATCACCCTCCACCAAGTAAAACAAAGCAACAACAACAAAACACTTCTTCCCATGATGCACATTTACATCCTGTCTGGTCTTGACTTAGGGCTCTGCATGTGACTTTGAGGGAAGTAATTTCATCTTCACCCCTCACATCCTCCTCTGTATCAAGAACAGTACTTACACCTCAGTGGTGGCTGGCAAGAGTAAGCGAATTAATACACATAAGCCGTTTAGAACACTGCCCAACAGATCATAATCACTCACAGCACTGTACCACTTCATTAGTCTCATTTGGTGTAGTGGTTAAAAATACCTGCTTTAAATGCTGGCTCTTACAGTCATTAACGGTAATTAGAGGGTCAATCATAGCATCTACCTAGCAGCAACGTTGTCAGGATTACATAAGATAATGCAGATAAGAATATTTAGCACTGGGTAAGAGCTCAATAAAGGATAATTACATGACCTATCTGCATCCACGAGGAGCTTTGGCCCCTGCAATTTTTTTTTTTTTTTTTTTTAATTCCTAGAACTCAGTACAAGGCGCCAAGCACAGCCAAGAACAGCGTCAAGTGCTTTTTCAATGTTAAATGAATGAGTGGCGGGCAGCAGTTTAGTTAGGACAGGTGAAGCTGGATCACTGGTTCCTCCCTAGCTTTGTCCGCCAGAGAATCACTGCCACCTGGCACTTACCAGGGAAGAATGAAATAATGACACAGCAGTGAAGGGCCAAAATTATCTGGCAGTGCAATTCACTGTAGTGTTTTGGGTGGAAAAAACCCTCCCCATTTAAAAGAACGGCTTTTTAAAATCCTACCATTTCAGTAACCAATGCAGCCCGAAGCGGGGAGGAGTGGAAGGGGCTGGAGGTGGCGCCCCAGGTCACGGCCCTCCTGAGGAGCGGTCCCGGGTTGGCCAGGCAAAGCTCGGTGGGACCCTCCGGAGGAGCAAGTGAGGCCTTGGGGTGAGACAAAGGCAGAGTGCAGAGGGGAGCTGACCAAGGAGGGGCACAATGCCCAACGGAGGGGACAAAGAGCCAGAACGCTGGACGCGGATTCTGCGTGGCAGACGGGAAGCTTCGTCAGGGGGAGGGGTTCGGGTGAAAGACCCTGAGCCAGAGATGACCAGCACCAGGCGGGTCGGGGATGGGGCGCAGGGGACCGGATGGCAGGGGGCAGGGCTCAGTCCGAAGAGGTGCGATGCAGCTTGGGGGAGGGGGGAGGGCAGGAGGCAAGGCTGGGCACCATCCAGGGGCAGGGAGGTCCCATCCCAGAGACACAACTTTGGGCACCTGATGAGACTTCTGAGATAACTGACAGCCTTCCCCAGCTCCTCACCCTTGGTTATGCTCAGATTAAGTCTGTTTTTCCACTACCACACCCTGCCTCCTAAACAGGATTTCAGTGTTAACATCGGTTTTACCCTTCTATTTAGGGAAAGCAAAATGAAACCAAGGAGAGGTACCTATGCAAAAAATGAAAGAATTAAGCCAAACAGGGAAATCCAACAGCTATCAAACTGGCAGAGATGGAAATCTGGTACACCCAGACAAGAGAGGGGGAGAATTCCTAGAAAATTCATTAGCTCAACATCTGCATTCTTCAATATTCAAATGTAAGGAAACAAAGTTCTAATATACACCATTAATCTCCTGCGAAAAGAGGCAAAATACCTAAGTAAAATACATGTTTTCTCCATCTTTTAATTTAACCTTTTAACACGCATTTCTATTATGCTCATCACTGTATCACTGTTACCTCTAGGTTAGTTGTCAAAACTTGGCCTACATTTCAAAAAATACACAGACTGACAGAACTAGAAAGACTGCCTCCAACCTCTTCATTTACAAAAGAAAGGGAGAGAGTCCTAGAGAAAGAATCAGGTCACTGGTTAGAGCCTAAGTCTCCCAGTCAAGGATCTTTCCAATAGTACACAATAAATTTTACCTATTAGACTAACCAATCTGTGGCTCGGTCGCATTTAATTCTCCAGAGAAGCTCCTCAGTGGCAAAATACAACTGAAGCCTAAGTTTATATATGTAGTGGGGACTGGTCAATAAAAACATTTCTAACTGAATGTCTCAATTTGTTTGTTTTTTTAAAGATTTTATTTATTTATTTGAGAGAGAGAATGAGATAGAGCATGAGAGGGGGGAGGGTCAGAGGGAGAAGCAGACTCCCTGCTCAGCAGGGAGCCGGATGTGGGAACTCAATCCCGGGACTCCAGAATCATGACCTGAGCCGAAGGCAGTCGCTTAACCAACTGAGCCACCCAGGCGCCCTGAATGTCTCAATTTGTTTAACAGAAGTTATATTTTTGATCCTCCCAACACAACTCATCAGCTCTACCCACTACACTGCACAAAAGCATGTTTAGAAAATGTGGACTGAAAAAGTCATCTAGTGGGCAGTCTCTTTCTTCACATAAAAGAGTGCATGCAGACATCTTAAAACTCTAAAATCGTTCCTTACATGAACAATAATTCCTAAAAGGCATCACTTAGTATCTTGGCTCTGTAAAAAAATTTTGTTGTTTTTTTGCTTTTCCACATAAATATATGCTGTATTTTCTCTAAAGTAAACCAGTGCTTTGACAGATTTTAGATTTCTCCCCTTAACTAAAGGCACTATTCAATTTCAATGTCCTTGGAGTGTTTTATCTGGGGATTAGACAACTGTACCAAAACACAGCTGTTCCAGTTTTTTCTCCTTTATTTTTCACATTAAAAAACTCCCACTATCAGCCAGTCCAATTAGTTACTCACTATCAAAAGCCGGCTTTGGTCTTTCATCTTCTGGAAAACTGGATCCAAGTGACAGGGTGTCATGGAAACTGTATCTCGGGTCATTTCCTGTTTCAATTGTTTAGCCACAAAAAAAAAGTTCAGCTCTATCAGATGGAAATTAATGAATACTTGCTGTTGCCTTTTGAAGAGCATGCCACTAAATAAAAAAGTAATTATCCTTTTTGACCAGGTTTTCCCAACACCAAGGAATACGGGGAGATCAGTGTACCCAAAATGAGAAAAGAAAAGTACTCTGACTTGATGCAATGAACCAAAGTCTTTTCCAGTTCAGTTTCCCTAAGTTAGTGGTCAGTTTTTAGGCTGTCACTTGGGTTTGGGAAAACTAACTTCAAGTTCGGTGGTTTTCATTGTAGTTAACTCTGTTCTTTTTCCCCTTCCAACAACTTTTCACCTCTCCTCACTTCATCTACTTCACTCTAATTTTGACATTCACTAAACAGAGCTGGTATTCCCCTTCTCCCCAAATCCCCTCAACATAAGGGAATGTGTAATAGAAACAAAACGTGTAATATAAAGATTTCTTGCGGTACCTGTTCTCTGCAAACAACACACACACACACACACACACACACACACACACACACACACGAGGGAAAAGGAGAGCTTAAGGCCTACAAGCAATACCAGGCAAGCACATGTGTTTAGGAAATGAAGTCCTGGCTGGAATTAAGTAATAATGAGCCCCTTAGTGATCTAATGTACACCCGTGTACACTGTGGATGGAAACAGAGTGCCAGACAGGACAATGGGGAACTCAACCCGTGTTTAATATGTTTCAGCTCTGTCTAAATAACTGTTGGCAAAAAACGTGGAAGCAATACAACAAATCAATTTTAGGGCTCAGGAGGATTTGCTCAAATAAGACAGCTATGAAGTATACATTACAGGGTAAGTTCACAGTTCCGTTGTGAGAAAGGCACCTACTTGCAATGCTTTCTATCCTGTTTAGCTTGTTATAGGTCTTCTATCTGTGCAGCTTTTCTTAAGATTTAAAACAGAAAAACTGGGAAAACATCCAAAGACAAATTAACTTTATTATTAGTGTAAGCTAAGCCTTATATGACTTACATCCAACTTGCTACCTGGACAATTTCTATAGAGAAAGGACACTAAGAGGGGAAAAAAACACACCTTTTACCAAGGACACCTGAGTTCCAGATCTTTTTTATCTGTCATTAAGTCACTGTTTATTGAATCCATGCCAGCAAAGAGGCAGCCAGGCCAAACTCGTGCACCATTTCGCTCCTGAAAGTTGCTTCACACGTGCTGCCCAGTTCTGCTCTCAAAACCTACACTTATGCCTCTAAGAACTGGCTGTGCCTCATTAAAAACAAGATGGAGCTGAGGTACCTGGCTGGCTCAGTTGGTGGAGCATGTGACTCTTGATCTTGGGGTTTTAAGTTTGAGCCCCATGTTAGGTGTAGACATTACTTAAAAATAAGAAAAAAAAATCTAAAAAAAAAAAAATAAGACAGAGCTGATGATTTCTAACTGGAAGTCACTTTTATTTCTTTTTGTTAGCCTTTCAGGAAAGTAGAACATCCATCCTTCTATACCTTTCAGGGAAAAGGGTTTCTAATTTAAGAGAAATGTACTGGTAGGCAATCTTTCAAAGTGTTTATTTATATTATGCTTATTATTTGGTTTTTAAGCATAGAAGACACCAGAAACAGACATAATGTTACCCAAGGTAATTTTTGCCTGAAGTAGAAGTAATTTCTAGAAGCCATCCAGGTAGTATTTTCTTACTGAAAAACTATTTAAAATGTGGAATTAACTGCTGAAGGCATCAACACAAAAAGACATAAGTCAATTCAAAGAGGTAGTAAACCTAGACGAAAATAAATTCAAGAATACAGCTACCAACCAGACTTGAAGGCCTCTGGTCATGATGAGTGAAGTTGGTTTCATCCCAAGAGACACAATACATAAAATAAAGATGGAGCTGGGAGAAGGGGTTGTGAACTGGAGGAGAGGCAAGAAATACAATCAGTACATTAGGACAAATAATTTTTATATTCTGGTCATAACTTGCTATTTTTCTTTTCTTTCCCCTAGAAAATGAAATGGTAGTGAGCTTGTTGCACTTTCTACCTGATTACAATTCTCCATTTCCTCCCCCTCCATTTTAATTTGTAAGTAGCAACTCAATTACAGAAAAATTCTAATAAAATCTACATAGGGATAGTGTAATTCTTGTACTTAGTATAGAAAATCCTATTGGATTTTATGAAATTTCAATTATGGGTTTCATTTGGTTTGTTTGCATGCCCAATCAAGGATACTACTTAGAACACAGATATTTATCAGACACCTTCAATGTTGAAGATACAATGCTCAACACTTGTGGCCAATGAAAGGCATACCATTGTAAAACAGACTCGTATGTATAGACACTGTACGTCCCAAGTGCTCACCCACATACCCCAGGTCCTTTGAAGTTAGGTGGGATCTTATGACCAAATATATATCCACTGAGTTGTGATCAGAAGTGACCTGTGACAGTGGGTAGACACCCAGGACCTCAAGATGGCATCAGTCATACCAGTGAAGGAACAAAAACTCATCGATGTCAAGTAGGGGAGCTGCCAAGCTGGATACACATGCAGGATTTCACCCCTAAAGGCCCTGTTGGAGCATTTCCAAGCTGCTCTGACTGTACAAGTATGTCAACATGAAGAAAGGGAGCATCTGGCGTTTCTAAGGTGCTGGAAGCTTACATGTTTAACTGCTGCCTTTCTCATAAGGAACTCATGTGAATGGTCACAAAAATAGCACCAAGGAGAAAACCAGCGAAGACTACTCTGGATCCTGGCCATGACCTTCTTTGCCTTGGCACCCCCTCCTTGAGAAACATAATCATTGCTGAATCCTTTCCTATCCTCAGAATTAATGCCCCCAAAATAAAAAAAACTCGAATGCGTGAAACCGAACAAAACAAACCAGCCAAAGCCTAGAAGAATGAAGTGGGTGGGAGGGTGGGGGCCGGTTCTCCATGCCAGTCTTGCCCTGTGGAGGCCAACCAGTAATTTAGATACTAACATCAAAAAAGAGGAAAGCCATATCAACACCTAAGAGACATTGACAAGAAATACATTTACACTGGGGCATCTGGGTGGCTCAGTCGCTTGAGCATCTAGTTCTCGATTTTGGTTCAGCTCACGATCTCAGGGTCCTGAGACTGAGCCCTGAGTCAGGCTCTGCACTCAGTGGGGAGTCCGTTTGAGATTCTCTCCCTCTCCCCCAACCCTCATGCTTGCACTCTCTCAAAAATAATCTTACAAAAAAAAAAGAAAAAGAAAGAAAATACGTTTATACTGTGATGAAGGGATTTGTTCATTACCACAGCCTATCCTAGGCCAGAGATTTTTAGTTTTTTGTGCCATAGAGCCTAGGACCAGGGCAGTGAAATGTGTGGTCCTCTTCTCAGAATCACACGTTTAAATGCATAAAATAAAATGGGCATGATTTTAAGGACAAACTATAAACCTTTTTTTAAGAGTTATAGGATAATGTGTCCTTCTTCACTAATGCATTAATCAATAAGATGAGCAGTGTGTCAAAACACTGTAATTTCAAAGGAGTGTGGGTCATGTTATTTCAAGTTATCTGTGATACCTACAAAAGTTATGGAGTATCTTTGATTTGTTTTGGTAACAAAGTCCCAGGTACTGCTAATACTATTAGGATTTGTCGTCTATATCATAATGAAAAAAATGCCAGATTTCCATTAGGGGGGTCATAATTTTTTTCCTTCAAGTTCATAAATTCCCTGAATTCTGTGAAGCCCAGAAGAAGAAACCCTGGGATTTACCTTCTCCTAGTACAACCATACTACAGGGGGAGTTCAACTGGGCACCCTCGAGGTACATGTGCAGCAGTATGCATGGCAGAGTCCTCTATGGGCGCTCTTCTGCTTATCTGGCATTTTTTATTCTCACCAATTGTTCTGAACATGAGGTCAAATGACTAAGGAAGAATATCATTCAGGTTGTTAAAATGCAATTTATTGGAGGCTTGGGTGCCTTGAAGGCAATGATCAAGAAAATGGGAGGGGTGCCAGGGTGGCGACCAACTCAACTCATCATTTCAGCTCAGGTTATGGTCGTATGGGTTGTGAGAGTGAGCCCCATGCTCAGTGGGGAGTCTGCTTGAGAGTCTCTCCCTCCATTTGTGCTTGCTCACTCTCTCTTTAAATTAATCTTAAAAAATAAATAAAAATGGGATAAAAAAATCAGTCCGTAAGGGTTTGATCAAATCTTCTAACATCATAAACATCACCTCGTCTGGAAAAACTAACAGTTGTACAAAAGGTAGCTGCTCAAACGATCTCTCCGGAGGTTTGTCATGACTTCCAGAAACATGACATGACCTCCAGAAGCATGACATGACTTCCAGAAACATGAAGACACCTGGGGTTGCTGGGTCACTGCATCACGATGCGGTCCAGTCCTGAGCTGGGCAGGACTGCCTACAGGAATGTATACCCCTAACTAATTGGGAAGTCAGGTCTATTTAATAAGCCTATCAAGGCTAGGTAAAACAAGATGGAAATCATTCACACTTTGTAAGGTATACCTCCATTCTGTAAGTTGTAAAGAGAGAGAAATGATCCATGTACTTTCAAATAAACCATTACTGGCTTTCTTCAACCAGCCTAACATAGTCCTTGACACCTCAACTCAGGAATATGTGACATAGTAGATAACCAAGTTATAGCTCTCAGTTCGGTCAGGGAAACAAAGGATCAGAGAATCAAGAAAGTGTTTGAAAGCAAGTGATAAATCTACAGGCAAGACTTGAGAACCAAAATGTTGAGGCTTGGGAATCCATCTCATTTCAGGTTTCAAAGACTAAGAGGTAGTGTAATGCAGTAGAAAGGCCACTGGATGAAAGTCAACACAGGGCTTTTCATCTAGATCCCATCACCAATTACCTGAGCAAATGTGGGCCAGAAATCACATTTCCCCAAGCCTTGGGTTCCCCTTCTTTAAAATGTGGAAATTAATCTCAAAAGTCACCTTCCCACACAAAAATATCGATTCAGTAACTTTTGAAATCTCAGGAATGATTTTTTTTAAGTATTTGTTAGAGAGAGCATGCGTGTAAGCAAGCGTGAGCAGGGACGGACAGAGGGAGAGGGAGAGACAGAATCCCAAGTAGAGTCCCTGTGCAGCACGGAGTCCAACATGGGGCTCGATCCCGTGACCCTGAGATCATGACCTGAGTGGAAACCAAGAGTCGGACGCCTAACTGACTGAGCCACCCAGGCGTCCCTCAAGAATGATTAAAAAAAAAAAAAGTTATTACTGAAAAGATATAATCAAATACAAATGTAAATTGAATGTTTGCTGAAGCAAAGGACATTTCAGTTTCAAATGGTGAAAAAATGAAAAGTGAAAAGTCTGCATGTCCTGAAGCACCACGCTGGGCCCCAGACTGTATTTGGTCCTATACAGAACGGGAGTTTAAAAGGTATACTAGTTGGGGGCAGAGGGGAAGGGAGAATTGGAGGAAGGTGGTTAAAAGGCACAAACCTCCGGTTATGAACTAAGTCCTAGGGATGCAATGTACAACAGGACAATACTGCTATATAGTACATACAGTTGAGAGTAAATCCCAAGAGTTCTCATCACAAGGGTAAAAATTTTTCTTTTTGTATCTCTATGAGAGGATAAAGGTTAACTGAGCTTACAGTAACTAAGCTTATACGGTGCTATATATCTATCATAGCTCAATAACCCCCTCCCCCACAAAAAAAGTTGCATTAGTCATATCTTGATGCTCTTGTGAGTCCCCCATGAGTTCTCTCTGGTAGTTCTCTCTGCTGTACCTAATCACTGGTTTAATTGTCCATTAGCTCCTTGAGCTTGTACCGCTGTCATGTTGAGAGCCATATTCCCCTCAGCGTTAGAACAATCAGGCAAGGTTTATCGGAGACAAGAAAGCCTGAAGATCTGTCAAAGGGTTTGAGATCTAGTCCTTGCTCATTCTTGGCCTCTGGTAAATTCCCCCTGCCCCTTTTTTGCTGTCCTTGTGCAACCTGTTATTTTGATTATTTTCTCCCAAGGGGCTGACCCATTCACTAGTTGCAGAGGACTCTTCAGACTAGTAGGAGAGTAAGTCAGCATTTAATGTCTGCGGATTCCAGGCTCTTTCCCAGGTAATTTTTTTTTCCTGAACCACCTAAGTCCAAATAGCTTCAGTTCTCATAATCATCACGTTAATTTTGCCAGACTTTGAAACCTCTTTATCTTCCTAGCTAAGGGTCTCCTTCCCTGCCCTTCCCTATTCTCCTTGCCAAGCACTGCAGGCCATAACTGTGGGGGAAATGAAATTTCAAAACTGGGAAAGAGTCTAGCCCACTGGCTCAGGAAGCAGATGCAGGGTCTGGGGCCTTTTTCCAGTTTACCCCAGAGCCTCTCAAGACACTGTGGAGCACAGAGGAGGAGCTAAAAAATGTTGGCCAAATGAATTTATGATTGAAGGAGCCCTGCGGGCCCAAGCCCTTGCAGCATTATGGGCGGACAGAAGAGGAAAAAGGCTCTGCCTTCATATCGAGTGCAGAGGCACTATAAAACCAGATTATTTCTCCTTCCCACTCACTCTTTACTGCAAAGTCGTTAACTCATCAGTAGCCAATGGGCTGACAGCTCCTTGACTCTCAGCATTTTGGGAGAAAGAGTAAATGCATGCGTGAGTGCGCGCGCGCACACACACGAGTTGGAGGGGGTGGAGTACTAAATTTCCACCCTGCTTTGAAACATAAATCTTAAGACCCCCTCAGGTTAAAAATGACAGCTAGAGTCCTTTAATCTTGAAAATGCTCTCTCCATGGAAACCTTAAGGACAGGAAACCACTTAGGCAAAGCTTTTTTTTGAGGCAACTTCTAAGGAAAATCTAGGTTTTTAAAGAAATTGGACTTCCATGCACAACAATCCCGTAGGAAGGTAGTCCATGTCACGTGACTTCAGTGACCCATAAATAAAGCCTTCCCAGTTCAGTTCAGCTTGAAGAGACAGATTCACTTTACCTCTCTAACAGATTCTTGTTCTCAATTCCCAGTGTACCATCTCCACCATTAAGATTCTTGTTAGATAGAACAAGGATTCTATATGATGGTCCACTCCATTTTTACCCAAATCAGTGAATTTTGCAAGCTGTAATTTTCGATTATGAGAAGCACCTAAATGTGATGCTTCTGGCTGGAAAAGACTGGAAAAATTCAAGTAAGCACATAATTCTAGGAAATTACACCTGCAAGAGTGTCTTAGTAAGTATATTACAGGAGAAAACTATGGTGCAAAGAGGTTAAGTGATTAGCTCAAGGCGCCCCCCCCAAATGTACAATATGGTTTCCTACCTCAAAGACTGCTAGATTTCTCTCGGCTCCCTAGCACACCACCTCTTAGATATTCCAGGCTGGCTATACTTCAAAAACAATAATTAGCTAAAAAGCAATCAAAATATTCTCAATAAAAATAAGGTGAGGCAATTGTGCAAATTCTCACGTCATTTCTAGAATCTTGAGCTTATTAGCAGGAGTGAAATAGTCCACAGATTTCAAAGGATGGGTCTAAAGTAGTTCAAACAAGCACCAAACATCAAGTCACTTTCCCAACAACCACCCAAGCTCTAGGACGCACTGTCTGGGAGAGCAGCCTGGTTGGCAAACAAATTATAAAATGCAAGGGTATTAAGTGCCCTCTTGCCTTTGGCAGTACACTCAAAGCTATTCAAATGTATTATAGCATAACTAAAATACAGCTACCAAGGTCTCAGCCAACAAAGAGGGAGAGAAGTCCAGACGTGGCGTTTTGTTTTTCAATTTGTTTAGGTATTCCAACTTTTGTTCCATTTTCTTGTGAAAGACACACCTAGGAAGAAACAGAGAACGGGGACATGCAGCCCTAAGCTTCTAGAAAAAGGAGGGAAAAAGAGTAGGGAGGGGGGTGGGGGGATGGGTTAGCCTGGTGATGGGTATTAAGGAGGGCACGTACTGCATGGAGCACTGGGTGTTATACACAAACAATGAATCATGGAACACTATATCACAACCTAATGATGTAATGTATGGTGATTAACATAATAAAATAAAAAAATATATACATATTGACCATAAAAAAAAAAAGAGTAGGCTGAGATGAAGAAATTTGAGGACTTCAGTGTTAGGGGTCCTTTGAAAATTCATTGTAGCAACTTGGGTGCAAAAGGAGTTTAAAAAACAAAAACAAAAACTGATTCCCTTAAAGTCTGAGTCAAATAGGAAATTTTATTGCCTCTCTTTCTGCCCGTGTGTATCTCTCCATCGCTCTCCCAAAGAACACAAGGGACAAAGTCCTTCCACCAGCTTCAGTCCAGGCAGGCAGATCAAGTACATGGGGAAACACACTCTTTAGAGAAATAAGTCACATGGAAGACAATGGAGAACAGCCAAGCAGTATGAAAACAGTGACAGCAGTTACTTTATTTAACAGAGGACAAGAAATAAATGTTTAAGATTATATAGGACAGCTCTTCCTAACACATCAGGAAGAAACGCCAGAATATAGGATATTCACTGTATACTGTATCTGAGACTAGAATTTGGCATTCTGTTCTCAGGTTTTCTTTCCTGTTCTGTCCTGTGCCACGCCCCCACATAATGATGGCAACACTTTATATTCACATCCATTTCCAGTCTTTGTTACTTCTACATACATCCCATTCCCTCCAAGCAGGGTAGGAGGGGTTCCCATACAAGCCTACTAGGGACAGAGGAACGAACTAAACAAATGTGTCTTCAACCACTGGGTCTGCTAAGTATTTCCTTTTGATTGAGCTACAGTAATGTAAGTTTCTCCCCACACCCACTCGCCCATATTCTCTGGAGCCCCCTACAAAAGGAACAAGATTTATGCAGACAGCAAGTATTAAGAAGCTCATCAAATGCTGAATCAATTAATGTATTAACCTAAGTCTCAGGCAGAAGCTGACATGGATTTGAATTCAAGCTCTTCCACTTTTTTTTTAAATTTTATTTATTTTTTTATTGTTATAAAGCTCTTCCACTTTTGACTTTCAAATCCTAGACAAGTTGTTTGCTCTTTCTGAAGTCAGTAACTGTCTGCATTAGAAATAAAACTCTACTCCTTGGCATATGCCTGGAACATAAAAGGTGCCCCTAAAAGTACACTATTTTAAGTCCTACCTACCAATAAAATGGTCTTTTGTGGGGGAGGGGGAACTTTTCCTCCCTTTCCCAGCAATTTAAGGAACCATATCAGGCACAATCACTGTAGTTTCTCTGGTAGGTAACAGTGAATAAAAGCAGCTCCCATTTGGTTAAATTCTAGATTGGAACTTACAGAATAAATTCAAATAAGTATAAATCCTTATTAGTATTTATAAGTATAAGGCCTTTGGGATGTTGTCGTTTGGGAACTCAAGAATTGCTATCCTTTACAAGTAAATCCTCTCTTTGACAACTGCTCATGATTAGGTCATTAATATAGCTCAACTTGTCCACAGACGTGGACGTAAAAACAAACAAAACCCAAAAAAACCAAAACTTCAAATTAAGAGAAATAAGGAGGGAAAATTAAGGGGAAGAAAAGATTGTTGGAAAAGATGAGAAAACGTCCTGTGTCTTACCAGGCAAAGCCAGAGTCACAGCACCACTTTAGAAACCCCTACCTGGCCTACAAGAAAAGTTATCTAAAGCATTAACTAAGAGGATAAGGAGCCACCATTGTTGCAGGCTTAAAGTGATCCACTTTCACTAGAGCTTAGGGTAGTGGGGCCCTCATTGAAAATGCAAAATCCCCAGCTGGGGGTAAGAAGAAGAGAAAATGTTAAGATGCTCAGCTCTGGAGTGCCAAGACCAAGGGTCTCCACATTCCAGCGCTCAGCCTCCTCCCTCCCCGGCTCCAACACTCCCTCCCTTTTATTCTGGAGGAGGTCCTTCCCAGCTTGGCCTTTCGGTGTCCGGGAGACTCGGGAAGAGCCTCAGGAACTGCTGAGAAATAGAGAAATACACAATGGCTCTCCTCCACAAAGGCCTCTTTCATGGAGGTAGTCGTGTCTATTAAATACGCCCCCGAACGTGCATACACTTTTTTTTTTTTTATAGGTAGAGCATGTGACTTTTTTTTTTTTAAAGATTTTTATTTATTTGACAGAGAGAGACACAGTGAGAGAGGGAACACAAGCAGGGGGAGTGGGAGAGGGAGAAGCAGGCCTCTCGCGGAGCAGGGAGCCCGATGCGGGGCTCGATCCCAGGACCCTGGGATCATGTCCTGAGCCGAAGGCAGACGCTTAACGACTGAGCCACCCAGGCGCCCCCGTGCATACACTTCTATAAGGAGATTAGGAGGGCCACGAGCTCACTGAAATGGGTTGGCCCCCACAAAATGTGTTTAAACCTACTGCAGGGTGGAGAAGTGGTGGGTGTGGCAGGAAGAGGGAAGATTCAAATTAGTGGCAGGGGGCCTCCCCTCTCCTTGATAAAAGGTTGGGGGGGGGGGGAACGGACAAAACTATCCAAAAGGGCTGCTGCAGCCCCTGGGTGGAGCTAGTTGGTATCCACACAATCCCCTTCCTTCCCTGGCATTCTTGTATTGCCCAGCTAGGGGCCATAACACATTCAAAGTATTCCTTCCTATACAAAAGTCACAAGAGGATGAGCATAATAATTCCCCGCATGGTAATATGCACTTTTCAAACTGCTCCTCAAATCTTTGCAAGTAGGAAGTACAAAATAGAAGCAAGTTTCCAATAAAAATTATATTGTTACACATCCTGAGAAAATGCATCATCCATGAGGTGTCCAACTATATATTTAAGTTATTAAACCACTCATAGGCCATCATTGGCTTAATGAAGGATTAAGCTTTCACCTCATTATTTCTTCATGATTATTTCTTCCTGGAGAATGAAACAGTTACACAAAGAACAAGTCCACCCATAGTAATAAATGGCAACTCCTTTTATTCACCTAGACACATAAAAGATAAAACAAGAAATCTTCCACTCAGAGGGTATTTCTGAACTCTTCTAATAGGTCAATGATTTTATGATTCAAAAGGGATTTTAGAGACATCTCACTTGATATAACAGTTCTGTGAAGTATTATTCCCCACCCCCCTTACCATGTTATAGGTGAGGAAAGGGACTGAGGTAGAGCCTTGGGTATTTGCTTCCAAGCACCCTCGTTCGTTCGTTCGTTCATTCATTCATTCATTCATTCATTCATTCAGCACTCACTGAGGGTCTACACTTATCCTGAGCACATGCAAAGGACTGAGGACTCAGAGAAAGCAGACTTCATTTCTACCTATAAATAGCACACAAGGGCAAGTACAGAGTTCTAAGGGGTCACAAGGGAGTGCTCAAAAACAATCTTCTAGAGAAGGCGATACCAGAGTTGAGCTCTCAAGGATAACCCAATGATTCTCTTCACACCACGATGCCTTGCATGACTCACCAGTATTAAACTAGGCAGTTAAAAGTGGTCCTGGGAACAGCATTTGTTCCAGAAGACCAAGAACTGCACAGTAAGCCTAGGAAGTCCCAGGGGCGGTGGGGTCTTGTCCACTTCTGTTAACTCTAAAGATAAGGTACCACGGGGCTATGTATTCTGTAAAAAGTAGCTTATTGCTCCTGTGTGCCTTATAATGGAGGATTTCAGAACAGAGGAAAGTACCTCCAAGAAGGAACGTAATGAGCAGGAAAAACTCACTCCTGCAGATGAGCTTGGAGATCTGGAGCCAGGATCCACTTGGTGTTATCTGAAGGCATGAAACAGACATATGGATAAAGGCTCAGAAAAGGGACACAGACCAGAGATGCTGGTCTAACAAAACAATGGAGAACCCAGCTCCATGCCATCAAAATAGAGGGTTATCCTTCCCTATATTTTTCTCAAGTTATAAAAAAAAAATGCCTTATTCCTCAAGCCAACCAAGAATTCGAGTGGCCTTTCACTAAGGATAAAACACTGCCCATGTATATAGGCTGTCTACACTGTACGTACAGGATATATTCAACCCTTCTCCCTCCCCCAAATAATGCTTTCCTGATGAAAATTTTTTCTTTGTTGTTTTTATTCCAAACTTCTAATAAAGTCCTAGTCTTTTTAAATTCATGGGCAAGTATTTGAGAGTTCCAGACTTTCAAGCCATCTTTAGTCAAGAAAGAAAACTAAGGAAAGATCTTTGAAGGAAAGGGAGTATAGGATTTCAACACAACAAAGCTAATGTCTTCCTGCTAATTTTCATTAATAAAACAAACAAACAAGGGCACAGTCCTTGAAGAAAGGCACCTCATTTTCCACTGCTTTGGGTTACTACATACAAGACCTTCTCATTCATGGACTGAACATTTACAATTTGGATATTTATTTGGAAGCAACTCCTGCCCAAGCCACAAAGCAGAGTAACAAATTTAAGGCACTATTACTATACAGTCCTCTCATACTGGTCTCCAGACATTAACTTTAAAAGTAAATAAACCTACCTTATTGAAGCAAAGTTTTTCTAGATTCTATCTTTGAACTCTCACATGAGCCGCCACCCCCCCCCCCCCCCCGGCCCAGGGTTGCAGGTTCACTGAAAATGGGCAGGAGCTTTCAGTCCTACATTTGAAAGAGGAAAACGTTGCTTTGCACCTATATTCCCACTGCTGTTCTGACCTCCCCTAAGACTAAGACATTATTACGGAAAAGCAGGATACAAAGCACTTTTACATTCATGCTTCACTGGGTCTGCACCGTAGTTCTTTGAGGGAGCTAGTATTCCCACTTCACAGATGAAGAAATGGAGGCTTGGAAGCCAAGTCACTGAGTCTTAGTACAGCTACTCTGTAATGGTTCTCGAAAGGCTAAATATTTTTGAGACTCCCTGAATGAGGAACACTGTGTGGGCAAAGCACTGCACCTACCACAAAGTGCATTCCCTTCCCTCAGATGTCTGAAGGGCACACACATCTTCTGAGAAGATGGAAACTCATCAGCTTGAGGAGAAAATGCCAAGTTTAAAGTGAGCTTGTTAGAGAGGGAGCTATCACAGATTATTAATTTAGCCTTCTCTCCCAGCAAGTGTTTGATGTAAATGGCAAGGGTTCGAAGGTCAAAGAGGAAGAAGTATGTGCTTTAATTTTTCCCCCCTAGAGGTGCATGAGTGTTTTCTATTAACAAAAACCCTGTAGCCAACAAATCCTGGGCTTGGATCAAACGACCCTCCATCTTTTAAGTTATAACATCACAGGGAGACATTTCAAGAGGAAACCGGGCCCAGTCAGACCTGCAGTACCAGAGAGAGGGCTGTTCTGCCCTTTGGGAATTTGAAAAGCATCTTCCCTTTTGCTGAAACTGCTTAGCCACAGACAAAAATGTGCCCAAACAGTTATTCTTGATCTATAAGCAGGGGTGAAACTGGAAAAAGGGGTTAAAAAAAAAGGGGAGCCGTAGCCCTGAGCAGGGGCTGAGCTAGAACCATTTAAACCTAGAAGACCAACCCCTTTGGCCAAAGTTCGGAGGAACAGACATTTTGGCAACAAGCTTGATCCACCGGGCTATGTCCGAGTTACGTGAGAATAGCCAATACTTAACAAGTGCTTGGCACAGTATGCAGTGCATAGTAAGTGCTCAATAAATAATATCACACACTTCCTTTTTCCAGGCCCTTAATACAGGAGGTTCATCCCATTCATTTCTTATCCCCACATACACCCAGGACCCTCACTGCTACACAAAACCTAGAAGTGGGGGATAGAGCATTAAATCCTAAGGACCCAGCAACACCTCTCTTCACACAGGCTAACACTTTGTGAGACCTCTGGCATCAGGCATTACACCAGACACGCCCTCAGACCTTCTCTTAGAACCCTACAGCCACCAGGAGTGCACCCCCAATTTTTATGGCAAGGAACCTTGAAGCTCAGAAGAACAGGAAGCTTGGATTAAAACCCTAGTTACTCTAACCAGGCTTTTGTGAGTTGGCCTGGGAACTGGGTCTGCTTTTATAACCCCTCTGGCTGAATGTTGTTCCAAACAACAGACTTCAAAATGAGCTTTGGAAGCCAAAGTGTTTGTAAACTGAGGATAGCTGGAAGTGTTCACATCTCTTGCCACCTTCGGGGAATGCCTCTGCACTACTTAAAAACAGCTTTGAGTCTGAAGCAAATCCACAAAACCTACAGGAAGATAAGCAGCCCTTTCCTGACAGGACAGTCCTAGGAGACTGGAGAATGGAGTCTCAGGCTTTTTAAAAAAAATTAAAAATCCAAGTTAAGGGTCTATAGGAAACACAGAGGAAGAGTCAAGCACAGTAATGGTTTTCAGGCCATTGTTGAGTCTTCTAAAAATGTCCTAAGAAGGAACTTGGGAGAAACTAGCGTGCAAAGAGTTAAGTCCTTAGGCAAGCCCTGCAGGCCACGTGACCCATCCACAGCCCTCAAGCCAAGTCTTGACCACTGCACTGGCATAATTTCCCTGAACTCCCCCTCGCCGCCGCCCCCGGCACCCCCTGCTGTTTGCAGGCCGCTCTCTCATCTCCCCAGGAGCACATCTGCTCCAGGAAAGCAGGCCTGCATTCTGTTGACTATCTTCAGCATCCACAAGGATGCCTGGCAAGTAGTAGACATTATCTAGATGTAAAATGAAAATTTTTTCATCATTTACCTAATTTCCCTGGTTATTTTGTTTACACACAGAATCCCCCCTGAAGTTTTAAAGGGGCTAGTTATATAGTGATAGGAATGTTTTGAGGAAAAAGGCATTCATAGAATTCTAATATGACAAAACTAGGAAGAAACAGTCCACTGTCTATACAATCTTGATCTTAGCCTAACTAAGAGAACCAATGTTTAAAAATCAAATGCTAATAAATGGAAGTTACCTAAAATGATGCTGTAAGACACTGCTTGGTATTTAAATATGTTGAAACAATGGAGGAACAATGGCAGTTATGTTACCAGGTTTCTCATCTCTTGATTCAGTGTCAGAGACATGGCACCACATCCCTTTATTTCCATAGTTTAGGAACGTGCTAAAAGAAAATTCAAAAAGAAATTCACTGTATTACATTCAAATCCTGTAACTCTTGAATCAGATCAAAGAGAAGACAAATTTTTGGAGGCCAAACTAAAAAAGGATACTTTTCATACTTCACCTCCTTCATATTTCACTATGTTGTAATGAGATTCCCTAAACACTCAATTTGATAACTTTGTCCAAAATAGATGGTAATTGTCCTTATAATTATACAGCTCTCAAAAATCATGTATTGAAATCCAATAAAATTTGTATTTGTTTATTGAAACTAATGGGTGTTAGGTTTTCAAACAACTACATGAACTAAATACAAGTGGTTTAATAACCACATCAGACAGTAGCAATTTTTTTTGCTTTTCTAAATGTCATCATGAAACAGAAACAAGAAATTAGGGATGGGCAAATAGAGATTGGTCAAAAACCTGAGATGTGCAAAACACAGATTATAAAGAGTCTGTCACCAGGTGCTTAGAAACAGGGTCCTGTCCACAAAAGATAGGTTATTAATATTTATCTGTAATAGATTTACAAAATGTAAATCCACCAGCATGGATAATTCCAAGCCAAAATCACCTCACATCAACATAAAACTATATTCTGATATATAAAGTAGCAGAATTGCCTTCTAAACTAATTGATTTGGGTTCTTTTACTAACCAAATAGATGAAGCAGACCCAGATTATCATGCTGACATGACTCAAGTTACGTCCTACGTTTCACATAAGTGCTCAGTAAATATTTAAAAGTGAGAGAGGAGAATCCAGCATAACTAGGACACTAGCCAAAAGGATTAAAACCATTCTCATATTCTGCCACTGAAATGATCAGTGAATACAGTAAAGGTTTGTGTCATTTCTCTGCTGCCCAAATCACTAGATTAGGCAGGAGTCAGGAAATGCAGGTGTAATCAACCAACGCCCAGGTCTAGGAGTAGATCCTGATGAGCACAAAATAATGGAATCCCAACCTCTTGCATTCTGCTAACCACAGCCAAGTCCCATCAGGGTAAGCCCAAGGCACCCTCCAAATGAGTGGAGGAGGGAAGGGTCGTCTTCTGATGTGCTCCTGAGAGGCCTGGAATCCCAGCACTCATTTCCCTGAACAGGTAAAACCAGCCTGAGGATAAGCTGACACCTTGAGGAGGGCAAAGCCTGGAAAGAAAGGAGGTGGGGAGGAGGTAGCCAGGGCTCTAAATCAAACTGTGCCTGAAGCTCACTCTCTCTGTAAACCTCTTTTCAGCTATTTAAGACGACAAGCTCACTTTATCTTTTAAGGCAGTTTCAGCAGGGATGGGTTGTTACTTGCAATTCAAAACATCCTAACAGAATCAGAGAGGAGCATGAGTCTATGGCGTATGTACATTGCCACCCTTACAACAATCCAGAGTTGAGGCAGGTATTATTTTTCTGCTAACAAAGTGAGAAAATGAGGCTATGGAGGGGAAAAAAAAAAAAAAAAGACTTGTCAAAAGTTACATAGCTGGGGGCACCTGGCTGGTTCAGTTGGTAGACCATGTGACTCTTGATCTTGGGGTTGTGAGTCTGAGCCCTACGTTGGGTGTAGAGATTACTTAAAATCTTTTTTAAAAATCTTTAAAGTTACATAGCTGGTAGGCTAAAGTCTCAACTGCCTTTAATAATCACTTTGGCAGAGAATATCTATAAATATGAGCAATCACTGTTGTCTCCCACTTTTTATATGGAAAGTCTTCTTTCCTTGATTCTTTTTTTTCTGTTGCAGCTGTCCTTTCTTTTAATAATAGCCTTGGCCCACGGGACCTTTGTTGATAGACATCATTAACGACTACGATTTCCTCATATTTAAATGCAATCACAGAGGCAACTGGGATGCTATCTTTCCATGAAGAATAAATCCCTTCATTTCTCTAACCGGTCCCCCACCCCCACCACATACATACAACCAGGGCACCCAACAGCCAGAGGGATTATTTCTAAAGCAAAAGTCAACCACATCACTCGCATGCCCCAAATCCTTCCCATTTCAGCCAGAATGAAATGAAAACTCGTTGCTCTCCACAGTGATCTATCCTTTCTCCTCTTCCTCCATTCTTTCCTTCTATGCCTTCTTTCAGCTTCTCAAACACACCAAGTTGGTTTTCCCACCCAGACCACGTGCTTTCTACTCCTTCCCCCAGCTTCTCCCAGGCAGCCCCCAACACATCCTCACCTCAGCTCAAATACCAACCCCTCTAAGAGGCCACCCTTGAACCCCACATTAACCTTCTTCATCTTCACAGAACTGATCACAGTCCAATGTCCCCTTTATTTGATTTTTTGCATATTTAAATATCCATCTTCCTCTTGTAGAAAGTAAGACCCTCAAAGGTAGGGACTCTGTTCTGTTCATCCCTGTGTCCTACAACTTGAGCAGAGCTGGAACATTACAGGAGTGCAATCAACAGTTACTCATCAATTGATTGACTCAATCTAAGAACCTACGTAGGCCACATTAACCAAAACTCCTTAATAGGGCTTTGTTTCTAGCTGAAAACAAGAACTGCAAAATCCACAACTCTCTTTTAAAGATTTTTATCTATCCTGGATTATGGTTTATTCTTTCTAACCCTGGTGATTATTAATAAAAGCAAATACCTTTTTTTTAAGTTATCTTGTTCTCACAACAGATTTTGGCCCCCATAAGGAAAATAAAAAGTACATCTGAATTTAAAACAAAACAAAAAAAACCCTCAAAACTGAGGCACTTTGGAACTTGGAACTTTTGGAATGGAAATGTTCTAAAACTAGATGGCATCCACTGTAAACATCTACAAAATTAATAAAACCAATAAATTGTTTTTCAAAAAGTCAATAAGGAAACAACCCAATTTAAAAATGGTCAAAAGTTGGGGTGCCTGGGTGGCTCAGTTGGTTAAGTGTCTCTCAGCTGGGGTCATGATCCCAGGGTTCTGGGATTGAGCCCCATGTCCCTGCTCAATGGGAGCCTGCTTCTCCCTCTCCCTGCTGCTCCCCCTGCTTGTTCTCTGTTAAACCTCTGTCAAAAAAATAAAATCTTAAAAAAAGTCGAAAGTTTTGGCATTTTGCCAGAAAATTACATCTATCTATATATATATATATTATACACACACACAAATGGCAAATAGGCACATTGAAAAATGCTCCGCACCATTATTCACTAGGGAGATGTTGATTAAAACCACAATGATTTATTACTTCACATTTTACAATGGTTAATGTTACAATGACTGACCCAATCAAGTTCTGGTGAAGATGGGGAGCAACCATGACGTTCATACATTGCTAGTGGAATAACAAAAGGATATAGACCCAGGGGCGCCTGGGTGGCTTAGTCCATTAAGCATCTGACTTCGGCTGGGGTCATGATCCTGGAATCTGTCCTCCCAACCCCCCTAAGCCCCCCACCCCCCACATCAGGCTCCCTGCTTCTCCCTCTGCCCCTCACCCTGATTGCCCTCTCTTGCTCTCTCAAACAAAAATCTTTAAAAAATAAATAAATAAATGATAGAGACTGTCTGGAAAGCAGACTGGCAGTTTCTTACAAAGTTTAACGTATGACATAATAATCCCACCCTTAAAAATGTGAAAACTTATGTTCAAACAAGAACTTCTACTTAAATGTCTATAGTAGGAATGCTTATAGATTTATGATTTTAAGAAATCCAAACCTTTTCAATTGGTAAATGGATAAACAAACCAGTGGGTTGGTACACAACAATGGAATTCTATGCAACAATAAAAAGGAATGAACTATTCATATACACAGCATGGATGAATGTCAAATTATGTTAAATTTAAAAACCAAGACTCAAAGTGCAAATCATAAAGCATTTATAGCACATTCTAGAAAAGACAAAACTACAGAGATGGGGAACACCCCAGTGGTTTTCAGGGGTTCCAAGTGGGGTGAAGAGAGGACTGACCACAAAGGAGCAACATCAGAATTTGGGGGGTGATAAAAAGTGCTCTGCATTGACTATGATGATAGTTGCTTGACTGTTCATTTATCCAAATTCATGGAACTCTATACCACAGAATACCTTTTCACACCCATCAGGATGGCTATTTTACAGAAGCAAGTTTTGGCAAGGATGTGGAGAAGTGAGAATTCTTGTGCATTGCTGTAAGAATATGATGTCAGTGGGGTGCCTGGGTGGCTCAATTGGTTAAGCATCTGCTTTCAGCTCAGGTCATGATCTCAGAGTCCTGGGATGGAGCCTCACATTGGGCTTCCTTCTCAGCAGGGAGTTTACTTCTCCCTCTCCCTCCGGGATCTCTAATAAGTAAAAATCTTTAAAAATTATATATATATAATTATAAATATATAAGGGGCACCTGGGTGGCTCAGTCCTTAAGCATCTGTCTTTGGCTCAGGTCATGATCCCAGGGTCCTGTGATTGAGCCCTGCATCAGGCTCCCTGCTCCGCAGGAAGCCTGCTTCTCCCTCTCCCAATCCCCCTGCTTGTGTTCCCTCTCTCGCTGTGTCTGTTAAATAAATAAATGAAATCCTTAAAATATAGATATATATAAAATGTCAGTTACTATGGAAAACAGTAGGACTATTCCTCAAAAAATTAAACATAGAATTCTGTGATCTAGCCATTCCACTCTGGGTATATACCCAAAAGAAATGAAAGCAGGGACTCAAACATCTGTACACTCATGTTCATAGAAGCATTATTTACAGTAGCCAAAAGGTGGAAGTGTCCATTGACAGATGAATGAACAAACACAATGTAGCATATACATACAATGGGTAATTACTCAACCTTAAAAAGGAAGGAAATTGTGATTCATGTTATAACATGAATGAACCCTGAAGACATTATGGTAAATAAGTCAGTCACAAAAGGACAAATATTGTATGATTCCACCATTTATATGAGCTGCTTAGAGTAATCTAATTCATAGAGAAAGAAATTAATAGTTACCAGGGGCTGCAGGGAGAAGAAGAGAGATGTTTAATGAGTACAGAGTTTCAGTCAGGGAAGACGGAAAAAGTTCCGGAGACGGATGGTGGTAATAGCCACACAGCATCATGAAAGTAGTTAATGCCCAGAACTGAACAATTAAAAATGGTTCAAATAGAAAATGTAATGTCATGTAGATTTTACAATTTTTTAAATAACATGAAAAAATATTTGAGGTTTTTCAAAGATTTGGTTATAAAAGGTCAAAGCCACATTAAAAAGTGATGATTACTATCTGCAGGGGAAAAATACTTTTACTGCATGTAACTAAACGAATGTAAGGCAGTGTGGGGAAAGTATATTTGAATCATTAGTGCAGGACTTCATTACTGTACTCAGTTGATTCCAGGTTTTTTTTTGGGGGGGGGGTTGTTTTGTTTTTTTTGCCAAGAAATAACATGGGAAGCATGAGTATTTTTTTTAAATTATAAAGAACTATGAAGCTACATTTAAATTTTTCTCCATGATCTATGTGAATGAAGCTGCAGTCTCTTCTCTCTCTCCTCCCTCACCTGGAAAAAACAGATGGCCTACTGCAGATTGTCCAATTTCCAGACCTCTACAGATCCCGGGTCTTTCACTCTGAATCCTCATCCTTCTAATGGGACCTTATCAGGAAAGTCATGACCAAAGAGTTAATGGCAAACAACTATCCTTGTGTTAACTAGGAATAAGACTCCAAATTCTTCACTTGCAGCATCTTTCTGCACGCATACTAAGTCAGCCCCTGGTTTGATTTCAGTTCTTCAAAGTGGGCCATAGTCCTGCCTCTCAAGACTTGGATGTAGGCTCTTCCCTCTGTTGGGATGCTAGTCCCCCCACCCCAAACCCTCCCTTGATTCTCATTCCTCCTTCAGCAGCTCCCAACTCCTCCCCTGATTGGCTCCTTCTTTGTGAGGCTCCCCAAACCCTCGCCCCCCCACTGGCTCCTCCTCTTTCTGCAAACCCCCTCAACCCCTCCTCTGATTGAGGAGGTGCTGGAAAGGAGCCAGATTCTTTCCCATACTACCAGTTGAGAGTTGTCACTCCCTCTCACCCTTGTCCAGTTAAGTATTTGAGTGATTATAAGTACCAAGCACCATTCCACATGAAAACAGGACTGAACAATACAGAGCAACCTGTAGGAGGTTAAGGGGTGTGACAAACAATAAAGTAAACAAGGTAAGGAGACAGAGTGAGGACAGGCAAAGCAGGGTACCATTAAAGGTGCCCTAGGAGTGCTTCTTGCTATTCCCAGGCAGAGGGAACAAGTTCAAAGACCCTGGGGCAGGTGTGTGCTTGGAATATTAGAGGAACAGTATATGTGTGTGTGTGGGAAGGGTGGTAGTTGGGTGGGGTGAGGGGAGGTAAAGCCACAAAAATATCAGGGGCTAGGTCCCATGTGGCTGTAAAGGCCCCTGTAACTTGGGATTTTATGCTGAGTTAGACAGGAACCTTTAGAGAATTTCAGGCAAAGAAGTAACATTCTGACTCCCCCCTCCCCAAAGATTTTCAAACATCTCCCTGGTAATCTTTCTAATAGCCCTGGCTTCCTTCTAATACTATTCAAAAATTGATAGTTTATATTTACTTACATGATTATTTCTTTAATGTCTATTTCCCCTAGCAGATGGTATACTCCATGAGAAGAAGGCTTGTGGCTCTTTTAAATCACAAACTGAAATCCAAGCATAGGACCTGGCATATAGTACATGCTCAATAAATAGTTAATTAATAAATTCTAGCCTCTAGGATAAAGTAGCTCTAAGTACATACTCTGCAAATACACTTTTGTCTTTGTTATATTCCAATATACATACCTCAATTTTCTCTCACATGAAGAAATTAGACATCAGAACCAATCAATACTTAAGAGTCCTAATATGCTTGATATTCTGCTAGATACTTTCACTAATCTGAAACATTTTAAATCTTTAGTAGCCAGTAAAGGCTGAAGACATTTAGCTGTAAGCCTAGAGTAATTAATGAAATTGATACATGAAACAGTAGCAAAAGCTAAATTTGGAGTAAACATGAGAATGTCACAAAGTCTACTGTTGAAAGTTGGCCAATTTCTGTAGTCCACATTTTTTGAGTCCTTACTATGTGCCAGAGACAGTACTGACCCACACCAGGACTATATGATGAATAAATCTGGGCAGAATTTCGTTATGGGAGTTCATGCTCTAATAACTCCCACCTGTACAAAGCTTTACAAGTGTTTGCAACACTTGCCCACATTTATTATCTCAATATACATGTATGGAAAACAAAAAGGTCTAGGCTTCCTTGATGGTCATATTAATTTACACTAACTCCAGGGAACTCAACCCATAACAAATACGATTGGTTCACATTCAGGACAAAGTCTAGTCCCCTGTCCTGTATCCCCTAACCCCACCCCAAGACTACAAAAGGGTAAATATCCCCATTTCACAGGAGGATTGATGGAGTCAACTCTGGATCCAAGAGCCAAGATTGCCAAAAACCTCAATTCTCCAGGCTTTCTCTGAAACCACACAGGCAGCAACAACCCAGTGACCTTCCCCCAGCGAGAAGAGAGAACAGGAAGCAAAGAGTAAAAAACAGCCTCTCTCGCAGAGTGGCCAGGGGTAGGCCTCATTCAGAGGTGCCACTTCTACCCAAGCAGAACCCGGAACGCATCCCACTTCAGCACCTCCTGCTTCTGGGCTGGCAGAAGAGGCCCTGGCTTTGGAAAAAGCCAACCCAATAAAAGTGGATGAAATTAGGACAAACAAGTCCAGTATCTGGGCATGGGCACAGGGAACCATCCAAATGGACAAAAACATCCCATAAAGTCTCATCTGAGTTAGCAAATAATTGAGGATGGGCAAGAAAGCCAACAGGTCCTTCTGTACCTCTTATTTCTTAGAAAGGAATGTAAGCATCACAGAAACACTTAAGAATATTTAAGTACACGCCTGTACTCTACCAATAAGGCAATATATACTCAAATCACTTATAATTATTATAACATTTATGTTAGAGAGGTGATATCCTTCAAAATTTCTTCTTCAAATGTGTTTTCATGGTTAGACACTGCACACTTCTTTATGGCATCCCTGTGATTCTTTTCTCTCCTGTATAGAATCCTCACTTTATTTTCAAGATACATGAGAATACAAAGACTATTTTAAGCTTGGTAATTATTTTATATATGGAGTCAGGGCAGACTGATGAATCTGCACTCCACTGTATTTATGGATCATTAATTTCTAGCCATTCCTCTTTTGAATTAAGATTTCTTAAAAAGAAAGTTGGCCATCATATACTAGACTCAGTTTGTCTTGTTTCCTTAATGCACGCCTTATCAGCTCTGCCACAGCTGAAGTGATTCCAAATTGCTTTATGACACACTTGGATTTTCTCCCACTAATAATTCCTCCTTCCTGCCCATGACTGGCAGGCGTCTGCCCCCCTGCAGTAATGTGGGACAGCTAATTATCTACCAATCCACCTTGCTATTCCACACTTGGCAACTTTTATCTGCACGGGACAGATGCACTCTCCACGTTTGAAGTAAAACGTCAGTCTCTGCTAACGCAACAAGACTTACATCACTAATGATGTCTCTACACTTTGAAGAAACAACTCAAAGCCTAATTAAAAATTCAGATTCATTCTCACTGGCTTGTCGATTTTCACTGCCCTTCCACCAGGGCCTCGAAAGTATTTTTTTTTTAAATACTCCATGCAAAAGTAAAACTTAAAAAAATGTCCAAGGGGAATTAAAAAAAGTGCTACAGTCTTGGGCCTTGACAGTCTTTAAAATAATTGTTATGGTTGGAACAGAATCAAGACGTTATCACACACAACAGATAACAATTTACCCACTGGTTTCTTCTCTACAATTACAATAAAACACACGATTTCCAGGGAAATATGGACTGTAAGTTACTTTTCAGCGATCCACGCTGGTATTTAGGTGTTGGAATTTTTCTAACTGTAATTAACTCAGAAATCATTGGACTATGTAATCTGAAGGAGAGGAAAACTCCTTTCTCCTTTTGAACTCAGAACAAAGTGGGCAAGGTAAAGAGGCATTCAAATGACATTTTATTTTGTTTCATTATCAAATTGAATAAATAACTTCTCCAAAGTAATCATTTTTTTTCCTCGGTGAAAATTAAAGCAAAGCAAAACAAAAACTTCATACTCCTAATGACTAGGGAGATGCAAGTTCTGGGAATCCAAAATAGAACTTTGCCTGAAAATTACAGGTGGAATTTCCTTCAGTAGCCTTTACATAAACAAAAACCAAAGTGTTCCTCCCTTCAAGTTTTGTTTTCTTTATATGCTTTACCTTTTAAATAAAAAATTACTCTAGTGGTGGTACAGTTCACAATTATAAATAAACGGACCATTTAAAATTGCTCTTAAAAAAAAAACAGCTAACAACATTGTAGAAGTCTCAAAATTTTTGTTTCATCTGTGGCTCACCAACTTTTAGATATTTCAATAACTTACTGAAACAAGAACAAAAACCCAGTCAGTTGTCAAAGTCAACTATCAGCTTTATATTCTCATCCGTCAAAAACTCTCCCCCCTCACAAAGGAATGTAAAGGTCTTAATTAAGTTTCCTTTCCATTTTAAGGCAAAACTCTCTTGGAAAAAATGGAGCTCCCACAGGATAATACTGTGTAAAGGGTCAAAAAGCAGGAGTTTTAAGACCAACACTTGCGTTCTAAGTCTACCACTATACTACTGGTGTGATCCCCAGAGAGCCACCTGCCTCATTGGGCCTCAGTTTCTCATCTGTAAAAGGGAGGTAGATGTGACGCTCTCTCATTCTTCCCAATCCTCATGGCACCCAGTGATCTGAGGAACTGAATGGTCAGGGAGGAAAGGTGTGCCACGGGCCTGCTAAGCCTGGATTTGTACACCACCTGAGGGCAGACCACAAGACCGCAGTGGAAAGCTAGGCAGCCTGCCTTCCAGCCAGAAGCAGGGAGACCACACAGCAGGCCCTCTCTGAACTGGACTTGGGGAGTCAGAACAAAGCTATGGAGAAGGCCCTAGCAGCTGGTGGCAGCTGGTGTCTGAATCCTAAACCATTTCAGCTGAGTTTTCTGGGTACCGAGCTTTCTCCAGATTCCTAGTTCCTTTTCCCCCATAGCACATCTCCAAATGCAAGACACTCAGGCACGAATAGCAGCGAGTTCCCAACTCAAACACTGCTAAGCTACTGCCTGCCATGTTGAAACAAAGGGGAGGACCTATTTAAGAAAGTAGGCATGCAGAGAAACTGTGTACTGCCCACATTGTTTGAGCCCTAATCTAGGGACTGCCCAAAGATCTACCCAGACTGTTCAAGCACTTAAAGCAATAGTTCCTTTCTTGTTCAGCCAGTGTAACTGGGTGTTCTTTACCTGCCATATAAGAAGTCTTGACTGAAATGAAGGATCCAAGGATCCCACAACCTGGCCTCTGTCTAGTTCTCTGACCTCTATCTGCACCCTTCCTTCCCTCTGGCTCTCCAAACTCCAAACCTTAAAGCCAGGTTTCCATTCCTTAAAGGTATCATCACAAAGGGGCCTTCTGGGAACTCTACTCTTTGACTAACCAACTCCTTCCTTCCACCTTTTTTCTGGAAAGCCTTCCAGAAAAATCCTTCTCCATCCCCTAATACATAAATGTCCCTGACATACTTTCCCCGGCATCCAGTAATACTTCCCTCATCCACTGCTCTGGAAATTAGCTGATGGAGAGCTCAGACAGGACCTAGTGCCTGACACCAAATATTCAATAGCAATTTGCTTATGGTAACAGAGAGCTCATCTCCCAAAGCAATCCAATTTAGAACTCTTCTATCAGAAAGTTTTCCTTTCCTTTATACAGAAGCTTGTTTCCCCATAACCTTTACACCCAAGCATGGATTTTTACCTCCTGGAACCCACAGAGTCCTTTCAATCCAGGCACTGCAAATTGGTGGCCTCTGGCCTGATCCAGCCTGCAGACGTGTTTGGCTTGGCCCACAGTTTCTGTGCATTTTTTTTTTTTTAAATCCAAATTAGTTGCCAACACTTTTAAGAATCTATAGAGTTTTGTCTAAAAGCCAGACATCCACCTTCTCCTGAAGAACAGTCACGTGGCCTCACCAGACCCACATGGCCAGGGGACAACTGCGGAGGAGATCTGCAGCTGCTGTTTACAATACCAATGCCACTCCCCACTGAACCACACCTCGCCTACCTCGCTCATTTGGTCTGACTGACTCCTTTTAGCCCCAGGTGTAGTCTAGAGCCCATAGTTTAGCCTTTCTTTCTAGTTGGTCTTGACCCATAGAAACTGGTTTCGCCTCCCTGAAAATACATGAGCCCTCAGATGGAAAGCAATGGGCGTTCTTGGCCTCTCCTACACTCTCCCAGCCTCCAGTTCTGCATGGAGGCACCCAGTGAATATTTGCTGACAGACTCTTCAGAAGACAGATGTGTAGTCCACCTTCTCCTCTTCAACCTTCCCCTCTCCCCCACTTACAGCTTATCTTGCCTTATCCCTTCCTCACTCCTGCCTTCTCTGGAAGGGGCAGAGAAGAGGGACAAGGAGAAGATCCAGTCCATGATGCATCAGTCAAATACATGTGCAGAGACTATATGCTGCTCACTATGAAAACAAGGAACCTCACAGCCTCAGGCAGAAAGCTAGATGTGAAAATGGGGGCCAACTGCTTGTGTAAGGGAGGGGGGAAAAGGGTCCCAGAGGAGGTCCCCCCCAAAAAAAAGAAGCTTGGGCATTACTTCTGGAAGCAAAGCTACTATTCATAAAGAGTTGGGGGGGGCACAGCGATGGTTTTGCTCAAAAACTCAGGCATGTCACCATAAAACACTAAGTATATACCCTTCAAATATTTGTCTTTATCTGTGGATTGTAAATTCTATATACTAGTACACCATTATGTATATTATAAAACTTTTTTAAAAGATTTATCTATTTGACAGAGAGAGACACAGCAAGAGAGGGTACACAAGCAAGGGGAGCAGGAGAGGGAGAAGCAGGCCTCCCCCGGAGCAGGGAGCCCGATGCGGGGCTCGATCCCAGGACCCTGGGATCATGACCTGAGCCGAAGGCAGACACTTAACGACTGAGCCACCCAGGTGCCCCTTATAAAACATTTTAAAATACAGAAATAAGGATGCAGTTTAAATATTCTGGATGAAAATAAATTATGGATGAAATTAGGGGAGATCTGGAATTTGCTTCAAAAATAATTGGGGAGTGGGTGGAGGCGGGACAAGCAGAGATAAATGTAGCTTGACCAGGAGTTGCTGTTTCAGCTGGTTAAGAGGTACATGGGCATTGTTATGCTATTCTTTTGGTTTTTTTCCTCAAATCTTTGTTAACGAAAAGTGTGAAAGCCCATACTATTAATAACAGGGTAATAATTTCTTCGTAAACCCCAAAGGATGGTTTTGCACCACATCCCTAAGTCTGTACACCCCACTTTGGCAAGCCCTGGGACAAGGAGTGACCACACTGAAATCTGCAGGTTCTCAAGATTTGCTTTTGGTTTCATTCAGGCTTAGGAACTACATGTTTGCCTTCCAGGTTCTGTTCCTGACACTAAAAAGATGGTCCCATACTTCTGTTTACTGACTGTTCCTATGTTAGACCTTGTGCTAGATACTTGTCTTTTAATATCTATTTCCCTTCATTAACACCATGAATGAAGCATGAAGACACTAATATTCAGAGCAATTTAACATGCTGAAGTTAGCATTAATAACTTAGCTGAGTCAAAATTGTTGCTTCTGTCGTCCCTTCCTATTTTGAATTTTTTGTTTGTTTTTTTTTTTTTACACCAGGTCAAAACAGATCCAAAATAAATCCCACTGCACAGAATACCAGAATTCCAGAGTTCTGCAAAGTTCCTGTCTGCTCATCCACTTAAGCTCAAGGAAGGAACTCCTCAAGCAGCAACCAGAAATAGCACTAAGTTATAAAGTGTGAAACCATCTCCTTCCCCTCCCCCCACACACCTCCAGACTCAAACAGGATTGGCAGGAAAAATATAAGCACAGGCTCCGATGCCAACTAAGACAGGTATTAGTGGAGAGGAAGTGGAAAGAGTATTAAGCACAACGGCGATAGTCCACCAGAAGTCATTCAACATGATTTCCCCTGGCTCACTCTTACCAAGTTCAACTCCGAGTCATCCATCAATGGTCAATTTTCTTCTACTCCTCAATTTCAGAAGAGAGAAAGGCAGCAATTTTCCCTGCTAGGGCCTATATTGTACATAGGGCATAGAATAAAACCACATTATTTGCAACTAGAGGTGACTCCCCCCCCAATAAGACATTCAATATTGCTTAAGTACACATTCAAATTATCATATACCATTCCTGGTACAATAGACAGGACTTAGGAAAAAATACAAGTCTGACCTAAACATAACTGCAAACCAAAATGTTTGAGTCCAATAACCACAGAAGCTCCAGAGTGGCAGCCAGTGAGCTAAGACAGGAGGCCATATGAAATGTCCAAGAGTCACAGCCACATCCCTACTCAGGGCTTTAAGATATACCAGCTATTCTGTCCAGTGCCACCAAAGGGTATGAGAACTGTTCAGTGAACTCCTGATTTGGTCAGCCTTCATGTTTGGGGCTTTCAGGATCGACCTCTGTGTTCACAGTTCACTGAAAACACTGAGAAAAGAGTAACCAACTTCCCAGACTTCCCCAGATGGCCTTGGGCAGCCCTCCTCTGTGCTCCCATAATGCCTCGCTCCTCTCTCTGCCTCCGCACCACCCACGGCATGCTATGGCCTCTGCCTCTTGCCAACCCCCTGGATCATACCGCCTCTTTTCATATTGGTCTCCATCATCAGTTCTGAGCTTAAGGGCACAGACCAGGCTTCATCCACCTTGTATTCCCAGCTAAGTCTAACCCAAGGCCCTTCACAGCAGAGAAGGCCCCCCCCCCCCACCAAAAATTTGCTGAACGTATGCAAAATGAACAATGCATTTAGGCAATGCGGTCCTGGTACATACAAACGCCTCCCCTTTCACTTTCAGCAGCAGCCTCGAATTTACAACTTCGTTCTAGATTTTCAGCCAGCACCTCAGCCCAGCTGAGCCTTTCAGTTCCTAAAGTCACATCTGTCCTGGCTGCTACCCTTGCCTGAATTTGAGTTGGAGCTCTCGTTTGTGCTTCTGGTACTTCTTCTGCCCCTCCTGGAAGGGCCCTCCCCACCCCCACCCTATCCCCCCAACACCCCCCCGCCCCACCTTCCAGGCCCCAAACAGCAGCTGTCTGACCAACCTGCTGGTGTGTGTGCCAAGTTCACAGTCACTATGCCCGGCCCAGCAGAGCTGCGTTAGAGCTAACATCAAGGCGGGCACACTGGCCAGGTGCCAGGCCCTTGCTGTTAAGAAGCCTGTATTGTCATATAATGTTAAATGGGCCTTATAAGTGCCTGGTGAAATGGTTGCCAGAGCCAGATATGCCTTCTAACAAGCAGACATTGTTCTTTAACCATTTTCCCTGTGCAATCTTCCCTCCTCCTGCAGATTACAGACTCCTCCAGGCGCTATGCCGGAATACCTCCTTGTAAATCCCCTCAACACCTAGCACAGGGTTCTGTGCACAGTAAGCTTTCAATTAATAAGCTCTCCATTTAAGAGCCACCATATCCACCAACACTTGCCAGCCCCAGCTTCACAGGAACAAATGCCTTCACATGCACTATTTCCAGTAAATCCAATCTCTAGGAGGAACCATCATCCCCAGTCTTGCAACTAAAGATCGCCCAACTTTTAAGTGGCAGGGCCGACTCCAGGTCTCCAAATACCCAATGTCAAGTTCTTTCTTTCCCCTCCAAGATGCTGCTTGATAAAAACTTGCTGTGGGAGCGATAGGCAGACACACATCTGCCTTGCCACAGCCACTCTGCTCCCCACATCTCAATGTTGATGGCTTCACTCCGCCAGACCCCTGAGGAGATGAGGATTAGGTTTTTGACTTTTACCCATGATGTACGAGGTCTGCTGGGGTTGGGGGGGGGGCGGCGGCAGTATTCAGTGGCAGCTTTCCCAAGGCCCTGGCAAAATTAGTTGGTGCAAATCATTTAAAGTTTTTTTTTTTTTTAATTTTGTCCATTACGAGAAATGAATGACCAAACAAAAACAAAAACAAAGCACAAAACAAAAAAACCCAACCCAGGAGTAGGCAGCCTTCACGAGAAAACCTTTCCAAGAAAATCTTTAAGACAGAGAATGAAAAGCTGTCTATCAGCAAGCATCATAACCTTGCCATGGGAAACTGCAGTGCTGAAAGAAGGCCTGATTTTTGCTTTTGTAAAACTACCCCTTGCAACCCCCGGTGAGCAGTCTGTGCTGCCATTCGAAATGCTGGATCAGGCCTCATTTGAGGGCTGCTTCGCAATTTCTCAAAATTAAAAATGGTTTTTGGAGAATTTCTTCCACAGAAGGGGTTTAAAAGTCTGAAAATAGGCTTTTTACATGTAAACTGACCTGCAGAAGGCTTAACAATGAGGTGCTCTCCCGAAAGGTCTGCCCTTGTGCTCCAAATGCCAAGGTCAAATGAGCCTTGACTGAGTGGGAATATTTTTTTCTTGCAAAGAGACCTAACCTGTCTCCAAAACCCCTCATATCTGCATATCTTCTACCCCACCCCTCCTATCTGCCTATGTAAGTCTGACCCTGGCCACCTTAACACCCACAGGAGGCTACCTACCTCTGAACGACAGAATAGCTCCACAGCTATAAAATCGAACATTCCACAAGGGAGGACTCTATAATCTGCACTTTAAATACCTAAACCCACATAATTTCAGACCCATTGAACAAATCCCAGAGGTTTACAGAGGAAAATGTGAGGCTCCAAATCTTTGTTCTAAGGGCCAAAAAAACCTAACCTGCCTTGGATTTTATTTTACAATTACTCCTCCCCCCAAAAGCTGGCAGTCCAACAAAATTAAAAAGAGACTCTTTCCCCAATTTTCCCCAGATGGAGGCAAGTGGCAGATCAATGTACAGCTCAAGGAGAGGAATTTAAATACAGTATGTGCTTCTCCTTTCAAAAAAGGAGAGAAGCCACTTCACATTTTGCCAGACAAAACCCTGTCCCCAGGAGGCCAGTTTCCACAATGAGGTTGCAAAGGTGCTAGAAAGAGGCCAGTAGGGAGGAGATACAGGGCCATTTGGGCACAAACCCCCCCCACAGATCAGAGCTTTTTTTTTTCCAAAGTGTCTCCTTTTCAACAGGGGAGCCTTTTAAAAGTACATTTGCTTTGGATCCTACCTGAATGACAATGTGTTGGGATCCAATTTCACCTTTTGTCAAGGATCGGGTGAGAAACAGTAAAACCGCTGTCAGCATCTTAGAAAAAGCCAAGTCCCTAGCTTATATGGGGAAGCGGGGGGGGGGGGGATACTTACAATCCCTTGTCCCGCCCTAGTGATGGGGTGAAGGTGACAAATGCCTCCTAATCTTACAAGCAGTCTGAAACTCAAACATATTAGACGTCCTTTATTTAAAAAGGTGTCACTATGCAAAAGACAATTGTGCTCTGAATTGAAACATTCACCAGTGGGGGGGGGGGAGATCTTAGTTCCTTCCTAACATTTTAGTTCCATTTCCTCTAAAAGTCACTTCACTCCTAAGAACTGTCAACAATCATCAGAAAATGCATGTGGAAAAGGATAACAGAACCTGAACCTGAAAAATCTGCACAGAAAAGGACAACTAAATGATGTATCTTGAAAGCTTATCTATTGTTATGCAAATGAAGAAATATCAGACTCTATTGCACTTCGTGGCCGGGTGTCTGCAAATACAGAATTACCTTTCAAGCAAGCCATCCACTCCTCAATCTCAACTAAAAACAAAACAAACAACAAAAGCCCAATGTCTTTCACTACAGTGGAAAAGGTCTGGAGGAGTGATTTTGGGAAAATTGTATCATCCTGAGAGAAGACTCAGGGTTGAGGGGGGAGGCCTGCTAGGAAGAAAGATTTTAAGGGGGGGCGGGGGGCGGGAGAAGACGTCGGAAACCTGAATCCCAAAGTGACTCAAAACACCTCCCCCGGTGGGAGGTGGAAGGGTGGTCACAGTAGAATCGAAATCAGAAACCTATTCCGAGAGCACATTCCTGGAAACTTCGCCCTTTCGAAGACCACATTTATCACCATTATTGTTGTTAGAATGCATAAGGGAATAAGGTTATTTTACGGAAGAATGTTACAGCAAAGGTTCCAGACTCTTAAGGTCACCTCCACCTCTCCTAATCGACTGGGCCTTTCTTGCAAGAAGATAAAATAATGGCAGGGTAGAATCTCCAGGTGGTTGCTGTTTAGCAATTTTTACTACTGTTATTAGTAACACCTTCAGGATTCCTTCTTAGCCACGGGCAATCTTTCTGTAAGCCTCTTCCTCCATTGGGGAGGGCCAACATGGTAAACAATACAGAAGAAATGGAAACCTTATTCACTGTTTCCCCTTTTTCCTCCCCCAAAAAGGCACACACAAAACAAAAATCATACAGCGAAGAGTGCGTAAACGACAACAGCAATAGCAGAAAGCAATAAAAAAAAAAAAAGTCCCCCACACCGAACCAGAGTGGGGAATCTACCAGGCCAGCCCCTCCCCCAATACACCCTGGCGGGGAAAGGGAGCGCAGAGTCCGCTCCCGAGGCCGCTCTCCGCCGGGACCCAGGTGGCCCGGGAGCAGCTGCGCACGCTGCGGTGCCTTCCTTCCCGGCGCCCATCCGTGCGCCTCGGTCTGGGGGACACAGGGAGGTGGTCAAGGGGGTGGGGTAGGGGAGGGAAATCGTCGAAGCCAGGCGGGGCTGTCTGCCCCGGGATGGGTACACAAAGAACGAGGGGAGTTTGCAGGGGTAAGGGGGGTGAAAACAAGACTGCGGGGGGAAATACGTGCAAAATTAGGGAAGGGGATTCGAAGAAACCGCTGAGTCCTCGCTGAGATAAAGGAGCTGTTGAAGGGTGGGGAGGGCGGGCAGAGTGGGTTCCGTGCAAAGGACAGAAGCCTCTGCAGAGGAGAAAGGGAGAGGTACCTGTGTACATGAAAGAAGAGTTGGTGGGTAGTCGGGGGGGGCGCGGGGGGAAGTCTGCAAAGGGCAGAGGTGTCTGGCGGAAAAGGAGCTCGGTACATACCAGAGAGGTCTGTGCGTGGTCAGTAGGACCTGTACTGGAGAATGGGACCGGGCTCTGCGCATAGGAGAAAGGCAAGATGCCTGGCAAGTTCGGGGGGCGCAAAAGGGGCCACTTACCTGCATGGTGACGACCCCCAGTTCCTCGGCCGCCAGCCTCCGCATCTGGCTCGCCAGCACTTGCGCCTCGTCCAGGATGGAGAAGTCGGCGTCGGCCACGGCGCCCAGCAGCCAGCACGCGCCCAGGCAGAGCAGCCAGAGGGGCGGCCGCGGCGCCCGGGCCCCGGCCGGGCCGGACGAGCCCCGGCAGCCGCGGGCCAGGGCGGCCGCCCCCGCCGTCTCCTCCTCCTCCGGCTCGCGGGCCATGCTGCCTCCCCCCACTCCCCGCCGACTGGCTCAAGGCGCCGGGAAGCGGGGAGGGAGCAACGCGAGGTGCACCCACGGCCCGCTCAGCGCACCCCGCAAAACTTTCTTGCCCTTCTACAGACGCCTCTGCGCGCCGCGGCGGCTCCCAAACTTAGGGGGCGCCCGGCTACAGCGCAGGAGCGCGGGCGGCCACCATCGCCTGGCTCCGGCGGCGGGCGGGAGAGGAAGCGGCCGCCCGAGCGCTCCCAAGGACCCCGGCGCCGGCGCGGCCCCCGCGGCGCGGGGCAGCGGGCGTCTCGGAGGGTGGCGGCGCCCGCACCCGGCGCGCGGGCCGCGGGGCTGACAATCGGAGAGGCGAGCCGCGGAGCTTTCGCTTCCCGGGAGTCCCGGCGCGGCGAGGCGGAGGCGGCGCAGGCGGGCGGCGGCACCCGCGGAGGAGGAGCGGCGCCCGAGCGGCGAGGCTGGGCAGCCACCCCAGCGAGGAGGGAGAGGGGGAGGCTTAAAACACACACACACAACAAAAAACTGAGAGAAAGAAAGAAAGCAAGCGGAGGGGGGAAAGGGAGGCGTCTGGTGCCACCACGCTGCACTCCGGCTCCGTGCACTTCCCGACGCGGCCGCTGCTGCTGCTGCGGTGATTTATGGAAGGAGGGAGAGAGGCGGGGAAATTCCCCCAGTCGCCCCTCCTCTCTTTCCCTCGCTCCCGCCTCAACCGGCCCCCCAGGAGCCGGGGGCCGGAGAGCCGGCTCTCTTCTCGGGTACCAGCCCTGCCGGCGGTGGGGTCCCTCGGACCTTATCCGAGTGGCCGGGGACGGCGACCCACCCCAGCTCTCACCGCCATCGCCAATGCGACGGACTCCGGGATCCCACCCGTTCCACGTTGCATCCAATGTCCCTTTAAGTCCTGGGACGCCGGCTTTCTGCCTGGCAGAGTTTGGGAAGGAGGGGAGCGCCGTTTGTGGGTCCCTTGCTTCTCTTCGGTGTTATTAGTAACAATCACTCGACGAACCAACAGGTGCTTTTATTAACCAGCTACTGTGTGCCCGGCACTGTGCTCTGGGGTTGTATGCATTAGCCTTTAATCCCACCACATCCCTATAAGGTACGTATCTTTATCCTAAATTTTTAGGTAACAGACTGAGGCTAAGAGAGGTGGAATAAATTGCCGAAGGTCACCCAGGGGACAAGATGCAGATCCAGAATTAAAGCACGTCTGATTCCAAGGGTCTTGTTCTTAAATACGACATAGTTCTTTCTGTCTCTCTTTGGAAATGAACCATCTGATCCCATCAAAAGTAAAACAAAACCCGCAAAACTACGGAACGGGAGTTGGCCCCACACATCTGCGAAGCACAGGGAGGCCGGGTTAACCTTCCTATGCTTACTCCTGGCTCAGGCTGAGAAATCTCCCGTTGGAAGCACCTGGAACAAGTGGATGGTTGGGGTGGGGGAGGGGTATGCTGAGGCCGCCCTTCTTCCTTCCAAGGGTCGTGAGGTTGCTGCTCCTACCTTCCTAAAGAACAGAGCCATGCCCCACAAGGTGAAGGGGCTTGCCTAGGGATACCTAGCGAGGCTGGTAGTAGGACTACGACCTGGACTTAGTGCTCTTTTGCACTTTATAGTAAAACCTTCTGTTGTACTTCTTTGACTACATTGTATTAAAAACCCACCTCTTGTAAGCTTTCCCTGGCCCAATCCCTCCTTGTGATTATTTCTCTATTCTGAATTTCCCAGTCAGTGTGGTCTCCTATGCTCTATGTTTTCATTTTGTGACACTCTTCACCCTATCTGCCCTTGAGACAGGGACTCAGACTCTTGCTGCACCATCATTTTGTATGTGCGATATTTGTTTTACATAACTCGCACATGCTAGAACTAGAGTAAGCTTGTTGAGGGCGGAGACCAATCCCCCTCTCCATCATCCACACTTAGCTCAGTACCAAGCATAAAGTAGGTGCTGTAAAAATGAAGCTTTAATTAATGATAGGAGAAAAAAAAATCTACCTGTTGTCTTCTATCCCCAGAGTTGAACTGACCTTTGGCAGAGAAATGATCCTATAACTTGTTTTTAACTATTGTACATGGCAGTCAGTGGAACAAAACATTTTAGTCCACATGGTAAATGGTAGAGGAAAAAAACCCAAAAATAATGGCAGTTAGCATTATTAATATTTTGTACTGGATTCTTCAAGGATACCGTCACCAGAATTGTCACACATCTCTAAGCCATCCTTCTGAAACTCCTTCAAAATGGCTTCTCTTTCTTTGCCTATCTTTTGTATATTGGTATTTCTTGGGGTCCTATTTCTTGAAATTCTAGTCCTATGTCCCCTTTTTTCACTCCAAGGTTCTTTCTGAGAACTCTCCTGTATACTCATGTCTTCAATTATCAAGACATCAGAGTTTTACAAACTTCTAAACGGAGCTTAATCTCCCCTTTCAGCTGGATTTCCATTTTTCCAACTGTTAGCTAGCTTCTCTAATAACTATACCTACAACTCATTACTGCTTTCCCTCATTCTCCACCTAAATCTGCAACTGACTGCATACCTGGGTGGATGTCACCTGCTCTCCAAGCTAGGCTTCTTACCCGCTGCCTCCACTCCAGCTCCTTGCCTATGTCTCCTGCCCATCTTGGCACTCCATCTGTATCCCATTGGCTGATGTCACTTCTGTCAGTTCCTCGTCACAGCTGACCTGCATTACCACCACAGCCTCCTCCCCAGGCTCCATTCACTCCTTCTTATCCCCATCATTCTGTTCTTCACACCAAAACCAAAGTCATCTTTCTAAAAGTCATATCTAAACTTGTCACTGAGTAACCTAATCATTTCTGATGCCCCATTGCAGAGAAATAAAGTTAACACAATAAACAAGCTCTCTGGGGTGCCTGGGTGACTCAGTCGTTAAGCGTCTGCCTTCGGCTCAGGTCATGATCCCAGGGTCCTGGGATCGAGCCCCGCATCAGGCTCCCTGCTCCGGGGGAAGCCTGCTTCTCCCTCTCCCACTCCCCCTGCTTGTGTCCCCTCTCTCGCTGTGTCTCTCTCTCTGTCAAATAAATAAATAAAATCTTAAAAAAAATAAAAAAATAAACAAGCTCTCTGTGCTCTGGTCTGTCTTTCTAGGCTTATTGAAGCCACTCGGCAGCATTTAATAAGCAGCATTGTGATTATCCATTTGAAAGTCTTGTTTTCTCCATCCTAATGTTTCTCGGGTCCACCACCACCTGTAGCCTTGAGGCACTCTTAAACGGCAAATCTAGTGCTCCATCCCAAGTTTACTGAAGTGGAATTGGCAAAGGAGGCCTGAGTCCCACAGTATGCATTTTACAGACCTCCCCCCTCCTCCCACCAAAGGAATCTTTTGAACTGCTTGCTGCAAACAAAGCTCCCCAGGATGGTAACTCATTCATTTATCCCAGTGTCTACAACCAAGAGATTCTCACTACCCAGGGGGAGCCATGCAATATCTCCTATGTTGCTAATGGAGAAAAGTCTCAGAGAAAGTCATTTGTCCAAGATAATACAACTTTAGATGGTGGTACCAGTATGCAAACCTGGGTCTTTAAACACCAAATGGCAAGCTCTGAGCTATTAGTCTGGTGTCAGAATGTTCACACATGTACCTTGGTATGTGATAGACCAGGAAAAGCTTTTTGGTTGATAAACTACTACTCCTTAATGTCCCCAGCCCATATAAGTGAAATTGCCCCACCAATGACCCCTGCTCAGCCTTAGTTTATTGCCTGCCAGGGGGGGCAACTGATTGGACCAGGCTGGGCATGTGACATGAAGGCAGCCAATCTATCACATGCCAAAGTATGACAAAAAGATTAGCTGGGTCAAACAAATTTTTATTCTCAAAAATTTTAGGAAATACTAAGAGGAAAAGCAGGTAGAAGTAGTAGTTGAAACAAAAAGGACATAAGGAGTCAGAGGAGCCTTGAGTCCCATAATACAAATTGCAGGAAATATACAGCCGTATATACATACATAGCACCTACTACATAGAATCACCCAATAAATAGTGGGTATGATTCTGCACACTGAAGCTAGGAAGGAGCAAACATCACAAATGAATGAAGAAAGACAACTGGAGAGAAAAGAGAGTGGAATACCTAGAACACATGCCTTATAAGGGAAATCACCAAGACCTAGAACTAACTTTCTGGCTCCAATTCCAGTCCACATGTTCTATTAATAAGAGACTCCTTTTTCCTCCCCTTTGTTTGGATGTAATTCTAAAGATCAAGTTCAATCATCTATTCTATATAGTGAAGACACTACTGACTATGTAGCTATTAGAACTTAAAAAATGATGAAAAGACTGGCAGGTGGGCCACAGGTGTCCCTAGGAGACTGTAGACTACCATGAAACTTGCCTGATGGCTTTACCTTCTCATTACAGTGCTCCTGTACTCCTTGCTTGTGACCAAGTTGGACACCTGTTCATTACTTGTTTCCTCCCCAACTTCCAGCAGTTAACATGTGACCTTGTAATTGTCCATTTGCAAGTCTGTTTTCTCCATCTTAACGTTTCTCCTTGCCTAGGGGCCATGCTAATCTTCTCTATACCATTCCAATTTTAGTCTATGTGCTGCCAAAGCAAGCACTTAACGTTTCTCAGAGTGTGGTCTATAACCACCTACAGCAAAATCACCTATCAGGGACTGTGTCAGCTTCCTTCACTGCCACAGAGTCTAGCATGATTCCAGACACAGTAGAAACCCAAATGATATAGGAACAAAGAATTGGGGAAAGATTTTTTTTTTCCCAAAGATTTATTTATTTATTTGAAACAGAGAGATAGAGCACGCATATGCATGGGGAAGGGGCAAGGGGAGAGGGAGGGAGAGAATCTCAAGCGGACTCCCCACTGAGCCCAGAGCCAGACTCAGGCTCGATCCCACGACGCTGAGATCATGACCCCAGGCGAAACCAAGAGTTGGACGCTCAACCAACGAGCCACCCAGTCACCCCTAGGGGAAAGATTTTTAAGAAAATCCATGAATCATTCACTCTGTGCAAAGAGGGGCACAAACCATTTTGTTCCTTGACTGCTAAAAATGAGCAGACCAAGATTCCTCATCAAACTGGTTGCTCTTCCATATTTGGGGGGGTACCAAGCCACTTCAGTGATGAACAAGTTCATGGTAGTCATTGGCTAAGATTCCCACCACAGAAAAATTCCATGTCAAACTGCTTTGAGGGACTCGGTCAGATTTCCGAAACTGTGGTATGGAGTTTCTAAGCCACTACAATTCCCCTTTGCATGCTCTAAAGTGGAAACAAAGCCCAACTTTGCAACGAATTCTCAACCTAATGCTGCTGGCTGGCCTCCCACTCAAAACAATAATTGGCTGCAAACTACGTTGAACCTGTGAACTCAGGGAGCTCAAGAGAATAGAATAGGTAACCCCAAGGGCAGATTCTAGCACTTGCTCATTAACTTCCACAGGACTTCAGATCTCAGCAAGTATACTTTATTGCTAAATGAATGGAAACGGCTAATGATCTAGACAGAATCCTAGAATGCAGAGCATCTCTGGCTTTCGTATTCTTCCAAGTGATTTTAAAAATTGTCAGATTTCCCATTCCCCTTCAAATGGGGAGCTTGCAAAGACAGAATAACAGTGAGAGAAGTTTTGGAACCCTACTGTGGGTTAGGCACAATATATGGCACAATGCATTTCTTGAGCGCTTAGTATGTTTCTTATGTTTTTTTCAACTTTAGTATCAGAACAGAGAAGACAAGATTATTATTATGATTTCATACACAAGGAAGCTGAAACTCAGAAAGGTTAAGTACGGGGCACCTGGGTGGCTCAGTTGGTTAAGCGACTGCCTTCGGCTCAGGTCATGATCCTGGAGTCCCAGGATCGGGTCCCGCATCGGGCTCCCTGCTCGGCAGAGAGTCTGCTTCTCCCTCTGACCCTCTCCCCTCTCATGTTCTCTCTCTATCTCATTCTCTCTCTCAAATAAATAAATAAAATATTTAAAAAAAAGAAAGGTTAAGTACGTGGCCCAAGGTTATAGGCTAGTAAGCAGCAGAGCTGAAATGAAAACCCATCTTGATTCCAAATTCAATTCTTTTGCCTATCAGGTACCTTTCTCTAAGTGAGAAAAAAAAGAAAGAAAGAAGAAAGAGAGAAAGAGAGAGAGAGAGAGAGAGAAAGAAAGAAAGAAAGAAAGAAAGAAAGAAAGAAAGAGAGAGAGAGAGAAAGAAAGAAAGAAAGAAGAAAGAGAGAAAGAAATAATACCTGGCACCAATAGATCCCTGCCAAAAAAACATTCTAATTTCTGAGAGACAACTATTTTTTCCTGTTAATTTCAACAAACATTTATTGAGAATTTGCTATGTACAAGCAGTTTTACTAGGGATACAAAGATGAGTAAGATGGGTTGTCCTTAAGAACTTCATAGTTATTGGGGAAGTTAGAGAACTTTAAATCAGAAAATATCACATATGACAAGTGACTCAGGGCCTTTCCACTTGCTGTTCCCTGCATCCTAAATGCTCTTCTTCCAGATATCTGCATATCACTCTCAAGAACTGTGAAGAGTCTGAGACTTTACACCATTTGCAAGCCAACAAATCAGCCTACCCCAATCTCAAGGATGCTGGCAGAAGACACAAGGCTCCAGGGTTAAAGACAAAGAGCTATTACTCAGCAAGAGCAGTAGCCAGAGGGGGAACATAAGCTCCAATTGCCCCTGACAACACAGAAAGGGCCAAGTGACATCTGCACACTTGGGGTTGCATTGAAGAAGAGGAACCCCAAGCTTAGGTAACCCAAATCTTATTTATAATGAAATGCAAACAAAACTGCCCTTTGTCCCAGAGGGAGATACCTTTAATGTACTGGACAGAAGGAAAATTTTCCTTTTGCTTCAAAGAGAGACACTATTGCTACCTGATAAAACTGTTCACTAAACAAACACCATTGAAAATATAATGCAGAATAATAGGGCACTTCGTACCTTGCTCACAAGGCATGCAAAGATGCAAAAAATCCATGGAGACTTGTCTCCCCGCATCACCTCGTTCTAGTCTGGATTCAAATATGAGGGGAGACCTTCCCTCACCATTCCCTTGAAGACTGTACCCCTATATCCCTCCCTCCAGGAACTCCCTATAACTTAGGTCTCTATTGTATTCACACTATCTAACATCATGTATGTTTGCTTACTTGCTTTGTTTATTGCCAGCTCCATGAAGGTGATGATTTTTTTTAAAGAATTTATTTGAGAGAGAGAGCAGAGAGAGAGAGAGCACAGGAGCAGGGGGCAGGGGCAAAGGAGAAGCAGACTCCCCACCGAGCAGGGAGCCCAATGTGGGGCTCGATCCCAGGACCCCGAGATCATGACCTGAGATGAAGGCAGCCGCTTAACCGACTGAGCCACCCAGGCGCCCTGGTGATTTTTTTTTTTTTTTTTTTGGTCAACATATTCTTCGTGTCTGAAATAATACAGGCACATAGTAAGTACTCAAGAAATAGTTATTGAATTAATGAATATAATATGGAATGCTCTAGAGAAAGAGGTTATACATCAGGTACAATGGAAGGGGCACAAAACCTAGGAGGGAAGTCAGAGAAGGCTCCCTGGAGGAGATGTTGCCTGAGGAGTATCACCAAGGATAGTTACTCAGGACGAAAGAAAACATCCCTGGAAGGGAGAAAAGCATTTAAAAATGTACAAAGACCAAAACAAAATATAAGGAAAGGAACTAGAAGTTGGGGATTTCTATAGCAGTAGGTGGGAAGGGGCAGTGGACAAGGCTGTTGGTGAAGACAGAAGCCTTGGTCCTTGGCCAAGGATTTGGATATTCTGTGAGGGATGGGGAGCTACAAAAGGGTTTTAGGTACAGAAGTCACATTTTAGAAAAGTTACGCTGTAGTTGTGTGGAGGATGGTTTTAGGCAGGGACACATTACTCACATTGATTGAACTCAATAGCAACTCAAAAGTATCTAAATATTTTTAATTAGGATGTTGAAATTTCTTAAGCAAAAGTGTGATACAGGTTTTTAGTTTAAAAAACAAGACACAAAGAATATCCAGAGCTTTATCAAGATCCCTCATGGATTTTTATAAACATAAGAGTAATAATTTAAACTTATGGTACCTTAGGAAACAAAGAGCAAGAACTGACTTTCAGCTAGTCATTTCTGTATACTGAAATCAGATGACTTTCTTTCCATGGGCTTGGCGAAGCTTTGATTGGACATAATAAGCAGTATAGTTCTTTTCATCTTACCAAAAGTTTAAAATTTGTCTAGAAACTAAGAGTAATAGAATTATGGATAAAGCAAATCAAAATAACTGTAGGGCGAGCATCTACTAGATGCAAGGGACTGCACTACTGCTCTGAGTTTATACTCTGGCTAGGGAGGCAAGACTTGGAAATATACAAAGTGAAATAGCATTGAGAGATTTAAACCGCAGATCAAGGCTACAGTAGAAGAAATGAGTTACACAAACACTGTAGTTTGCCTAGTGAAGCGATGACTATATATGGAAATGATATTATTAGCTAACACTTTTTGTGTGCTTACAAAGTTCTAAGCATGATGCTCTGTGTTTTAAATGGAGTTTTCTCATCTAATCCCTAAAGCCATGAGACACAATAATAACAGTTAACATTTGGGGTGCCTGGGTGGCTCAGTCGTTAAGAGTCTGCCTTCGGCTTGGGTCGTGATCCCAGAGTCCTGGGATCAGGTCCCACGCTGGGCTCCCCGCTCAACGGAGAGTCTGCTTCTTCCTCTCCCTCTGCCTGCTTGTGTTCCTGCTTTCGCTATCTCTCACTCTTTCTGTCAAATAAATAGATAAAATCTTTTTTAAAAAAAACAATAGCTAACATTTGAGCTCTCGCCAGGTTCCAGGCACTATTGGGTTTTTTATTTTATTCTGGCAAAGACCCTATTTAGGAGGGATATTCATCCCCATATTACAGATTAGGAAACTGAGGTTTAGCAAGATTGAATTCTCTGCCAAAGGTTCCACCGGTGTTATATGATGGTGTCATTGTTTAAATCCAGGCCACCACTCATAATTACAGTGCTCTCCTGCTTCATCATACCAGGTACATATTATTATCACTATTTTGCAGTGGAGGAAACTAATGTTCAGAAAAGTGGAGCCACGAACACATGTCTAAACGAAAGCCAAAACACAGGAACTTAACGATAACACATCTTGAATGATCAGAAGCATGAATGGCAGAGATTTTATATTTTATCAATATCCTCCAGCTGACTTGCCCTTGAATTACTATCTGAGTAACCTAGTGGTAAATGGGGCAAACCAGATTCAGATTTTTAAAACCTTTATCATTCACTCATGCCCGGCACTTTGGTACACGCTAGAGATCAAGCTTGTGACAGGCACGCCCCATACTCTTAGGAGTTAACAGCCTGCTGGCAAAGACAGATAGTGAACTAGCAACTGCAAGAACAAGTGACTGCAAGTGAGGAATTTAACAAAGGGCAGACACTGTCAGATCAGTGCTCCTTTGGTACCCATGTCCTCCCAAATTCTAGAGAATTTTAGGATTCCTACCAGAGTGGATGTGTGTACTGAGCATTGTAATTTCACCCTATAGCCCCAGGGGTTAGGAATAGGGGAAAGAAAAGAACATACCTATTTGTATTTTATCCCCCTCTCAAATGCCCCAAAAAGCCCTTGCTAGCACTGTACTCAAAATTTGCAATGGAAGCCTTGAAAACAAGCTCGAAGACCTCTCATTTCACCTGCCACCAGTCACTCTAGTTTCCCCTGGTCCATGTAAGTCCACTCTTGACCCCAGACTTTCACCTTCAGCATCCCAGAGTTTGTTAAGCTATGGTGGACCCACTACTTCAGTGTGTCACCTCGGCCACATTTGGATTATTCACTCTCCGGCACTAGGGTATCTTAAAGTTGGGTATCCTTGCCCTTAGCTCACAGCACTGACTGGGCAGACCTGCCTCCTGCCTGACCTCAGGGGAGGGGATCACACATGTGCAACCACGGGTGTCAAGGTTGAAATGAAAAAGTCATCCTTGACGTCTTCTTTTAATCTGGTTAAATCATTTCCCTTCTCCAATGTTTGTTTATCAATGATCCCACATGAGCTACAGGATGAAATGAAATGGAAATTCTTAGCACACAAGGACTTGCATGATCTGGACCTGAACGTATCTCCCTGCTTCCCCTACTCCCTACACACACCTACACCTCCAGCCAAAACAAGCCACTTGAATCTCTAACTACAATCCCCCACTGTTCTTCCTTTCCCTAACTTTGCTCTTCTGATGTCATCTGCTTGGAATATCTTTCCTTACCTTTACACCTGGCTAAGGCATTCTTATTTTTGGAGATTCGGTTGGAATCACTGTCCCACCTAGGAAGCCTTTCTGATAACTCTGCCCCCTACCCTAGGTTGAGGGAGATGCCTTTTCTCGATGTTCCCTCAGCCTGTTGCAGTGATCACTTTTGTCACCTGACATCACAACTGTTAGCTCTTGATGGTCTTTCTCAGAGGCAGTTGCTCCCCTTGAGGGGGAAAACCTTTTAATTCCTTACTTCTCAGCAGCCAATGGCACATAGTGGGGAGTTAACAAACATTTATTGAATTCATGAACACTTGGATCTACCACTTTTCTACTTAGCCTTCTTACTGATTTGGAGACTATGAGGTATTTGCAGAAATGTCACATTCTTATAGGGACCAGGCAGGTACTATAAATGCACTAACTGGCCATGTGGGACATGTGTCCTGTCTAAAGTGACCTCTGGTTTAGGCACATGATGCTCCTCGGAGATGAAGAAGAAACCTTGGCAGATCATCTACTTTCTCCTTCTGCCAATAGATGGAAGTTTATCTTTTTTTCATATTTCTAAATAAATAGGTTTCACAACTTTCTCTGAAAGTACTGTGTCAATAAGATTAATATTAAAAAAATATATTATACATCAAATTTACCTTCATCCTTCTTATTGTGTTCTCTGCCAAGTTTGTCTGCCCGTCACCCTGAGAGCAGAAACACTATTGCTCACATGTTCTGTTTACCACTTAGCACATGGTGGGTGTTTAATTAGTGTTAAAAGAGTAATCATCCTATACAGAAGGTGAAAGAAAAAGTTATGTATTTTTAATGAAAGATTGTGACAATTATTTTTCTTTTGAAAATACGTTCAACCTAAATGTGATTTCTTATTTATATAACCTTGTCTTTTCCATGCCACATCAGCAACGGAAAAAAGAAAGTTTATGTGATAGTCAAAAATCTATTTAGCTCACATCTTCTCTATTCTAGTCCTTCACCCATTCATTCATCCATCAAATATTCTGGGCCCACTAGGTGCCAGGCACTGTGGGTATTACTCCAATTCTACTTGAATCCTGAGAATTGCTTTAACTTCACTCCTCAATTTCCTTCTGAGACATCCAAATGGTAGCTGTTTGCCTGACTGAGGCTCTGAGTGTGGAGAACAAGCTTGTTGTATGGCACTGGCTTTGGAAACACAGGATCTTGATGAAGGTCTTCCCTCACCAGGTCCGAAAGCCCTACTTGGAGGATTCCAAGTACTAAAACCCGCTGCCTCTTTTTGTGGGTGACAACCTGCTGCTGGTCAGTGAAGAGCCCAAGGACAAGTTCCAGAGAGTTCCAGATAGTTCTGCTGTTCTCTACTGTCCCTCATTGCTGGCTGATATCCCATTCCTGTGCCAGGTCCCATCTGCTGCTATGAACCAGCGGAGATTTGCCATGAATTTAGCAACTGCTTCAACATCAGAATTGGCTGAAAACAGTGCACCACCACACGTACACTCTGCCTATGGGCTCTGGTGCTGATATCTACACCCAAAAGCCCTGAGCTCTTTGTAGGTGTCATATGCTCTGCCAGACTCTTGATGCTCATCCTCATTCAGTCTTTCCAAAAATGTAATGAGAGATACACTATTATTATCCTCATTTTATAGATGAGAAAACTACATGACAAAGCAGGACTCACACACAGACTATCAGGGTCCAGGCACTAAACATGTCATCACTAAACTTCCAAGAGTCACCCTCTGAGCGAGATGGGACTTTCAGCCAATAATAACAGTCAATAGTAACAGTAAGAGCAGACAACAATAATAATGAGTCTATGTGGTAGACATCTGGTTGTCCCTGACTACTGAAGCTCCCTTTCTTTTGTAATAACAAAATCCTAGTGTTAGCGAGGTGAATGGCTGCCGATAAGGAAAAGTACATTTTCCAGTGCTTCTTGCGATGCTCTATAGCCATGGGACTAGTTCTGGCCAATGAGAGGAAACCAAAGTGGAGCAGGAACTTTATAAAAATGCTTTGAACTTTGTTGATAGTATCCTACATAAGAAATACACTTTATATTTTATTATGTTGTGTTTTGTTTTGCTGTGTTATATATATCACGTAGACACTCATATGTATTTCTGAAACAAAAGTTTTAAATAAGAAATACTTAACCTCTACTGTGTAGTAAACATTCTGATATCATCTGTTCTATTTTGTTTTTAAAGTTATCCATTACATTGATTTTGATGACCCATTAGTGAGTCATGACCCACAGTTCAAAAAACATTGCTCTACCAGACAATGTATCTGTGCCTCTCTTTCCCTTTTTATTTGTCCATTCTACTATCCTGAGGCCTGAAACACGGATGCCTCCACTTCGGACCATGAGATCAAGGCCACACACAAAAGAGTATCAAGATGAAAGGCTACGGGGTCTCTGATGTTATAAAATGTCATAAGAACCCCAAATTACTTATGTAGGCTTTTACATGAGAGAGACACGAGCTCCTATCCTATTTAAGCCACCGTTACTTTGAATCTTTTATCCCTCAGGGCCAAAACGAATCCTAACTGATTGTGGTAAGGAATTGAGTGTTGGCTTTCAGCCTCCTTTCTCTCTGTCTCCCCGCTTTGCTTCTCATTACAAAGGGACTGGGTTCAGACAGTGGGGCATGCTGGTGAGAGACAAGAGGGCAGAGGGAAAACAAGCCAAGGTATTTCTGCTCAGGCTCTCTGCCTTAGATGGCGTGTTCTCCAGCAACAGCTGTGCCTCCTCTGTAGTCCCAGTTCCTGCTGGACATGGTTTCGTCTTCTGTTGGGTGACCTCAGCTCTTGGTCTCCAGTCACACTTTCTTCTCCCATTATCTCTGTGGCCACTCCCTGCAGTGGTTGATCTCTGGATTTCCTCACCTTCCCTCTTTGGCTTACAATTCTTCCATTCCCCCATTTAACTAAGTCTCTGCACTAAATCTCCTCGGTTCTAAGGACCTGAGATAGTTGCAGTTTCCCTGACCAGCCCCCTGACTCGCACACTAACATAATCATACAAAGTACTTTAGGTAAAAGTTCCCATTTCCCCCTCACCCTGTAAGATAGGCACTATTCACCCCTCCCACACACCCCTACCCCCACTGTCCATTTGCAAATGATGAAACTAAGGCCCAGAAACATTGTATGACCTGCCAAGATCACGTGGTAAGTGGAGGGGTGTCCAAGTCCAAAGCCACTACCTACATATCCAACACTCATTGAGCTTGATGTTCTTTTGGATTTTTTTGACTTTCAAAAAGTAATCAAAGGTCTAGACACAAAAGCTATTTGTATGACATCACTCCATGGTACCCAAGCAGGTGGTCTCCATTCTCCCAGCACCTCCCCAAAGCAGGCCAATGTCCTTTAACTTCTGTCTTAGAAAAAGTTTCCAGCCTTCCTCAAAGTCACTTCCTACCCCAGGTTAGGGGAGTGCTCTCTGTCACCTTCACATCAAAGTCTTAATTACTATTCAAGGGCTGCATTTACTCATTCATAAAATGTTTATTGAGTGCTTAGAATGTGCCTAAGGGCTAGGGTCTGGGGCAGAGCAAACATGAATGAGACTGAATGAGACTCAGTTCCTGACTTAAAGAGCTCATTGTCTAGGAGGAGAGACAGGTATATAAAATAATGAAAGCAGACATATAAGAAATTTTTTAGTGAAATCCAGTACAACAGCAGCATAGGGGAGGTGTGGATTTGAGCTGGTTCTTGAAGAATAAATAGGAGTTTGAGAGGTGAAAGGGACTGAAGGAACATTTCAGGCTGAAGGAACCAACATAGGTAGAGGTTCAAATGCATGAACCATTTCATCTGCATCAAATGTGTATATGTAGCTTATACTTCAATATGAACCTAGGTATTTTATATCTGCCTAAATATATGCATGTATGTATATGTGTGTGTGTAATTTATATTTATATATGCTCTACATATACACACAATACACCTATTATTTTATACAGACACTATATGTTATGTATTTGCATAAAATATACACATACATACATACATTTAATATTTGTACTATATATGTAAATATAGACATATATATCTTTTTTCTTTTTCTTTTTGCTGTTATATTAACCTAACACTGCATAAAAGAATAACAGCAATAGAAGAATTAATGTACTATTAAAATAAGGAAATCTAGGGGCACCTGGGTGGCTCAGTCATTAAGTGTCTGCCTTCTGCTCAGGTCATGATCCCAGGGTCCTGGGATCGAGCCCCACATGGGGCTCTCTGCTCCGCAGGAAGCCTGCTTCTCCCTCTCCCACTCCCCCTGCTTGTGTTCCCTCTCTCGCTGTCTCTCTCTCTCTGTCAAATAAGTAAAATCTTTAAAAATAAAATAAAATAGGGAAATCTAATTGCCTGGATTATATCTCTGTCTTCACTGCACTAACAAATACCCAAGGAAAAATGATTGAAATATAAACCACAGACACATAACTTTGTACAAGGACATTCCTTCATAGGGAAAAGCTTAAATGGATCTTGTAGGCTCAAGTTCCTTTCTGAAATACTATTAAAGAACATGTCCTTTACTTGTAATGTTTCAGCCGAAAGTAAGATGTGAGTATTTTCTACTGGGCTAAAGTTAGTTCACATTTATCAGTTTGCAAAATGACTGTCCAAAATTCTTTTTTGTTCAGGGCAGTATGCCTCTGGGAGGGAAAAAAAGAAAAGGAATTAACTTAATACAATGCTGCCCAGAATTCTCAAAGAACCTTTTGCCAATCTACTGAATTCCCACCTGATGCTTACCTGGGCCTCCATTATGGCAGTATTTCAGGGTGGGGGTGGGTGGGGTGCTTCGCGTGCTGCCCTCCCATCAGCTGAGCCAGCCTCTGGAGAGACTATGATATTGGCAACACTGGGGTAGCTTTGGCATTATATTATTTTTTACATATTGTCTTACTTCTCTGATTAGCTTCTAAGTTCCCTGAGGACAGGCAACCTCTCGTGAACTCAGTTAGTTAGGAATAATTACATTGTTTTCTAAAGAAATACCTCCCAGTGGGTTTCCCCTCTTGGTTTCTCAGTTTTCTTTTGCCATTTTGGTCTCAGGAAAAGGGAGCATACAAATCACTTTGAGGGGGGAGGAGAAAATGATGTATGTGAAGGCCCTTTTAGAGAGGAGGAAAAGAGAAATAGTGCTTTTGACACCAAGAAGTAGGGCCTTGGAGGAGAAGAGAGAAGAGTAAGGAGGGGAGGGGAGACATGTGTCTATCTGTCATCTCTGGCCTAAAACCCTAGTGGGGGAGGTTGGAGAAGTAACTAGAGAATAAACAGATAGGTTTGACCCAAGCGGCCCTGCACTGGTTAGAGGACCAGCAAGCTGCACGTTGGAGGGAGCATAGAGGGATAGCCAGGGGCAAGAAGACAGATCTCCCTAGTTTCATAAGAAGCCCAGTTTGCAAAGGAGAGAGTTCCTAGGTTGGCTCTAGATACAGAGAAGGCTGTGGAGGACAGTAGGGCCATGAGCCATGTCTACCAGCTCCCCAAAGAGGTTGTATGATGGACCTGCCTCTAGGAGTCAGACAGCCCATGGTTCTGCCTGGGTAGAATTGCTAATGCCTAGATTGGGGAGGAAAGTCCCAAGAAGGTGAAACTGGGACACCTGATAGAGCTGGCAGCAAGATGTCACCAGCACCAGGGACAGGAACATGTGAGGACAACTGCCGCTGAGGACAGCATAGATGTTTCTTTAGCTGCAAACGGTAGCAGTGTCAGCTGGATGACAGGGATAACAGCAGAGCAACCACACTGTCTCAGAGGATGACGAAGACCCAGATGACAGGCTAGGTCCAGGGCCCCCCCTAACAGCAGGGGAATAGGCAAGTCTTCCAACTAAGACTAAGCTCGAGAAAAGGGGGAAAGGTGAACACCCCAGAGAGGTAAGCAGTTACCCTCAACAGAGCAAATTTAACTGAAAGAGATATTGTTAATTGATGCATTTAAGCATATTTTTCCTTTTACCCAATGGGATGGAGGCTACTGAGGAATTTTAAATTCATCAGAGACAATCAAAAAGTTACAGATTTCTTGCGTATTCTGACTTTTGTGCTGTGAAATATTTGAATTGGCTATATTTACTAGTGGCGATTGGCTCAGAGGACCTTACACATAGTAGGCATGCAATAATATTTTAGTAATTAACTTGAGTGGATAAATAGGAATCTGTAATTCATTTTGCCCAAGTAATTGTTAGTATTATCACATTTCCTATCCATAGCTAATGGAAGTTTCCATTGCTTCTTAATTAACCAAATTTTAATGTCTGAAGATAACAAATTATTGCTTATGTCTGAACTTGAACCTACAAATGAACAAATTCTACATTTTCTTATGCATCAATTCCATTTCAAAGATATACTTTGCTTGTGTTTACTGTGCTTGTCAACCACTCCCAGCCACTTCCGAATATGGTACAGAGACTTGGACCAGAAGGGGAAAAAACAATTTGTTTTTGCAACCTTAAAGTATCCTCAAGATGTGTCTCTGTCATGATCTGCCTGTCATCAATGGACCATCATCATCCATCTGCCAACCACTTACTTATCCACACCAACCAGTCTGAGGTATTAAGGTTAAGTACTTTTTACCGTAATGATCAGTTGTAACAAAATTATCATACAGAGGCCACTTCACAGTTCACGGAACTCTTCTAACATTTCGTCTCTTCTAATTTTAACAACTCCAAATATCTCTATAACCATTCTAATCAAGCCTTAGTAGCTCTTACGCCACTGATAAATGTTCTTGTCAAGGTGATCAGCGACCTCCATCTTATAAAATCCAGTGATGAGTGCTCTGTCCTTACCTTACTGACCTCTCGACACTACTCACGACACTTTCTGAAAGCATTTTCTTCCCTTTGTTTTGGGTCATCCATATCTTCCTAATTTAGTGGCTTCTCCTATCAGTATCCTTTACTTTTTGAAAAGAAGGGTTGAAAGCTTCCACATTTCAGTCCTTGGCTTCTCTCTATTTTCACTTTCTTGAGGAGCTTATTCAGTGCTATGTCTTTTGATAGCATGCTGACAAGTCCCACATTTCATTTCTCCAGTTCTATGCTCTTCAGTCTTGAATATCCAAGCCTACTTGGCATTTCTGCTTGGATGTTCAAAAGGCATCACAGACTTAATACGTCCACCTTAGCCAGCCCTCCCAAATGTGTATTTTTCAGTTTCCTTCCTGTCTTTCTAGTTTTTTGTTAAATGACTATCTTGACTCTACTTCTTTCATGGGCCCTGATTTTGGCTTAACCACAGGTTCTGACTCTAACCTTAAATTGACCTATGATCTTGTCCTGCTTCAAGCTGTTCTAGACCTGTAGTCTTGCTTTGCCTTTGGGCTTCCAGGTTCTGCCCCTTATTTGTTCCTTTGTCATGGTAAGTAGCTTCAAGTTTCCTCAACCACACCAGTTCTTTGCCCTACATCCAAGGTTCTGGTTGTCAGTAATTCTGATGTTACTATCTACCTGACAGCTTACTTTTTTTTTTTAACAGCTTACTTTTAATGAAAACCTAATGCTGTTTAATAACCAGTAAATCCTGGTTTCTTTATACTTTTTCCTTTAACAAGAACAAGGACTGTTAGTCGCATGGCCTGTAGAGTACACATCATGAGAGAAAGTTTATTAAGGTTTGAGTACACATCATCAGAGCATGATCAGAGAAAGTGTATTAAGTATTCAATTGCATATTACCTTGTTCTTGTCTTTTAGGTGATTATAACCAGGATTGGCTGAGAGGTTCATCTGCATTACCATTTCCAGTTGATTGATATGAGCTACCTGGTGTGTGTTTGGGAAGGATTTTGAAGTCAGTAAATTCAACAGAAAAGAATGCTATGATCAAAGGGTAATGCTTACCAACTCCACTGCAGGAAGGAAACTTGCCATCTGTGTTCAACCTCCTAAGATATTATTCTCTTTCTCAAACTCTTTCTATTCATATACTAATAGAAATAATTCATTAATATAACTAATAATTCATTAATAATCATCAATCATACTATTAATAATTAATAATAGTTCATTGACAACTGATTCATATAGTAGTAGCAGTAGCACGGCTATTAAGTACCATTTCTAGGATAATTCACCCTTTGCTCAACAATATACCAAGAATTTGGCTCAACTAACTCATTTAATCCTTACAATTACCCCTTAAGCATTACTATTATCTCCTTTTACATGTAAGGAAACTGAGACTTAGAGAAACAAAGTAATGGGTATAAGTACTCTTCACTAGTAAATTGTAGAATTATTTGAACCCAAGGTTTGTCTGCTTCCAAAGCCATGTTCTTAAAGAGTTTGCTATATTGTCTACATAACATTTCTTTAATTTTTTAAAGAATTTCATGTGCAATATACTTGAAGTGCCCAAATCTTATTTGTAATTGACATTGTCCAAGTTTAAGTTATACAGTGTAATGACTTGATTTACATATATTGTGAAATGATCACAATAAGTGTAGTTAATATCCATCATCTCATTTTGGATACAGAAAAAGAAAAATTTTTTTCCTTGTGCTGAGGACCCTTAGGATTTACTCTCTTAACTTTCATATTTACCATACAGCAGTGTTAACATTACATCCCTAGTGCTTATTTATTGTATAATTGGAATTTTGTAACTTTTTTTTAAAGATTTTATTTATTTATTTGAGAGAGAGAGAATGAGAGAGAGAGAGCACATGAGAGGGGGGAGGGTCAGAGGGTGAAGCAGACTCCCTGCCGAGCAGGGAGCCCAATATGGGACTCGATCCAGGGACTCCAGGATCATGACCTGAGCCGAAGGCAGTCGCTTAACCAACTGAGCCACCCAGGTGCCCGGAATTTTGTAACTTTTGACCCCCTTCCTCCAGTTCACCTCAGGCAACCATTGATCTGATCTTTTTTTACAAGTTTGTTTGTTTAGATTCCCTATAAAAGTGAGATCATACAGCATTTGCCTTTCTTTGACTTATTTCACTTAGCATGATGCCTTCAAGGTTTATCCTTGTTGTCATAAATGGCAGGGTTTTCTCCCTTTCAATGGTTGAATAATATTCTATTGTATATATACAGTACATATATATTATATATATATCTTATATATATAATACAACTTATTTATCCATTTCATCCATTAATAGACATTTAGGTAGTTTCCATGTCTTGGATATTGAAAATAATGCTGCTATGAACATGGGGGTGCAGATATCTCTTCAATACAATGTTTTTGTTTCCTTCAGGAAGGAAGGAATTAGAAGTGGAATTGCTGGATAATATATGTTAGTTCTATTTTTAATTTTTTGAGGAAACGCCATATAAAGTGCCCAAATCTTTTTTTTTAAGATTTTATTTATTTATTTGAGAGAGAGAGAGAATGAGCAGTGGGGAGGGGCAGAGGCAGAGGGAGCAGCAGACTCCCCACTAAGCAGGGAGCCCGACCCGCAGCTCCATCCCAGGACCCTGGGATCATGACCTGAGCTGAAGGCAGAAGCTTAACAGACTGAGTTACCCAGGCGCCCCTAAAGTGCCCAAATCTTGAGTGTATAACTCGATGAATTTTTACAAACACTAACTCTCATGTAACCACCATCCATGTCAAGATCTAGAACATTTCTAACACCTCAGGAGGCTCCCTCATGCTCTTTCCCAGTTTCTGCTCCTCGCCATCAGCAGCAATTCTGACTTCTCTCACCATGAATTAGTTTTGTCTGCTTTTGAACTTCACATAAATGGAATCATACTGTCTATAGTCTTTGCGTTTGGTTTTGATAGCTAGTCATTGTATCTGTGAGATTCATCTGTGGTGAACAGACACTGCAGTGACTCCAAATAATCCCCACCTAAATCCTGTGCCAAAGAGATTTCTAAAGGGCAGAGCTCATTCTGGCTGGCACAATCAGACTTGTGACACTGGACTTCAGTCTTGAATGCCAACAAAGGTCTGCAGGGGCAGATCAGAGCAGGACAACTTGATTTGGATACGGCAGGCTAGTTGGTCAAGACACTAAGTCGCCACAGTTCTGGCTGAGGTGCAGAAAGCAGCATATGAATCTGGAGATACATCTCCTCATCCCTAGAGATGTGGCTAATGACATACTGTAGGAGGCAGGTCTGCTTAGTATTCCATAGAGAGCCTCTCCTCTCCAGCTATTTCAGTGCTTCCAGTTTCAGGTTTTTAGAATCCAGCATTTTTTTTTCATTAATTTTTATTTGTGAGATTTTAAGGCCAGTGTTTAGTTATATTTATCTTCTTGTCCAGAACACAATGTTTTTCTAAGAAATTACCATTATTCTGGTATCTACTAAAGTCGTATTTCAGCCACAGCAGCCAAGAAGGAAGCAAAGGTCCTCATAAGCATACTCTCTGCCTATATTGTTTCCCTCAGACTCAGCCTTCTGTCTTCACAGATATCCTCCCAGCTTCATTTATTTCTGATTGGCATGCACAGTTGTCAACAAATGTTGTCTTAAAAATAGATTTCTGTATTTCCTAGGAGTGCCTTGGGACTGGAGATGCAGCATCAAAGGTGTGTTTTCGACACAATCTGCTACTGAGGGAACTGTAATACACAGCAAGCTTTTCAGAAATCTGGGGAAAAAATCTTTCTAATGGCAAAACTGACTTATAATACAGAAATAATAAAAAATGTGCTGAAAAATATTTTTGCATTCATCAACATTTTAATCAAGTATCTTCTTTTTCTAGTTTTTTTTTTTTTTAAGATTTTATATATAGAGAGAGCCAGAGAGAGCAAGTGGGAGCAGGAGGAGAGGCAGAGGGAGAGGGAGAGAGAGAATCTCAAGCAGACTCCACACTGAGCAAGAAGCCTGACACAGGGCTCCATCTCATGACCCTGAGATCATGACTTGAGTCAAAATCAAGAGTTGGACATTGCACACTTAACCAACAGAGCCACCCAGGCACCCCTAATCAAGCATCTTCTAATTCACCCTAGTCCTAAGACAATGTGAATGCTCAAATCAGTTTTAATGGAGAACTGGATTGAACTGGACAGATTCTAACTTTCTGGGGGAAGAATGTTTTAGAAAAAAGAGCAAAAGTTAGAAGGGAATAGAACTAAGTTTTCTGGCCCAGATATGATTAACCAGACCCTGCTTTTAGCATCTGTGGGTTGTAGATACTTGCTACCTTACTTGTATAAATGTACCCCTATAGTCCATATGGTAGCATGTGGTATAGTTTTATGCCTCTCCATGCCTATCTCTCTTTCCTGTTCTCCTGCCTTCTCTACTCCCTTGAGCTCATCTCCTCTACCCCTGACAGTATATGTTGGATCTTAAGCTCATACTTCTACAACCTGCCGCATGCTGACCCTCTTCACTAATCCATTCTTCCTTCCCTGCTTCTCTCCTGGCTTTTCCTAAACTGGACTCCTGAAAGGGATTTATATCGATGGCTTCCTTGTGTGTTGCCAGTTCTTGTTTCAGGCCAGGACTTATCTGGGTGGGGTGTGAGTTTAAGGGCTATGCAGTGTGAAGGGGAAGTCTACTTTTACTCTTAAAATGTGGACAGACTGAGTTAAAGATTCATTTCCATCAGATGTATCTGATCACCAGTTTGAGAAAGTTAAAAAGAAAAGTAATTGGAAGGGAAATAAACTTTGAAAGACAGCCAAAGCAGGTAGATGACATTCATCTTTGAATATTATAGGCCCACTTTAATCGTTAGCAATCCCTTGTTTATCTGTCACCCCATCCATCCTAGGGTCAATCCCATGGGTAGACAGACTCTCAAGCTCTTTACCTCACTTTAAAAAAATTTTTTTTTAAGATTTTATTTATTTATTTGACAGAGAGAGACACAGCGAGAGAGAGAGCACAAGCAGGGGGAGTGGGAGAGGGAGAAGCAGGCTTCCCGCTGAGCAGGGAGCCCGATGTGGGGCTCGATCCCAGGACCCTGAGATCATGACCTGAGCCGAAGGCAGACACTTAACGGCTTGAGCCACCCAGGCGCCCCTACCTCACTTTTTATAATGGCATGAAAAGTACTTCTATCTTGCCATCAGTCCTCTGGAGCAACCAGACCATTAGATTTAACTGTCTCCTGAATAGTCATGCATGTTCTAACCCTGTTTTTATTCGCATTTTCCTGGGATTCTCTCTCCCCTCTTCTCCATCTCTCCAAATCCTTTCCATTTTTAAAAACTTGTTTGAATCCAAGTTTTCTGCAAATCCTGCCCTGACCACCCAGAGAAAATGAACTCTTCATCCTCCAACATTGCTTGTATAATTTGGCAATTAAAATTTTTCAATGCAATAAATATTTATTGAGTGTTTACCATGTGCAAATTACCATATAAGGTACCATATGGGACTCCAAGATAAATAAAACCCTTTTTCTGTAAATAGAGTTTAAAACAAGTACTCAAACTTATAACCAAATGCAGAACATGCTATGTACTATGAGGCATCATAGACAGAGCTGTAGGGGTTTGGAGGAAGGAGGGGAGAAAGGAGCTAACATTTGTTGAATGGATATTACAGGTTAGACCAATAATGCTGGATGTTTTATGCTGTCATTTATAATATACTCATTTTATAAACGTGGAAGGGTTCAGAAAAGTTAAAAAAAAATAACCAAGATTGCATACTTGATTAAGTAGTAGTGTAGAGTCAGAATTCAAATCCAAGGGACACCTGGGTGGCTCAGTCGGTTAAGCATCTGCTTTGGGCTCGCGTCATGGTCCCAGGGCCCTGGGATCGAGGCCTGCAGCAGGCTCCTTGCTCAGTGAGGAGCCTGCTTCTCCCTCTGCCTGCCACTCCCCCTGCTTGTGAGCTCTCTTTCTCAAATAAATACATACATACATACATACATACATACATACATACAATCTTCAAAAAAACCCCCACCAGAATTCAAATCCAGGCCTGTTTGGTTTCTAAGTCCCATTCTTTCCACTACCTCTTATCTGGTTATAAATTTAAGGGAGATTTCATGAAGAAGGAGGCATTTGAGATGAGGCTTGAATCATAAGCAAACTTAGATAAATGAGAGAAAGGGAAGTACATCCCCCAATGCTTAAAATTCATAAGCAAAGTGCAAAGCCAAGAAAGAACAGGATGGATTTGGGTAATAGTGAATAGCCAAGTTAGACTGGCTCATAGAACTTGTGAAATGGGCAAACAATATAGTAACAACTGTCTTTTATCCTGTCAGACACCATTTTACACACTGCGAGATGCTATATTAGGTAACTTTTAGTGCTTTACATAACACCCCCAAAACAATGTGGCTTCAGTGAGCTCACAGTTCTGTGGGTCAGCAGTCTGGGCTGTGCTCCATCGGGAGGGTTCTCTGGCTAGTCTCTCCTGGGCTCACTCATGCAGTTTGTAGTTAGCTCACGAATTAGCTGGAGCTTGACAGTCTAAGATGGCCTCAGTTATATGTCTAGGGATCGACAGTCAGTTGGAGAGCAAGCTGGGGAGCTGTAGCTCTCCTCCCCATGGCCAGTCCGGAAGGCTTGCTTGAGTTCATTCACAGGGTAATCCTAGGTCTGCAACCATGAAGTGTGGAATCCTCAAGGCCTGTGGAAGCCATAGCTCATCAACTGCCCAAGGTCAGTTACACATATTCAATTGATCAAAACAAGTCACAAGGCCAGACCAAGTTCAAGGGGTCGCAAAATAAGGAACCGTAAAGGATTGTTGTTATCTACAATCTGCCTCAGATGAATATTCTTATCCCCATTTTTATAGATTTTTTTAAAAAGGAGCCTTGGAGAGATTAAACAGTTTTCCTCAGGTTGCATGTCGAAGCCGGAAATTGAGTCCAAGCTTGTCGTATTGTAAAGCCCAAGCTGAAGAGGTATGTAGTAGCCGTATGACAAGAGTCTAATGTGACTGGCAAGGTGAGGCGTTTTCATGGAGTTCAGAAAGATAGTAAATTGCCACTGATGGGTTTTGAGAAGGAAAGTAAACAAAATGGTTATGCTTTAGGAAGATTTCCCTGGCAATGGATAGATTGCTGAAGGAAAAGTTAGGGTGATGTTAGCATAGGAACTCATATAATGGTCAAAGTGAGGAGAAAATAGTTGTCAGAACTAGGGGGGCTGCTATCAAATGGTAAAGCTGAAAATAAATGTGTCTCCTCTTGAAAAAGAAAGAATGAGTTCAAGAGACATTCTGCAGTTAAGATTTACAGGATCTGGCAATTGACTGATACGACGGAGGAATGAGAGTGAAGGGAAAGAGGCCCCTCAAACCTCAAAGTTACAATCGTAAGCGTCAGGGGAAAAAGTGATGCTGTTAACAGAGTTAAAGAAGATCAGGAGAAAGAATTGGGTTGGGGATTAATGAGGAGTCTGGTTTGGGACTTGCTTAGTTCAAGTATCAGTAGAAGAGCCACACGAAAATGCTTAACAGACACCTGGCAGAGGAGGGGTGAGGGACTCTTTCTGCAAGGCAGCTTTGGGAGTTACCTGCCACCAGGTGGGGTAGGTGGGAGCTGTAACAGCAGATGAGTTTGCCATAGGGAGAGGTGGCCAAGAGAAGAGGTAGCTGTACTAAAAACATTCTAGTATTATCTACCTTCAGAGGCTCTCCAGAGAAAACAAGACCAAACATAGAGATAGAAGAATGGTCAAAGAAGTAGATGGAGGACAAAGGCAAAGGTGAGAGAATTTCAAGAGGTCAAGGAAAGACAGAATGTCAATGTGGAAGAGGCGATCTGTATACAAATGCTACCAAAATCTGCTTGTGTTTCTGTGGCAGGTGGTTTATATTATGATGATCCCAGTTGGGGGAGTGGTGGGGTAGATAAGTGACTGGTGATTGGATCTAAGACAGAAATTCTTAATATTTTGGGGCTTGGGATCCTTTTTGGGAATCTGATTAAAGCTATGTACCTTCCCCCAAGGAAATCTATTTCCATAAAATACTTCACATTCTGGGGCACGTGCATGGCTCAGTCAGTTAAGTGTCTGCCTTCGGATCAGGTCATGACCCCGGGGGTCCTGGGATCAAGCCCTACATCGGGCTACTTGCTCAGCGGGGAGTCTGCTTCTCCTTCTCCCTCTCCCTACGGCTCCCCCTGCTTGTGTGCTCTATCAAATAAATAAATAAAATCTTAAAAAAATACTTCACATTCAATTTCAGGAGGTTTATAAAGTCACACATAATTTCAGCCTGTTTATAAAGTCAATGGGCTACAATTGAGCAAGAAATAGATTTCAGATTTTGAGCACCTGATCTAAACAGTTTTATTCACATGAGAGGGAACAGAATATGAATTGATTGATTTGAAGAAATACTGGTATTAAACATAGTGCCTAACTCCTCTACATACACATATACCCAAGTCAAAAAAGGGCACATGTGAGGGGCGGGGAGAGAGAGAGAGAGAATGAATTATAGTCCAATTAAAATAAGAGTAATAATAATAACTACCATTTATTAAGGTTCTGATATATATCAGGTATTTTATATACAATATTTTAATACTCACAAAAATCTCCTAATGTGGGAATTATTACCTCAGAAGAGAAAATTGGGATTTAGATCAATTAAATGGCAAACTCGGGGAGCCTGGGTGGCTCAGTCGTTAAGCGTCTGCCTTCAGCTCAGGTCATGGTCCCAGGGTCCTGGAATCGAGCCCCGCATCAGGCTCCCTGCTCAGCGGGAAGCCTGCTTCTCCCTCTCCCATTCCCCCTGCTTGTGTCCCCTCTCTCGCTGTGTCTCTCTCTGTCAAGTAAATAATTAAATGGCAAACTCAATGGGGTCACTGGCTGAAATGGGATTCAACATAAGATCTTTTTGGCTCCAAACCCATGCTTGCCTCAATATGCCATACTACTCAGGGACATAGATTAAAAACAAACAAACAAGCAAACAAACAACTCAAAATAACAAAAACTCCCAGCTAAAATGTAAGGAAAAGAAAACAATTTATCTTAGGCATTATCTAATACAACCCTGTAATGAAAGCAAGTTTAGAATGCCAAAAGAAAACATGCGCCAAGGAAATGTTAACTGAAAATACCATCAGAAGCATGTAAGAACCTAATGTATATTGAGAAGTCAGCCAGTAAACTTTACCCTCTATTCTTGATGAAAACTTTTTTAAAAACTGGGTTTGGACAGTTCATTAAAGAGGTTGTGCAATCACTATGACAACTCCCAAATGCAGCAGCTTGACAAAGGTTTACTTCTTGTTGACATCACACTTGGCATAGCATGTGTGTAGTGTGGTGGGAAGGGGGATGGGCAGAGCTCTGTTCCACTTAGTCGTTCAGGGGACTACTTCTATCCAGTGGTCTACCTTCCCTAGGACCTCAGCTTCCTCTGCTGGATCTTTTGTGTTGAGCCAGCTGGCAAGCCAGGGGAGAGGACAAGAGGGGAATCACAATAGCCCTGCTTACATTCCATTGGCTGGAGTGAGTCACATGGTTCAAGCCAGATGCAAGAGAACTGGGAAATGTAGTTCAGTTGTGTGCCAAGAAAAAGGAAACTAGAAGGTTCGTGCAGTTGAGCTTCTCATTATACCCTTTACATGATACATATTTAAAACTAAGATTGGGGCACCTGGGTAGCTCAGTCGTTAAGTGTCTGCGTTTGGCTAATGTCATGGTCCCAGGGTCCCGGGATCGAGCCCCGCATCAGGCTCCCTGCTCTGTGGGAAGCCTGCTTCTCCCTCTCCCACTCTCCCTGCTTGTGTTCCCTCTCTCACTGTGAAAATCTTAAAAATAAATAAATAGATAGATAAATAAATAAATAAATACTAAGATCAACATTTATAGTTATTGTGGACCTGACAGAGTTATTTCCTCAGGCATGAATATAAGAATGAATTCTATTTCTAGTCCTATTCAACATACCATGAGGCACTGATAGTAATTGATTAAGAAGAAAAGAAAAAAAGAAATGAAAATATAGGAAAAAGGAAATAAACATACCTACAGATGACGTATTTTTTTATCAATGGAATTCAAACAAAATTACAGTCAATTACAAATAATTCACAAATAATCTCATCATATATTTAGAGTATAAACTACACATCTGTATCAGATCAAATCTATTACACATTTTCAGATGTCCTGGATGGCCTCTTTCTGATGATGATGCCCCTTGTGCCACCTTTGCTAAACTCCCTAAGTATCCTAGAATCAAATCGTAGCCCTGACTTGCCTGTGCCACACTCCACACAAAGCATTACTGCCTTTAGTCACCACTTCCAGACATGGATCTAATACTGGTTGGTAGTGTGCATTTTAACTTCCAAATAAGCTCCCACCACGAGGTTGGATGACGCAACTCAGAAGTGCAAGAGAGTTATTTTCCTGTGGGATCAACCTTGACCAATAGGGAATGGGAGACTAAAGAGATCTGCACAAGTAACTTTCTCCTTTTTCTGCCCCTGTGTGAACTATCTGTATAGTTCCTCCTTGCCTTTCTGGAAAGATCCTCTGTACTAAGCAACACCCTTTGCAGCCCATTGTGAAGTAGCTCACTGTATTGCATTGCCTCTTTCCTTACTTCATTTGTCCTTTTTTTCTTTATTCTCTGGGCCTGTGCCTTCCAAAATTGCAGGATTTTATCCTTATCTAAGGCTCTGTTTCCTAGAGGACCTTGTCAAAGCTTACGTTCACTCACAAATAAATCACATTACTATATGCTAGTGACTTATCTAGAAAATAAGATGAAAAATCAGTATCTTTCAAAATAATAATTAAATATTGCTTTGGATCAGATAGATTTATTTAAAAGGAATTATAAAAACACTCTGGGAGAAAGAAATGAAGAAATAACAAATAGGTATATAGGTATGGTCCTTATTCAGGACCTTGGGAAAATGGAAAGAATTTTGGAAAGAATTCTTTCTAAGGTAATATATATTTAATGGAATATCACTTCAACTCCCATGAGATACTTTTTTTTTAAAGATTTTATTTATTTATTAATGAGAGACAGAGAGAGAGAGAGAGAGAGAGAGAGAGAGGCAGAGGGAGAAGCAGGCTTCCCGCCGAGCAGGGAGCCTGATGCAGGGCTTGATCCCAGGACTCTGGGATCATGACCTGAGCTGAAGGCAGCCGCTTAACGACTGAGCCACCCAGGCGCCCTCCCATGAGATACTTTATGTAACAAGATAAATTGAGTGTGAAAATTCCACTGGAAAAAATGAAAAGTCAGAAATATATATTTATGTAAATGATATAAACTCTATTAGATTAAAAACCACCTTATCAGGGTGCCTATAATGCTCAGTCAAAAGAGCATGTGACTCTTGATCCCAGAGTTGTGAGTTTGAACCCCATGTTGGGTATAGAGATTACTAAAAATAAATTTTTTAAAAAACTTAAAAAATATTACCATCTAAAAAAACCACCACCTTATCAGTATGATGGTAAAATCATTTTTGGTTCTTTACTATTCATAAAGTACTTTCACATATGTTTTCTCATTTATTCTTCACAATAACACTATTAGAAGATTAGAAAAGGATTAGTGTTATCTGTACTTTAGAGATTTTTTTTTACTTTTTGGATTTAGTTATATGTGGCCTTGTTCCAGAAAAAACTTGAGATGTTTCATCTCATGGTTGAGAGGTTTGAAGGTTGGACAGCTCTCAATTAAGAGACTAGTAAGGGGACACTGGAGCTCCCACTCAAGCATTTTGACTCCAGAGCCCATGTTTTTTCCCACTATACTTGACAGTCTTCTGTTAAAATATGACGATGAATCAAAATATGTGGATTTTTTTAAAAGCACAACATTTCTGTGGATGGATGGAACAGATTCCAGAAACAAATATCAATTCTTATAAGAATTTAGCATAATTTAGCATTATTTTCATGGTCCTATGTGTTCATATCTTGTAAAATTACCTCAAATTATTTTAGGAAGTGGGAAAGATATACACAAAGAATGAAAAATGAATGAATGAAGTAAAGAATATATTTCAAACTTGAAACAATGTAATACTTAGGGGGAGGATACTTAGACACATTTTGTTGGAATAATCAACCATAGTATGGTACTAAAAATTAACCCAATCACCCATATTTCACACTCAATATTGCAAACAAAATTCCCAGGAAAGTTAAAATATTAGCTTGCTTCATAGTAGGCTCTTTTTTTTTTTTTAAAGATTTTATTTATTTATTTGACAGAGAGAGACACAGCGAGAGCAGGAACACAAGCAGGGGGAGTGGGAGAGGGAGAAGCAGGCTTCCTGCCGAGCAGGGAGCCCGATGTGGGACTCGATCCCAGGACCCTGGGATCAGGACCTGAGCCGAAGGCAGATGCTTAATGACTGAGCCACCCAGGCACCCTTCACAGTAGGCTCTTAAGAAATATTTATTAATTGAATAAACATGTAAAAAATAACTAGAGTTCCTGAGGGGTTCATAGGTGAACTCTAAATCCAACAATTTATAAAAAGGATTGTACTCCTTGGCTAAGTGGGCTTTATTCCATGTATGCAAAGCTGGTTCAACATTCAAAAATCAAAGAATGTAATCCATCATATCAACAGGCTAATAAAGAAAAAACATATGATCATATCAGTGGATGCAGAAAAAGCATTGACAAAATCCAACACCCATTCATGATAAAAAAAAAATTCTCGGTAAATTAAGAATAGAGGGGAATTTACTCAACCTGATAAAGAATATCTGAAAAAAACCTACAGCTAACATCAAACTTGTGAGAAATTTGAAGCTTTCCTATTAAGATCAGGAACAAGGCAAGGATGTCCTTCCTCACCACTCCTTTTCAATGCTGTGCTGGAAATCCTAACTAATGCAATAAGAAAGGAAAGGAAATAAAAAATACACTGATAGGGAAGGAAGAAATAAAACTGTCTTTGTTCACAGATAACATAATTGTCTATGCAGAAAATTCCAAAGAATCAGAGAACCCCCCCAAAACAAAAACAAAACAAAACAAAACTAATAAGCAATTATAGTAAGGCTGAAGGAGGCAAGGTTAAGATACAAAAGGCATTCACATTCTTATATAGTAAGTGGGACAAGTAAAATTTGAAATTAAAAACACAATCTCATTTTTATTAGGACCCCCAAAATGAAACACTTAGGTATAAATATAACACAATACATATGAGACATATACAAAGAAAACTACAAAACTCTGATAAAACATATCAAGGAAGAACTAAATAAATAAAGAGATATTCCATATTCATGGATAGAAGGAGGTTTTTTAGGGCAGCAAAACTACTCTGTAAGATATTATTATGATGAATACATGTTATTATAAATTTGTCCAGACCTGTAGAATGGGCAACACCAAGAGTGAATCTTAATGTAAACTGTGGACTTTGGGTGATAATGATGTGTCAGTGGAGGTTCATCAATTATAACAAATGTGTCACTCTTGTGGGGGATATCGATAAAGGGAGAGGTTATGGCTATGGAGGCAGGGGGTATATGGGAAATCTGTGTACCTTCTGCTCAATTTTGCTGTGAACCCAAAATTACTCTGAAACAAAAAATAAAATTAAAAAATAATTTTTTAAAGATTTTATTTATTTATTTGACAGAGAGACACAGCCAGAGAGGGAACACAAGCAGGGGGAGTGGGAGAGGGAGAAGCAGGCTTCCTGTGGAGCAGGGAGCCTGATGTGGGGTTCGATCCCAGGACCCTGGGATCATGACCTGAGCCGAAGGCAGATGCTTAACGACTGAGCCACCCAGGCGCCCAAATTAAAAAATAATTTTAAAAATTTAAAAATTATTGGAAGGAAAGGAAGTTATACATCAATCCCAAATGTGAAAGGGGGATTCATGAAGGTGATCAGAGACAAGGTGGATTTGAATGTATGTGCATTTTAAACATTTGCACAACAAAATGTCTTTGGCTTTCAGTCTATCTCCCCCTTACTAAATTCTCTCCAGTGGCAGAGGAGTTGCTAATCTGATCAGTTAAAGTCTAGGACAGGTACTGGGCCATGCTTACCAGTAAGTGATGTTACTGTGCACACCTGCAGTCATACAGCCAATACTTGCTTCCAGCCTGCTTTCCCTCATTTTCTTTTCTATGTCCTTTATGTAACAGGAGGGTTTGCCTTTGCTGGACCCATCAGGTTCTTCTCTAACTTGCTGCATCCATATGCTAGGCTTTCAGTCTCATACTGCCTTCTTGTTTTAGGCACACTGTGGCAAAGCCTGGCTCTTAGTGGCAGACCTAGCTATTTCCTTCCACCACTTCCTGCTTCTAAGGTTATATAAAGTATAGGAACTTTTCATTCTTTTTTTTCTTTCTTTCTTTCTTCCTTCCTTTTTTTTTTTTTTTTTTTTCTTTTTGAGGAGTCTTGACTTCATCTCTTCTGCCCTCCTTTCTCCCGGGTGGAAACTAAAGCTCTGCTCTGACTCAAAGTTATGTGGCTCTGCAGATACTTATTCAGAAATGGATGTAGGAAGAGAATAAGAAGATGAGTTCTATGTGTGGAGGTAGTCTATGAGACTACCTCCACAGCCACATCTGTTCTACTCATCCACTCTGGCCACAGACCTTCCCCCTGACCAACTGGGGTGGGCACATGACTCATGCTTGCACAATAATATGCATTCGGTACTGTTCTAGGTGTTTTAACAAATTAACTCATTTAATCTTCACAATAACCCTATGAGAGCGGTATAGAGAATAAGTATCTTCCCTTATGTGACACAACTAATAAGTGAATGAATGTTCTGGGGTCTAAAACCAGGTAGCTTGGTTCTCAATTCCTCCTGGTTTCAGTGACTCAAGCTGGACCATTCAGAGTTCTTTCCTGGGATTTTTCCAACTTGTGCTGAGGTAGAAAATACTGTTATAGCCCTGAGACCTTGCAATGTGAATCTAAAGCCATTGGTAGCCATGTTCCCCATCATGTGTCTGCCATGGAAGACAGTGAAGTTAAGAATTGGAGACAAGCAGGGTGCCTCAGTAGGTTAGGCACCTGCCTTCAGCTCAGGTCATGATCCCAGGGTCCTGGACTCGAGTCCCGCATTGGGCTCCTTGCTCAGTGGGGAGCTTGCTTCTCCCTCTGCCTGCTGCTCCCCTTGCTTGTGCTCACACTCTCTCTCTTTCTCACTGACAAGTAAATAAATAAAATCTTAAAAAAAAAATTAGAGACAAGCAAAATTGCTTGGTAGGTCCCCTTTTCTTAGTTTCATTAGTACATAAAATGCATCAATTCACTTTTCTGCTTATGCCTTTTCAAGCTGTGTTTCTGTCATTTGCAACCTAAAGGGTTTTGACTGTTAGAGAAATTGGAACCCTGATTCACCAGGTTTATGTGACAAAGTAAGCATGGTCATTAAAATGGGAATAAAGTAGGCTTAATAGTCCCTGTTAGAGAAATTGCTAACAGATCTCAGATAAGGTTAATTAGTCATAGGTTCACAGAAATGAATTTAACAGAAGGCCCACTAAAGTTTTGATCTTCATAACCCCAAACACACAAGCTCTGGTAAAGAGAGGCTTAATGTAAGCCACTGCACTATAGAGTCATATCCTCTCATCCATTTCCAGACCAAAATAAACTTCCAGACCCTCAGAATTTCCAGGACCCCACTATAACCTCCTCTGTGCCTGCTATGAATCTCCTTTCCCCAAAATGATATGTAGCCTATGTGACTATGCATTTAGGAGAGAGAGATATCCACATTTGGGATTGCAGGATAGAATGCTATTGGATTTGGGCTCCAAACACTCACTGCTCTGTGGCTACCTACAAATACCACCATGGGTATTATGGGATCAGATGGTCTGAAACTGAGTTCTCGTCTGAGTTCACCTCAGAGATGGTCCAGTGCAACTTAAATCCATTTATAAGATAATTTTCCTAGTCCCTGATCTCAAACAAATATCCCTGGCCATTGAACCCCACATTGGATCCCTGACCTATGAAATAGCAATCATGAAAGGAAAAGCCAAGTAGAGAATGTTAGAGATCTTCCTCCATGACAAAGTAAAAAACCAAAGTGATATGAATCTCTTAGAGAGTTGCAAAGGGTAGTGATACATTAAAAGAAAAAAAACTAGCCCTTTGTCACTGAGCTGAAAGTCGATTACATATTTTTGGCTTCTCTATAATCATTCACTCATTTTATTTTTTTACTTAGATCCTGGATTTTGAAGCCACATTAATTTCTCTTCACTTGTTTTTGATATTGTATTAGTGTGTTACTTATGTTTGGTATTTGTTTATGAGCTAATGGTTTTAAGATTTCTCTTCTTTTAAACTAAAAAGCTAAACATGCACGATATAAATCTTCTACTCCAACACATAAACAGAAGCTAGTGGAAGAGAAAATGCTAGGGAACATAATTGTCTTGAATATTTAATGACATGAGTCAATAAGGACAATGAGAGCTGGCTCACAGGGATAAAGTAGCACACATTTCTTATCTCCTGAGATGTATATCAGTGAACCTCTGCCTGCTAGTCAGTTTCATCTAGAGGATGGTTTAGAGAGAAAGTTCTGAAATAAATGCTTAATATAGAATGTGAAGGGAAGAAAGATCCTGTCAAATATTTCAGGTTTTGGGAAATCTTACTTATTCAGTTAGTCTATTCATACAGGTAAGAAATCTGTTTTAAAGCTGTCATTTTTTAAAAATGATTTTGTGGATTCTATAAAATTCTAACCAAAATCTTAATTTTACTTTTTAAGAACTTATCCAAATAATTCTAGAAATTGTCTATAAAATGGAAGAGATATAAATAAGAAGGCAGTTATTGAAAAAGATGACTATTTAGTGGAACATTGCTCACTAACAGTTACAGTGAAATAATTAAAGTGGTATAGTATTAATTCAGAAACAAATAGAAAGTTAGGAGACAGAAGAACATGCTCCACATGAAAGAACAGACAAAACCTCAGAGAAGGAACTAAATGAAACTGAGATAAGCAATATGCCTGATAGAGTTTAAAGTAACAATCATAAAGATGCTCACTAGGGGCGGAGCAAGATGGGGGAGGAGTAGGAGACCTGGATTTCATCTGGTCTCAGGAATTCAGCTGAATAGGGATCAAACCATTCTGAACACCTATGAACTCAACAGGAGATCGAAAAAGAGAGTAGCAACAACTCTCTGTTGTTGTCAGCGTCCACTGACTGGAAGGTAGGACATGCAGAGAAGTGAATCCGAGGTGATATTCGGGAGGATAGACGGCGGGGGAGGGGGCCTCCGTCGGCCGCTTCTGGCAAGTGATAGAGCCGCGGAGCACAAAATCGGACATTTTAGAAGTCAGTTCTGCTGAGGGACGTCGCTCCAGTGGCTAAGCGGGGGTGGAACCCTTGTGGGACAGTGTGGTCTCAGGACCCTCGGGGTCACAGAAAGACCGGGGGTGTCTGAGTGCGGCAGAGCTCCCAGGTATCGGAGCGGGGAAGCCGGAGGCAGAGACAGAGCTGAGGCACAGGCTCTCAGCTCGGGGTTGCCATAAACTGTGATCCACGGCCCAGTCGGGCCACTGCTCCTCCAGCAGGGACCCCACAAGCGGCAGAGCTGGAGAGACTCCCCTCCCTCCCTGGGGAGGAGCAGCGCGGGAGCGCACCGGAGGGATCTGCTGGGTTTGGAGACTCCACACGGGGTCGGGTGCCAGAGATAGAAACGCTCGGTCACAGGCCGGGTGAGCACGGAGTGTGGCCGGAGACCGGGGAGACGGGAGTGACTGCTTTTCTCTGGGGGCGCACTGAGGAGCGGGGCCCCGAGCTCTCTGCTCCTCTGGGTGGAGATTGGGAGGCCACCATTTTCACCCTGGTCCTCCAAACCTGGACCGAGAGCTTGCAGGGAACAAAAGCTCCTGAGAGCAAACCCGAGCAGCTTGCTTAGCCCCGACCAACAAGGGCGGGGCAATTCCGCCTCCGGCAAAGACATTTGGGAACCACGGCAACAGGCCCCTCCCCCAGAAGATCCGCAGGAACAGCCAGCAAGCCGAGACCAAGTTTACCGATCAAGGAGAACGGGAGAACTCCAGCGCTAGGGGAATACTGCACATAGAATTCACGGCTTTTTTTACCATGATTCATTAGTCTTTCAAAGTTAATTTTTTTAACTTTTTTTTTCTTTTTCCCTTTTTCAACCAACATCTTCTCAATCCCTTTTTTAAAAAAAGAACATTTTTTATTTTTCATTTTAGAGTCATATTTTATCACTTCATAGTAGTTACCCTTATTTTTGGCACATATATATATAAGTTGTTCTCTCTAAAATTTTGGATACAGTTTCTTCTAACAGATCAAAATATACCCTAAATCACTAGTGTATGGCTTTGTTCTAGTCTCCTGCCTGATCACATTCTCTCCCTTTTTTTTTCTTTTTTTTTTAAATCTTCTTCTTTCTTTTTCCAAACTTCTCATCTTATCAATTCCTTTTATAAAATCTTTTATAATTTTCATCTTTACAGTCATCTTCCATCCCTTCATTGTATCAACCCTTATTTTATATAAGTCTTTCTTCCTTTAAAATTTTAGGAGGCACTTTTTTCTAACAGACCAAAATACGCCCAAAATCTAGTGTGTGGCACTGATCTATGCACTAGCCTCATCATATTTGATCATATTCTGTTTTTTTTGTATTGTTTTGTTTTTGTTTTTATCTTTTTCTCTTTCTTTTTCTTTTTCTGGGATCCCAGAAAAGGCCTGGTTTCAGGCCTTTTCTGATTTGTATAGAGTATATTTGCTGGGGACGTTGTTAACCTGTTAGCATTTTGTTCTCTCATTCATCTATTCTCCTCTGGACAAAATGACAAGACGAAAAAAATCACCTCAGCAAAAAGAACAAGAGGTAGTACTGTCTGCCAGGGACCTACTTAATACGGACATTAGTACGATGTCGGACCTAGAGTTCAGAATCATGACTTTAAAGATACTAGCTGGGCTTGAAAAAAGCGTGGAAGTTTTTAGAGAAACCCTTTCTGGAGAAATAAAAGAACTAAAATCTAACCAAGTCGAAATCAAAAAGGCTATTAATGAGGTGTAATAAAAAATGGGGGCACTAACTGCTAGGATAAATGAGGCAGAAGAGAGAATCAGCGATATAGAAGACCAAATGATGGAAAATAAAGAGGCTGAGAAAAAGAGAGAGAAACAACTACAGGATCACGAGGGCAGAATTTGAGAGATAAGCGATACGATAAGATGCAACAACATTAGAATAATTGGGATCCCAGAAGAAGAAGAAAGAGAGAGGGGGGCAGAAGGTATATTGGAGAAAATTATAGCAGAGAACTTCCCTAATGTGAGGAAGGAAACACGCATCAAAATTCAGGAGGCTCAGAGAACCCCTCTCAAAATCAATAAAAATAGGTCAACACCCCGACATCTAATAGTAAAACTTACGAGTCTCAGAGACAAAGAGAAAATCCTGAAAGCAGCTTGGGAGAAGAGATATGTAACCTACAATGGTAGAAACATTAGATTGGCAACAGACCTATCCACAGAGACCTGGCAGGCCTGAAAGGACTGGCAGGATATCTTCAGACCACTAAACGAGAAAACTATGCAGCCAAGAATACTATATCCAGCTAGGCTCTCATTGAAAATTGAAGGAGAGATAAAAAGCTTCCAGGACAAACAAAAACTAAAGGAATGTGCAAACACGAAACCAGCCCTCCAAGAAATCTTGAAAGGGGTCCTCTAAGCAAAGAGAGAGCCTAAAAGCAGCATAGATCAGAAAGGAACAGAGACGATATACAGTAACAGTCACCTTACAGGCAATACAATGGCACTAAATTCATACCTTTCAATAGTTACCCTGAATGGAAATGGACTCAATGCCCCAATCAAAAGACACAGGCTATCAGATTGAATTAAAAAACAAGACCCATCAATATGCTGTCTGCAAGAGACTCATTGTAGACCCAAAGACACGCCCAGATTGAAAGTGAGGGGGTGGAAAACAATTTACCATGCTAATGGACACCAAAAGAAAGCTGGGGTGGCAATCCTTATATCAGAAAAATTAGATTTTTAAAACAAAGACTGTAATAAGAGATGAAGAAGGACACTATATCCTACTTAAAGGGTCTATCCAACAAGAAGATCTAACAATTGTAAATATCTATGCCCCTAACGTGGGAGCAGCCAATTATATAAGGCAATTAATAACAAAAGCGAAGAAACACATTGACAACAATACAATAATAGTGGGGGACTTTAGCACCCCCCTGACAGAAATGGACACATCATCTAAGCAAAAGATCAACAAGGAAATAAAGACTTTAAATGAAACACTGGACCAAATGGACTTTACAGACATATTCAGAACATTCCATCCCAAAGCAACAGAATACACATTCTTCTCGAGTGCCCATGGAACATTCTCCAGAACTGATCACATCCTAGGTCACAAATCAGGTCTCAACCGGTACCAAAAGATTGGGATTATTCCCTGCATATTTTCAGACCACAATGCTTTGAAACTAGAACTCAATCACAAGAGGAAAGTCGGAAAGAATTCAAATACATGGAGGCTAAAGAGCATCCTACTAAAGAATGAATGGGTCAACCAGGAAATTAAAGAAGAATTAAACAAATTCATGGAAACCAATGAAAATGAAAACACAACTGTTCAAAATCTTTGGGATACAGCAAAGGCAGTCCTGAGAGGAAAGTATATAGCAATACAAGCCTTTCTCAAGAAACAAGAAAGGTCTCAAATACACAACCTAACCCTACACCTAAAGGAGCTGGAGAAAGAACAGCAAATAAAGCCTAAACCCAGCAGGAGAAGAGAAATAATAAAGATTAGAGCAGAAATCAATGAAATAGAAACCAAAAGAACAGTAGAACAGATCAACGAAACTAGGAGCTGGTTCTTTGAAAGAATTAACAAGATTGATAAACCGCTGGCCAGACTGATCAAAAAGAAAAGAGAAATGACCCAAATCAACAAAATATGAATGAGAGAGGAGCGACCACAACCAACACCAAAGAAATACAAACAATTATAAGAACATATTATGAGCAGCTCTATGCCAGCAAATTAGAAAACCTGGAAGAAATGGGTGCATTCCTAGAGATGTATCAACTACCAAAATTGAACCAGGAAGAAATAGAAAACCTGAACAGACCTATAACCACTAAGGAAATTGAAGCAGTCATCAAAAATCTCCCAAGAAACAAAAGCCCAGGGCCAGATGGCTTCCCAGGGGAATTCTATCAGACATTTAAAGAAGAATTAATACCTATTCTCCTGAAACTGTTCCAAAAAATAGAAATGGAAGGAAAACTTCCAAACTCATTTTATGAGGCCACCATTACCTTGCTCCCCAAACCAGACAAAGACCCCATCAAAAAGGAGAATTACAGACCAATATCCTTGATGAACATGGATGCAAAAATTCTCACCAAAATACTAGCCAATAGGATCCAACAGTACATTAAAAGGATTATTCACCATGACGAAGTGGGATTTATCACTGGCCTGCAAGGCTGGTTCAACATCTGCAAATCAATCAACGTGATACAATACATTAACAAAAGAAAGAACAAGAATCATATGATCCTCTCAATAGATGCAGAAAAAGCATTTGACAAAGTACAGTGTCCTTTCTTGATCAAAACTCTTCAGAGTATAGGGATAGAGGGTACATACCTCAATATCATAAAAGCCATCTATGAAAAACCTACAGCGAATATCATTCTCAATGGGGAAAAGCTGAGAGCTTTACCCCTAAGGTCAGGAACACGGCAGGGATGTCCACTCTCACCACAGCTATTCAACATAGTATTAGGGTCCTAGCCACAGCAATCAGACAACAAAAAGAAATTAAAGGCATCCAAATCGGCAAAGAGGAAGTCAAACTCTCACTCTTTGCAGATGATATGATACTGTATGTGGAAAACCCAAAAGACTCCACCCCAAAACTGCTAGAACTCATCCAGGAATTCAGTCAAGTAGCAGGATATAAAATCAATGCACAGAAATCAGTGGCATTCCTATACACCAACAACAAGACAGAAGACAGACAAATCAAGGAGTCGATCCCATTTACAATTGCACCCCAAACCATAAGATACCTAGGAATAAATCTAACCAAAGAGGCAAAGGATCTGTACTCAGAAAACTATAAAATACTCATGAAAGAAATTGAAGATGACACAAAGAAATGGAAAAACGTTCCATGCTCATGGATTGGAAGAACAAACATTGTGAAGATGTCAATGCTACCTACACATTCAATGCAATCCCCATCAAAATATGATTCACTTTTTTCAAAGAAATGGAACAAATAATCCTAAAATTTGTATGGAACCAGAAGAGACCCCGAATAGCCAGAGGAATATTGAAAAAGAAAAGCAAAGCTGGCAGCATCACAATTCCGGACTTCCAGCTCTATTACAAAGCTGTCATCATCAAGACGGTATGGTACTGGCACAAAAACAGACACATAGACCAATGGAACAGAATCGAGAGCCCAGAAATGGACCCTCAACTCCATGGTCAACTAATCTTTGACAAAGCAGGAAAGAATGTCCAATGGAAAAAAGACGGTCTCTTCAACAAATGGTGTTGGGAAAATTGGACAGCCACATGCAGAAGAATGAAACTGGACCATTTCCTTACACCACACACAAAAATAGACGCCAAATGGTTGAAAGACCTAAATGTGAGACAGGAGTCCATCAAAATCCTAAAGGAGAACACAGGTAGCAACCTCTTCCACTTCAGCTGTAGCAACTTCTTCCTAGAAACATCGCCAAAGGCAAGGGGAGCAAGGGCAAAAATGAACTATTGGGATTTCATCAAGATAAAAAGCTTTTGCACAGCAAAGGAAACAGTCCACAAAACCAAAAGACAACCGACAGAATGGGAGAAAATATTTGCAAATGACATATCAGATAAAGGGCTAGTATCCCAAATCTATAAAGAACTTATCAAACTCAACACCCAAAGAACAAATAATCCAATCAAGAAATGGGCAGAAGACATGAACAGACATTTTTCCAAAGAAGACATCCAAATGGCCAACAGACACATGACAAAGTGCTCAACATCGCTCGGCATCAGGGAAATCCAAATCAAAACCTCAATGAGATACCACCTCACACCAGTCAGAATGGCTAAAATGAACAAGTCAGGAAATGACAGATGTTGGCGGGGATGTGATCTGTACTTCTGAAACAAATAATGCAACCTATGTTAAGAAAAAAGAAAAAGAAGAAGATAGCAGGAGGGGAAGAATGAAGGGGAGTAAGTCGGAGGGGGAGACGAACTATGAGAGATGATGGACTCTGAAAAACAAACTGAGGGTTCTAGAGGGGAGGGGTTGGGGGGATGGGTTAGCCTGGTGATGGGTATTAAAGAGGGCACATTCTGTGTGGAGCACTGGGTGTTATGCACAAACAATGAATCATGGAACCCTACATCAAAAACCAATGATATAATGTATGGTGATTAACATAACAATAAAAAATTTAAAAAAAAAACGATGCTCACTAGACAGGAGAGAAGAGTGGAAGAACTCAGTGAAAACTTCAACAAAGAGATAGAAAGTATTTTAAAAAGAACCAATTAGAGTTGAAGAATACAAAAACTGAAATAAAAAATACACTACAGGGAATCAAAAATAGATTAATGGATGCAGAAGAATGGATCAGTGATATGGAAGACAGGGTAATGGAAAGCACCCTAGCTGAACAGCAAAAAGAGAAAAAAGTTTAAAAAAAATGAGGAGAGGGTAAGGATCTCTTGGACAACATCAAGCAAACAAATACTTGCATTACAGGGGTCCCTGAAGGAGAAGAGAGAGAGAAAGGGACAGGTAATTTATTTGAAGAAATAGTAGCTAAAAACTTCCCTAACCTCGGGAAGGAAATAGGCATCCAGGTTTAGGAAGTAAAGAGAGTTCCAAACAAGATGAAACCAAGGAAGTTCACACCACAACACATAATAATTAAAATGTAAAAATTTAAAAATAAAAAGCCAAACAGTTATCTTTTCTTTATCTTTTCTTCTTTCTTCTCTCTTGCTGCTAGACAGAAGCAAAAAGTGATATACAAGGGAAAACCCCATAAGTTTATCAGTTGATTTTTCAGCAGAAACTTTGTAACTCAGAAGGGAGTGACATAATATATCCAGAGCTGAAATTAAAAAAAAACTTACAACCAAGAATACTCTGTCTGGCTAGGTTATCATTCAGAATGGAAGGAGAGAAAAAGAATTTCCCGCACAAACAAAAGTCAAAGGAGTTCATCGCCACTCAACTGGCCTTACAAGAAATTCTAAAAGTACTTCTTTAGGTGGAAAAGAAAGGCCATAATTAGAAGTAAGAAAATTATGAATAAAAAAATGTGAAATATGACAACATATACATGAAATATGGAGGAGGGGAGTAAAAAAAGTTCTTTTAAAATGTGTTCAAATTTAAGTGACCATCAACTTCATATAGACTGCTATGTACTTAGAATGCTATATATGAACCTCATGGTAACCACAAACCCAAAACCTATAATAGATACACAAAACATAAAGAGAAAGAAAGCCAAGTATAACACTACAGAAAGTCATCAGGCACAAGGAAAGAAAACAAGCGAAGAAGAAACAGAGAAGAATTACAAAAACAAGAAAACAATTAACAAAATGGCAGTAAGTACTACCTGTCAATAACTGCTTTAAATGTAAATGGTTTAAATGCTCCAATTAAAAGACACAGTTTTGGGGCACCTGGGTGGCTCTGTTGGTAGAGCATCTGACTCTTGATCTCAGGGTCGTGAGTTCAAGTCCTGTGTTGGGCTCCATACTGAGCATAGAGTCTACTTAAAAATAAATAAATAAAAGACACAGTTTGGCAGAATGTTTAAAAAAAAATAAAACCCATCTATATGCTGGCTACAAGAGACTCACCTCATATCTAAAGACACATAAAGACTGGAAGTGAAAGGGTGAAAAAAGATATTCCATGCAAATGGAAGCAAAATAAATAAATTAAAAAAGGCAGGGTAGCAGTACTTACATCAGACAAAATAGAATTTAAAGCAAAGACTGTAAAAAGAGAGAAAGAAGGGTATTCCACAATGATAAAGGGGTAAATGCAACAAAAGGATATAACAATTGTAAATATCTTTTTTTTAAAAAGATTTTATTTATTTGACCGAGAGAGACACGATGAGAGAGGGAACACAAGCAAGGGGAGTGGGAGAGGGAGAAGCAGTCTTCCTGCCGAGCAGGGAGCCCGATGTGGGGCTCGATCCCAGGACCCTGGGATCATGACCTGAGCCAAAGGCAGACACTCAACTGACTGAGCCACCCAGGTGTCCCAACAATTGTAAATATCTATGCATCCAACATAGCAGCACCTAAATACATAAAGCAAATATTAACAGACATAAAGGGAGAAATTGACTGGAATACAATAATAGTAGGGGAATTTAACACCCCACTGATATCAATGGATGGATTATCCAGGCAGAAAATCAATAAGGAAACAGTGTCTTTGAACAGCACATTAGACCAGATGGACTTAACAGATATGTACAGAACATTCCATCCCCAAACAGCAGGATACACATTCTTTTCAAGCATGCATGGGACCTTCTCCAGGATAGATCACATGCTAGGCCACAAAACAAGTCTCAATAAATTTAAGAAGATTAAAGTCATTATAATGCAACCTTTTCAACTATAACAGTATGAAGCTAGAAATCAATCACAATAAGAAAAACTGGAAAAACACAAATTCATAGAGGCTGGTTACAGCTGGACACAGCAAAAGCAGTTCTATGAGGGAAATTTATAACCTCAAGAAACAATAAAAATCTCCAATAAACAATCTAACCTTATAACTAAAGGAACCAGAAAAAGGAAAACACACAAAGCCCAAGGCTAACAGAAGGAAGGAAATAATAAAAATCAGAGCAGAAATAAATGAAATAGAGACTAAAAAAAAAAAATCAATAGAAAATATCAATGAAACCAAGAGCTGGTTCTTTGAAAAGATAAACAAAATTGATAAAGCTTTAGCCAGAGTGATCAAGAAAAAATGAGAGAAGACACAAATAAGTAAAATCAGAAATGAAAGAGGATAATTAAAAACTGACATCTCAGAAATACAAAGGGTTATAGGAGAATACGATGAAAAATTATATACCAACAAATTGGATAACACAGAAGAAATGGATAAATTCCTGGAAACAAACAATCTTCCAAAACTGAATCAGGAAGAAATAAAAAAATCTGAAAAGATCAATGAATAGTAACAAAATTGAAATAGTAATAAAAAAAAAAAAACAACTCCCAACAAACAAAAGCTCAGGATTAAATGGATTCACAGGTGAATTCTACCTAACATTTAAAGAACAGTTAATACCTCTTCTCCTCAAACTATTCCAAAAAATAGAAGAGGAAGCAAAGCTTCCAAGTCCATTCTAAGAGGCCAGCATTACCCTGATATCATAATCAGAAAAAGACACCACAAAAAAGAAAACTATAGGCCAATTACTCTGATGAACATAGACACAAAAACCCTCAACAAAATATTAGGGAACCAAAACCAACAATACATTAAAATAGTTATTCACCACGATTGAGTGGGATTTATTCCTGTGATGCAAGGGTAGTTCAATTTTTGCAAACCAATCAATGTGATATATCACGTTAACAAGAGAAAGGATAAAAACCATATGATCATCTCATAGACACAGAAAAAACATTTGACAAAATCCAATATCTGTTCATGATAAAAACCCTCAACAAAGTGGGTTGAGAGGGAACATATCTCAACAAAATAAAGGCCATATATGAAAAACCCACAGCTAGACGTCCCCTCTTACCACTTCTATTCAACACAGTACTAGAAGTCCTAGCCACAGCAATCAGATCAGGAAAAGAAATAAAAAGTATCTAATATGGTAAGGAAGACATTAAACTATCACTATTTGTGATATGATGACTATATACAGAAAACCCTAAAGACTCCACCAAAAAACTATTTGAACCAATAAATGAATTCAGTAAAGTTGCAGGATAAAAAATAATACATAGAAAGCCATTGCCTTTCTATACACTAATAATGAAGTAGCAGAAAGAGAAATTAAGAGAACAGCTTCATTTACAATTGCAACAACAACAACAAAAAGATAGCTAGGAGTAAACTTAACCAAGGAGGTGAAAGACGTGAAAATGATAAGACATTGATGAAAGAAATTGAAGATGACACAAATAAATGGCAAAATGTTCCATGTTCATGGATTGGAGGAATTAATGTTAAAATGTCCACACCACCCAAAGCAATCAACAGATTAAATGCAATCCCAATCCAAATACCACCAGCATTTTTTCACAGAACTAAAATAAATAACCCTAAAACTTGTATGGAACCACAAAAGACCCCTAATAGCCAAGGAAATCTTGAGAAAGAAGAACAAAGCTAGAGCTATGACAATCCCAAATTTCAAGATATACTGCAAACTTGTAGTAATCAAAACAGTATGCCATTGGCACAAAAATAGATACATAGGGGCGCCTGGCTGGCTCAGTCAGAAGAGCATGCAACTCTTGATCTCAGGGTTATGAATTCAAGCCCCACATTGGATGTAGAGCTTACTTTACAGAAAGAGAAAAAAAAAGAAAGAAGGAAGGAAGGAAGGAAGGAAGGGAAAAGAAAAGAAAGAAAGAAAATATATACGTAGAACAATAGAACAGAATAGAGAGCCCAGAAATAAACCAACACTAATATGGTCAATTAATCTATGACAAAGGAGGTAAGAATATAGAATGGTGGAAAAGATAGGCTCTTCAATAACGATGCTGGGAAAACTGGACAGCTATATGCAAAAGAATGAAACTCAACCATATTCTTATGCCATATACAAAAATAAACTCAAAATGGCTTAAAGATCTAAATGTAAGACCTGGAACCTTAAAACTCCTGGAAGAAAATACAGGTAGTAATTTCTCTCATATCAGCCTTAGCAACACTTCTCTAGATATGTCTCCTTAGACAAGGGAAACAAAAACAAACTATTGGGATCATACCAAAATAAAAATCTCTTGCACAATGAAGGAAACTATTAATAAAACAAAAAAGGCAACTGCTGAATGGGAGGAGATATTCACAAATGATATATTTGATAAGTGGTTAATATCCAAAAAATATAAAGAATGTATACAATTTAATACAAAAAAATGCAAATAATCTGATTAAAAGATGGGTAGAGGATCTGAATAGACATCTTTTCCAAAGACGACATACAGGTGACCAACAGACACATGAAAAAAAGCTCAATATCACTAATCATCAGGGAAATGCAAATCAAAACCACAATGAGATATGACTTCACACCTGTCAGAGTGACTAGAATCAGATAGACAAGAAATAATAAGTGTGGGTGAGAATGTGGAGAAAAGAAACCCTGTGCACTGTTGCTGGGAATACAAATTAGTGCAGCCACTGTGGAAAACAGTACAGAGGCTCCTCAAAAACTTAAAAATAGAAATACCATATGATCCAGTAATTCCACTACTGGATATTTACCCAATGAAAACAAAAACACTAAACTGAGAAGATATATGCATCCCTATGTTTATTGCAGCATTATTTATAATAGACAAGATATGGAAGCAACCCAAGCGTACATTGATAGACGAATAGATAAAGATGTGGTGTACACACACACACACACACACACACACTGAGTTATTACTCAGCTATAAAAAAGGATGAGATCTTGTCATTTGCCACAACATGGATAAACCTAGAGGTTATTACACTAAGTGAAATAAGTCAGACAAAGAAATACAAATACTATATAATTTCACTTATATGTAGAATCTAAAAAGAAAGTAAATGAATAAATATACAAAAAACAGGAATAGACTCAAATACAGAGAAGAAATTTGTGGTTACCAGAGGGCAAGGAGGTAAGGGATGAGCAAAATGCATGAAGAGGAGTGGGAGATACAGGTTTCCAGTTATGGAATGAATAAGTCATAGCATAGGGAAAATAGTTAACAGTGTTATAATAGTGTTTAATGGTGACAAATCATAGTTATAGTTGTGATGAACATAGCATAATGTATAGAGTTGTTGAATCACTATGTTGTACATTTGAAACTAATGTAACATTGGGTGTCAACTACACTTAAATTAAAAAAAAAAGTCAATTAAATAGATTAAAAAATCCAAGAAGCTGAAACTGGAATCTATAAAAACTTAATACATAAAGAAGAGTAAGGAAATAAAGAGTGTTATAGAAATTGGTTTCTCTGAAAAAGAAAACTAACATTCTTACTTCATGCTATTATCAAAAGAAATTAAAGTTATATTACATTTAACTGTCTTAAACAAACATAGGATTATTTTAATGTACAGAGTTTTAGTCTCTGAGAAAAAAATTAAACATACTCAACTAAAAAACAATGGAGAATTAAAAAATATAAGTTGAAAGATTTGATATGATGCTTATAAATCATGAGCAATCATAAATATAATTTAAAAACTAATAAACTGGAGAACACAGTTTTTTAAAATTTTTTTAAAGGTTTTATTTATTTATTTGACAGAGACACAGCGAGAGAAGGAACACAAGCAGGGGGATTGGGAGACGGAGAAGCAGGCTTCCCACAGCACAGGGAGCCCAATGCGGGGCTCAATCCCAGGACCCTGGGATCATGACCTGAGCCGAAGACAGATGCTTAATGACTGAGCCACCCAGGCACCTGGGAACACAGTTTCTAAAAACATGGCAGCTGAAAGATCAGTGTCCATAGATATACAGAACTCATGGATGTTGATGAAAAAAAATGCATGGACTCCCAATTAAAAGAAGGGACAAATACATCAACAGACATATATACATACACACAAAAAAATAAAAAAGAAAAGAAAAATGCTTAACAGTAAATAAAAATATTTAATGTTATGAATTATGGCAGAGATGGCTAATAGACCATCAGAATTTATGCTCCTTTTCCACAGCAGCTTTTTAGTTAAGAACTACATTTCTTAGCCACCCTTGCAGGACCATATGCAGGACCGTATGACTGGTCTCTGTCAATGGAATGTTAGTGAAAAGTGATGTGTGTCTCTTTTAGAGGAAGGCTTTTAAGTATTGGATTGAGCCTTTTTTACATTCTCTATTTCTCTTCCACCTTCTGGATTTTGACTTAGCTGAAATTATTTGGCATTTTCAGCTCTTAAAATGTAAGGTGGTCTCTTTTCTCTAACAAGATTCATAAAATAGGGAATTCTCTAAACAGAGGAGGGTTCAGAAAGTGGTTATAAAACAAGTAATGCTACTATGTGAGTATTAAGTTTTAAGAGAGCGTTAAGACTATACTCAGAAAAGCAAGGAAGAAGACATGTGATATTGGAAATTGTGAATCCATTTCAGATAGAGTTAGGTTTCTGTATGTGACAGACCAAAAAAGTAATGGTGATTTAAACAGAATAGAGATTTATTGCTTTCTCACATAAAAGAAATTCAGACAGGCAGTGTAGTACTAATATGATGTCTACACATTATCACTTAAGACCTAGGCACTTATCTTTCTGTTCCACAATCCTAGCATTTTATTCCCTTACTCAAGGTCACATAATGATTCAAGATGGATAGTGGAATCCTAGCTGCCATAGCTACAGGCTTGAGGAAGGAGAAATGCAGAGAGAAAAAGCCTGCTGAGTCAGTTTCCTTAAAAAGCTTTTATGGCGAGTAGCAAACTATACTTCTGGCTCCATTTCATTCGTTAGAATCACTGCATAGTCACACCAAAATATGAGGAAATGTGTTTTATAGGTGACAAAATATCCAGTTAAAACTTGGACCAAAGGGAAATGATGAAGATGATAGGCAACTGGCAGATCTCCCATAGGGCCCATCCTACAAAATGGTGAAGGGAAGTTCTAAGATGGCCATTGCCAGCAACTCTAGCAAATGCTAGGCCACACTGAAAGAGGATGTAGCCCTTTGGGGGGAAAATGGGGGTTCCATGCTTTAGATGATATGATTGAGATGGCAGGACAACTTGAGAATCTGTAAGGACTTTTTTGTTTGTTTTTTTGAGAGAATAAATGAGAAAATAATAGTAACTGCAAACTCCAGGAAAAACAAAAGTTGTGCAATAAAATTATATTGAACTATAAAATAAAATAATGGTGTAAGAAAATAGAGTTCACTGAATATTTTTAATAAAGTATATATATTTTTTAAGTGTCCAGGGGCTCAGATGTGGACCATGTAAAGAAAGATGTAATCCTAGCATACTTCTTGAACCAATGTGAGAAAAAATGTTTACATAGGTAAAAATATGAAAACTATACATATTGGTTTTTAACATTTACAGTCAGCCTTCAGACAAGATATGGATCAGTGTAACTGTAAAGCAGAATAACTGTTAACATTACAACCTGTAATGTTAACAATACAATGTGTATTGGTTGTTTATTCTTCTGGTCAAGTGACTGACTGAGAGCTGTGGCTCAGTGCTGCTGCCCAACATAAGAGAGTATCAGACCACATATAACTAGCCCGGGAAAAGATAAAAATTTAAAGTACAGTTTTTATCGAATGTGTATTGGTTTTACACTATCATAAAGTAAAAAAATAATAAGTGGAACCATCATAAGTTGGGGACTGTCTATACTAGCTAGAAGGTAGACCTATATAAGCTTTAAAAATATATGAATTAGACACTTTTGGCTTTTAATTTGCTTGATGTCTTAGAATTTGAAGATATTTCAGTAGCTTTGGATAGTTTCCTTCTATTCAAGAGCTGTTTCCAGAAAGATTAAGATAATGATTTTTCTTTATATATAAATTTACTGATAAGAAGAGAGGACTTCGAAGTAACTTTGCTAACCTTACAGCAACTCTTAATTTGAGATTATCATTTTCATTAAGAGGTTTTGAAGTCTCTAAATATCTGTGAACACCAATGTGGACTTTGTGAGATTCTGGGGTCCAGAATTTCCCTGAGGCAGCACTATTATTTACCTTCTCTTCATTTGTTTCTCTTGCCAGCTCCACCTTGATCAACATAAAATGCAGACTTGAAAAGAAAATAATGCATTAAAAGATGGAATTGGGAACTGGTAGAAAAGATAAAGAATTACCTTCGTCAGAATTCCTTCCCTTTTTTGGGATACAGATGGGTGGTAAGTAGGGGAGGTTGAGTTATTTTCAGGGTGATGATGAGACTGAATATTTTGTACATAACCTGTTAGAGACATCCTTGTACTTTCCTAAACCAGTGCCAGCAGCCTTTACTCAAAGCTGCTGAAAAGTAGAAAAATTGATACAGAGAATTCCTGATTTTCCTGTACTTCAAATTTTACTTCCCTGAAAGCTATGTATCCATGTATTAATGGTTTCTATGTAGTACAATATAGGGTGACTTTCTTTTTCTTTTTTAAATTTGCATTTTCAAACAGAGAAAGATAATTATTGTATGGTTTTACTTACTTGTGGAACATAAGGAAGAGCAGGGAAGACCTTAAGAGAAAAAAGAGAAAAATGAAGTGGGGGGGTGGTGGGAATCAGAGGAGAAGACAAACCATGAGAGACTATGGACTCTGGGAATCAAACTGAGGGTTCTAGAGGGGAGGGGGTTGGGAGGATGGGCGAGCCCATTGATGGTATTAAGGGGACATCTACTGCATGGAGCACTGGGTGTTATAGGCAAACAATGAATCATGGAACACCACATCAAAAACTAATGATGTACTGTATGGTGACTAACATAATAAAAATTATAAAATTTATAATTTTGCATTTTATAATTTTTTCATAATAAATATATAAGACACCTATGAAAATAAAAAGGGAGAGAGAATGCTAAATATAAGAATGAAAATCATTTGAATAAATTTCCTTATTTTCTTCATTTTATTTTCTTAATCTTGTTATCATCCTTTGATATCCCTGCTATTAGGCAATCTATAAACCAGCTGAGCCACAAGTCAAGATTTCAGGCTCTGTGCTACACACTAGGTTGGCTATTTTCAGTTCTGGAGTATGTGAAGAAGTTCAGGTCATTCTTTCTCACACTGAAAGGTTCTATTAACAGGAAAAATGTTTCAGATATCTATATATTTATAGATATTTAAAAAATTTTTTTATTGTTATGTTAATCACCATACATTACATCATTAGTTTTTGATGTAGTGTTCCATGATTCATTGTTTGTGCATAACACCCAGTGCTCCACGCAGAATGTGCCCTCTTTAATACCCATCACCAGGCTAACCCATCCCCCTACCCTCCTCCCCTCTAGAACCCTCAGTTTGTTTTTCAGAGTCCATCATCTCTCATGGTTCGTCTCCCCCTCCGACTTACTCCCCTTCATTCTTCCCCTCCTGCTATCTTCTTCTTTTTCTTTTTTCTTAACATAGGTTGCATTATTTGTTTCAGAAGTACAGATCTGTGATTCAACAGTCTTGCACAATTCACAGCGCTCACCATAGCACATACCCTCCCCAATGTCTATCACCCAGCCACCCCATCCCTCCCACCCCCCACCACTCCAGCAACACTCAGTTTGTTTCCTGAGATTAAGAATTACTCATATCAGTGAGGTCATATGATACATGTCTTTCTATATTTTTAAAAAGCAGGATGTAAATTATACGGACAACAAATCTATATTCATAAGAAAAGTCATGAAAAAGAAATATACCAATGTGTAAATAATTTTAGCTTTTAACATAATGTCCAAAAAAGCTCCACAAGTTGGCCAGTTTGTAGGTGGTCAATTAGTGTTAGTTGAATTTCGATTTGTAATCTGACTTTTAAGGAATCTCTCATAAGGACATAATCCAAAGAGGGGCAATTTATACAAAAACGTATTCAGCACACCCCTAAATGCATGAAAAATTGGAAGTGAGCTAAATATTAAAAAAAATAGGAATATGGTAAGTAAACATATTTAGAAGCAATCTAGTTGGTGTTTAGTCTCTGGATGGTAACAGTTTTGCTTTTTATAAATTGTACAAAAGTCTCCTGTTTTCCAAGACAGTATCTGGTAATAGCCATAAAAAACGACACATGGATATGCACATATAACATTCATTGAAAAAAAGAAAAAAAGAAAAGAAAAATAGGTAGACAGTGATTGCAAATATGAACCAATCTATATCCAGATTAAGGCTAATTAATAATTTACAAGAGATGAAAACAAAGTTTTAATATTAAGTGGATTCCTTATGTCCCTTGCAACCTGGGAAAGCATCTACATGTATACTAATAATTTTTAAGTGTATCAACAAAGGAACATTTATTGAAGCCATTCTAAATAAAGTGCACTGAGAGATTACTGGGTCTGTCCTACTGTTGAGCAGTTTATAGCTATTAGATAAGTAAGGATACTTGAAAGAAATGAAAAATCTGCTTTTGCTTTCCAGCCTTGGAGGCATTTTCAGAATTCTCAGAATTTCCTGTAACATGACTTAGATCTTCACAAAGTTGTAGAATAACCACTGGAATTCTCTTTACTAGATTTTAGTATTTAAAAAAACCCATTATAGTGGGTTTTATTATGAGATCTGGGCTACCACAGGGCCTCAGCAAATTGGTTCTGGATGTGGTTGTCTGTAGCAGAGACTTAGATAATTTTTTTTCTTAAATGCATCATACTCTAGATGTGTTTATTCTTTTTTTTTAAGGTTTTATTTATTTATTTGACAGAGAGAGAGAGAGAGAGAGAGAGAGAGAGAGCGCGCACGAGTGGGGGAGGGGCAGAGGGAGCCTGACTTGGGACTCAATCCCAGGACCCTGGGACCATGACCTGAGCCAAAGGCAGATGCTTAACCAACTGAGCTACCCAGGCATCCCTAGATATGTTTATTCTGTAAACTCAGAAAATGTGCTCTATGGCAATTTCCATTTGAAAACAAATAAAACACATTAACATGCCTTGAGAGCAGAGCTGAGTTAACATTTATTATGAGCCAAAAAAAAGTTGTAAATAAATTTTTGTTCATAACTGCTTTAAAGATTATCTCAAGTTAAAGTATTTTTTCTATAAATGTTTATATTAACTTGTCAGCAAAATGCATTAATTTTTTAAAAACCCAATCATTAACATCTCTGCATTTTTCCTAATACTCATAAAAAGGCTTTTTACACATTTTATAACACTAATCAGTGAATGCATTTGATTTTGTGTCCTGCTTTTTCTATTTACTATTATGTCAAATGTATATTTCCATATATGAAGATTTTGCATGTTTGTTTTAAATCAATTAGCCATATATAAGTATTGATTCTTTTTGAAAACTTAATGAATTGTACATTTGATTGAAAATTACCTTTTACATCTCAAAAATGCAGAGATAAGGCATTTATTTTTACCTGTGAGAAACATTTTTATAGAAAAGTCTACACAAACAGGAACATCTTCTCTCCCCAGGCCATCTCCTACCAGTTTTGCCGCTTTGACTATAAATTCAGTAAAGATATTCACAAATCTTTCTCTGCAGCTCTGATCTCTTTTTGGGATTCCAATTTGGATCCCAAACAGCCTCCTAGACATGTTCATTGAGATGTCTTGATATAAATTAATTTTTAAAAAGGTTTTATTTATTTATTTGACAGAGAGAGACAGCAAGAGAGGGAACACAAGCAGGAGGAGTGGGAGAGGGAGAAGCAGTCTTCCCGCTGAGCAGGGAGCCCGATGTGGAGCTCACTCCCAGGGAGTGATCCCTGGGATCATGACCTGAGCCAAAGGCAGACGCTTAACGACTGAGCCACCCAGGCACCCCATAAATTAATATTCTTAATTAATAGATAAAATGGACTCTTAACAAACGCCTATATGCTTGTCAATATTCGTGCTTTATACGTAGCAAAAAGGAATTTTTTTTTTTTTAGGGAGGGAGAGAGAGAGAGCGCGCGCGCAAGAGAGCACAAGCAGGGGGAGCAGCAGAGGGAGAGGGAGAAGCAGCTCCCCGCCGGGCAAGGAAGCTGGATGCGGGACTTGATCCTAGGGACCCGGGGACCACGACCCGAGCCAAAGGCAGACTCTCAACCAAATGAGCCACCCAGGCCTCCCACCAAAAGGAATTCTTGATTATATTCATGCCAATACATTCTCATCCCTGGAAGAGAGAAAGTCTTTGGGAGAGAGATTTTCAGCAAAACATACCTAAAAGTAACAACAGAAGAGGCAATCAGTATTATCAAGAGAGGTCTATTGTCTTGTGGGTATTCCCACTGAAAAATGTCAAGATTTGTCATCATCCTCCATGACAGAGTCAAGAATATAAGGTCCTCACCGTGATGACAGGAGGTGGCAGCAAGTGTAATGGAGCTTGGAATCTAAGGGGAAGACAGAAGATAAAAAAGCAAGAATAAAGAAAAGGAACCTCCAGGTCTTCCCTTCTTCTTACCAAATATGATCTAATTTCTTGACATGACATGAAAGACTCTATCTTTCCTGTGATTTCTCTCCAGTCTTCTAGGACTAATCAAGGGTACTAAAATAATACTGCATGTGTATTGGAGTCAGATAGACCTGGATTTGAAATCTATCAGTGACATTTGCCAGCTGTGTGACCATGACAAATAATTTCAGTTCTCTGAGCTTCCATTTCTTCATCCACCAGTGGAGTTTATAGGAGTGTCAAGTGAAATAATTAGTTCAGACACAAACCTCAGTGCCTGACACACATCAAACATTCAATAAAGAAATAACTGTTCTCTATTCTCTTCCTCTAGACAACTAAGCAACCTAAGAGGAAAACACCTATAGATATTGACATTTGGTAGAAAAATTGTCAAATGAAGTTATTAGGACAATGCCAAGAGAGCATCCAATGTAGGTAAGAGCAGGAGGACAGAGAGGTACAAGAAGGGTGTCCTGCTATGAGAAAAATGACCTGAGAGATTATCTATTGTGTTTGAAAATATGGAGAGAAAACTTCTTAGTTCTGTCAGAAAATTTAGGGATAGGGGCACCTGGGTGGCTCAGTCATTAAGCGTCTGCCTTTGGCTCAGGTCATGGTCCCAGGGTCCTGGGATCGAGCCCCGCATTGGGCTCCCTGCTCGGCGGGGGGCCTGCTTCTCCCTCTCCCACTCCCCCTGCTTGTGTTCCCTCTCTCGCTGTGTCTCTCTCTCTCAAATAAATGAATAAAATCTTAAAAAAAAAGAATGACTTCAAAAAAAAAAGAAAAAATTTAGGGATAATTAGTACAGGTTTGGGTGATTTTATTAAGAGAATCTTTATGGCTTAGCTGAAAATAATATTTTCTAGTCTTAATAACGAAAACACTGAGTAAGAATTTAACCACAAATGGTGACATAACTACTTTGAAAAGATGAAGAAAAAGGAAATGTGTACTTCTGTGGGGATTAGAGATCTGAGAGTCTTCCATCACAGGAAGTTGGAAAAAAAAAAGATCAAGAAATACAACTTAACATGTAATTTAGAAATATAGAGGTAAATGCCAGAAAAAATGGCTAAAAGAGTTGGAAATGCTTCCTTATGCAGAGGGAAATTAGGAATGGAGTCTGGCAGGATGGACAACTGTTCATAGTTGTAGTATTACTTGACTTTTTAAACCAGTACTTGAATTACTTTAATTCCAAAAAAGAGAAGAAAGAAAGAAAGAAAGAAAGAAAAGAAAAAGAAAAAGAAAAAGAAACAGAAAAAGAAAAAAAGAGAGAGAGTTGCAGTGCCTATCTACTCACTTACAGATGAGAAGGTATTTTTTTTAATCAGCTATATGTTTTTGTCCTAAGCATAAATGGCAATGTTACAAGTTCTTGAAAAATTGAAATTCAGAAAGAAAGGGAATAAATGGTAGGGGAAATTTAAGAGAGTTCCCAGAAGCTAGGGATTGAAAAAATTTAATGTGATTTGATTATTTGAAGGTGAATCGAGATTGGGTGGTATTGTGGTTTAAAGATCACCCATATGACGGGATTTTAAAGTGACACCAGCAGAATGATATAAGAGGCTGGCACGTGATGTGATGAGCACTGGGTGTTATACGCTACTAATGAATCACTGCACACCACATCAAAAACCAATGATGTACTATATGTTGGCTAATTGAATTTAAGTAAAAACAACAACAACAACAACAACAACAAAGAGGCTGGCTTAGAAAGTTGGGGCTGACATCTTCTAATCCAGTTCTTACTAAAAACCCCTCTCTATCTTCTAAATTCATAACCCAGTGGGGTTTGAGGACTTTTCCAGTTATTCCTTCTAGAACATTAGCTCCTTTGAGCTCCTTCGAGCTCAGGTTTTCCACATATATGCATCCCACACAAAACTTGACACAGTATTGGGCACACAGACTGTAGTAAGTGAACATTCAGGAAAATCAGTATTACACTAATTCCTTGTACAATTCTGTAAAATTTGTTTATACATTCCCTGTGAAATTTATTTAATCTGTTTTAATGTTAACATTTTCATTAGAAAACCTGAGCATGTTAATTACCTCACCTTTTTGCTCATTTTTCTCTCTTTTTAAAAAATAATATTGATGGGGTGCCTGGGTGGCTCAGTAGTTAAGCGTCTGCCTTCGGCTCAGGTCATGATCCCAGGGTCCTGCGTTGGGCTCCCTGCTCTGCGGGAAGCCTGCTTCTCCTTCTCCCACTCCCCCTGCTTGTGTTCCCTCTCTCGCTGTGTCTTTCTCTATCAAATGAACAAAAAATAAAATCTTTAAAAAAATAAATTAAAAAGAATACTAAGTTTATATTAGTTCCTTACATATTATTTGCTATCTCACACAAGTATTTACAATACTTTCATATAGTCAATCTCTTTAAAAATTATTCTTTTGATTATTTGACAAATATTTGTCGGGGATTTTTATTGTGTCAGGTTCTATGCCAGAGGCTTATAGCAGCGAAAAAGAGATAGCTATCTAGGAAAAGAAAGATTTCAAATAAAAAGTCATACAATTAATATGTAAGTATGAATTGTGCTTAAAGAGTTTTAAAGTGAGAATTAAAAGGGACATTCTCTTATGTATCCTTGGGTTCAGAATTCTGGATCCAATTTTTCTAGCTTAGAAAATTCAATTTCAAAAAAGTGGGTATACAGACTGGCTTTCTTTAATAAAAGCATAATAGTGTGCTGGGAGGTAACAGACACCTATTATCCACAAAGCTTTTTAATCTCTTCTGTATTAATTCTTCTATTTATAGCCACTCAATATATAAAACGCAGCTGCCTGTAGTATTTCTCCTAGTTGTAAACAACACAACAAAGTCTTAGCTTAATTAAAATACTATAAATAGGGGGAAGAATCCCAATTCCTCTCCCTATTCTTCTGCTATCAATAGGATTAGAATATTTCTCCAGCCAACTTTGCCTTCAGATGCTTATCACAGGCATTCTCAGAACCACCAGCTAATGAGAGGTATCAGCAAGTCAGGGGGGGAGAGAAAGAGGCTTATTTTCCAATTATGAATGTACTGATTCATTAACACTGACTCAAGCATTCATTTTAGATTCAGGTTGTCATGGACTTGCATTTAAACAATAGTGGCATGTGGATCTATGCCATTTTTCATCAGTGTAGTGTGGGGATGCCATTTAAGAAACAGCAGAAAAAGGAGCTGAAAAGGAGTAAAATATGTATGGCCAAGGCCAAAACTATATAAACTTGTTGAAGAATCATAATTATTTTTACTCATCATTGGCAAATCTAAAAACACATTATAATATTGGCTTATTCTACAAACTTTAGACACTAGGAAATTCAAAGTAGAGAGGTCATTATCTGGTCTAATATTACAACTTAACTAAAGACGTGGAAAAGTTAATGGCAGTATTAGTTAAAGCATCAAATTACAATATTACTATTACTGTTTTTAACCCTTATTATTATTCCTCAAAACCTATGAATGTACTCAATATTTTTCTAAAATTATATCTCCTTAGTAATACACCAGTATAGTCAATTTTTAGTGAAGAGGATCATATTTTCTTAATTAACTGTTACTGTTCAAGTAACCATCTCAAACACATTCTTTTGCCTAACCTAAGTGGGATTTGGACTTATGAGAATAATTTATACTATTTGTCATACATCAGTAACTTGGATATCACCCTCAGAAATTTTGTCCACTTCCAGGCCTCAACTGTACTATTATTTTTTTCATATTTTTCTTTAAATTGGCAAATTTTATTTTAATTAACTTGACTTAAGCAATAATATGATTAAAATCAAGGGATTGGTTTGATAGCTGTATGTTTTTCGAAAAAACATTAAAATAAAGCCCAGAGTCTACAGTCCATAATTGTTATCAGCTGGAGTGTTAGTTTGAGGCAAGCTACAGCTCTCACTCCTTTTAAAGCTACTGCAAACTGAGATTTTTTTTAGTTATTCATTGCAGATCAACTTAGCCTATCCCGAGTGATGAGGAACATACCTTTTATAGTAATAGTTGTGTACTACCCTTCAAATTCTTCATTGAAATTCCTTTCAAATCTTGTAGTTGTCTCCAAAACTGTAAATGTAGAGCGAGAATCCAAGAAGCCTAGCAAAAAGCAGCAGCCAGGAGGCAAAGGTTTCAGTAGCTGCAAGGATCTGGGGAGAAAGCGTTTGAAATTCAAATTCTGCCAAGTAAGAAGAATTTGATAAATATCCTAGACTTTTCACTAAAACCTCAGAAAAGCCTCACCTTATGAGTAAGCTTAGGACTAAGGGCTCCAATCTAGAATTAAAAGCCAAATGGAAATAAACCCACTATAACAAAACCTAAAACAAGCTTCCATTTAACATTAGTAGAATACAGACTGTGGTTATCAGAAACAGGGGGTGGGAGGAGAAAAAAAGTGGAGGAACATTGGGTTGTCAAAAGGTACAAATTTCTAGTTATAATGTAAATAACTACTAGGGATGTAATGTACAACATGATGACTACAGGTAACACTGCTATATGATATATAGGAAAGTTGTCAAGAGAATAAATCGTAAAATTTCTCATCACAAGGAAAAATGTTTTCTTTTCTTCTTTCTTTTTTGAATATTGTTTCTATATAAGATGATGGAGGTTAGCTGAACCTATTGTGATAATCATTTTACAATTTATGTAAGTAACACTATCATGCTATACATCTTAAACTTACATAGTCTACCAATTATTTCTCAATAAAACTGGAAAACATAAGATTGATGCGCCAAGAGCTTAGCTGTCTGTTAGTACAAACTCAACTTTCTTTAGAGGGAGGATATAAAAATATATTATCTCTATAATGTATCGTCCACAATATCCAGGATAAAATATTACTAGATATTTGGAGAATTAGTCAAAGAGAAAACATAGTCAAGAAAAGCAAGCTCACAGATGACCCTTATGTTGGCATTGAGACAGGACTTTTATTTTTTTTATTGTTATTATTTTTTTATATATTTTTAAGATTATTTATTTATTTATTTGGCAGCGAGAGAGCGAGAGACAAGCAAGGGGAGGGGCAGGCAGAGGGAGAAGCAGGCTCCCCACTGAGCAAGGAGCCTGATGTGGGACTCAATCCCAGGGCCCTGGGATCATGACCTGAGCCGAAGGCAGACACTTAACTGACTGAACCAACCAGGTGTCCCGAGACAGGACTTTTAAAACAGCTATTATAAATATGTTAAAGAACTAAAAATAAGAGATGAACAAAATGGGTAAACAGGGAATCCCAGAAGAGAAATGGGAACTCTGAAATAATCAACTTGAGATTCTAGAGCTGAAACATACAATATCAAAAAAGAAAAATTTACTGGATAGATTTTAAAAGATTAGACACTGTAGAGAAAAAGAACAGTCAGTTTCAAGACAACCCTCATTACCTCAGAATGTGACCTTATTTGGAAACAGGATCATTGCAGATGTAATTAGGTAATGTGGTGAATCACAGTATGGACCCCTAATCCGACACAACAGTGTCCTTAAAAGAAGATGGCAATTGAAGACAGAGATACAAGGAGAAAGTCATGTAAAGACGGAGGCAGAGATTAGAGTGATAGAAGCCAAGGAACATCTGGGGTTATCAGTAGCTGTAAAAGAAAAAAGGATCTTCTCCTGAAGCCTTTAGAGGGATCTTGGCCTTCCTAATATCTTGATTTTGGACTTCTAGCCCCCAGAACTGTGAGACAATAGAATTCGGTTGTTTTAAGACACCCAGTTTGTGATACTTTGTTGTGGCCACCCTAGGAAATGTGTACAGGTATAAAGCAAATGGAATTTCCATATATTTCTTATTAAGTTAAACATACACTCACTATATGACTCAGTAATTCTGCTCTTAAGTATATATCCAAGGAAAATGAGACTGTATTTCCACAAGAAAACTTGTATATGAATGTCCATAGCAACTTTAGTTATAGTAATCACAAGCCAACATAAATAGAATGTCCATCAACAGGAGATTGGAGAGACAATATGGTATATTCATGATACTGAACTCTACTCAGAAATAAAAATGAATGAACTCATAAATGTAATAATATGGATGAGTCTCAAAAACATTACGCTGAGTAAAAGAGGCCAGACACAGTTTTGAACACATTGTATAATTCCATTTATCTGAAAATCAGAAAAAGCAAAACTAAGTTATGATAGAAATTGGAATAATGTTTCCTTCTGTAGGTTTACATCTAAATGGTCATGAAGAATGTTCTGATGTAATGGAAAGAGTCTACATCATGACTGGGGTGTTGATTATGGGGATGTATACATTTATCAAAACTTACTAACTCTCTTTTCCACCTGCTCCCTCCCTCACCCCAAGTGCCATTCTGGCAGCAGGGCGCTCATTCAGAGCTCCAGGTCCTGCTAAGCTAGAGCCTCCATTGCCTCTCTCCAGCCACCATCATGATATCAACCAGAACCTCATTAACAATGATGAGATATTCTCCAAGATAAGGGATGGCCCATGGGTTATGCCCAGAGGTGGAGAAGATGGTCAGTAGGACAGAGGGTAACACTGATGACTCACTAAGTGGTGGAAATGCCTCCACTGAAGGCCCCAAGGGTGAAGGGCCTGAAAGCACAGTCATCACCGATGTTGATATTGTCACGAACCATCACTTGCAGGAAACCAGCTTCACAAAAGAAGCCTACAAGAAGTGCATCAAAGATGACATGAAACCAATCAAAGGCAAACTTGAAGCACTGAGGCCAGAAAGAAGAAAACCTTTTATGACAGGGCTGCAGAACAAATCAAGCACATCTTTGCTCATTTCAAAAACTACGTGTTCTTTATTGGTGAAAACACGAATCCAGATGGAATTGGATTCCAGATGGTTGTTCTGCTGGACTACTGTGAGGGTGGTGGGACCCCAAATATGATTTTCTTTAAGGATGGTTTAGAAATGGAAAACTGTTAACAAACTTGGCTATGACTTTGGATGTATTACCTGTTGCCATAACCGGCTGCTGCTCTTCACCCATGCAATACCAGGACCAAGACCAGACGACACCTGCCATCTTGAGCTCTTCATTAATTTTGACATTGATTTACTTGGAGTGGAGGCATTGTTTTTAAGAAAAAAAAAATCATGTCGTATAGGTTGTCTAAAAATAAAATGCCTTTCAACTCATTTGAGAGAATGCTCTTCGTTTAATACATATTTAAATCCATCCTGTGTTGAGTCCTGGAGAAGCAAGAACCTGGTTGTGGACTACTGCTAGAAAGCAGAAGACTGCAGATAACTTCTATGGTGAAAACTACTTCTGGGACTGGAACCTAAAATACAAGATCCAAAAATCTTCATTCTGAGTTCAAGTAAAGGGAAAGGCCATGCTCATAGCTGTGCCAACATTTGAAGTGGATTCCTTACACATTTCATCACTGACAATCACAAGTGGAAGTAGTTAACTCTGGAAGAAATTACCAAAAGAATAAAAAGAGATTAACACAGTTGGAAGCAAACGCAACAACAAAACAATTTACCTAACTCTACACTTAAGATCCTTGTATCTATTGAACATAAATTATGTCTCTATAAGAGTAATTATTAAAAAAAACAACAAAAACCTCTCAATAGAAACACAAAGAGCAAAGTTTGACTTCCACTCCCAGGTAGAATGGAGAAATACAGGGTAGGTCAAATGTCCTGTCAAGGACAACTAGGAAAGCCAACTAAACTACAAAAGCTATCTATGTCAAGGTTCAGAGAACTGTGGAAACCATGAAGACTAGATGGATTAAGATTCCAAAGACAGAAAACCATGAGATCTGAGCTGAGGGTTTGCAGATGGTTTCTCTTTAGGAGTTTTTGCCAAATTTTTGGCAGGCAAGAGGATAACAACCAGACTTTGCCCAGTGAGAAGTGACTGCTAGGGTCAGAAGAACAGAAGAGGTTTTGGGGGTTTCACATGGCTGGAGAGAGAAAATTGTAGACTTGATGAGTCTCAATCCTACTGCCAATTTTCTGTTCCAGATTTGCCAGATCCCACAAGGCTAGAGGCTAACAAGTGAAGGTGAAAACTTTTCATATTTACTTAGGAAACTCTACAGTCTGGTCTTCAATTTACCTTTCTGACTTTATTTTTCAGTGTGCCATAACCTATAGATGCTAATCAGAAGGAACACCTCACCTTTCCTTCCCTCTCCTTTTCCCCATTCTTTCCTCCCTTCTCTTTACTTTCTTGCCTTTTTTGCTTTGTTAATGACAGTTTCTATGCCTGGGTGGCCTTTTCCATGACACGTCTTCAAATAGGAAAATCGATCTATTCTTCGAAACCAATTCGAATACTTTTTGTGTGACTTTGGGAAAATTTCTTCCTTATTCTGAACCTCAATGTTCTCTAACAAATGAAGATGAACTATACCTGCAAGATTGTGGTGAAGATTAAAGAGACAATATAAATGAGAATATCATATTGAGTACCTAGCACATTAAAGTTCTTCAAAAAATTATTCTTCACAAAAGCTATATACAATAAATTATATTTTCATATACAACAAAAAAAGAGAAAAATGAAAAGTTAAAAAACAATATCACAGGGGCGCCTGGGTGGCTCAGTCGTTAAGCGTCTGCCTTCGGCTTAGGTCATGATCCCAGGGTCCTGGGATCGAGCCCCACATCGGGCTCCCTGCTCAGCGGGAAGCGTGCTTCTCTCTCTCCCACTCCCCCTGCTTGTGTTCCTGCTCTCACTATCTCTCTGTCAAATAAATAAATAAAATCTTTTTTTAAAAAAACCAATATCACAGTAGAATAAAAACACGAACTACATGTGAATATATATATATATATAGCAAAAATTGTGAAGAGCCCTATACTGAAAGCTAGAAAACATTACTCAGAGTGAATAAGAACTAAATAAAGTAATATACCATGGTTATGAATTAGAAAACTAAATATTTTAAAGACATAAAATTCCCCAAAAGCTTATATATAAATTCAAAACAGTTTCGATCAAAATTCCAGCCAGTTTTTTGGTCAGAAATTATGAACTGATTTTACTTATTTGTTTTAATTTCAGCTTTACTGAGGTATAATTGACATAAAATTATGAAGGTGATTTAAATTTCTTTTTTTTTAAGATTTTCTTTATTTATTTGAGAGAGAAAGCAAGCGAGAGAGCATTAGCAGGGTGAGGGGCAGAGGGAGAAGCAGACTCCCCACTGATTAGGGAGCCTGACACAGGGATTGATCCTGGGATTCTGGGATCATGACCTGAGCCAAAGGCAGATGCTTAATCGACTGAGCCACCCAGACACCCAAAGATTTAAATTTCATATGGAAATACAAAGAATTCAGAACTTTTTTTTTTAAGGTTTTATTTATTTGAGAGAGCAAGAGCCAGACAGCATGAGCGGGGTGGGAGAGCATGAGCAGGGTGAAGGGCAGAGGGAGAAGCAGGCTCCCCACTGAGCAAGGAGTCTGATGCAGGGCTTGATCCCAGGACCCCAGGATCATGACCTGAGCCAAAGGCAGACACTTAACGGACTGAGCCACCCAGGTGTGCCAAGAATTCAAAACTTCTAAGGAATTCTTTTTTTTTTTAAGATTTTATTTATTTATTTGACAGAGAGAGAGTGTGCACAAGCAGGGGGAGTGGCAGGCAGAGGGAGAAGCAGATTCCCCGCTGAGCAGAGAGCCTGACATGGGGCTCTATCCCAGACCCTGGGACCTGAGCCAAAGGCAGACGCTTAACCAACTGAGCCACCCAAACGCCCCCTAAGGAACTCTTAAAAAATAATTCCATTACTAGATATCACTATGTTTTAGAAAACCATAGTAAATAATTAAGACAGTATGATATTGGTGCAAGGATAGAGAAATGACCAATATAACAGAATAAAGTCCAGAAACAGACCCATACATATGTGGAATCTAGTTTATAACAAATACAACACAATACAGAGGAAAGGTAGTTATTTCCAAAAATAATAGTGTTGGTGAATTGGATATAACCATGAGAAAAATTTTTTATTTGAATCCATACTCAAAATTATACATTGGACTATGTTAAAATTAATGACACCTGTTCATCAAAATATCTTCAGACAGTAAGATGGCAACCCAGATTGAAAGAAGATATTCTCAATACCTATATCTGACAAAGATTTCACATCAAACATATATAATGAACTCCTACAAAAAAGGGCAAAAACTTGGTCATCTCACAAAGAAAGGTAGAGGAATGGCTAGTAAACATAAAAAAAAAAAGTTTGACTTTATTGGTCTTCAAGAGAAAGCAAATTAAAACCCACATGAGATACCATTGCTTCCATCTGAATGAATAAAAATGAAAAAGTAGGAAAGTATCAGGTGAGGTGGTGAAGCAACAGAACTCACCTACACTGCTGGTTGGAGTGAAAATTGATACAACCATTTCTGCAATATCTACTCAAGCTGAATGTGTGCATAGTCTATAAACCAGCAATTGCCTCTTCTGGGTATGTATTCAGAACATAGATGACCATATATATATAACATATATAACAGCACTATTCAAATGCCCATCTGTGGAAGTATAGATAAATAAAATATGGTATAGTCATACAAAGGGATACTATACAGCAATGAAAACAAAAAGATCTATGAAGGGGCACCTGGGTGGCTCAGTCGGTTAAGCATCTGCCTTTGACTCAGGTCATGATCTCAGGGTCCTGGGATAGAGTCCCACATCGGGCTCCCTGCTTAGTGGGGAGCCTGCTTCTCTCTCTTCCTCTGTCCCCTGCTCATGGTCTCTCTCTCACTCTATATCTCAAATAAATAAATAAAATCTATGACAATATGGATGAATCTCATAAACAGAATGTTGAGCATAAAAAGACACAAAGGAATCATAGTGTGCTCATAGTGTATGATTCTATTTATATAAGATACAAAAAGCCCAAACTCATCTGTGCTCTTAGAAGTAAGGATAGTAGTTATCTGAGGGAGAAGTAGTGACTCAGAGGGAGACCAAAGGGGTTTTCTGGGGGGTTACAGCTTAATCTGGGTGCTGGTTACATGGGTGTGTTCAATTTTTCAAGCTGTATACTTATGATAAATGCACTTTCTGTATGTGTATTGCATTTTAATAAAAAATTAAAAAAAAATCTTTCCCTTCCCTTCTCTTTCCTTCCCTTCACAGATAAAATACAGGTAGGTCCCATGACTTTTCCAGTCACGCTTAGATAATAAATAGTCCCTTTGTTTGGGCATTAAAAAATCCATTCTAAAAACGAATGATGTAATGTATGGTGATTAACATAAGAATAAAAAATTAAAAAAAAATCCATTCTAGCCTAATAATCACATAACTTAAGCCAGGTCCAGGGTAACCATCACAACTTCAAAATCTTGTCCAATATATAGCTTCTCATCCCAGTGGGGGCCTGCCCTAGGCGGGGAAGCTCACAGAGGAGGCAGTGATGTTCCTGGTCAGCTTCTTCATCAGTTCCCAGCTACTCCTTCTGCTTGCTGCCTGGGGCTTGACTAAGCCCCTAGATTCAGGCCAAGGCACAGGGCACTAGGGGAATGGCACCGTTTTATATGGCCAGAGCAGCTGCAGTGTACTTTGCTCCCCCGGATGCTGGCTGCTGTGATGTGCTTTGTGGGTCTTTTGGAGAGTGTCCCGCTGAGACCTCAGCGGCTCCCTGCCCCAGGCTGCCCAACCCCACATACACGATGCTTGTCCTCCAGCAGCTGCTTTATGAGCTGCTCCCAGGCCTGGACTTCCAAACATACCCTACACAGACCCTCTCCCTTGGGGTCCTTTGTCCTTGCTGGGGAGGCTTCTTGAGCATGATTCATTTTGAGAAGCTTTCAGATCAACTCCATCTCATGGGATCTACATCTTTCCTTCCTGGAAATACCTGCTGTTTGTGGAACTGTAGATTGGTGCCCATGCATTCCTCTCTCTGTACTCTGCTGGGGCTAGTCACTCACCTTCAGATGACTGGATTAGGTTAATGCACAGGTCTTCACGTTCCCCAAACTTCCTAGGTGCCCTTAGAGCTCCCTGACTTGGCTTGAGGTGAAGGAAATCAACTCCTTTTCTTGTACCTGCAGAGTGAGTGGGCAATGCATAGTACACTGACTATTCTCTCCAAAGAAATCCCCTCTGACCTGGCCGGTGGGACATCATTGCCTCTATGCTCTCAAGGTGAGTCTCTTAGCATCTTGCTCTAGTGCAGTGGAGACCCAGTCTGGTTCTTGGTATCTCTTGGGTTGTTCTCAAAGTGAGATAGCAAAGTCTCATTTTAACATCTTCTTACATAATTAATCTCTTTCCTGTTCTCATCTATCATAGGTTTCCTCTCTTGGCTTTTGTCACTTTCAATCTTGTGTTTTAGTTATTGATGTGCATATCAAACTTCCCCTATTAAACTATAGATTTTTGGAGAATAGGGTTCAAATTTGATTTAACTTTGTATCCCCCATAAAAGCTAGTGGAGCACTGGTACAGAGTTGGAGCTTAATGCATATCAAGCAAAGGAACAGGTAAATAACTGAGCTGCCGCCTGCAGGACTGGACACTTTGAGCAGGGTTACACCTGAACTTTTGGTATCCCCAAAGGTTTCCTGATTTTGTAACCATGTTTAAAACACACTCATTCATTTCTTATTTATTCAACAGATATTTTCTGAGAATTTATTATGTGCCAGGTACTGGGTAAGTGACTGAGAATTAAATGGACATAGCCTCTACCTTTTTGGAGTTTAGAATTGAATCGGTATGAGTTTGACATGAGAGATGAGTAAGTGTTGGCTAAGTGGATAGGAGGAAGAAGAACCAATCCCTGCAGGGAAATAAGTGCCAAATACTCTTGACTCAGAGGTGACAATGTGTGGATGTGTCCAGAGAGAGAGTGTAGGTGAGCCAAGCAGTGACAGAAGAGCCTGAAACAAGCACAGCCCAGGCTTGCTCAGTGTTGCTGTGGAGGATGAAGTGATTCTGCAGAACAGACGCAGGTAGGCTTGGGCAAACAACAGTTGTCTCTGAGGGTGGCTCTGAAACCTGGTTTACCTCAGCATGAGGAAGTCATATTCCTTAAAAATATGATTTACAGCATCCTCTAAATCCTTTGTAAATGTACTCATCCTGGTTAATGAAAATAAGCACTGACGTATCTTTTTGTGATTGTATCTGTCTCTCGATAAATAACCTTGTCAATTTTACATAACATTTAAAGTTTCATGCTTCATGATGTCACTGAATAAGAGGCTTGTTATCTCCCTTCAATTCTCCCTACTGCACATACTCACATTCTCTCAGTCTCTTTCTTTCTCTCTCTCTTTCTCTCTCTCTCTCTCTCTCTCTCTCTCTCACACACACACACACACACACACACGCACGCACCCTAAGAAACTCATGCTATTTGGCTGCTCTAAAGTCAGGTACTTACTTACCTTTCATTAAGCTGATTGACAAGGAATTTGAAAAGTGACCTTGGGGAAAGAATATGGATTATCCCAACTGAACCTTTAACAAAATCATGCCAAGTTTGCCCGAGGGAACAAAGGAGTTCTGAAAAATAGGCTGAATTGGTCATATTTTCTCACCATGAGAATATCATGCACAACCATCTCAGCAGCAAAACTCAAAGTCACATGAAGAGCCAAGTGTGTGGTCTGGAATATTAACAATACATTCTAATTTGAAAGCATTTTTGCCAGTAGGGTTTTGGGCACTTAAACAGAAAAAATAACTAAAAACAAAAGAAGATCAAATAAGACGACAGGCCAATCATAATCTCTAGTCTACAAGCAAAGAGCTGCCATGACTCCTAATAACATGTGAATGAGCAAGATTTATGGAGTGTTGTGTAACAGAATAAAAGATATTAAAAATAGAGAAGAAACAAGTCTTCATAATGCCATTGTTTATTGGTGCAAAATGACTCTAAGACACCCACTGACTAATGCAGTATAACCTGCAAGCCATGGGAAACTCAAAAGGATCCAGGCACTAATATTGAGCCTGAGTACTCAAGGTGCGCTCTGATAGCTGCATTTATCTTTTATGTGGCAAGAGAATTCCTTGCAATATTTTGTGGTCCTGGCAAGCATCAGTAGTCAATGTTACATCATGGCTGTGGTCCATGCCACAGGTGAAGGTCAAGGACATGGCTAGAATAAGCATCTATAGGGAAGTTGGAAAGGATGTGTTAGAAGACAGAAGCAAGAGGTTGCTAATAGCTAAGATTAGGTGGACAGGAACATACTATTTGGTGCAAGAAGTGGAGATATAAATCACAGTGCAGGAGCCAAGTCTTACAGCCGGAAAGAGAATGGGTTCTTGAAAATAACAACAGGAACCAAAAAGCCAAGGCACAGAGCTCAGTGGACATAGCAAGTTATGGAGGTTGAAAGCCAAAGTGGGTGAGGTGAAGACATGAGGAGAAGATTCCAGGAACACGGCAGGGTTGTAGCTGTCTTGGGAAACCAAATGGGGAAGCAGGGAGGTCTGCGCTTACTCAGAGTGGTCAGACAAAACACTGTGTGACAATGAACATCTCTTTCAGATGGCTGCGACAGAGATATTTCAGCTGACAGATGAAAAATCAATACCAGATGGCTCCAAAAGAGAGGCTTCTCATGGGATTGCTGTTCTTTATTTCCTCAAGAAAGTTGAGTGATAAGGCAATGACTATCCTCCAACAAGATCTGCAAGTCTCTTTTGTAGAACACATCTTATAAGAAACTCAAACACAAACATGGAACACATCTTGTAAAATGCTCAAATTACTCTGTGGTCAAATACATTTAAAAAATGCTACACATAGGGGCGCCTGGGTGGCTCAGTTGGTTAAACCGCTGCCTTCAGCTCAGGCCATGATCCCAGGGTCCTGGGATCGAGCCCCACATCGGGCTCCCTGCTCATGCAGGAAGCCTGCTTCTCCCTCTGCCTGCCGCTCCCCCTGCTTGTGCTCTCTCCCTCTGTCTCTCTCTCTCACTCTCTTTGTGTGTCAAATAAATAAATAAAATCTTTAAAAAAATGCTACACATAATCTTCTTCTTTGTGATTTACAATGTGCATTAGTATATTAAAGGTTCTGAAAAGTCCTGCAGTAAAGAAGCCTATTTAACTTTGTTAACCATATTTAATGCAATGTTTCTCATACTTGCTTGACTGTGGAACACTTTTACATAATACTTAATTTCCTAGAGCTTTCTTTCTAGAACATTTGTTATATTCATCCTTATACTCAATATAAAGACAAGACCCACCTTGATCCAACTACATGGAGATTGCTTTCATAGTATAAATAAATTAACACCAGGTGTGGACACAATGTTATTCAGAGAAAGGCCTTGTTATTTATTTATTTTAAATATCTTTCCAAAAAGGATTTGAAATGGTATGTGTGTGCTGTGAGTTGTCACCTGGTCTGGTGAGTGATGACCAGGACAATCATTTAATTACATTTACTTCTGTTTTCCTAGCAGGAATGACAGTAGCAGTCATGATAAACCAGGCAGTAGGTACTGAGTACTTTGAGGATGAGCACATTATTTTGCAAGTCTGGTCATTAGATGTAAAGTAAAGAGGCAACATGGTGGCTGCTTATGCAAAGGTAGATAGCATTTCTAACTGCAAATCCATCAAACTCAGCTCATAAAAATGGAGATCAGGGCACCTGGCTGGCTCGGTTAGTAGAGTATGTGACTCTTGAGACTCTTGATCTTGTTGTCATGAGTTTAAGCCCTGCACTGGGCAAAGAGCTTATTTTAAAAAAAAATAGAGATCATACTTTTGGTGTCTGGCCAACTTTGTGTTGCAAACAACTAGTGCAGAGTTGTGATTGTTGTGACAGAGTTGGGTATGAAACCAGTAGTTTTTAAAGCCTTTTGGACTAGGGGTAGGTGTGTCTTTTCCAGAGATGGGCCAGGGCCAGCAAATGGATTAGGTCAGACTGAAGATTAAGCTTTTGCACTGTGACAGAACAATGTTTGGTTACTTCCAACTCCCTTTCTGGAGCCTTGTACTTCCAATTATATTTAGCCAGAGGTGGATTTTTTTCAATGCTACTAAAGGTTATAAAAGACATCATTTTATGCTGTTAGCATAAAAATAAGGGAAGAGATAGATTAAGAGACATTGATAACAGACAAGTTTTAACATATTTTTAAGTGGAGTTTCAGAAGAATTATAAAGAGAATGCAGAAGAAGGAATAGTTCAGAAAATAATAACCAAAATTTCCTAGAAATTAAACACACACAAACACAATTAATCTTCAGATTTGGGAAGTCCAAAATTTTCAGGCAAAGATAAGGAGAAAGAAATTATCACTGAGATATAAATAACAGTGAAACTATAAAATATCAAAGGTAAAGAGAAGACCTGAAAAGCAACTAGAGAGTCAACACTTTGTACAAAGATATTGCAAGTAGCCTGATTGAGTGACTTTTCAACAACAATAATGAAAACCAGAAGACAATGAATGATATTTTTAAAGCACTGAGTGAAAATAATTGTCAACCTACAATGGAATATGTGGTGAAATAATCTTTCAAGAAGGGAAGGGAAAGATTAAGATATCCAGGCTAAAAGAAAACAAGATAACAGAATTTACCAATAGATTTTTAAGGATAATTCTCAAGGATGAGTTTCAGGTAGAAATAATACCAAACAGAAAATCTCAGATGCAGAAAGAAATGACCAGCCAAGATTTCTGTAAATATGTAGGTCAATCTAAACAAATAATGACCACATAAAATAATATCTACTTTGTCAAATTAAAAAAACATATAAAACCAAATACTGGATAACAACGGTATATAATTTAGGAAAAGATTGATTAGATCTGAAGCACTAGTATCATTGTACTTGGAAAGAAATAGAAAGATTTTAACATTGGACCTTTTAAGATATCCATGTTAAAGTATTTGGGGTAACTACTGAAAGAATATGGAAAATACAACCTTCAAACTCATGGAAGGCAAATAAAGAGAAAAAAGGTGGGGGAGGTAAGCTATCAAGAGTAAAAGACCTCAGTATAAAAGGTCTTTAAGTTAAAGAAAATAATAAATCCATATCATTATGAGGAATTCTTTGTCATCATTTCTTCCAGATTCCTCAGGTCCCCACCTTCATCAGTAGCACCTGGCAGTGGAGAAGATGATTCAGAGGCAGGACACCAGAGGAGGCAGGACTTTTGTGGGAAAGAGCAGGAATTAAAAGAACTGAAGAACTATAGAAGTTCTAGGGATGGAAGGAGGGAAAGGATGCAGGAGGGAAAAGGCTCTCTGTTGGCTGTGGTGGTAAGAACACATAGGTGTGATCAAGCAGTTCAAAGACATGAGACAAAGATATTTCCTAATATTGATACTGCATGAGAAAGTGGTGAGAGATAAACTCAAGCTAGTGAAAGAGTCAAGTCAATGCCCCAGATAGCTGCCATGAAAGAAGCTCTAAGCACTGAGGAGAACCCAGTGCTGCAAGGAGGTGGCATGCAATAGGCAGGCTTCTTTCTCATGGTTCCATAAGAAAACTTGTTTGCTGAAAGACAGCTTATTATGTGTACAACCCCCACTAAGCACTACATGCCCACGATCATTTGACATAGCCCTTGCTCTCTTGGGGTGGGAAAATTCAAGTACATGAAAGGTTGACTAAAAAGTTCTGAAGAAAGGGGTGGTTATAGAAAGGGAGGTGGAGGTAGAAGAATTAGGGGACCAAGTCATTGGGATGGACGTGACCATTGAGTGTGAGTGAAGTGTGGAATTGATCAGCGGCAAGACTGTAAGTTTGAACACTGATGTTAGCATCTCAATGGACTTTCTTTTTTAGTTATGCTTTGTAAGTTTAATGTCAAAGATTATAAAGATGCTTTAAACATGCACACCTACACACTCTTAAGACACAGCACTTGTGGGGTCATGGAACTTCTGGCTTCTGCGGTAACAAAGCAGAGATCGTTTGTCATTTTTTTTTTTTTTTTTTTTTTTTGGTCTCCTCATGTCTGAACCTCCTTCCTATGTTTGGGACTTTCTCACATTATGAGGAGCAGCACTAATTCCTCAGAGATATTAAAATAGCAGATATTGTCTTCTCCAGCCTCTGTTGTAGTATTGGTCAGATGAGCTAGGTTCTGCCCAGTCAAGGACTGAATTGGAAGGTGGTGACAGGAAGAAGTGGGGTCTGCCTATATTGTGTTGAGGTGGCAGCAGCGGCAGTGAGGACAGGTTGCAAGGGTGGTAACTGGGCAGTGGAGGCTCTGGTGGCAGTGGTGAGATGGGGGTGGAGGCTGCCTTGCAGGAGATGCAGCTTCCTTGAGGCTGCAGGGACAGTGGCTCTCGTGGCAGCACTACTGCCCCATGTCCAGTGACGCTGACAGACCCAGCTGTGGCGCGGGGGCCCAGGGGGAGCAGCGGGTGTGCCTTGTGATTTTGGTCGTTGTACCTGGCATTGTAGCCTCCGAACCTGGTTCTCTGGTTCTCTGGAAGACACTGCCAGCACCTCAATATACTTTTTCTGCTTAAATTAACCTAAGTAAGTTTCTGTTGCTTACACCTAACAATCCTGACCAATACCTGGAGCAAAGTCTTTGCTTTTAAAAAAACATGTGGGTATAATTCCACAAGAAACTGTTCTTATGAACCAAGCCAATAATGTCTGAGAGTTAACTGTTCATCCATTTAACAAATATTTATCAGGCTTCTATTTTATGTCAGACATTGTGTCAGACCCTCTGGATGTGTGACCAACACAGATACTATACACTATCCCTGCCACTATGCAGCTTACAGCTTAGTAGAAAATACAGATATTACATAAATAACAAAAAGTGTATTGCCTGATTTCTAGAAAATGCTAAGTACAGTTTATATGCTATGGGAAGCCTAACAAATAGGGAAGCTTAACCTGGTTTTAGGTACCAAGGAAAGCTTAGGATGAGACATGAATGATTCGCAGGAGTTAACAAGGGAAAGAGAAGCAGAATGACAAGATAGCATTTCAGATGTGGGAACAACATTTTGAAGACCCAGAGGTGAGAGACACAGTGTGGATTTTGAGAATCTGAAAGAAATTTTGTCTAACCAGAGGAGAGAAAGTGAAATGTGGGGAGAACTGGTAGAAGAGATCAGAGACGTTAGTGAAAGACTGTGAAGGGCTTTGTAAACCATGACAAGTCTCTGGGTTTCTGAGACCCCCAATCCATGGAATCAGTTACCACAAATTGTATTCATTTGCCCCGGAGAAAAGAGGACACAAAGGAACCCAAAGAAAACTTAGAAGTCAATTGAGTTTCTGAGTAGATTGTTTTGTGTTGTGGGCTGAATTGTGTCCCCCTCCCTCAAATTTGTATGTTGACGTCCTAACACCCAGTACATCAGACTGTAACTATATTTGGAGACAGTACCTTTAAAAAGAATTGAAGTAAAATGACGTTGTATGGATGGGCCCAAACCAACATGACTGGTTTCTTTACAAGGAGAGGAGATTGGGACAGTGATAACCCACGGAGTGAGGAGAGACCATGTGAAGACATGGCAAGAAAGCGGCCATCTGCAAGCCACAGAGAGAGGCTTCAGGAGAAGCCAACGCTACCAACACTTTGAGCGTGGACTTCTGGCCACCAGAGATGTGAGAAAATAAATTTTTGTTATTTAAGCCACCCAGTTCATGGAGTTTTGTTATGGCAGCCCTAAAAAAAACAATACATTTTGAAACCTAAACAGAGACAATAGTCTTCAAAATCAAAGAGCTTTTGAGTTGTAAGGCTCAGGATTCTCCAAAGAGAAAAGATTTTCCACATGCTCAAAGCCTGGTTTTGAAAATCCAGAGGCAAATGTGTAAAGGTTAGTACAGAAATTTAATACCATAAATACATGCATTGGAAAGAATGCATAATGATTTTAAAAGATAATAATTATTACTTTATTTTATTTATGTTTAAAGATTTTATTTATTTACTTGACAGAGAGAGACAACAAGAGGAGGAACACAAGCAGGGGGGTAGCTGAAGGGGGAGAACCAGGCTCCGCTGAGCAGGGATCACACTACAAGTCTCAATCCCAGGACCCTGGGATCATGACCTGAGCCGAAGGCAGATGCTTAATGACTGAGCCACCCAGGCGCCCCAATAATAATTATTTTAAAGATAAAACAGACATAGAGGAGGGAGTAGAGAATAAACAGGAGCTAGGTATCAGAAACTGTCTTAGAGAAGGGATCATGTGCTCCTATCCCGTGCTGGGGCAGTGGAAAACCCAGAGGAATTTGGGAGTAGCTCAAACAACAGGGAATCTAATCTTCACCTCTTAGAATGTGATTTGGAAGAACCAAACCTTTTAGACCAACTTGTATTCCAGCCTGAAGCTAAGCACTGGGGTAGCAGTGGCTGAGTGAAGCAACCCTGGGGTGAAGTTAAGGGCAGTTCAAGAAAATCTTGAGTACACAATGTGGAGCAGGAAGTCAGCTCTGTGCCAGCAAAGTGGTGTGGATTTGTCTAAGAGAGGCTAGTAGACTCAAGGGAGCCTTGAGATTGGGTTAAGGAGTACAGGGACCTGCTAGCTGGAAGCTGTGGGGAGACAAAGGTAATTTTAACAGATGCAGGGAAACATAAAGGCCAAGGACCAAAAACTGCTGGGGAAAGAGAGCTTGGGGTCTCCACTTCACTACCTTCCCTCATGGGGAGCCACCTCATCAGACACCAGCAGAAGATAGAGGATGACGACGGGCCAGATCCCTCACCACAGCAGAGCAACCAGACAAAGGTAAGGTCTCCCAAACAGGCAGAAAGAAGAGGGATAAAACAGAAGAAAAGAACACTGGATATGACTGAGAAAGTAATCGCTTGACTCAGAATAACACATTACACAGTGATATAAAAAATAAAGGACGTTTGTGACCCATGACATTCATATTTATTGTTCTTACAGATAAGGCTAGCTCTAGGACCGTAATGTGAGGAGGTATTGGTTATAAGAAATAAAAGTGGGGCTCCTGCAGGGCTCAGTCAGTTGAGCATCCAACTCTTAGCTCTAGCTCAGGTCATGATCTCAGGGTCCTGGAATTAAGTCTCATGTCAGGGTCTGCACTCAGCGGGGAGTCTGCTTGAGGATTCTCTCTCTCCCTCTCCCTCTACCCTTCCCCTTTCTCTCTCTCTCAAACAAATCAATAAATCTTAAAAAAAAAAAAAAGGAATAGAGCTTAAGTTTACGCTAACATCTAGCACAGACTCAAAAGACTACAAACATCTGACATTCTGAGAAATTGTCTGCAAAGTGGTGTCTCCAACTCCATAGAGTTCTTCTTTATAAAGCCAATTAAATGACTCAGCAGTAGCTCTTTTAGGTGCAACAAGAACATAATATATATTGGGCAGTCCTACAAAGGTTTGAGAAACTGATTTGGTTGGATTAGATCATGGTATGCTACAAATACCTGTGTTTGGTAGGACAAATACTCAGAATATTGATGAAATAGCCTAGATAGGTATTGGTGACCCTGAATTCACATTTCAAGTTTTTTCTACTTGAATATATAATTTCAAAACAATGTAGGAAATTTTTCTGTGAGTTTATCTCCTATTGATTTCTAAAACACAATATCACAGAAACATAGAACTTATGCTGGGGAGTCTAGAAACAAACATCTCAAAGCACTGGAAAATTACAGTGTGATAGAAAATAAGAACTAAAAGGGATGGATAATTTAGATCTTGTGATGAGTTTCTAAGTTTGGAAGAGACTGAATTTTGCAAAGCAAGTTTGGTAAGTTGCTGATTTGTGGCAATACTAGAAATGAACTCCATATTAATAGTTCTCCAGTGATGTCTCAAAAGTCTTTTGAATGTTTAAGCTCTACTTCTGTTATTTTCTTTAGTGCCAAAGGTACATTTCAAGCTTTCAAATAGATTTGTGTGGAATCTGTAAAAGACACCCCCTTCCCCCTTTTCTGGATAGACATAGCCATGCATTAGGACACAGGGCTCAGATCTCTCTACTAGGCTCTCTGGTGTGGCCAACAACGGTACAACTCTCTATGGTGACTCTGGTTGGGGAATTTTGTTGGTATTTTTTGTGGTGCACTAATAAGATGAAGAGCTCAGACACTGATTCCTTACAATGTGAATCAATTTCATCCTAAGAGGCTTGTAATAGACAGTCTTCAATGATCTCCAGTTCCTGGTATTTATGCACTTGTGTAGTCCTGCATTGAATAGGGCTTATCCTGTAACCAATAGACTATCCCAGGAATAACAGACCTCTAAGTCTAAGAAAAATACCATTGCCACTTCTTTCTTACTCTCCTGGATCACTTGCTCACTCTGGGGGAATTGAGTTCTCATGTCATGAGGCCTCTCAAGCAGCACCAGAGAGCTCCTACCAACAGCCATGTGAGTGAGCCATCTGGAAGCAGATTCTCCAGCCCCAGTCAAGCATTTTGGCCCTGATTTCAGGCCGACATCTTGACTGCAACCTCATGAAAGATCCCAAGCCAGAACCACCCAATTAAGCCATTTTCTAAAGGCCTGACCCATAGAAACTGTGTAAAATAATATATGTTTATTGCTTGTTTTAAGCTGCCAGGTTTGGGAGTAATTTATTGCACAGTGATAGATAAATAATACAGCCTTCATACTATCTTATCTTTTACCTTTAGTAAAAGTCTGAGACATATACAAGCTTTGCATTTGTGGTACTTTGGGGCAACTGAGGAATTAGAGTCTTATATAGTGTAGGATGAAGTGGGCTGGTGAGAAAAGGCAAAGGAAATAATGGAGAATGTCAGGAGTAGTTAATAGTGGGAAAGAAGGCTGCAGCACGTATTGAGAAGGAAATCGTGAACCCCATGGAAAAAGTCAAGTTAAGGAGAATTTCCCCTATTATATAGGACGGGGAGTTCAGCATCTTATTTAGATTTTTAAGAGTACTGAAATTAGGGGGCACCTGGATGGCTCAGTTGTTTAAGCATCTGCCTTTGGCTCAGGTCGTGATCCTGCATCAGGCTCCCTGCTCAGTGGGGAGTCTGCTTCCCCTCTCCCTCTGCCCCTCCCCCTGTTCATGTTCTCTCACAAGCACGCTCTCTTTCTTTCTCTCAAATAAATGAATAAAATCTTTTAAAAAAATGAGTACTGAAATTACTTTTTTTACTCTTTTGTAAAAGGACTAAATCAGTTATCTCTTGATATGTAAGAAATAACTCTAAAACTTAGTACCTTAACACCCCCCCACCCCCCTCCAATTTATCATGTCTCATAAGTCTGTGTTGGACTAGGACGTTCTACTGCTTCTGCCTGGGCTCACTCATGCAGATGTAGTCATCTGGCAATTCAGCTGGGGTAAGCTGGTCTAACTCATATGTCTAGGGTCTCATCTGGGATGGTTAGAAGAGCTGGGATTGCCGGGACTGTCTCTTCACGTGGTCTTTCAACTAGCACTTCTGTGCAGCCTCGGTGTCTCCGGGTTCCAAGAGGGTGAGCATGGTAATCTCAAGGTATATCTTCTGTTAAGCCCTATTGGTCGATGCCAGCACAAGTCCAGCTAAGATTCAAAGGGTAGGAGACAGAGTCCATTTCTTGATGAGAATACCTGTAAAGAATTTGTGGTCAATTTTAACCCACTACAGTGATATTGGTCACTTCTTGAAAATTCAAGCAATACAGAGGAGTAAAAGAAGAAAGCTATAAATCAACCCAAATTTCATCATCCATAAATAAGAAATGTTAATATTGGTATGCCATTATTTAAAACATATCTACTGGGGGCACCTGGCTGGCTGTCAATAGAGCATGTGACTCTTAATCTCAGGGTCATGAGTTCAAGCCCCACGTTGGACCCCACATTGGACTTAGCCCTTACTTAAAACAAATAAAATATATCTATATGCATATATATAGAGGATGGACAGATGGAACAATGGATGGCTGAATGGTTGGATAGCTAGAAAGAAATAACCACTAAGAAGAGTCATTTATTTTTTAAATCTGCCTGTTACAGTTTTAGACAAAATGGATTGACTACTTGTTAAAACAGATGAGGAAATGAGCTTTCTTATCACTCTTCCTACCTCTCCTTCCCACCTCTAGACTTACTTTGATTTGGTCAGAATTTTTAAATTTATTCATTTTTGAGTCACAATCCTTTTGGCTGTTTAAATGTAGTTCTGTATTTATATGAATGCAATGATCACAGGGCTCCTTCATTTTGGCAGGTTGTTGTGTGCTATAGTCCCTTAAGATTTCCATGTTTTAGAATGTCTGTCACTTGCCTTTATCTTTGAATCATTTTCGCTAAGTATATTTTTCTTTCCCTTGGAGCATTAGAGACATAGTTCCACTGTTTGCTGGCATTCAGTTATTTCTAACAGTAAATGAGAATGATAATAGCCTCATTTTTTCCTCACTTGTAGAAGACCTGATTTTTTTTTTTAATCTAGGGTACCAGAGAATTTTAGAATTTAATGATTTCACCAGAAAATATTTTTTATATCACTTGTTTGTATCAGTTTCTTGGGATGCAACCTGTAAATTTAATTCTTCCTTTATTTCAGAAAACATTTCTTGCATTATATCCCTCCATATTTTTCATACTTTATTTGATTGATACTATCATGATGATTCCAATCATTCTTAGCCTGGATTTTCAATATCTTCCTTATCTATCATCATATAGTTACTTTAATACTCTTTGCCTTTTTCTTTCACATTCATGTTGATTATCTAAAGCTTTTTAATATTTATTTATTTATTTATTTATTACGATTTCTCTTGTTGGGTCTAGAGTGGTATGATATGGTTTCTTAATCTGTTTGCTTTGCATTCTCTCCACTTACCTTTTCTTACTATGTATCATATTGCTTTTGAGCTCCTCCTTTCTTAAATTCATAGCTTTATTTGATATTTTTCTGGCAAAAAGTACTTGTAGAACATATACTTGTGTTGTGCTTTCTCATAAATGCTATATATATTTTTTCTCTTTTGCATGATATACTTTCTCTTTCATTCTTTCTCTTGGTGACATAATATGGTTACATATTTACCCTGCCCTTTTTTCCCATCTGTCCTTTGTTACCCTTTCTGTCTTTTCTGGTGTCAGTTTACTTTCATTTTTCTGAGTTTACTTTCATTCCCTCATCTAGTTTGAGGACTACATGTTGCATTCCATCCACTTTGCTAAGGCCTAAGGACTCAGGAGAGCAGAAGTACTAGATTTCAGTGGAGACTGATTATAGTCTTTCTGTGAGGTCTAAGATCTCCTTTATTCTGGGATTCCATTAATTATTCTGCCCCAGGGCCCCCTTTACCCTGCCAGAGATGTATCTCATTTCAGTGTCTTGGGTTCAATTCTCCAAAGACAGCACAATCCCTGAAAGATAAAATCCTGATGGATTTGCCTAATCCATTATTGTCCCAAGGTCATATTAAGATAGTGAAAATAGGATAATATAAACTCCTGCTTTGAGAACGAAAATATTAAATCAGGAATACAATGTCTCTCTTTAAGAATAAAATTGGCCTTAATTGAAGGAAAACTGTAGCAAATCACTTATATAAAAATACTTGTTTATAAAGGTACTATGCTATAAATTGCCTTTTCTGTGCTGATAGAAAAAATTAAGAATATAGAATATTTAATATCTAGTTTGCTCAACAAAACAACTCAAATCCTGACTAGTCAGATCAAGGTGAAGCTCTAAACTAAGATTAAAATTGACCATTTTAAAAAAATTGCAAATAACAAAGTTTTTCCATTGATTTTTTCTTCATATTCAATGTTAAGTGATAAGGACTTTTGTTGACATTTTTCCATTGGTCTTCTCAGTACTTATCTGACATGCAACCCCTTAGCCTCAGTGTCTGAATATATTTCAAGATTTTGAGAAATGCTTTATATAATTGTATGAAGTCATAAAATATGGCTGGTGAAAAAGTTAATGTTGTTTCACAAAATATACATATTGTTAGTCATTTCAGATGTAAATGAATTTGCCATGAATTCAGTATGATTTCACTATCCTGTCTCTTTCCCATAGTTCTGTGGGTCTTTGTTTTCAAATATTATAATAATCATTGAATATTTTCTTGTGTTGAGACATTAATTTACTCAGCTGATTCTCTTTTTTTATAACAAGCTCGTTAAAAGTGTTTTTGACAGTTTCTAAACCTAACCCCAACATGAAGTCAAGATGGATCAAAACAGATATAGTGTTTGAAGAGACAAAGACTGTCACATAAAAGATAACTTTGATTCTTCTACAATTAAATGGTGGTATGGGTTGGATTAAACACACACTACCCTACAGCCAAACTCTAAGCTGAAGCTTAACTGATCTTGTGTGCTGCAATATCAATCAGAATCCACTACTTTAAAAAAAGAAATGCACAACATAGATGGTATTGGTAAGGAAATAGTCAATTTTGTGTCAACAAATAGGCTCGCCTATGCTTCAGATAATTGAGCCATGTGAAATTTTTTCTCTCATAAAATGTGTGTTTTCTACTAGTGATGGATCTTAATCAGATTAACTTGTGTCTGAATAGGTGCAGCCAGTCTGTGAATTCCCCATTCCCACCTTTTCTTATGATAATGAAGATCTGGTGTCAGTCATCCTGGGTTTCTGTTTCCTACTAAGCAGTTATGAGTAGTGTGATCTTGGGCAAATTATTTACCTCTTTTGAGCCTTGGCATCCTCTATTGTAAAATAGGCTGTAGTGAGAAATACATATAATAAAAGTTTTTAGTGAAAATTGGAATATATGATTAACTAATAAGTTTCTTTCTTTCTAGCATAGTTTGAAGACACAAGTAACAATTAGAAGTTGGCAAGGCTCAGGGGTTTATACATATTTTAAATAAGACATGGACCGCACTTCAATGAGCTTACCATCTGAAAGGTAAGAGAACATGCTGACTAACAGATAAGAAAACACGTGACTGTCAACTATATATTTATACATATGTATGTCTAACTTGTATACATGTTACCCAGGACTAAAGTTTCTGCCTCAAGTAATAAGGATTTTCTATGAATAGTTTACATAATGATAAAAGATTACCAGATGTGACAGAATGGTAATAGAAGAAGGTGAGTACAAATGGAAAATATGGCAATGCCTGGCTGGCTCAGTCGGGAGAGCATGCAACTCTTGATCTCAGGTTTGTGAGTTCAAGCCCCATACTGGGTGTAGAATTTGCTTATTAAAAAAAAAAAAAGACAAATTAAAAGTATGGAGGGCTTATTGGTGTGGTGGAAAAAGCCCAAAGAATTGACATTAACTCAATGTCAGAGACAAAAATTTCATTCTTTGCAGAATATATTTGTGACACTTTGGGTAAACGAAATTTTCCCTGGATCTCAGCTTTCTAAAATAATAACAACAGGGGCACCTGGGTGGCTCAGTCGGTTAAGCGACTGCCTTTGGCTCAGGTCATGATCCCAGGGTCTTGGGATCAAGCCCTGCATCGGGGTCCCTGCTCGATAGGAAGCCTGCTTCTCCCTCTCCCACTCCCCCTGCTTGTGTTCCCTCTCTCTCTGTGTCGCTCTCTGTCAAATAAATAAATAAATCTTTTAAAAAATAATAAGAGCAACAAGTTTTTATTGAGTGCTTACTATGTGCCAAGCTCAGTGGTAAGGGTTTTCCATTCATGAAAAAAAAATTCCTCATAGCTACTCTAATTGATAGGTACTATTACTTTCCTTTTTTTACATCGGAAGAATCTGAGGTTCAGGAAGGTTAACCTGCCTAAGTAACCTGCCTAAGAGCACACAGCCAGTAACTACATTTGCTGTCATTTTCATGGAAGCAGCATGACTCCAGAGTCTGGGTCCTATTCCAAACAATAGAGAGTTCAAGATTTCTTTTCCTCTCAATTCTATGTTTCTGACTGAGGTGAAAATGCAATTGGCTCAAGGATTTTAATAGCAATATTTTGGAAGTTGCATTGAGTAAGTTTGTACCCTGGGTCTAAACAGTGGAATGTTCAAATCAGAGTTTCTTCTCCCAGTCTGTACTCTTTGAACGCAAAACCACATTATTATCAGGATGGGATCTTAACGCGGGTAAATTTACCCTCAGGTACTTTAAACAATGATGTGTTAATTATGCTCATCTGGATTCTCCTAGGCACTAAATTATTCCCATAGGAAAAATTACTTTCTTTTTAAGGTTATTAAATTACTGACTAGTTCCCTGGCACAAAAATCTACTGAATGATACCCAGATGACTTTCCATAGTCACATCTTGTTATTTGATCACCATTAATAGGATGTTTCTTCCTAGATAGTATTTCAGTAATCTTAACAGGGGTCCCATTGTGTAGGTATTGGTAATATTGTCCCTATTTTCAGATGAGTAAACTGAGGCTCAGGGAGGCTGAGTAACAAAGATGACCAAAGACATAATCCCTCCCTGAGGAAATTCACATTGCCTGAAAATATTTGAGTCGTCACTAGACTTCCAGTCATGCTCACTGCTTTATCTCCTTCTACGATGACCCCTCACTGCTGTTGACCGTTCTGAATGGTTATAGGAAGTCCAGGCATAACTGGGACATCCTATCTGACAGTGTTTCTAAAATGTGAAGGGAGTGTGTAGGTGACGTAAGCTCCTACATACACCTGCACACCTAAAACAATGACATAAAGGACATTTAGGTGAGGAAGTGGGGAAATAAAGTTAAGAATTTAATGAAAAAAAAAAAAAGAATTAAAACTATTCAACTCCCTATAGACCAAAGAGGCAGTGAGTTAAAATGTTTTTCATTTTCAACTGGTTGTTCTGGACTTTTTATAGACAGCTAGTCTCATGAAAACATAAAATGAGTTTATCACATTTTTTAAAAAGTCTCTATCAGCCTTCCTTCAGGCTCTAGGCACATGCTAATGATATGGACGAAACTGATTTTGAACGGGGTTCCCACTAAACAAATGAATGGTGGAGACAAGAAAGTTCCATGAAAGAGAGCCAACTCTTTCTGCAAAACCACAGCAATACACAAAGCCACAATGGTAAAAATTGCATGCATCTGGGAGGAAGGTATAAACTAGCATGTTATGGAGAAATCAAGGGGGCTTGAATAAGGGAGGAGGGTCAGAGATTAAAAGAACTCAAAGGATGGAGGCAGAACCCTAAAAGAAACCAAAGGAAAAATAAAAGCAAATTCTAAACAGCTCTCCTTACAAATGACTTTCATATGCATGGTAAGAAGTGAACTGAAAGAAAACAAATACCAAGAGATATAATAGACACATTATGTAACAAGGATTACTAAGGAGAGGCTAAAACCAGAAACAGATTTGGAATAATTTGGAGATGGAAAGTTTATATAAGAGATAGACACAACAGGCTAGGGGGAATTATGCCAACATGGGTCAAGGAGGATAGTGTGTCTGAAGGGAGAAAGAATGTCACATAATAAATAAGTTGGCAATGGGACAAAATATATTTGGATGGAAATAAAAGATAAAAGGAAATCATAGGAAATTATTATAGACCAGCTGGGTCAGATAAAAAGGCAGCTCGGAATGTTTATGCAGATAAGGATGCCCAAGGAAACCCTATGGTCTGGGCCAGCCTTACCAGTGTTGTGTTACAACAGAGAGATGTACTGGCCACATTCCTGGAGAAGAGAGTGGATTCGATCAGAGTTTGGTTTTTGCATACCATTTTGAGGCCAGAAACCTAGAAAATGGCAAAGAGACAAGGACCCAGAATAAATGGGGGAGGCTGTCGCCAGACAGGCATCCATCCCTGACTCTGTAGTGTTCGGTGGTGTCTGTGAAAATTTGGTGATCCCACCTTTCCAGTCGCACCAGCACTCTGGGCACCTGCTGTCATTAGACACGCTTATTAACCCCCTGCCCCATCAGTCTCCTCACAGACTTCTTCCTGCAGCAGCTACACCCTTGACTCCATTCTCCAAGTCCATGCAGCTGAGTGCTCTCACAAAAACACAACTGGCCTTTCCCAGCAGCCCCTGGCTGCTTTAGGTATAGGATTTTAGGCAGCTAGATCGGCAGTAGGGGAGCTCATTTGCCAAAGGGCTGGTTGGGTGGGAGGGAATAAGAAGGGATGGTACTTACCTGGTGTCCTTTAGTTCATACCTCAATCTGGAATTCCCTCCTCTGCTCACATAAACACCAGCCCTGGTCTTGCATAGAATTCTGTAGAATATGTCTTGGCGAAAATGAGTGTATGTATTGCAATGATCTCAGTCCTGCTGAGAAACATGTTTTAGGCTAATAGTACCCATAAGGCTAAAGGATTAGGATCACTTAGGGAATTAAAAAATGAAAAAGAAAGAAAAGGAAAAAAACCCCAAATTCCTGGTTCCAGCACTGGCCTTACAGAGTCCAACTTTCTAATGTATAAAGGAATCTGCATTTTCAATTCTCATGAGTTTCCAAAGCATAGCTGGATTTAGGAGTTACTGTTTCGACCAAATGAATTTCTTAAATAAATAAAAGGCCACTTATTTGGTTTTAAAATATCCCTAGTTAACTGCTATACTATTTTTAGAGACACCAAAAGTCACACATGATAGTTGGAGTTAGTTTTAGTTTAGAGCAATACGTAATAACCTCTGCTCCCTGGAACCTTCACCCTTGAAGGAGTAATGAGCCTAATTAGTAACTACAGTTCTTTTAAATGATAATTTTGTCTCTTATGTGGGCAATTACTGAATAAAATTCATTAATATTTAGCTATATCTTCATTCATCCTGTATAATGATAATGATCTATTAGTTCATCTTTCAATAGCGCCAGTGGGTAGGGAGGATATGTATAGGGCAGTGTGCCGAACAAATTACCCTCGATAGTAATTGTCAATTCTTTATGTTGTCTGCTTCAGGGATTGCTGGATGTGACTGGACTGTAACTGAGGACAGAGAGAAATAGAGGAGACAGAATAGCTGTTTCAAGACTCTGGGTATTCAGAAAGCAGGAGAAGATGGACAATTCTGGAGTTGGTTCCAACAGAAACCAATTGCTTGCAGTTGAGACACCCTCACTATATTTTGTGAATAAATAAGTGTGGTACAGAAAGGGCGACATTAAAAAAAGGAAGAAGGTTTAAAAATCTCCAACTCCAAGGAGCTTTCTGTTTCTTCAGGGAAATGTTATGTAGCCATAATTTAAGGTAAAATACAGTTGGTGCTATAGCGGAGGTTAAAACCAAAAGTATTCTAAGAAGGCGGGGGCGCCTGGGTGGCTCAGTCATTGGGCGTCTGCCTTCGGCTCAGGTCATGATCCCACGGTCCTGGGATTGAGCCCCGCATCGGGCTCCCTGCAGAGCAGGGAGCCTGCTTCTCTCTCTCCTACTCCCCCTGCTTGTGTTCCCTCTCTCACTGTGTCTCTCTATGTCAAATAAATAAATAAAAATCTTAAAAAAAAAAAGAAGGTGCATTTAGCTGAGGAATATACCAAAAAGACCAATGACATAGACTTGCTCCACCAGATATTAAAACATGTTATGAAATTATAGCAAATCAGTATCTGTGGCACACGGGCAAAAACTGGATGAATGGAACAGAAAGAGAGCCCAGAAAAAGACTCTACCATATATAATCATTTAACAAAGAAGGAGGTAAAGTCAATCAGTGGTGGAAGGCAAGTTTAAGAACAAATAGTTCTTAACACATTACAAAGTAGATCTGGATCAAAATGAATTAGATCTTTCTCTCCTATCAGCACTATGAAAATACTCAAAGCTAGGAGGGCCGTGGTGGGATGGAGATCATCTTACACAGCGAGTACAAATCTTTCTGGAAAGCATTTTGTAATATAAATTAACAGACTTTAAAATTTCATAACCTTTTGGTTCAGTAATTCCATTTCTAGTTTTATACACACCCACACACTCATAATCATATATATACACACATATATATATATACACATATCCCTGAGAATGTGAAATTTTAGTTAAAATTCAGTTATAAAATGTTCACTATAATAGTAATGAAAGTGGGAAAATAGTGGCTAATTAGAAGATTATTAGGCAAATTATCACAAATTATGTTACTTTCATGTAAAGGAATAGAATGCATTTGTTAAACATATTTGTTCCAAGTGATTTATTGGTATGAGAACTTGCTTTTGATATTTTTGAGGCAAATGATAGGGTACTATAATCTCAATTATATTTAAAACACATATGCGGTGCCTGGGTGGCGCAGTTAAGCATCGGACTCTTGGTTTCAGCTCAGATCATGATCTCAGGGTCATTAGATGGAGCCCCTCCTCAGGCTCCAAGCTCAGCAGGGTGCTTGCTTGGGATTCTCTCTCCTTCTGCCTCCCACCTGGCCCCACCCCCATGCTCACTCACTCTCTCTTTCTCAAATAAATAATCTTTTAAAAAACCACACATATAGGAAAAGGACTAGAAATATATATCCCAAGCTGTTAATTTTGTTATTTTGGGATAATAGGATTATGGCATGCCCCTTTCCTTTAGTGTATTCCCTTTCCAGATTTTTTACAATCAGCACATTTTAGAGTAGATTCTTGACCTTCAGAGGGAACATATCCTAAAACAGTTGCTAATCCTTAAAATGCAAATATCTTCACTTTCCTAGACTTTAGTTCTTCTTTATTGCCATCACCAGCACTATCAGTCTGCTTTTTTCTCACAAAGAACATTTTTGTTACATCACTAGAATTACTATATCCTTGATAATGAGAAGAGAACAACAAAGCCACACTGAGCTCTGATTCTGGGTGGTCTGCTAGCTGTAAGAGCAGCAAGGAATAAATTCTCTCTCCTCCTTTCTCTCTCCTCCCCCTTCCAAGACACCCAATTAATAATAATAATGATGAGATTCTTTAGTATGGACAAGTGACATTCTCTGATTCTCAAGTGAAGAGTAAATAAATGCATCTTTAGAAAATGTTGTTATTTTTCTTGATTAATGTAATGTTGACCAGGCAAGCTCCCCAAATAGATATAGCCCCTAAGCAACTCCTATAGAGAAATTTGAGAGGCACCATTTTGCTAGGCTTACTCACCAATAAGCCCTCTTTGTCTCACACCATCTTCAAAGCACTTGTGATTAAAATTCACATCAGAGCAAAATTACCATCTACCAGGTCACAGAACTTGGGTATTTTCCTTGAGTAAATAAACCTGGGAACAATGAACTGTCAAATGCCAGAGACTATATTAAAACTGGAGGGTGGGATAAAACAGTAGAAACAAAGAAAAGGAAGATATTAATTTGATGTGGTATAATACAAGTATGACTTTTATTAAGTATCGACAGGTACAAAATGTAATTCTCTTTATTCTATGACTGAAAGTAACTATATCCTCTGTCTCCCCCAATACCCAACCCACAAATTTCTTCATCTAATAATAAAACTCTCAATAACTCCAGGTATGTTCCATTGCAATGTAAAATATCACCACAAATTTAGTAGCTTAAAACACCACACCTTTAAATGATCTCACAGTCTCTGCGGGTTAGGAGTCCCAGCATAGCTTAGCTGAGCCTTTAGTCAGGCTGTCGTCAAGATGTTGGCCAGGGCTTGGTTCTCATTCGGAGGCTCAATTGGTGATGGATCTACTTCCTAGCTTACTCCAGTTGTTGGCAGGATTCATTTCCTTGCAGTTGTAATACTGAGAGCCCCAGCTTCTTGCTGGCTGCCAGTCTCAACTTATAGAAGTCTCTTGCCATGTGGCCCTCTCCATAAGCTTTTTTACAACATGCTAGCTTACTTCTTCAAAGCCAGCAAAGGACAAAGATTGAGTCTATCAGTGAGATGGAGTCTCCTCCATAATCACAGGAGTGATATCTCATTGCCTTTGCCATATTCTATTGGTTAGAAGCAAGTGACAGGTATTGCACACACTCCCGGGGCAGACATTACAAAGACATTAATACCAGGGGGTAAGGACCACTGGGGCCATATTAAAGCCTGTTTGACACACAGGGCAACTCAGTATGTGGGTTCTTTTCAGTCAAATTCAAACTTCTTCTCCTTTCATTCTCCCAAGGGCTTTATATACATGGTGTTAGGGCTTGAATTGTGACCCACCTCCCAACTTCATATGTTGAATTCCTACCATCCAATACCTCAGTATATGACCTTATTTGGAGTTAGGTTCTATATAGAGGTAATCAAGTTAATATGAGGTCGTTAGCATGGGCCCTAATCCAACACGACTTGTGTCCTTATAAAAAGGGAATACTTGGAGACAGACAGATCGACCCATATGAGAATACCATCTGAGGATGAAGGCAGAAATCTGGGGTGATACTTCATCAAGCCAAGGAATGTCAGAGATTGCCACAAATTGCCAGAAGCTAGGGGAGAGGCATGTAGCAAATTCTCCATCACAAGTCTCAGAAGGAACCAACTCTGCCAACTTCTTGATCTCAGACTTCTAGCTTCTGTAACTGTGAAAACAATAAATTTTTCTTGTCTAAGCCATCCAGTTTGTGATACTTTGTTTCAGTATTCCTAGCAAACTAATACACATTGTATTAAATGGGAGCATCTGGAGGTCTAGGTGTCTTGTCTGGTCTTTAAATGTTGTCCTCTCTACTGCATCTATTGTTGATGTATGAGGCCTCACCACATTCCTATAATTTGTATTATCTACATATTATTTATTAACTGGGTTTGCATGTGGTGTCCATGAAGCCGCTTTCCTCCTCTGGCCCTCTCTGCCTCTTGGAGTATAGACACATTTAGCAGCAAGCCTGTACCACTCAGGAGTATCCAAGAATCTCTGAGAATTCCTGAATTCATCCTTAGCCATTGCTGCTTTACTGGATCCTGGTCGAAAAGCTTTTTCAAGAAGTTTGAAGCCTCCTTGGGGAGGTGAAGTACAAGCTCTCTGCCCTGAGATCTCTTCAAACTTACTTACAACCACCAACTATGGCTGGTGACATGGTCCCTGCAGGACTGATCCCAAAGAGGGTAAGGGACCAGAGCTCTCTTTCACCTCTAAGCTGACTTCCTCCCATTTTCTTCTATCTCCCAGACCAACTCCACATCCCTAGCCCAGAGAGTATTTTTTATATCTTGTCTGTGACCTTATGTTATAATCTTCCCATCTCTTGATTTATGGCATAAAATACATCATATGAATCCTCCAGGTTTTACTTTTGATATTTTGGAACTCAAAGCAAGATTTTGACTCTTTGTTCTTACTAGGACAATAAACTTAGTCTAAAGATAAAGTTTTCATAGTTGAAGTTTGGGAGAATAAAAAGGAATTACTAAGAGGAAGAAAACCATGAGTCACTATCATAATATCATCTCAATATATGTAGTGGTTGACAATGACTTATTGAAAAGGTAATATATGTAATTGGTATTAAAAGAATGGGAAGGATTTTTTTAAATTTTATTTTATTATGTTATGTTAGTCACCATACAATACATCATCAGTTTTTGATGTGGTGATCCACGATCCCTTGTTTTCGTATAACACCCAGTGCTCCATGCAGTACGTGCCCTCCTTAATACCCATCACTTGGCTAACCCATCGCCCCACCCCCTCCCCTCTAAAACCCTCAGGCTGTTTCTCAGAGTCCATCGTCTCTCATGGTTCGTCTCTCCCTCCGATTCCCCCCCCTTCATCTTTCCCTTCCTTCTCCTAATGTCCTCCGTGCTATTCCTTATGTTCCACAAGTAAGTGAAACCATATAATGGACTTTCTCTGCTTGACTTCTTTCACTTAGCACAAGCTCCTCCAGTCCCATCCATATTGATGCCAATGTTGGGTATTCATCCTTTCTGATGGCTGAGTAATATTCCACTGTATATATGGACCACATCATCTTTATCCATTCATCTGTTGAAGGACATCTCGGCTCTTTCCACAGTTTGGCTATTGTGGACATTGCTGCTATGAACACTGGGGTGCATATGGCCCTTCTTTTCGCTACATCTGTGTCTTTGGGGTAAATACCCAGTAGTGCAATTGCTGGGGCATAGGGTAGCTCTATTTTTAATTTTTTGACACACCTCCACACTGTTTTCCAAAGTGGCTGTACCAACTTGCATTTCCAGCAACAGCGTAAGAGGGTTCCCCTTTCTCCACAACCTCTCCAACATTTGTTGTTTCTTGCCTTGTCAATTTTTGCCAAGAAGAATGGGTAGGATTTTAACACATTATCTAAAATACTCCCCCACCGCCAGTCATAGCCACATTCTGTCTGCATCCTCTAAATTATTCTTCTTCATAGGATTTATTATTACCTGAAATTACATTATTTCTTTATTATCTCTCTCTTCTAATAAGGCATAAGCTCCATGGGACCTCATCTTTCTTTTCCAAAGTTGCATCCCCCAGTGCCTAGGATAGTGTCTGCCATACAGGAAGCCCTTAATAAACAGATACTGAATGAGTGAACAAACATGCAGTGAAAGATAAAATATATTTCTAAGGGCAAGAAACATTGTAAATGATGACAGAGGTGGAGAAGTGGCCTAGTAAGAACTGAAATCAGTGTAATTTCTCTGTGTTAAACAAAATATGAGCCATGTATATTTCCCTGCTCCTATTTTAGCAATATAAGGATCAAGCAAAATAACTCAGCTACCTGTTCTAGAAGCTACTTGCTTGTAGAAGATAACACTGAATCAACTAACATAGTCACCTTAAGGCCCTTATCTCCCTGTGGATCAGAATCCAAAGCTTTCAGGTTAGAAATTCTGCCCAATCCTAACGAGTTCCCTGTCTTACAAGATCTTTCTTAAAATCACCTAGTCAGAGCCCTCAAAGCCTATATTGCTCCTTCCCTAACTTCTCTAAGGTGTTACTAAGATTCTAGCAAGGTGGTGCTCTCTCTTCCTATAGTAACTCTAACCAATGTAGTTTTGCTTGATCAGAGTTGTATCTGATGATCTTTTTCAAGAGATATCACACATGACTTAGGTGAAGAAGGAGCAAATGGAGTGTGACTGGAGCATATGGTTATCTGAGTCAGGGTGGGAGGTAGTATCTGATTTTAGGGGTAGGCAGGAGATAAGACTAGAAAAATATGTTGGAGTCTGCATTAATATGAGTCCAAGTCAAGAAAACAATGGCAGAAGACACAGAGTGAGAACACCAGGACAAAGGGGTTGGCTCATGACCCAAGTTTAAACAACTACATGAACCAGCAGTTATAGTGCTAGAGCTGGGGACAGAAGGATGAAGATGGTGTTATCAGAGCCTAGATGTTCAGAGAAGGGCTATGTGGCTTGCTGGAACCATGGAGGAGAGGACTCATGGCTGATATAGTTACTAATGGAGAAGGTGGGGATTGCCAGAGGGATGAAGCCACTTTGAAGAGAAGGGGCTAGACGCAGAGAGGAAGAATAGCTTCTTTACCTTCTTACTTTCTATGTCCTGCCAGTGACCTCTACTGGCAGAAATAACAGGAAGCCAGCTGTCAAGGAATCCTGGGAAAAGCAGTATGCAGACCTTGGGGTTCAGGATTGTAGAGCAGAATAGAGCAGAATAGAGAAAAGCAGATGTGGGCTGAAAGATGACGGGTAAATAACCAGCGCAGGGCCGAACTGAGAAATGTAGATAAGGAGTTTGGACTTCTAGAGAAGTAATAAGGACCTGTAATAAGTGGAATTATATAAAGTTTTTTTTTAATTTTATTTTACTATGTTATGTTAATCACCATACAGTACATCATTAGTTTTTGATGTAGTGTTCCATGATTCATTGTTTGCGGATAACACCCAGTGCTCCATGCAGTACGTGCCCTCCTTAATACCCGTCACCGGGCTGACCCATCCGCCCACCCCCCTCCCCTCTAGAACCCTCAGTGTGTCAGTCTTGGGAAAGAAGTAGGCTAGCTTTCTACCCCATCCTGTCCCCCTCAACCCACCAAGCTACTGTGAGATTTTTTTTTCCCTCTCTCTACACACATATATTAGAAAGAACTTAGCTTTCTCCTACCTACACCTTTAATTTCCTTCATGGTCAGAGAAGAAATCTAGGGACTAGGAATAAGAAATTTTATCATGGTCTTATTCACTGTCAGGGAACATGAGGAAGATCTATAATGGAATAAAATCTATAATGGAACCCAGGACAGGGAAAGGGAGGGAGAAATGTATCATTTTAGCATAAAATGGCCAGGATGTAGGGTCAACAACCTTAATATTAGCCATATGAATTTCTCATGTTGGTGAAATGATGTCATCTTCAGAAAATAAAGGAATATTTGTGGCTGCATATTGTGTTGGTTCTAGCTATTTTGGGAGAAAACCAGTTCCAGGCTGGTAAAAGTTTTATCATTTTGCCCTTCTTCCTATGGGCCATATTTGGGATGTACCTTTTAACTGTGCCTTGAATGTTATTACCAAAATTCTGTGATTAGTTGAATCTCTTTTCCCTTGTCCCTGGAAGGACATGAAATTGCTAGGATGCATCACTTTGTTGACCCTTCTCCTGCTCTCTGCCTCCACTTTTATATGTTGGTTGTGACAAAACTATGCTATATTCCATAAGTTGGTTACTTTGGACTTATCTGGGTGCTCCGAATTCTGCAACGGAACCCAGTCTCTGAGCTTAAGTATGGAGTGGGCATATTCATATCCACCATGCCCTGGGTCTCATTACAAAGTTTCTTCTAATCACTTTACTATGAAGAGCACTAAGTTTGAAATGCTTCTCTCCTAGCACCAGGTTTCTCTTTCAACCATTAAGGGGAAGGGCAGGGTTTTAGGTTATCTCATCACATATATCCTTATATATTAGCTAGAGAGACATGGGGGGTATGGAGGCAGGCAGGCAACCCTTCACTCCCCGGAATTGTGGGACACATCTCCCACTTTTGCAGTCACAAAACAAAACAAAAACAAAAACAAAAACAAAAAACCCACAGTTGGGCTATTGTATATAAAGGTTTGGCCAGAGGTGTGGCAGTGAAGGGGATAGAGTCATCTAAGGCTAAGAGAAAAATGACTGCCCCCCTTAGAATATTAGTCTTGAGAGTCAGAATGTTCCATTAAGCTGAATGGATGGGGACAGTTGATCAAATGAAAAGATCAAGGATTTCCTGGGTTCCTTCACTTGGGAGAATTTCCAGGGTTAGAGAAATTTCAGGCCAATAGTCCTTCAGACCCCAGAAGCCACATTGGGGAAGGCCATTAAGGAGCAGCAGTAGGAAAACTGGTGAATGTTCCCTTGAGTTTCTTGGCCCTTACTTTGGAAGAGAGCTTGGAGTTGCCTGACAGGATAAAAGGAAAACATTATTCTAGAGTAGAGGAAGCAAAATCAACAACAAAGGAAGTGTAGTTGATGCTGCTGGTGCTTTTCCCCAATTCCCTTTTCTGTTTTTTTCCCCCCTGTCCCTGAGAGTCACCCATTCCCATCTGGGAATACCTGCAAAGTCATGCACATCTACCTGTGCTTTCCATAGCCAATGACTACTACAAGGTACCAAAGGCTGATCCCCTTATCTCAAGGTAGGACAAGTCTTGATGCCATTCATACCTCAGAGTTTCCTGTAGAAACAGGCTGAGGCCTGACATCAGCTGAACCCACATCTTTGCTCAGCTTCTTCCCAGACCTTTCCCATTTCCCTTCTCCATTATAAGTTTCACCTAGAGAAGTCCCTCACTAAATTACCTATACAAGAATTTCTGTCTTAGACTCTGCTCATAGGGAACTCAATCTAAGACAGACATGGTCTATTATTCCATGTGTCTGGAGCACAAGAAGTATCAATTTAAAAAGGGTCCAGCAGGATTGGCAGAATATAAGCCCCTGGGGTTGGAAGTAGGTCTCCACTTAATAGGGTCGTGGACTGGAAATGCTCTGTGTCCTTGAGGATTTTCTGCTACTCCTTTTGCATGTCTCCCAGCTCCACACCATAGTGGGAGAGGCTACTGGTCCAATGGCTCTTCTGTGGTAGAAGTACTGCTGCTGGCTGGTCTAAGCCAAGACCTGCCTCTCTGTGATTTGTTATTTGAGTTAAAGGTCAACATCCACAACAGCAGATTCTGAGTTTTGAAGTTTCTCATTCATTCATTCTAACTTGCGTTTATCCATTCAAAATTAGTATTACATCCCCACTATGAACCAGGCACTGTGCTAAAGCCCAAGGTGAAGAAAGGAACTTATAGTCAAACAAGCGGGCAAGTCCAAGATAATATGATGTGTGCTGTGATGGGGAATGGAAGAAAGAGCATGCTACCTGAGGAGTGAAAGTGGGTAAGACAGCAATTCATAGTGCTTTGCGACAGAGTACTGTAGAGTTTGCCCTAATTTTAAAAACAGTGACCTTCATATGGAATCTCAAGGGACCTTGATTAACCAAAACAATTGTGAAAAATAACAAAGCTGGAAGACGAACACTTCCTAATTTTAAAATGTATTACAAAGTAATACAGTAATCAAAAGTGTAGTATTGGCATAAAGAGAGACATAGAAGCCAATGGAATAGAATAGAAAGCCCAAGAATAGATCTTTACATATGTGGTCAAATGATCTTTGACAAGGGTGCCAAGACTACTTAAAGGGGGTAGAACAGTCTCTTCAACCAATCGTGCTGGGAAAACTGGATATTAGATGTTAAAACAAAAGAAGTTGGACCCTATTCCACACCATATACAAAAATTAACTCAAGACGGGTTAAAGACTCCAAACTATAAGACTCCTAAAAGAAAATACAGGGGAAAAGCTTACTGACATTGGACTTGATTTCTTGAATGTTACACCAAAAGCACAGGCAACAAAAACAAAAATAGACTAATAAGACTACATCAAACTTAAAAACTTTTGTGCATCAAAGGACACAATCAACAGTTTAAAAAGGCAGTCTACAGAATGAGAAAATATTTACAAATCATAATCTGATGAGGGGTTAACATCCAGAATATATAAAGAGCTCCTATAATTCAACAAAAAATATCAAATAACCCCAATTTAAAAATGAGCAAAGAATTTGAATAGACATTTCTCCAAAGATGTTATACCAATGGCCAATGAGCATAAGAAAAGATGCTCAACATCACTAATAATCAGAGAAGTGCAAATCAAAACCACAGTGATACATCATCTCATCAGATGGCTACTATCTAAAAAAATCACAGTGAGCTATCATCACATTCGGATGGTTACTATTTAAAAAAATGAAGAAGAAGAAAATGAGTGCTGGTGTGAGAAATTGGAACCCTTTGCACTGTTGGTGGAATTGTAAAATGGAAAACAGCGTGATAGGCCCTCAAAAAGTTAAAAAATTAAACTACTATGTAATCAAGCAATCCCACTTTTGGGTATATTCTCCAAGTAACTGAAAGCAGAGTCTTGAAGACTATTTGCGTACCCATGTTAATAGCAGCTCTATTCACAACAGCCAAGAGGTGGAAGCAACTTAATGTCCATCAGTGGATGAATGGATAATGAAAATATGGTATATACATATAATAAAATACTACTCAGCCTTTAAAAAGAAGGAAATCCTGCTATATGCTACAACATGAAGAAATCTTTAGGAATGCTAAGTGAAATATACCAGTCGCAAAAGACAAATATTGTATGATTCTACTTATATGAAGTATCTAAAGTAGTCCTATTCATAGAAACAGTAAGTAGAATGGTAGTTATGAGGTAAGGGGTGGGAAGAGAAAGGGGGAACTATTCTTTAATGAGTACAGAGTTTCAGATTTGCAAAATTCTGGAGTTCTGTTTCACAACAATATGAATATACTTAATGCTACTGAACTGTACACTTAAAAACGGTTAAGGTGGTAAATTTTGTTATGTATTTTTTACAATAATAATAATGATGATAATAATAATAAACAGTGCCCTTCCCTCCTCTCAACGCTCAGAATGGACTGTTTTTCAATTCAGATCATCACAAGAGATTTTCTCAGCTAGAGGAGTTTATGCAAAAAGCTGCCTCCTCCACCTCAGAGCCATCTAATCCAGCCTGTGGGAAAATCCCTTTTTATTACTGTGGGTTAAATTGGGACTACACATATACAAAGGCTATTCCATCTATGGCTCTCATTTAAAAGCTCAAACTTCCAAGCACATTTATATTAACTTTACTTCAGGAGATAAATAGAGGTGGGTTCAAGGGGTTATATAGAGATTGGGCAAGGGTATTGGACCTCATCTGGCCCATTCCCATCACCTTACAGACAATGAGATTTGTGAGGGCAAATGATTGAATCAAGATCACACAACCAGGGGCGCCTGGGTGGCTCAGTTTTTGGGCGTCTGCCTTCGGCTCAGGTCATGATCCCAGGGTCCTGGGATCGAGCCCCGCATCAGGCTCCCTGCTCCGTGGGAAGCCTGCTTCTCCCTCTCCCAATCCCCCTGCTTGTGTTCCCTCTCTCGCAGTCTCTCTCTCCGTCAAATAAATAAATAATATCTTTAAAAAGAAAAAAAAAATCACACAACTAGGGGCGCCCGGGTGGTTCAGTCGTTAAGCGTCTGCCTTCGACTTGGGTCATGATCCCAGAGTCCTGGGATCGAGCCCCACATTAGGCTCCCTGCTCAGTGGGGAGTCTGCTTCTCCTTCTCCCACTCTCCCTGCTTGTGTTCCCTCTCTCACTGTCTCTCTCTGTCAAATAAATAAATTATAATTAAAAAAATCTTAAAAAAAAGTCACACAACTAGAAACAAAGCTGGTGTGCTGTAAGGGATCCTGAGCTGATACATGAACCCAGGAAGGAAGAGAACGGAGTTCTAGTCCTGTGTGTCATGACCTGGATAGGTCCCATCTCTCTCAGCCTTGTTTTTCTCATCTATTATCTGGGTAGTGGTGGGATGGTGTGGGTGACCTAGATGATTGCTGTCCTTTCCGGACAAAAGAGGCTGACATAATACTCATTGAGTATTTGTTCAATGAATGAGGCAGGCATAGACTGGTTCTATAACATCTATCAATTTATTACTCATTTAGCAGGGACATTCTCTTCATCAAATTCTCATTCTTCCCCCCTTGTAGATTTCTCCTGTTGGAATACTCATTCATCTATTAATGGTTAACCTTCGATGTAGGTAATTACAAAATTACTTGTTTGATTAACTAACCAAGTAACATCAAACATGCCTTTTAACGATCTGATGCTTTAGACAAGAGAATGCAAGGCCTACTCCATACTGATGAGCATTGAGGACCACATGACCTGACACACATCTATCCTCAACAGCTCGTCTTTTTTCTTCATCTCCCTATTAAGGAGTAGCTCTTAAAAAAAAAAAAAAAGGAATAGTTCTTAATTACCCAAGGATTTAAAGGAAATGTTCTTTTAAGTCCAATCAATCAATCTGTCAGCAAGTGTTTATTGAACATCTACCCTATGTCTCTAGGTGGTGTAGGAGGGACAGAAAAGTTTAAAACAAGGTCCTTACTCCCTTTTTGACAGAAAAATTTAAAACAAGGTTGGCTAGGACTGCTAGGTGCCGCACTCCATATGGTCTTCTTCAAGGAGGCTAGATTAGGATTCTTCCCATGGTGATGTAGAATTCCAAGAGAGCAAGCCCCAATATTTTCTCATTCTCCTGCTTGCTAATGTCTCATTGGTCAAAGCAATTCTTGTGGTCAAGCTGAGTCTATACAAGTGCATGGATCCTGGAGGCCTGATTCATTGAGGGTCATTAATGTAACAACCTAAGCTATTTGGAAAGAGAGAAGAGTCTGACAACATTACTTAAGCTCTTGAATTTAGTCATGCCTAAGGCCAAATCTACCCAGGGTCTTGCCCATCTTATTTAAAAAAAAAAAAAAAAAAAAAAAAGGTAGGGTGGTTCTAGTCCTAACTCATACAAAAGTCTTACCTACTACAAAAACTTATAGAGAAACTAAATCTCTAGGCTCTAGGAATCCTAATCTCTGTGTATATGAAGTATTAGGTTGCCTCCAACTTTTCATGCCTCTCTCTACTTTGAAACTAATTTAATGCCTCACAAAAGCAACCACTGCATGTCAGTGTATACCCTCTGCTAGCAGCCACCTAAGGATGGACTGACCTGTGTGAGTCAGTTACAATATAAAGAGCATGGTTCCATGAGCTGAGTCATATTCCCCAAAACATTGTGGCACATAAAGCCGTCTCACTGCAGTACAGCTACACTTCTAGATTTTCACGAATAATATGACAGACGTAAGGTGCTGAGGTGGAGGTAAGTGGAAGGTGACTGTCTTCATTAGGGTTCCTCATAAAAATGTGTGTGATGTGTGTGCAAGTGGTTTGCTTGGGAGGTAATGTGAGGAAGTGCTGTTAGAGGCATGGGAAAGTGAGACAGGGAAAGGAAGGACACTCATCGGGGTACAGTAGGGAGCCATTTACCGCGGTGGGCAGCTGGTGCTCACTCCCTTTGGAGAGCTTTGGGAGACAGCATAGGACATACTTCAGAGTTACCCACCCATTCATTTGTTACTGCAGGTAACCTAGGCTATTCTGACAATACAGATACAAAGAGCAATAGTTGCTGCTTTTAAAATGCAAGTCAACAGACTTCCACATGGACTATGAAATACTTCTGAGGTTCCAATTTTAAATGGCGACAGGCCTCCAGAGGCCACCCTAGGCTAGCTGCTCCAAAATCCATTCTGCTTTCACAGTTAAGTTGGGAAATATGGGGGGCCAGCCGTCTTCTAAGAGCTCAAGGTTATCCCCTACCATGTGGTTTCAAGTGGTTTTACATTCGCAAAATAATTTGAAAGAAAACCTTTTCCTGTAGGCAGTTTTTTGGGCCCGTCTAAATCTATATGCCTGGATAATAGGCTCTTGGCCCCAAATCACAAAACATTCCTAAAAGATTTTCCCCCCTGAGGCTATTTCCATTCCTTTCACTTTTATTCTTTTATTAATAATCTACAATGCTCAAACCAGGGAGCTAGACTAGACCACAGATAAAACGTTGGCCTATGGATCCCATCTGGATTAACTGCCAACATTTAATCAGTTTCTGTTATTTGATTAGTTGCCTGTGGTTCCCCCACTGAACGAGTTGTCAACATTTGAAAAGCATGAGATTTTTACCACCAAAAAAAGAAAGTAAGAAATCCAAAATCTGGATTTCCTGCTTTTCTTGAAATATTGGGTCTTGCAAGGTGAAGACTGATCAGAAGCCAGGTAGCGAACACATGACTTTTTGACAATTCATGCATTCCCTCAGTTGGCAACACTCCCCACCCTGACCATTCCACTTAGTTCTGTGACCAGAAAAGTTTTTGAAAAGAGCAGATTTCTGGGAGGCCGTTTAGAACATCAGCATCGTGGAGTGTACTTAACGAGTACCCACAATTTCAGCCATGATGGCTTTCACACCTGAGCTTGGGGACAAACGTGGGACAGATACAAACTTACTTTTCTATGCCAGGATTTGAATTGACAAGCAATACACTACCTATTCAATGCGAACTGGACCATGAAGATCGAGACTAGCTATAGCTTTGGGGGAAGAGAATTCTATTAGTCAATCTCTGAGACTTGCTACTAACCAACAAACACACACACAGAGAAACTTGCAGCCTGAGAAGTACACGGACATGAAAATAGCTTCAGCAACCTCAAAGAAGTTTTTCTCTAGGTAGACAGTAATATGACAAAACATTCACTGAGCATTTACTGTGTGCTAAGCTCTGTTCTAAGTGACTTGTGTGAGTTTTCACATTTAACACACACAGAACTTAATGGGCAATTATTGTCCCTGCTTTACACATGAAAACATAGGGGCTCAGAGAGGAAGAGTAGTTTGCCCAAAGTCACCTGGATAGTAAGTTGTGGAGTCAAGGTTTCAACATAGCTTAGTAGGATTGCAGAGGCCCCTCTTGCCCTCTCACACTGCCTCCAGCCTCGTAACCTATCCTGTAGCCGAGCAACCTGGCATAGTTTCTGAAATTATTTGGTGCTCTTAAGTTCCCTAATATATTGATAGATTAGTTCTCAGGATGAAGACAACTAGAACGTGGAAAATATGTGACTGATGTTCAATTCAGGGTTCAGTGAACATTAAGATACAGTGATCAGAACCAACCCCTATAACAAAAGTTAGCAGGGGAGCATTGCGGGGTGAAATCCCAGCTCTGCATTTACTAGTTGTGTGTCCTTAGGCCAGTCAGCCTCACTTCCCTCCTCTGAAAAACCAGGAAGGTAACACCTGTCTCTCAAGGTCATTGTGAGGGATAAGTGAGGTAACATATGTGGGTACTTGGCTGGCGATGGGCAGTCCAAGAATGCTAAATGCAACCCTTTGCACTGCCCCTCAATGGTTAAAAATGGTAATTTTATTACTAAAAAAAGGTATTTGCTGGTATATATGTGCTTTTCTCTCGGACAAACTGCCTGATGGGGCTCTAGAACAGTTGTCACTGAGTTTCAACCTGTCTTCACCATGAATGTTTCCAGATGCCGGATGAGGGTCCTATCGATCTCCACAAGTAGACTTCAAGGGGGTGTCATGGATGGTGAATAATACTCCTTAATCCCTTTATATGAGGGACAACGCCTTGTCATGGCACATTGGACTTAACATGTGGGTACAAGGAGTGGGATTAAAGAGATCGGACCGTCTTATAAAACCATAACATCACTCACTCTCTGAGCAATAGGATCATGTCTGATTGGGGTTCAGTGCTGTTCTGTTCATTTGCATTGGGAACATTCAGTGGTGCATCTCCCAGTCTTCTTAGGATCCAGGCTGTCTAAAGATTAAACATAGGGGTTTTCTTAATGCTGTTAATTTGCCTATAATTGTTTTTAAATTTTTCTGAAGGCCCAACTCAGTAATTTCCCTTTTTTTTCTCTTGAAAGCAATGATCAAGCTTAAAATGAATAGTAATCTGTTCATTTGTCCTAAATCCACCTTCTACTGTTAGCCTGTAGAATTGTTGTTTTATTTATTTATTTACTTTATTTGTTTATTTTTAAAGATCTATTTATTTATTTAAGAGAGAGAGGGAGAGAGCTTGAGCAGGAGGGGCAGAGAGAGAGGGAGACAGAGAATCCCAAACAGACTCTTTGCTGAGCACAGGACATGATGCAAGGCTCGATCTCCCGACCCTGAGATCACGACCTGAGCTGAAACCAAGAGTTGGATGCTTAACTGACTGTGCCATCCAGGCACCCCTGAAATTGTAATTTTAGATGTAGAGAGAACCAAATCTGTCTAACTGCTTTGCCTCTTAACCTCCCTACTAACCTCGTAGCCTGCAGACTAGGACCTGGTCTCCTGGCTTCTTGGTCTAGCACTCTTTGCACTTTACCCACTACAAGTAAAAAGTGTTTTGGTTAAGCTCTGCTGATGGAGAAACGGATGCACGAACATTTTGCTTCTGAAAGTGAAAGCAAGAAGTGGACATCTCATTACCTCCACCTGTAACCCTCTCCGACCCCATGATCTCTTTCCTGGACTCCCTGCATCCAGTCTGGCCTTTCCTACTAATCTTTCCCCACACAGAAGACTGAGGAATACATGAAAACCTCAGTTAGGTGATGGTCCTCCTCAGTTCAAAACCCTGTGATGACTCCCCGTTTTCTCCAGAGTGAGGCAAAGCAAAACTTCTTGCAGTGACTGACGGTAACCTCCACGTTCTTCTCCCCACCCTCCACATACATTCTTGTGCCAGACATGATGGAATGTGTCCCTTGGACAGCATGCATCCCCGTCTCAAGGTTTAACTCGCTGTTCCCTTTGCCTAAAACTCTTTTCCATATTTGTCTGGTTCATTCCTTCACCTCCCATGAGCTGTGCTCAGATGTCATCTCCGTGAGGCCTCCCCTGACCACCCATATTAAAGGGCCAAACCCTTTGTCAGCATGACCCTGTTTTTTATTTCTCTCCATGGCACTCACCACCATCTGTGTTAGTCTTCTCAGCCTGGCATAACAAAATACCACAGACTGGGCGGCTTAAACAACAGAAATGTCTTTTCTTACAGTTCTGGAGGCTATTAGTTGTGATCTAGTTGCCAACAAATTCTGTTTCTGATGTAGTCCCTCTTGCTGGCTTCTGGACAGTTGCCGTGTCCCCATGTCCTCACAGGGCCATTCCTCAGCACTGGCGCTCAAAGGCGGGGTGGACAGAGCGCCAGTTCTCTGGTGTCGCTTCTTCTAAGGACACTAATCCTATCAGATCAGGGCCGGACGGTCCACTGACGATGTCATTTACCTTATGACTTCCTTAAAGGCCCCATCTCCAAATTTAGCCACACTGGTGGCTAGACAGTCAACATATGAATTTGGGAGGGGGGAAGGGGAGACAGATTTAGTCCATAATACCATCTGATACTCTATATTGATTCCTCTTTTCGTTTATCATCTATCTTCTTCCACCAGAACGAGGGCAGGGATTTTTGTCTGCTCTGTTTACTGCCTACAATGGTGCCTGACACACAGTGGGTGCTCCATAAATATTTGTTAAATGAATGAATAAAATACCTAGCCCATATTTGGCAGGACCTCTAAAATGGCTCCCCACAATTCCTGGTACCTGGCTAAACCAGGCCCATCCTGATCCATCAGCGAGGCCTGACCCGTAGAAACTATGAAATAATGTTTGGGGACCCCTGGGTGGCTCAGTCGGTTAAGCATCATCTGCCTTCAGCTCAGGTCATGATCCCAGGGTCCTGGGATAGAGCCCCACATCGGGCTCCCAGCTCAGCGGGGAGCCTGCTTTTCCCTCTGCCACTCCCCCTGCTTGTGCTCTCTCTGACAAATAAATAAAATAAAATCTTTAAAAAAATAATTATGTTTGACATCTTAAGCTACAAAGTTATGGGGAAATTTCTCATGCAACAATGCATAACTAATATACCTAACAACATAAGAATGATTATTATGTCTTCAGAAACAGAAATCTGGACACTAAATTTGGTAATGATCATTTGAAATTGGAACTGTCCTCATAATTTGGGGCCATTCACTTGCTACAGGCCTAGACTATGACAATTCAGGTATTTTCTTTTTCTCGGGCTCTAAAGCCAGGAGTCAGTAAACTATGGCCCAAAGACCAGCTGTTTTTGTAAATACAGTTTTATTGGAACACAAACACGTTCATTCATTTGCATACTGTCTATGGCTGCTTTTGCAGAATTAAGTAGTGACAAGAGAGCCCACCTGGCTAGTTAGCCTCAAGTTTTCACTCTTCGGCCCTTTAAGAAAAAGTTTGTTGACTCCAACTCTAAAAGGAACAATCGACAATGGTTCTCTACCTTTAGTGCTTTCTGAGGTGTCCACCCTTTGTTCTCTCTCCATGAATTTTTAAAAGTCCGGTTAGAGGGCACCTGCGTGGCTCAGTCATTAAGCGTCTGCCTTTGGCTCAGGTCATGGTTCCAGGGTCCTGGGATCGAGCCCCGCATCGGGCACCCAGCTCGGCGGGAAGCCTGCTTCTCCCTCTCCCGTTCCCCCTGCTTGTGTTCCCTTTCTCGCTGTGTCTCTGTCAAATAAGTAAATAAAATCTTTAAAAAAATAAAACTATAAAAAAATAAAAATAAAAGTCCAGGTAGAGAGTCTATTTTCTCTCATCTACACAGGGAAGCAGGATTGCTTAGTGGTTTAGTACAGTGGCCTTCAATCTCTTTTGACCATGATCCACCATGAGAAACCAATTTTGTATCAAGAACACCATATACATATCATATCAAGAACACATATACATATATACATATACGTAGAATTGGAACAAAGTTGTCACAAATCAGTACTTACTCTTTATGAAAGATGTCCTCTAATATTTTCCATTTTACTTCATGTTATTACAAAGAGCTGGTTTTTCCCACTGAATTATCTTTCTAATAGGACTGCTCACTCTTGCCATCTCTGGAATCTTGAGCTAGGGACCTGACTTGTCCGAGCCTCACTCTTCTCGGCGGGAATGGGGGGATTACCGAGGTGTGGGGGTAATGTACCCAGGGGGAGGATGTACATGAGAAAGTCTGTGTAAAGTGCTATGTGCTCAGCACAACAACAAAAAGCACAGATGCTTTTGTCGCTGTCGCATATTAAATTAGTTTCTGGTCCTTCGACTTGGGTGAAAGAGACACCCCCAAAAGAAGCTCCCAGCAGAGGGCTGACAAAGTCTTCGGAAGCATTTTTCCTTTCCCGAGGTTCAGAGAGGAGTGTGTCAGCCACCCAAAAGTCTGTATATCAACTGGCCTGGAATGCCCGCAGGCTTATAAACAGCCGCTCTTTACCAAATGGATTTAAGGAACCTCCCTTCCTTTTATTCAATCCCACAGCTATTGTATTTGCCAATCATTGAATTCGGAGGGAAGGTGAATGTTTAACTCAAAAACCGTACTTAGACTACCCCAGCTAGAACGGTACTTCTCTCCCACCCACCCTCCTTTGGAAAGGAAAATGTGGTCTTAAAAGAGAAAAATCCAGAGGCTTTCACATTTTTCTCTCCAGTTGCTTTGACTTCTCTCGGTGCCTCAGACTGCTGCCTTAAAGTCCATTTCTGTTGAGAAAGGTTTAGTGGCACTTTTTAGGGGCAGGTAAGCCTGGATAAAAAGGAATTATGTTCAAAATTGGCCTTGGCCCATTGCTGCCTTTCCTCCTAGTCTTTTAAAAGCACCCAAGGTCTTGATTTCAAGTCCCCAGGGGCTCTCTGAGAATGCTTTGTTGCACACTAATTTTCACTCTCAATTATAGGGACTACAGCCCCCACCCAGAGTTCAAAGCGAAAGGTAGGAGAAACTGGATCAGCTATAGCTCATTTGCTGCCTAACTCACTTGGCATCCCCCCTCCCCTGCCTCCCTTCACAATCAGACCTACTTTGGGATCTCTGGAGCTGGTGCAACAGCTGGGGATCTCTGCTTTCTCAGCAACAATTTAACAGTCAGCCAGCCCCCCTCAGTTTGGTGATTTCTCATTCAATTCCCCAAGTCTGCTCAAAGTGTCATCCCAACAAATCATCTCATTACCGCCAATGTTAGAGACTGAAAACTGTTCTCTAGAAAGTGAACTGTTTCTGAAGAACTTCCCAAACCCTGGCTGTGGGAACCTGAACAAGTAGGAAGGGAGTCGGACGCCCCTCTTGTGGACCATTGCTTGTACTGGGACACCTTCCTTCTTTCCCTGCTACCTGGTGGGACAGTTTCAAGAATCCTACAGTTAATGGGGTGTCTGGGTGATAGACACTGGGGAGGGTATGTGCTATGGTGAGCACTGTGAATTGTGTAAGACTGATGAATCACAGACCTGTACCCCTGAAACAAATAATACATGTTAATAATAATAATAATAATAAAAGAATCCTACAGTTATAAGGCTGGGGAAGAATCTTGATTTTCCTCCTCTTAATCTCCAGCCTTCTTCCTGGTATAGGAGGAGGAACAGTAATGTTTTGTTGTCTGTTCCTAGCTGCTCCCTTGGGTTTCTTGATGCCATAGGAACTTGTCTGTCTTCCCAGAGAGAAATGATTCATCTTCTACAGATTCTTGTGTGGCCTTGCTGGGGACTAGGGCATCGTCAAATTGATTCAAGGCTCATAAGGAACGGATTTGTACATGGTACAGAATGGGGCTTCTCTATCAGCCACTGAGTGACCTTGGGCCAATCACCTTTATGGGCCCACCTTTATGATGGGTCACCTTTATGATTAGACTAGATTAGGTAGGACTTCTCTGGCAACTCAAATTACTTGGTAACGGCTGCCAGGGGCCTTGTGTAGAAAACATTTGTTAGGCCACATTTAGGCTCAATAATTGATTAGTGATGTCTGCCATGGATAGAGGGTAAGGGGGAACTATATCATCCATCACATATGCCATCCCTAAACTAAATGCTCCACCAATTATTCCCAATTCAGATTTCTTTGATTCTATAATCTTGTATGACTGCTATTGAGATCTATCTCAATTTAATCTGTCTTATGTATTTGCCTTTGTGCCAAAGGGAATGGAGAAAAAGAACAGGAAAAGGTTGATCCTCCAAACCGATGCTGCCCTTTGAGTAATGAAGACCTAGAAATCTGCTCCACTGCTGCTCTTTGAAACAAAGCCTTTTAATTAGCTACAGAAACTGGAAAAAATGGATTCTTTTGTTAAAGCATAGCCCTTGTTTTCCTTGTCCTAAAATGGAAAAAAATAAGGCTTATCTCCTTTTTAGCTCACCAGGCCATTACGGACACAATTCCGACTTAAAGAATGGCCTTAAAATATTATGTAATAAAAAATTAAATTAAAAAATAATTTAAAGATTCTCATTTGACATGAGGCCAATGGATAAACCAACATTAAAGAAAGTAATAGGGGCGCCTGGGTGGCTCAGTCAGTTAAGCATCTGCCTTCACCTCGGGTCATGATCCTGGGGTCCTGGGATCAAGCCCCACATCAGGCTCCCTGCTCAGTGGGAAGCCTGCTTCTCCCTCTCCTGCTCCCACTCCCCCTGCTTGTGTTCCCTCTCTTGCTGTGTCTCTCTCTGTCAAATAAATAAATAAAATCTTAAATATATATATATTATAAAAAGAAAGTAATAAAATATATTTTATATATATATAATATATATTTCTGTATCTTGTCAAAAGATTGAAAACAATAGTAACATGGACCAAGGAAACTTTTTGGTTTCAATGACATATGTGTCCAAAAAGTGGTTCAGAGGACCAATCACCTAGATAGGAATAAAATAAACACTGATCTACCACAAATGGTAGGAAAAAGGGTGCATATTCAGTTCAACTGAGAGTTACTATACATGCCATGCACGAATTACAAATTTTCAAAAATTTAGAATATGAGAAGATAAGCCCCATAACAACTATTCAGAATAAAATTTACTCTTGCTTTGGTGGTTTGAAGACACTCCAAAAATTTGCAGTGCCATAAAGTCAAACACCAGTGATCCTTACTCTCCAACAGGACTGTTGGGCTGAATCTTTTCTGACCCTATTATCTTGATACAGAGTAATAAAGGACATTTTCTTTGTCATTTTTCAAAAACTGTTACTGGCTTGAAGTTGTTTAGATTTCTTTTGACAAGTTTATTGTACCTTTTATTTTTATTTTGTTAAAGATTTTATTTGAGAGAGAGAGAGAAAGAATGAGCAGGGGGGTAGGGGCAGAGAGAGAGGGAGAAGCAGAGTCCCCACCCACTAAACAGGGAGCCCAGTGATATGGGGCTCGATCCCAGGATCCCGAGATCATGACCCGATGCAAAGGCAGATACTTAATGGACTGAGCCACCCAGGCGCCCCTACTGTACCTTTTATTAATAGAATGTTCACATTTTCCATTCAGTTGTTTTCTGGGACTGTCCTATCGTAGAGATTTAGAAGTGTATCACACCCAAACAGTAAGTGCACATTACACTGCCTTCATATGGACAAAATATTTTCTCCCTTTCCCTTCACTAAAAATGACCCATTAAGCGTGAGTATTCTCGAGGTGTGTAAGATAGGACTGGAGCAGAGTTAGGTGTCCAGGGCTGGAACATGGGGGCCTTTCCCCGATGGCATCTCATCCATTATATAATTCACTGGCTGCCTTATTGACATCTTCTGTCCAGAACTTTCTCTGAGCTTCAGAAGCTCACATCCACTGCACAATGATTTAACATAATTTATTCAGTTATGAGCCTAGCACATGCCGGAAATTAGGGGTGCTGAGATAAATAAGATAATCACTGAGATGGACATACAATTAGATAATTAAACTTGGTATGAAAGGGGTAATTAAACACACAGTGTGGTAGGGAGCACAGAGGAGTGGTACCCAATCTGTGTAGACTCCAATTACTACAACTATGTCTCAACTTGACCTCATTAAATCTGTCCCCACCCAAACTCCTACTTCAAGAAACTAAAAGCAGATGACATGTGAACTATGGGGGCCTGACATGACTTGTGAGAATAAGTCAACTCTGTACCTCAGAAGTTGTTTCAAGGCAACCCTATACTCTGAAGTCCCCACAGAGCCCTCAGAAAGACAGGTGAGGTGCGAAAGCCCTAGAATGAAGCTCAGAAAAACTCTTAACTTTTGTTCTGATTCTAGCTCTGTATAACCTTGGGGCAAGTCACTTCACCTTTTTGTTCTTAGGTAAAAGGAGCACTTGGAAGGAAAAAATGGGGGACGGTCACTTATGAAATAAGAGTCTCTGAGGCAGATATTGGCCATATCGAGCACGATTCAGAGAGGGGACCTTGACCACAAGACATCTGGCAGGGGCGCCTGGGTGGCTCAGTAGGTTAAGCATCTGCCTCTGGCTCAGATCATGATCTCGGGGTCCTGGGATCGAGCCCCACGTCGGGCTCCCTGCTTGGCGGGGAGTCTGCTTCTCCCTCTCCCTCTCCACCCTGCTCATGTTCTCTCTCTCTTGCTCGCCCTCTCTCTCAAATAAATACATAAAATCTTAAAAACAAAAAGGACATCTGGCAGCAAGTCCTTGGCTTTGGTGAGACATTGGCATATACTACTCCAGTGGTCTGCAGCTGAGGTTGTCTGTTAACAGTCCACCGGGCAGCTGTTGAAGCTATACCCACGCTCAGAGTAACACGAGCACAATGAAATCAAACTCTCTGGGGCCTGAGAAACACTGCTCTGGCCTGAGTGAGTGAATTCCGAATACCTGACTTCTGATTGCATGTTCACCAAGCAATTTTCTCTGATTAATATTTGGCTTCCCACACAGTTTTAACAGGGAGAAAAATGTGCTGGCTAAAATGACTATTTCTGGTCCTGTGATGTTTATAAATCTCTGTGAATTCATGAATTGGCCTTCTCTTCCCTACATCCATCCTATGAATGGAGTTAATGTGAATCAGCTCCTGAGAGCTTGGCCTGCTGTCAGTGTGGGGACACATCACGTGTCTCAGCTGGCAAGCCTGGGGCCAGAGGCTGGTCCTTGGAGATCTTACCAGCTAATGCATGCCAAATATCCAGGCCCCTCAGGAGGTGGGCTGCTACCTGTTCCCACGAGAAAAGTGTGTGCCCATGAATTGCTTTGTGTGTGGGCAAAGCTAGTGAATGTGCGTTGCCCTTCCCACACCTGAAGGCAGGATTTCCTGCTTTATTCTTCTTGTTCTTATATGAATAATCTTTTATTAAAAAAAAAGATAGACTTGGACTATTTAATCTATAAGATTCTTCCCTAGCAATCATCATCTATGATTGGCTTTAGTATTTCTAGTATTTTAGTAAAAGGATTCTTGCTCCTGTAAGGAGTGATTTTCTGCGGAATATCCCTATGTCATTTTACAGTGTTTTCTAGCAAACCTTGTATTTAAAAAAAAAAAAAAAGGAGAGAAATACCTACTTGCTTTCCACCTGGCCACATACTATCCTATCTAGTCAAAATGGAGCTCCTTAAATGCACTTGTATTTTTTTAAAGGCATGATTCACATAATTCTCAGGGACAGACATATCTGGGGAAATTGTGTCCCAAGATAAAATTCAAATTTCTCATTATTCTCAGAATTTGTTCTTGTCCATGACTAGCCTGAGCCTGAGCAGGTTTTCTTTTTCTTAAATTATGATAAAATATGTACAATGTTTACCTTTTAAATCACCGTTAAGTGTTTTATTCGGTGGCATTAGGGACCTTCACAGTGTTGTGCAACCATCACCTCCAAATTTTTTCATCCTCCTAAACTGAAACTCTGTACCCATTAACGATAACCTCCCATACTGTCTCCCCCTACCCCCAGGCAACCACTACTTTACTTTCTGTCTCCATGAATTTGACTAGTCTGGGTACCTCATAAAAGTAGAATCATAGGGCGCCTGGGTGGCTCAGTTGGTTGGGCGACTGCCTTCGGCTCAGGTCATGATCCTGGAGTCCCGGGATCCAGTCCCACATCGGGCTTCCTGCTCAGCAGGGAGTCTGCTTCTCCCTCTGACCCTCTTCCCTCTAGTGCTTTCTATCTCTCATTCTCTCTCTCTCTCAAATAATAAAAGAAAAAAAAGTAGAATCATAACATTTGTCCTTTTGTGACTAGTTTATTTCCCTTAGCATAATGTCTTCTAGGTTCATCCATGTTGTAGTGTGTGTCAGAATTTCTTTCCTTTTGGGGGCTGAATAAATTCAGTGTGTGTGTGTGTGTGTGTGTGTGTGTGTGTGTGTGTGTGTGTATCACATTTTGTTTATCTATTTATCCATCTATGGACATTTGGGTTGTTTCCACCCAATTTGGTTATTGTGAATATTGCTGTTATGAACATTGGTGTAAAAAAATCTCTTTAGGGGTGCCTGGGTGGCTCAGTCATTAAGCATCTGCCTTTGGCTCAGGTCATGATCTCAGGGTCCTGGGATCGAGCCCCACATCTGGCTCCCTGCTCAGTGGGGAGCCTGCATCTCCCTTTGCCTGCTGCTCCCCCTGCTTGTGCTCACTCTGTCAAATAAATAAATAAAATCTTTAAAAAAAAAAAATCTGTTTAAGTCCCTGCTCTCAACTCTTTTTGGCATAGACCCAGAAGTGGAATTGCTGAGTCATATAGTAATTCTATGTTTATTTATTTTTTTTAGGAACTGTCATACTGTTCTCCACATTGGCTGCACCATTTCACCAACAATACACAAGTGTTCCGGTCTCTCCTCATGCTAACATTTCTTATTTTCTGTTTGTTGCTGTTGTTGTTGCTGTTAACAGCCATTCTAATGGGTATGAAGTGCTATGTCATTGTGTGTGGGTTTTTTTTAAGATTTTATTTATTTATTTGACAAAATGAGAGAGAGCACAAGCAGGGGGGAATGGGAGAAGGAGAAGCAGGCAGCGGGACTCGATCCCAGGACGCTGGGATTATGACCTGAGCAGAAGGCAAACACTTACCCAACCCAGGCACCCCTGTCATTGTGGTTTTGATTTGCATTTCCCCAAAAATAATTAGTGATGTGAACATTTTTTCATATGCTTATTAGCTATTTGTGTATCTTCTTTGGAGAAATGTTTATTTAAGTCCTTTGCCCATTTTTAAATCAGGTTATTTGCCTTCTCTTGTTGAAATGTAGATGGTTTTTAATACATTCTGGATATTAATCCTTTATCTGGATACTAATCCTTTATTGCTTTGCAAATATTTTCTCCCACTCTTGTGAGTTTTCTATTCACTGTGTTGATAATGTTCTTTGATGCACAATAGTTTCTTTTTTTTTTGATGAAGTCTAATTTATCTATTTTCTTCTTTCGCTGTCTGTGCTTTCGTGTCATAGCCAAGAATTCAGAACAAAATCCAATGCCATGAGGATTTTCTTGTATGTTTTCTTCTAAGAATTTTATATTTTAGCTTTTATATTTAGATCTTGAATCCATCTTGAGCTAATTTTTGTATATGGCACAAGGTATGGGTCCAGCTTCATTCTTTTGCAAGTGGATATCCCTTTTCCCCAACACCATTTGGGAAAGACTGCCATTTCTCCATTAAATGGTCTCAGAATCCTTGTGATTCACATATTGATCATGTGAATCAGGATGTTTTTCTGAGCTCTCTATTATATTCCTTTGGTCTCTGTGTCTGCCTTTATGCTAATATCATGCTGTTTTCAATCACTGTAGCTTTGTAGTAAGATTATGAAATCAGCAAGTGTGAGACCTCTAATGTTTGTTTGTTTTTTTTTTTTCAAGATTGCTTTGGCTATTTGGAGTCCCTTGAGATTCTATATGAATTTTAGGATGGATTTTTCAATTTTTGCAAAAAAATGTTATTGGGATGTTGATAGGGATGGCATTAGATCTATAGATTGCTTTGGGTAGTATAGACACCTTAGTAATACTGTCTTTCAATCCATACGCACGGATGTCTTTCCATGTATTGGTGTCTTCTTTAATTTCTTTTAGTAATTAAGAATAAGTCTTTCTCCTTCTTAGTAACGTTTATTCCTGTGTATTTCATTACTAAAATATCTGCCTGGATTGGGCCAAGGGAGCAGCCCCAGAGTTAGAATGGAAGAGAGAAGCTGCCATGATGCAAATCAGGGAAGTCAGGAGGAGGAATACTGTAAGCATTAGAGGTAGAAGTTTTTATGTGAACTGCTTGTTCCCAAAAAAGTCACTGGCTTCAGACTAAAATGCTCCTGATATGATATATGATAGTAGCTGTCAGGCACATGTGTTAATAATTGGTGCTCCTGGTGATAGAGAATGAGATAGACAATTGATCTTGGCTAGGTTGTTAGATGGTTCTTTAACTGCAAGCTTTTATTTGATATTTATTACAAGAGGTGTCTATGACTGTTGGGTGGCATCTATCCTGGAAGCCTGCCTTTACTCCTACTAGAGAGGAGTGAGGAGTGAGTTTGCACAGGTCTTTCATGTCTGGATACCTTAGTGGGCTTTTTTTTTTTTTTTTTTGCTATTAAGATACCAAACTTTTCAGGGATGCCCGATTAGTTTTGTAGAGGGAAGAATCTACTGTTATTACCTTTTCATGTCTTGTACTTAATATGTACTTAGTATGTACTTAATAAGCTTTCCTGCCATAAATCATGGATCAAAATATGAATTATGAGCCCCCAGCTGAAAATCGGAGTGGGTAACTATGTCACAGTCCATTTCCAACCTGTAGGACCAATCTCCAAGGAGGCAACTGAAAAATGTCCTTATGGATTTCAATAAAATATAGTGTTGATTTGTTTCCCTCTTAGAGCTGACAGCAACTGAAGATTACCTTGAAACCTCAAAGGAAGAGAGCAGTAAGAAACAGGCAGACAGCTCGCCAGTAGGTATCTGACAGGACTTGAAACTGCTGATTTATTTTCACTGTGACGGTGATGGAGTGGGAGGAGGGGAGACAGAAGTCATTAAGTACAGATTCAAAGGAGACCTTGGGAACGATACTGCTCATAGGTAGCTTTAAATCTGACTTATGTCTATCACTCTATTCCTAGGCACCACTGTTACTGTTACACGTATTATAAGTAATACCAATGAAAGGTTAATAAATACCAGATTGCCAGCTCACCTGCCAAAAAGATATCAGATTCATTTGGTCTTATCTGCATAATGAAGACTGCAAAATGAGTAACTCACATGACACCTTTTCTGTCCCTGCTGATAAAAAATGTGTTTTTACCATACTGACTATATTTCAAGGCGTAAGGAATGGTGGATGGACTGATTAATACTGAATACTGGATCCTGTAATGTGGCATCTACTGCTACAAAATGACAGCTACTTGTGTATGTATATGTGTCTTCCTTGGAAGGTTGCAAGTTTCTTGAGTTTTCGACCCCTTTTCCACTCATCTCTGTATGACAGGGCCTTGTATAGCATAAGCACTAAATAAACTTACTTATTCAACAGGTTTTTTTTGGGGGGGCCCTCTATCTACCAGATGTAAAGACAGAGATGAATAAGAAAAATCTTTATCCTGGAGACAGAAATGAATAAGACAAATCTTTATCCTGCAGAAGCTCTGAGTTAGTGGGGGAGACAAGTATCTAGAATAGATACCAACAATAGAAATACAGTTTCAGTCATAAATACCCAAACCGAGAGCTAGTGTTGTTGAATATAAGCAGAATATAAGGTAAGGTTAAAGCATTTTAGTTTCCAATTCTTTGTGTTTGGAGGTGAGGGTGATGGGTAAAGGTCAGATCTATGTCCTCCACTGGCAAACCAAATTAGAAACCTCATTGTGTCCTTACTTTCCCTGAAATAAGTTCAGAAAGAAAGGCCAATGGAACAGTTCAGCTTTACAGGCTGTGGGAAACATTGGGGGCAGTCTTGTCCTGAGCTCTCAGATCTTCCTACACTTGGTTCGAAGACTGTTAAGAGAGAGATGCCTGGCTCTCCGGGCTTGCTTTGAAAAGTTTTGCTCTGAGCTCTTCTGCCAGCTTGCTAGGTAAAGATGTCTCCTGCTAAAAATAGGAGCAGGAAGACAAGGCTCAAAAGCAGGAGGCAGAAAGGGACTGGAGGAGATGTCACTCTTAAAGGAGCCAAGGGAGAGAAGGAAGGGAAGGGCCTGAGGGAGGAAGGAGCACAACTCCCTTTCATTTCTATGTTCTTTCTCTAGTAGAAATTTCCACGGGCTGTTACTTTATGAAATCACCTCAACAACATTGCTAGGTATATATTATTACTTCCTATTTTATGTAGCCAGTAATTCCTCATTCCATACACATTTATTCTCTTTTCTGTGCAGCACTGTGGGAGGCCAGGATTGTGCTCAAGGCCACTTCCTCCACTGGCTTTCCACGGCTAGCTGAGCCAGCACTGGTCGCTGGGAGATGCATTGGATCCCATCCTCCTCTGAGTCCAGCTAGAGGGCCACCACCAAGCCAGGAAAGGTGTCGCTGTAAGGACTGAGAATGAATTCACTTGCATCTCCAAGGCAGATTGCAAGGGGGAAGCTCGGGTTCCCTGGAGTGAGGAATTTCTCTCCTGCTTGTGAAATTGCTCTGATTGCAGCCACCAAGCAGATTTACGACCTATTGAGGCCTGGCTCTTGAATATCCATGGAGAGGCAAATGAAACAGATTCTGTGAGATTTTATGATTTCATTTTCATTTCAAAGCTTTGTTAGGGGTAGAGTCGGGGAGAGGGGCAGCAGGCCCCAGGGACCCACCTTCCCCCTCCTCCAGCATGCAGGAAGTTAGAGGAGAGAAGCCCGCACTCCAGAGAGCTAGAAGGGGTTAGCATTTTCTTTTGGAAACTGAATTAAAAAGATAAAACAAAATACAAATCAGCTCCACAGATCTTTCTAGAGTAAGGTACTGTACTAGGTATCGGAAATGAGTGGGCACAGGGATAGTGAGGATGGTGACAAAGGAATTTATATGAGTTTAGAGCTGTTGGTGAATATGCTAGTGGATGAGGGTCTGCGCTGAAACGTGAGACAGATCTAGCTATGAGTTCTAGTTCTGATATTTACTAGAAAAGTTTGTGTAAATCATTTCACTTCTCGGAACCTGTTTCTCATGGCAATGGGACCAATAATATGTGTCACAGAGGATGCTGTATATGTCTCCAGAAAATGCCTCCTAAGTGGATCATCATAACCAGGCTTAAAGCTAACATTCTTCCATCATATTTGGGATAAGAAAGTGTGAAAAAGTCCAACAAGGCCCTGAGTCTTCCAACTAATGGACTACATCCATTCTCAATAGTCTTCCCACCACACCCTGCTCTTTCTCTTCACAGAATCAATGTACAGGTGCTGGTTTCTTCTTTTCATTATTGTTTGCCTCCTCTACAAAACTGCCATCTCTATGAGAGCAGGGACTTCTTCTAATTTTGTCCTTTAATCCACTGTATGCTCACAATTGCCTAGAGCTTGGGTGCTCCATATTTTTTCAATGAATAAATGAATAAACAATGGACGAATGAAAAGTGTCTGGCACAGAGCAAGCAATCATTAGATGATAGCTCTTCTTATTTCTGTCATTAGTAGCAATGAGTTTTTATACTTTTGGGGGAGACAGACCCCCTACACATGAAACCATTGGAGTGCTGGATAGCTTTACAGTTTAAAATGTGCTTGTGCAAGAGGCATCTCACCGTCAGTCTCAAACTAATCTTAAGTGATAGGCCTGCCAGGTCTCCTAGCCTACATTGTACCAACAAGAAAACTGAACTGGAGTAAAGGAAAATGCTCAGCTTCAAAGTCCCACAGCCAGCTAAGTAAGATCAAAGTGCAGATGTTCAATGTTCCCGCTTGTGTAGTAGAAAGGGGAGAAAGCTCCAAGCCAGAGCTGAATGGTAGAGAAGCCTCCAGCACAATGCCAGGCAGAGCAATAACTTGGCCTTTCTTCTGAATCTGGGAGAAAAGGAGAGGTGTGGAGTTCAAGATGACAAGGGATATTTATGACTTAAGCAACTATCCTTCCAGGCACCTTCTTCCCCAGCTCTGTAAAAATGTAAAAAAAAAAGGGAAAAAGTTTCAGAAAAAAACTAAAGCAGGAACTGCCAAATGCTGCCCCACTTTGTTCAAACTACAGAGTCTCTGCCTAGAAAAGGCTGGGGGGGGAGGCCCACTCATGTTGTTAACAGAGTCAGCAGGTCAGCAGAAGTGAGTGAGAGACTTCCTGAGATGGGTTTGGAGTCGTGAGACAAAGCCACCTGGCCTGCACCCCCACATCTTCTCTGTCCACCGGCTCTGACCTCTTACGGTCCCTCCCACCCTTTTGAATGCACCATCGTGTGGTGGCTGTATTATTTTTCTCTGGCTGCTATAGCAAATTACCACAAACTTGGTGACTTACAACAGCACACAATTGTTTTCTCTGGAGAGCAGAGGTCCAAAATCAGTTTCACTGGGCTGAGATCAAGGTGCCAGGAGGGCCACACTCCCTCTGGAGGCTCTACGGGGGAACCTTTTCTCTTGCCTCTTCCGGCTTCTACAGGCTGCTGACATTCCTTGGCTTATAGCCACATCACTCCAATCTCTGCCTCCATGATCACATTATCTTCTCCTTTTGTGTAGTCAGATCTCCCTCTGCCCCTCTCTTATAAAGATACTTTACTACATTTAGAGCTTACCTATATAACCCAGGATAATCTTCTCATCTCAAGATCCTTAACTTAATCACAAATCTGCAGAGTCCCAATTACCATATAAAGCAATCATTTGCTTTATGATTGCTTTAACCACTAGCATGGTTAAAGAATATAAGGTTCCAGGAATTTGGGCCTTTTGATCTCTGGCGCACATTATTCAGCCTACCACAGTGGTTAAGATGATCTGTGTCAAATCCTGGCTTTGCTCTTATCAGGCATACAACCAGGGACAAGTCACTTTATGTTCTGTGTCTCTGTTTCCTCATCTATGAAATCAAAGTATGAATGGTAATAATCCCTATCTCATAGAATTGTTGAGTGGGTTAAAAATTAAAGCATATAAAGTACTTGGTACATCTTAATACTCAGTAAATGTTAACTATTATTACTTGAACTGAGTAAATGTTTAATTTCCTTTTTTCTTTGTTTTCTTATTTTTCTTTCCCTTAGCAATAGAAATCCTTCTTCAACAGACTTTAATGCAAAACCCAATATATAAAGCAGATCCAGGGTGGGCTGCCCTGGTTGAGGAGGTAAGAAGAAAGGAGCTGGTCTTGTTCCAGGGCCTCAGCCACTGCCAAGGCACCAGTGAGAATCTTGGGGGTCTTTTCATAGGACATAGACCAAAAAAACACATAGTTAGAAAATATGTTCAAATCAATTCATTCATTTGAAATCTGTTTATGGCTGTGTGTCAGGCCTGGGGCATAGAAGTTAAAAGCATGAGCTCCATCAGATTGCCTGAGAAAAATCCTGGTTCTGCTCCTGGTTGTGTGGCTTTGCACAAGTTATTCTGTGCCTTGGATTTTCTCATCTATAAAATGGAAATGATAATAATGCCTGACTCATATAGAATTGTTACAAGGAGTAAATGAGTTTATGTTTGCAAAGTCCTTAGGATAAGGTCTGACACATGGCACATGGCAGCTATTTTTGTTATGTGCTGGAGGCCCTGAGAGCACTAAGCACCATCTGTGCCCTAGGGGACCTAATAGAGTGCTAGGGATGGCAGACAAGGGGCCCTGACCCAAGGCCAGGCTTGTGTGTGAGTGTGAGGACAGGGGGCATTGGGCAAGGGAAAGGAAATGTGAGTCACACTGAAGAAGAGGTGTGGAGACACAGAAGCCAGTTGGCTTTGAAGAAAGGGTAGCTCTGTGGCAAGGGAAGTGTTCTGGGTCATGGAATCAGGGAAAGGCTGGTAGACAAAATCAGTCAGTGGGTAGATGAGGCTGGATGTAGGATGCAAGGGGATGCTGTGAAAGGAGATGAAACCAGAAGAGGCAGGAACCAAAGGCCTTGGGTGATCCAGGGAAGAGTTTCCATCTCATTCTGGAGGTCATACGGAGTCATGAAAGGAATTGTAAGCTAAGGGAAGATCACTTACTTCTCTTCACCTCCCCTTTCCTTGAAGACCAAGGTCCTTGGGTTTTCCTGGAGGGCTGAGAGCTCTGTGTGGCCCTCACTGCCTCTGGGGTGGCTTGTGGTTATAAACAGGCTCAGTAGGACTCATTGAGTCCTGTCTTCTTGAGGCTTATCTGAGAGGTACTGACACAGGGATTCTGGGCCACCCCATGCAGGCCAAGCTCTCCTTGAGGTGCTAATGAGCTGTGGGCACAAAGGCAGGAGCGCTCTGGCTCAGGAGAACCAGCCTACTGTATGCAACTTTTGGATGAAAACTGCGACCCTAACACAAAGAAATGTAACCATCTTTGGTTCATCAAATATAACTCAGTAGGTTCCACAGAGAGATCTGGAACTGTTTTGGCCTAAGAGAGAGACAAAGCAGTGGGGCCTGAGTCCATCAACCTCTCTTTAACCAGTGCTTTGTTTTATTTACTGAAGTTCTATGCAGAATTTTGTTAGGAATAGGAATTTTAGCTTAAAACTAAAAATTGGATGGGGTATCCGGGTGGCTCAGTTGGTTGAGCATCCGACTTTTGATTTCCAGCTCATGTCATGATCTTGAGGTCCTGGGATTGAGGCCTGCATTGGGCTCCCTGCGGGGTGTGGAGCCTGCTTGGGATTCTCTCTCTCCCTCTGTCCCTCCCCTCCCCACCTGCTTGCATGTGCGTGCTCTCTCTCTCTCTCTCTCTCAAGTAATAATAATAATGATAACGATAATAAAACTAAAGATTGGAAATCACTTTCTTAGCCAACCTCCTCATGTGACAGATGGGAAAACTGAGGCTCAGACTGGAGAAAGTTCAAAGTCATAGGACAGTTGCAGAAAAGGCTAGATTTAAAGAGCTAGCTTTTCACCACATCATACAATTGTGAATCTAGAAAAGTCATCTTAAAATAGACACACTGGCACTGGATTCCTTCTTGCTCCCCTGCCGTGAGTCCTCTCCTCTGGGATTGGTCCCCCTGCTTCCCTCTCCTTCTCTACCTCGTCCATCATGTTGTATCTCTTCTCCCACCACAAAATTAATTTCTTTTAGATCTTTTTGGTCAGGTGTAATTGGGGGGGTCGCATACTCCCCTATTTGACCTCCTTATCATCCCAAGTTCCCTTTTCATTTCTGGGGTCTTTATGAATATATTTATATTGACAGAATTAAGAAGAATGAAATTGATTTCCCCTTTCTCTCACTTCCCCCATCTTATCTCCCCAAACCCCAAAGAGTTAAAACTTGGGTTTCCCCTCAGTTGTATATTGTTTGTTTGAGGTTCCTGCAGCAGAAACAGAGAGTATTTAATTGCACATAGAGATGTTTGCTGGGTATGTTCACTATAAATTTTATTTAATCTAATTTTGGGAGGTTTTATTTGGGAGGTTATTTGGGAGGGTGGTTGATTTTGTTTTTAAACATAAAAAAAAAAAAAAAAAGAAAGGGCTAAAAGTAGCCTGATATATAGACCACATTGTCCATTCAATTTGGAATTCTGTTTTATTTCTGAGGAGAGAGGTGGGATAATCAACGACTTCTCCTGAATGTTCTGTGGAAATACCCAAGGACAGGAAGATGTGTTAACCTTTATTTTTTCCCCCATGTTGGATAATTAGTCTGAGCTCTTGAAATCGTGCATAGTGGCCTACTTCAGAGAAGCAGCTAAAAGCAGCTCTACCTCAAATCTATTCCCTGACATTCATACACACACACACACCACCACCAGCACGGCCAGGGGGTGTCCTATGTTCTTTCCAGGTGCCCTCCCTACGGGGAACTTTGTTCATCACTAGCTCCAGATGAGGGAACTAGGTCACCTGCTTCTCCCTGTGAGCAGGAAGGTGAGGGCTGCACATCCATTGGCCTGGGGCTGCTGCAGAGCAGAGACGAGGCCTGGCCAAAGACTATTTCACTGTCTTTCATCTCAGGACCCAAAATGCTTTGGTTTAGAGCCACGGACAAAAGCCTTCACATTTCATACTTCTCTCCCTGTCGCTGTCACCCACACCTCCTCCTTTCCGTTTTTATTTATTGAGGGTTTCTCTGACAAGTAATTGGAGCACCACAGCCCGCAAAGTTCCTACCCATCTCCCAGGGCCTCTTTTTCTCCCTTCCAGAGGGAATGACAGAGTCCCATAGAAAGTCGCTGCTCTGCATGCAAACAGAGCTCACCAGATAGGGGCAGCCAGGAGGTGAGGTAAAATAGACCACTTGCACGCACCCCACCCTGCCCGGACACCACTAAATACAACCACAGCCACACATGTATTCATATCCCACAAACCATACCATGTACATACTCTGTACACGCAGGACTGGTGGAAGCTCCTAGTTTCAGAATTCAATGGAGGAAAACACACTGCATCGTCTGTCCTGTGTCTAGAGTTGTCGATGTCGCTGCCCCCGCCCCCCCCCCCGCCCCGTCCAAGACCTTGCCCCAGAGAGCTATAGAGTGGTCAGAGGAACAGCCTCTGTCTCAGACATCTTGCCTGGAACTAGCTTCTCCTTTATTTTCCCAACGTGTCACCCTCGGTCTCCTGGTCTTGTATTTGGGCTTTTGATACTCAAGTTTGGTCCTTCCTTGGCTTACGTGTTAGGTTTACATTTCCCCAGAAACAGCCTGAACCAGTGGTTTATTTGAGAGGTGCGGACAACCTTGGTAGGAGAATCACAAAGGAAAGGAAGGCAGACAACAAAGTATGCCTTATGAAGCCAGCCACTCCAGAGAATTCCTGGATCACCACTCTGTGGGGAAGATCTTGGATACAGGGCAAATCACATGCCTCAGAATCATGCTCCCCAAGGAGTGAGGGAACTGGAGTATTTATACACCAGTTCCAGATAGTGTTTGACTATTTGTAGGGGTTGAGAACTCCCCAGGGCTTCTGCTCAGCCACTTACTGGCAGAGCAGACTTTCATGGCTATGGGAAGTGGGGCTCTTGGGCACAGGGATGCAGATGTTGGCAGTTGGAATTGAAGGGTTTGAGAGATCTGAATGGGGTACCAACAGCATTTGCTGTTGGAAGGTACCAAGCCTGGCCCCTTCCTTGGCTTCCCACACCTGTCTCAAGGTGGGCCAGTCACGTATCTTCCTTGGGATTTTGGAACTTGGAAATGAAAAGGCAGAGCAAGTGTCAGTTCCTCTCTGCTTGTGAGGGGCACTGTCCCCCACTGTTTGGAATAAATCCAGGTTGCAATGGGAGAAAAGGAAGCTGACACACCAAGAGATGTGTGTGTCAGATGTGTGTCCTCTAGATGACTAGAGGGGAGAATTCTATTGGGTTCTAGTCCATGGTTCCAGTTGAGATGCCTTTAGATCCAGCTAAGCCCCCCACTGTGAACTTTTAAGGAATTCTCCTTCTCTGCTTAAGCTATTTGATTTGGGTTTTGTTCGCTTGAACTCAAATGAGTTCTGATTAATGTACCGCTGTATAATCTTGGGTTGCCTCTTCTTGCCACTATCCATAAATAATAACAAACACAATGGTAATAATCATTGCGTTGATACTATGTGTCACATTTTTTCTGGTAAACACTAGAGTGTAAAGGGAGAAGTGATTATCCTATGAACAGAATCTGCCCATGATCCTAGATGTTCTTATCTTTGTTTTCTCTACTTTCTTTAATGGCCCTTATTTGGGCTCCAGTGCTCCTCACTGGGCTATGTGTTTTATATGCCCTCTTCCTACCCAGGCTTGTTTCTTGCTTAAGTGCTATCCCTCTTCAAGATAGATTTCTTCTCTCAGCCCGTGTGAAATCACTGTGTGAAATCCACTTAAAAAATAACCTCCATAGTCCTCCTGAAATTTAAATTTCTTTTGGCAAATAGAATAGACCTCCACTTGAAAGTTGAAAGAAATGTCCATGTATGATTGTCAGGAGCCTTTGCAAAAGGGATATTTACTGACTCGTACAGTGAAAAGTTCAAGAGTAACAGCTTCAGGTATAGCTGGATCTAGAAGCTCAAGCAATGCCATTATAGCACAGTATTGTTACATCTCTCAGATCTGTTTTCCTTGAGACTGGTTTCATTCTCAAGTGAGCTCTAGCCACATGGCCACCTCTCTCTTCATCTCCAGCAGCTTTAGGATAACACCCTATCAGCAAAACCTTAAGGCAATGTTCATTAATTAGCTCTCATTGGCCAGCTTGGGTCTTGTGCCAACTGCTTATCACTGTGGCCATTGGCATGTGGTGCTATTACTGGTCGTGTTTCAGTAATGTGCCCACATCTGGATTCAGGGGGAAGAGTTAGGTCCCTGATCCACATGTCCTGGGGTTGAGGAAAGGAGGGTCTCTAAAAGAAAATAGGGACACTCTTCTCTGAGAAGTGTAATTAGATGCAGGACCCACAGAAACACTAAGCCCCTGCACCACTGAGAACAGCTCAGTGTGTGCACAATGTCTTCCCTCAATCAATAACATACTGCAACGTCTGACCACAAATTTTTCTCTGTTCTTCTGGAGGAAGGGGATGTAGAGAGCAGGAAGACAGAAGGACCGTAGAGTATAGTGAGGATTTTTTGGCATCAGAATGTTAGCACTTCGGGGAAAGAGCTCTCCACTTAGCACTGCTTCTGGCCTCAGTGCTGAACAGGAGAAAGAAAGGAATGCACAAGCTGAAGCAAGCACTGGGAGGGGCCAGTGGTAACTGCCTGGGGCTCTAGGGAAAGCGTTGCCAGAGCTAACATTTGAAGATAGTTATCATGACTTTTCTATAATACAATTCTGTGTTCTCCAAACAGAAAGCCAGTGAAATCTTCTCTGATGCCCCTGAGCAGGGTTAGTCACTTAGCATTCTGCACACACCCTGCTATCTGACTCACTTAAGCAGCATTGTATTATAATTGTGTTTACATATCAGTCTCCACTAGAATGCCAGCTCCCAGGACTTCTATGTCTTACTTTACAAATCTCTCCCCCATTGGAATAATACCCGGGAAGTGCTTTACTAGAGCACTTATTACATACTAATATACCATACATTTTACTTACTTATTTTGTTTAGTGTCTTTCTCTCCTTCAACTGAAGTGCAATCTCCTTGAATACAGGGACTTTATCTATTTTCTATGGGAATGTATCCTCAGCACCTAGGACAGTACCCAGCACAGTGTAGGTGCTCAGTAAATATTTGTTCGAGGAATGACCATTCGTGAGACTGGAGGAAGTAGGAGGAGAACCAGGAAGGGACTTAGTTCACCCTGGTGCTCGTAGTAGAAGAGGATAACTGGTTGCTGGCTAGGGAATAGTAAGTATCCTCTACCATGATGGGTAAAACATGAGTCTTCCTTGCGTTCTTCCTGTCATTTTTTAAGGTATCTGTTTAACAGTGACTTCTCTTTCAAACAATCACGTTCTTCCTGTCATTTTTTTAAAGTATCTGCTTAACAATGACTTCTCTTTCAAACAATGATCAATTGTTTTGATGAACCAATGAATTAGAAAATAAACCATAAATGCAATATTGAAAAACTTTAATGACAACAAAAAACCCAGCAACACTTCATTGTATATGTTAACAGGATGTTAAATGGGACTGTTCCTGCTTTCTTGGGAATTTTGTTTGAGGACCAAAAGGTTAAGAACAGCCACACATCCTAAATACATGTGAAAATAGCTATGCCTGACTTGTTAAGAGGGTCTCCTAGCACAAGCTCATAACCACATCAGCAGGAAGAACTGTTTTTGAAGAGTTGTAAGTATGCTAATTTTCATCTTTCCTATCTACTCCCATGGTACTTTCCCTTTACCTTGAGCCATATGAAGACAGTGTTTTAAGAGAATCATTCAGAGAGATTTGCATGTGTTCTCTGGAATTTGGAGGACCCAGTGACTCTCAAGGGATAAATCTAGAGGCTGCTGCATGTGGCAGAGCAAAATACAGAGAAGACTTTCCTGGTTGGTGCATTCCCACCTATGGCAAATAAAGGGATATAATTTCTTGTGGACTAAATTAAGGCCTCCTCTATGGAAGGGCCAGAGTGGGGTCACCTTAAGAGGGACCCATCCCAGGAGGACTGTCTGGGGTGGTGATGTAACTTTACAGAGGGGTGGACCACCCTGTGGCCAGGGGGAGGAGGCACTGCTTGTCCCAGGAGAACTTTAGCATTCCCATCTCGAGCAGGGAACCTCCAAGGGACCCAATTAAAGTACCCCACAGGAGAAAGAGCCAGCAAAATACTCCCTTACTATCTCTGCTACCTTCACTTTGCTGCTATCCTGCTATCACTTCACTGTGATAGAGCCCTGACGAGTGGGCTTGTTTCAGTCCCTGAGTGTTTTTTAATAATCATGTGTAGGTAAGAAAGCTGAGGCTTTCATTTCTCTATTCTCAAGAATACAAACACAGAGTGTTGAGTGGTCTGTGGGTTGGTGAGAAATGTTTTTCATGTGCCAAAATTATTCCCCATTCTTCTTCCCCAAGAGCAAGTGCTTTGGATCTCTGGTGGCAAGAATGAAAAGGAAGGAGATTTTCCAACAATAAAATTCACAGTTGATTTTGCCTGTCTGATAGAAACATTAAAAATTACTATTTCCTACTGGAATGACCTTTTTCTCCTCACCCAAATTGAAAAACATAAAGAGTACTTATTGGATGCTTAAATAACTCTAAGATATTATAGTCAAATAACCAGCAATATGTAAAATTTCTGCATAGACTTAAGACCATTTGCAATAGAAGGTTCTGATAGAATACAATCTCTCTTTCATTTACTCATCCAGTATTCTACAAATACTTATTGAGTAGCTACTGTGTTTCTGGTACTCTATTGAGCTTTAGAGATTCAATATTGAGAAATTTTTCACATGCCTAAATTATTTCCCATTCTTCTCAATTCCTTAGATTGTAACAGGGAAGATCAATAGGTATTCAATACTAATTTGAGTGTGAGGAGGGTGCTATGGACTGAATGTTTGTATCCCCCCCTCCAAATCCCTAATAATAATACCAATATGATGGTATTTGGAGATGTGAAGCTTTGGGGAAGTAATTAGGTTTAGGTGAAGTCATGAGAGTGGGGTCCCCATGATGGGATTAGTGTCCTCATATGAAGAAGAGGGTAGACCGGAGTCCTCTCTCTCTCTCTCTCTCCCTGTCTCCCTGCCACGTGAGGGCACAATGAGAAGGTAGCTGTCCGCAAGCCAGGAAGAGGGATTTTACCAGGAACTGAATGAGCCGCACCTTAATTTTTGTTGGACTTCCCATCTCCAGAACTGTGAGAAATAAATGGCTATTATTTAAGCCACCCACTTTATGGTATTTGTGTGTGTGTGTGTGTGTGTGTGTGTGTGTGTGTCTGTGAGAGAGAGAGAGAGAGAGAGAGAGAGAGAGAGCCAGAGATGACTAATATGGAATGTTATGAAGGGGGTATATCAGGAGCCCATATAAAAGGGGGCCTGAATATAGTTTAAGAGTCTTGAGTGCCCTCCCTGAAGAAATGACACTTAAGTTGATACAAGTAGGAGGTAGAGAATGTCAGCAGGTGTAACAGCTTGACTTTGGTCAGGAAAAAATCATCCCTTTAAACATTACAAGGATAAAGGTTTTAATGCAGAGCTGCCATGAACGTGGGAGAAGCTGTGGGAGTGAAGATCTGGAAGAAGAGTCAGAGGTTTGGAGAAGCAGGTGCTAAGTATTCCAGCTTGAAGCACAGGTGTGGGTGGAAAAGCTACAGTCTGTCGGAAATTTTGAGTTGGGTCTATCTGGCTGTCAAAGTTAGACCATAGGCCATGTGGTGGGAGCTGTGGTGAAGTCTGAGAAGCCTATCTAGCAACTGCACCTGACCAAGCTCTCTGACCATCACCAAACTGTTGCCATGTTTGACTGCCATGATTTTGTGTGAGTAAAGGACTCTACTTCATTTTCACTTCCTACATCTTACATGAATTCCTCTTGTTGCTAGTGAGGAAGAGAGTTCTATGAAATGTATTTCTTAATCTTAGCCAGATGTGGCTGTGCCAAGTTGACCGCAGAGAACCTAGTTCTACAGGTAATGGCAACGGGGGTGGGGGGGAAGTTCTGGGCTAATAAAACAGGATGAGCAGAGACGTGGAGGTAAGAAAGCATGGTGTGAGTAAGAAGGGGAAAGATAGCTAAGACAATGTCAAGATGTGGTAGGAGTTCAGGCTGCAGAAGGTTTTGGCAGCTTTTTATGGATATTGAAACATTTTTCTGAGAGGAACGGGAAGCCATTAAGGGATGTCAAACAGGGGAGCACCTGATCAGATTTCCATTTTGAAGAGGTCACTGTGGCTGCAGTATGGAGAGTGGACTGGTGGGAGACAGGAGTGAGAGCAAGGAGGATATAGCAGCCCTCCAGTCAAGATATGGCACTGACTTAGGCTGGGATGATGGTAATGGGGATGGAGAAAAGTGGAATGGTAAGAAATGCATTTTGCAGGTAAAGAAAATCTCCTTAGCTTTTAAAAAGCTACTTCTTGCTAATTGATTGAGCCACATAAAATGGCCATCTTATGAGTAAAGATGACCAAATATTGGCAATTTCATATGATTCAGGATCATACATTCTCTAAAGTTCTATAACAGTTAGGTTGCTGCAAAGGAAGGGCCACTAAGATAGTTACTGTGACTTTCCTTAATGGCCAGAATTGGGAGCCAGAATGGGTTTGCCACTGACATAAATGCCTGCAAAGAAATACTCAACCCAAAAGGCCCTCAGTAGCAAGTAAGAAGAAATCTAACTCAAGTTAACATTAAATCATACCTATAGGCACATGAAACTGAAATACCGGTGGTATGGAGACTAGGTTTGTTCAGGAATTTAGTTTCATTCTTCAACTCTGGTCTCCTCTGTGAGGCAGCTTCATCCTCAAGCTGACTTCCCTCGTGGTATGAAAATGGCTGCCATCATCTTAAAAATGAAGGGCCTCAGGGCATCTGGCTGGCTCCGTCTGATAAGCGGGCGACTCTTGATCTTGCGATCATGAGTTCAAGCCCCCATGTTGGGTGTAGAGATTAGTAAAAATAAATAAATAAATAAACTTTTTAAAAAAATGAAGGGCCTCACTGAAGTCTAAAAGTTTCTTAGAGTCATCACATAGTCTAAAGGATTTCTTAGGGCCGACATTAGCCTGGCACTACTGATCATGAGGCACATGCTCTTGGGTCCTGAGACTCTGTCACCCTCAACACTGAGGTGGCAGCAGGGAAGATTCAGCTTGAACTCGTTTCCTGAAATTTGTTCTGGCAAAGAATAAAGAAAAAGAGAGTCATCTTTTCAACTTGGGGTAATAATCCGTCTCATATAATTACATTAAGATGGTTCCTCAATGGCTGTCTTCCCACCATCTCTTTGAAACGCAGTCAGATACGGGCTTAGAGAAAAGCTGAGTATTGTTTGCAAAGAGCTTGTTAAAAGTTTCCGTTCTTATAAATGCAGAGAGGAAATATGCTAGACATTAGCTCTGTGTCACAGTCCAGCTCTTCTAGGAGTGGTGTCCTTGAGAAGAACTCTCATTCATCGCTGACAATTTCACACTTCTGGATCCTCCGAGAATTTACTACTGAACTCAGTAATCCTATCTTAGGTTGATGACTCTCCCTGAAAATGTGGCGGCCCAGGATGCATTCTTGATATTACTAAAGTGACCATAGATCCAAGTTTCCCCAGGGCCAATTGTCCCTGTATTCTGGTTTAGCATTTATCAGGGATAGCAACATCCTGATCTGGGTGACAGACCGTATGGTCGTCTTAGCTGTTAACCACTTGGCTTATGTTGTGAAGCATACTGGGTGATGGAGAAAAGATGGAAACAGAAGGGGCCAACCTTAATCTAGCCCTGCAATTTCTAGTATGTACTATTGTCAGACCCTGCATTAAGTGCTTCATGGGCATTATCTCAATCCTCACAAAGATCCTTCAAGTGCAACAACATCACTATATTTATTTTACAGGTGAGAAAACAGAAATAAAACTAAGCATATTGCCCAAGCAAATTTTCCCAGCTCTTAAGTGGAAGAGAATGGACTCAGTAAGCATAGATACAGTCTAGGGGTCAAATAACAATGCACAACAATGTTGGTATCAGTATCTGTATCGTTGAAGATGCTTTTATCTTTGGGCTGCAGAAAATCCAACTCAAAAGCAACATTAGCTGACACATGAGGAGCCCTGAGGCAGGGAGGCCGGCAGGTTGGATAGCCAAGATGTTCAGTGGCAAGGATCCAGGGTGTGCTCTGAGGTCCCCAGTGTTAGCTTCATGCCAAAGCTGCTTTCCTCCAGCCCCGTGGAATAGTTGGCATTAGCAATCAAGGGTACATGCTTCCTTCTTCTAACCCAGCAGAGAGAGGCTGGCTTCCTGTGATTTTTTTCTCTTCAGACCAAAAAGACTTTTCCCCAAAAACTCCCAGTAAATTTGTCCTCCTGTCTCATTTGCTCAAAATGGCTTAGGCCTTCCCCATCCCTGAACCAGTCACTTGCAAGGGGGATTATTCTTTCACATTTGGGATGGAGTGGAACAGCCTCTGGGCACTCAACCAGTGTTCACATGCTCAACCAAGACAGAAATGGGAATCCAGCGATAACAGCTCCTGGGCAGTATTAACATTTGGAGTCTTGGCTTTGGAGTTAGAGTCACATGTGCTTAACATTCCATTTCGTCACTTACTAGCAAGGGACTTGGAGCAAGTTTCTTAACCTAAGTCTTGATTTCCTCTACTATAAAGAGGGGATTAATAATAGTATCTGCTATACTGGATTGCTTTGAAGATTCCTTTAAACTGTTTAAAATATGTGAGAGCAGACAGCTCAATGCCTGACCCATCATAGACTCCTAAGAAACATAGATCCCATCCCCCTTGATGTCAGACAAGTACAGAAGGAAAAATTTCAAACCCATCCCAATCCAAATTCAATATTGTGTATTTATAGTACAGCTTTTGTGTAATGCTTTTGTATAATGCTGATATTCTGCCTTTTATTTGGACATGGCCTCTTTGTTGAGGCTCTAGAATAAGACCAGCCTCTGTGGGTATATGAGAGGCATAGCCTGTATAATTTTTGGGTACAGACAGAGCATGAGACAGGAAATCAGAACTTAAGAGGTAGGGTTTTAGACAGTCAGGAAGATAACAAATGAGAATAGTTGATTCTCTTTGGTTCTTACTCTCCAGGGTCCAGATGTTGAAGAATTTAGAAGTAGTGAGGGAGAGATGGTTTCTGCTCCGAGGGGCAGGCTGAAAGTCAGGGAGAGATGGCCATAGGGTTTCTCAACTGTAATGAGAGGGTCATGTGTTATAAGCCAGGTTATAAAGCTATGTGCCATTCTCTGTTTTGATTTCTGTCTTATTCTTAACCAGTCTTAAGGAAAAATGTGTTTAAATGTGGCAGGCTTTGCTAGTGAGACCTATGGGATAACTCTTGCTTGGGCCCACATTTGAGCTGAACCATCAAGGAGGCAGCAATACTGACCCAAATACTGTCTGATCTCTCTTCTATGCAGAATTGAAACAAACAAACTCATAGAAAGAGAGATCAGATTTATGGTTATAAGAGGCAGGGGGTAGGGGTGGTACGAGGGAGAGTTGGAGGAAGGTGGTCAAAAGTACGAAATTCCAGGTATAACATAAATGAGCACTAGGGATGTAATGTACAACATGATGACTATGGTTACCACTGCCATATGATATACAGATCTCCCCCGCTATTTTGAAAGCAGGGTGTTCCTATGAAACCTTTCATAAGCCAAAGTGGCTCAGAGTGAAAATATCCTCTGCTTTCTGAAAGTTCATTTTATGCCACTTCACCTTTTGAAAAGACCTATACTAGTACCATATTGGTATTTTTTCACATAAGCAAAAATCCTCTTCAGCTCTCTTTTGATTAGTGAAAACAGGTACTCATGTAGGTCTTTCGTAAAAATGAAGTGGCTTAATGAGAACCTTTGGAAAGTGGGGGACACCCGTACAGGAAAGTTGTTAAAAAAGTAAATCCCAAGAGTTCTCATCACAAAGAGACAAAAAACTTTTTTTTTCCTTTTCACTGTATCTCTATGAGATGAGTGTTAGCTGAAACTATTGTGGTGATCATTTCACAATTTATGTAAATCGAACCATCACGCTGTATGCCTTAAATTTATACAGGATTGAAGTCAGTTATTTCTCAATAAAACTGGAAAAAAAATTACCTAGTAAGAGGAAACAGAGTTTATCTTTGGAATACTCTGTTTAAGAAATTTTCAGTGAGAATTCCAGAGGAGCCATGATGTTAAGCAGATATTTTATGTTCCAGACTCAAAGTAAGAAGACACAACAATCATTGTACATATATAACAGAATACCTTCTCTTGATATTTAGCATTTTCCCAATAAAAAGATAGAGATTTAAAAAATAGTGAGGAGACAGGGAAACACATGAAATAGAAGGACAAGGGCAAAGAGTTTCAGGGCACTGCCTCTTCCCTTGTCAGGGAGAATCGTCCATCAGGGGAAATCATGGTGTTGAAGGGGATACAGAAAGGAATTTCTGACTTCAGAGACTCTCGATTTGTCACTGTTGGTTCAACTCCAGGTGTGGGGAGAGTGGAGTGGACTGAGTTGAGATCCTAGCTCCATCTCGACTATGAATTGACCTTAAGCAAATTACTTAATCTATCCAACCCTTAGTTTTATCTTTTCTAAGATGGGGTTCCTATTATGGTTATTATGAGGGTTATGTAACAAATGAACATGAATAAGTATTCTGTAAGTAGTTTCCTTTCTTTTTCCTTTTATATTCTGTCCCCTAGAATATTCCTCCCTGCCACAATCTCCACCTCAAATACTGGCTATAAGGCCGCATCTAGCTCTATAATTTCAGGGTTTCAAATTCAAGGCTGGCCAACTGGAAGGGACCTTTCTGGTTGCCCTCAGGGGTGTTCAACTATATACATGGGAAGGAGGGGGAGGTGTGATGAAAATCTGAGTCTGCAAAAAACCAGCAGAAGTGGCAGAAAATCAAGCTTAGAACTACTTTGAACTGAAGAAGGAATCATGATGGGGCTGGGGAAGGTCTACCAAAAAGAATTGGTGGATGGACTGAATGAAGGATAGGAAGAACAGGCATCCATTGGATCTCCACCAAATGCTGCCTGCACTCTTGCCCTCCATACTCTCTCTCCAGGTTTCTGCATCCTGAATCATGACCTTTCCCTACAGATCAGCTTCTAGAGATCCTGGCTACAAACAGTTCTTAAATTTCACAGCTTGTGGCTTCTTCCCACAATCAGAAAAAGACTGAACCACCCTCTCTCATTGGTGTCAAGAATAAAAATGGGGGACTTGGCTTGAGGGAATTGCTTACCCTTGGTCCAATCAACTGTGACTTGGAAGGGGGTTTACAAGAACATGGTGACACCTACTCAAAATAAATGAATAGAGTTGAAATAGGACGATTTCCCACACATCAAAAAGGGAATTCTGTTCCTAGGATGAAAAGGAGGGGTGCCAGATAGGTAAAGCAATAGATGTCTTCTACAGAAAGTATAAATCCCACAACATTATGCTAGATTGGTCCCATTCAAGCTGGAATTTCTCAAACCAGGAAATGGCTACACTTTATATGTGAGATGTCCTATCTGAATATTCACGGACTGTCCTATAGATAAATCCAACTTCTGGGAGGGCAAGATTCTAGGGGTGTATGTTATTTCTATGGAGACTGTTAGTCTAATCTAAGTGACGACTTACCAGATTTATCTGAGGCAGCCTGCCCTGTGAGCCACGTTGCCTTTTCTCACCATGGCTGAATGGACCAGGGCCGTCGAGTCTTGTCAGTGGTCTGTGAATTCATTCATGCAGGGCTCCCTCAATTCAACAAATACTCAACAAGGGATAGGCACTGTTCTAGGCACCAGGCATATAGCGTTCCTGCCTTTATGAACCTCACATTCAAAAGGGAAGACAGATAAGAAATAGATGTTAAGTATCATGCAGAGTATAAAACAAGGCACGAGACTAGAGAGTGCCCCGTTCGCCTGACGCAGGTAATAGTTGTACCTCTCTGTCACAGAGAGAGAGCTCAAGCAGGGAGAGCCACAGAGGGAGAAGGAGAAGCAGGCTCCCCACTGAGCAGGGAGCCAACCTGGGGCTCAACCCCAGGACCCTGGGATCATGACCCGAGCCGAAGGCAGATGCTTAATGACTGAGCCACATGGGCACCCCTCATTTAATCCTATAACAGCCCTTGTGAGGTACAACTATTACCCTCATTTTATAGATGAGAAACTGAGGCACAGAAAGGTCAAATGAGTTCCTGAAGGCCATACAACTAGCAAATGGCAGGACAGACATGAATAAATAGAGTGAATGGTACCTTGCAGGCAATCAGTGGGGGTGCCACGGGGAGCTCACTACTCGACTATGTGGCTTCCCTCCCCAGGTGGACACACACAGCACAGTATAAGGCTGATGAGGGACAAGTAAACTGGCCAGACCTCAAGGTAAAACAGTGAAGGAGGGGCATCACAGGACAGTATGTGGTTCCAGGTCTGTGTGTATGCAGGATTCCAGCTGGGTTTCAGCCTGGCTGTCGGCACCCTCACTGATGAGCTGCACCTTGGGCTGTGGGGTTTCGAAGGGGTCTGGATCCCCCTGCACCCCCGGAGCCCAGCCATGCAGAACAGGCCCTTGCCAGTCATTGTGGAGCTGTTTTTATTTGGATACAGCTGCAACTGCCAGAGGCATTTCCTGAGGCTGGCCCAAGGCTTGGCAAGGGTTTGAATGTGGCCAGACTTGAAAGCTGAGCAAACCTCAAAAACCTGGTCGTGGGTCGCCCCCCGGAACCGGCAGCTGCCAAGGACCTGGCAGCCAGAGAGCCATTAGCCTGGGTCCGGTGCAGGGCTCCAGCCCAGCCCGAGTCAGGAACGGAAGCTCTCACTTTTATAACGCAGTGAGCTCTCTCTCAGCAACCTGAGCTGCCACAGTCCTGACAAGTGGCCTCAGAGCTGTCTTGTTTTCCTAGCTCAGTGAGAAGGCAGTCTGAGCCCAGCCAGGCCTCTGTCGGTCCCCAGAGGTGGGTGGACAGAATGGGATTGTTCTGAGCCAATGCAAGGGCTGGGGCATCCCTCAGACCTGGGTTCAAATCTTGCTAGCTGTTGGGTTCCGGAGCCAGAACTTAACCTTCCAGGCCTCAGTTCCCTCCCCTGCAAAATGGGAAGAGTCCCTCCTGGCTCACAGAGTGATGGTAAAAATGCATGAATAAGACTCGAGTCACAGCCACACAGGTGTGATTATCAGAACAGATCAAGTTCCATCGCAGATGAAGGCACAGATACAAATTTAGGAAATCATAGGCTCCTGGAAAGTTAGTGTGTGGTGACATCTAAGAAATGGTCAGCCCAATGTTCTCATTTTACAGGGAAGGAAACTGAGGCCCAGAAAGATTACACTGCTTATTATTAGGTCAGGACTACAGCTGGAATCCAGCATCCCTGGGCTTTTTAGCTCATCCCAGCATCATTCTCCATTGGTGGTAAGGCCATCACCAGGGCCGAACATTTGCCGGCTTCTGAGAAGGTGCCGGTTCTGTAGTGGGAAGGAAGTCTAGTGACCAGGACTTCTCCAAAGATGAAGCTCCACATTCCTGGGGTAGAGCAGGGGCTCACTAAATGTTGGCTAAATTGAATCAGTGACTTTGGATGTCCTTAAGAAGATGCCAGGGTTTCAGCTCTAAACACGGCAATACTTTCAACTCAGCCTACTCTCTTTTTCTGGGCATGCCTCATATCCCAGGAATATTTGCTCACATGGCCCCTGAGGATGCAGAAGCCCTCCAGCCGAGTCAGCATGGAGAAGTAGAAATGGCACTGGACTGGCCCCAGAGGACCTAAGTCTAAATAGCAGCTCTGCCGTGGTCTTGCTGCTTGAAATGAACCAAGCCATTTGCTTTCGCTGAAGATCAGTTTTCTAATCAGCAAAATGAACCACAATCCCTGCCCTGCCTACTTAACAGGGAAGGTGTGAAGAGTAAATGAAATTCCTTCATTCTCTCTTACATAACCGGCACGATTGGCAGTCTGTGTGGGAGAGACGGACTCTGGAGCCAGACTGTGGGGGTTCACGTGGAGCTCAAATGCTTACCTACTAGCTGTGTGACCTTGGGCATGACTTAGTCTCTCTGGCCTCACTTTCCTCATCTGTAAAATGGGGATGATATTATTACCTCATGAGATTACGACTGAAGACTTAAACAATTGATCCATGTGGTATGTTTAGAACAGTGCCTAACACTACATACTCAATTAAATGCCAGTTCTTATGATTATTAGCTTAGAGGGTAAGTTTTTTCCAACTTAAATTCTCACATGGCTTCATTTGCAGGAGTCTGTTTTCTCCCTCATGGGCCCTTCCTTTTTTTTTTTTTTTTAAGATTTTATTTATTTGAGAGAGAGAGAGAGAGAGAAAGCATGAGCAGGGGAAAGGGGCAGAGAGAGAAGTGGACTCCCTGCTCAGCAGGGAGATCATGACCTGAACCGAAAGCAGACACTCAACTGACTGAACCACCCAGGCACCCCCCTCACTGGCCCTTCCTAACGCAAGCTCTCCCACCTGACTCTCGGTCAAGTTGCCCAACGAGCTCAGAATTTCCTCAGGCCAGCCCGCTTCCAGATGCCCAACACCCAGAACGAACAGAAGAATCTGACTAGGCTTCCCACTCTCACCGGATGTTGCCTGGTCCTGCCCTGACACTCAGATGCTTGTCCACTCCAGTGACTCCCTTGCCAGTGTTCCAGCAGGGCCCCTTGGCTGGGCTCCAAAGCTGCCCTCTCTTAGCTCACACTCACAAAGCTGCTCAAATCAGAACCCCATGCTGGAAGGCAGGGTCCACAGTCTCCCGCCTCAAGTCCAGGTGTGCAGGGGCCGGCCCAGCCCCAAGAGAACCCGAGCCCTTGTGTTGAACGCAGACACCCCCTGCCCCCCTGGTGGGAGCGCTTGCTATGCTCTCTGCCTGCTGGCCTTGGTCAGAGCTCTAACTTTGACTCTCCAGGATACAGGTTTGGGTTCTCAGCTGTCTTCTTCCCCTCAACCCAGCTGACAAAGTCTGTGAGAGCTGGGTGGAAGGGCAGAAGACAGCTGAGAACCCAAACCTGTATCCTGGAGAGATGGCCAGGAGCATCTGCTCCCCGTGTGCGTATATGTAAGGAGCCCCGGCGGCTCTTGATAGAGCAGGTGCGGTCTACTCTGAAGTTCCGTGGAGTGTGGCCCACCCCACATGTACGTCCACCTGTGATCATATCTGGAAAAAGGGTCTTCGTAGCTGTAATTAATTTGAGGATTTTGAGATAAAATCATCCTGATTACCTGAATGGACCCCAAATCCAATGTCAAGAGAGGAGGACACAGACACACAGGGGAGGTGGCCACGTGGAGACAGAGGTAGAGCTTGAAGTTAGGCCACTGCCAGCTAGAAATACCCAGAGCCACCAGAAGGTGGAAGAGGCAGAGAGGATTCTGTTCCAGAGCCTCAGGAGAGGTGGTGGCCCTGTTGACAGCTTGATTTAGGATGTCTTGTCCCCAGAATTGTGTGAGAAAAATTTCTGTTGTTTTAAGTGGTCCAGTTGGCAGTAATCTGTTACAATAGCCCTAGGAAGCTAATACCTGGTGCACACCACCACAGGGAACAGGCCAGTAGCTTCCTGCATCCTGCTGTGCAGGCATTCACAAAGCACACTCCCCCACTTGCTGGTGCTGGGCTAGGGGATGTCAAGAAAGGATAAAGCGTGTCTTGTTAACCACAAAGTACTCTACATACAAATGCATATCATTAGCTGCTATGATGATGGATTTCTTAAGACTCCGACTCTTAAGGTTGGGCTGTGATTTGAGAAGTTGTCAGAGTTTAACCTTGAAATTTCCAAGTTCAGGCAGTGATAATACCTAGCTTTAAATTAAGCCTGTTGAGTGAGGTACTGGTCTCTCCGCTTTTCTCATGTTAGTTCACGAACCCTCTTAATGACCAGAAGTACCTGTAACTACAATTGCTGTGTCGGGATGAGAAATTTTGAGTGCAGAGAAGTCAGATAACTTGCCCCAAATTCCACAGTGAGTTAAGTGTGGAAACCAGGTACCTAACAGTGGGCCTTGCTTAGTTGCTTGGTCATTTGACCACAATGCCTGGCCCATCACTTTGCAAGAGCTTAGAAGCCAGGAACTGAGCCAGGTGCTGGGGAGGCAGGGATGAATACAACATAGTCTGTGCCCAGAAGACAGGGGCGAGGGAAAAATGTAAACAAAGTATAATAATGTAAGTGTCTCCAGGGCAGCTGGGTGGCTCAGTTGGTTAAGCAGCTGCCTTTGGTTCAGGTCATGATCCCAGGGTCCTGGGATTGAGTCCCGCATCGGGCTCCCTGCTCAGCGGGGAGTCTGTTCTCTCTCTCCCTCTGTCCCTCCCCGCTGCTCCTATTCTCTCTCTCTCTCTGTCTCAAATAAGTAAATAAACTCTTAAAAAAAAAAAAAAGGACCTCTGTAAAAAAAAAAAATAATAGAGTAAGTATCCAAGTTCTACATGGATTAAAGGTAAGACATGATTCTAGAAATTGACTGCAGACTGGTATGGGCAAAAGCACTTAAGCTAAGCTGAGGACTTTATTCTGTAGGCAGGGGCAGGCACAGGAGGCTTTCACAGAGGGCTCTGCAGAAAGAGCTTGCTAGCAGCCCGAGGCCAGGAGTCCACTTTGAGGAGAGGTGGGGAGGGTGTGCAGATACACGCCACTGGACTTGGCTTATCAGCATGGTTGGGGATATATAGTCCCGACTCTCTCCTCCCTTGGTTGGCTCATGATGGACTTCACTCTGGACCCAGGGAACACACGTGCTTTCTCCCAGGCTCCTCCCAGTTTGCCAGTAAACCTGAAACCGGCCCGCTTGTCGCTTGGCTGGTCCCTGAACACAAGTCTTCTCTGTTTGAGCTGGTCTCTCAAATGGCATTCTCTTCTATAACTCCCGCTACAGTTCCTTCCACCTGGACCAAGTTAGCATTCTTTCCAGGCTCCAATTTCCTATTCTCTTCTTCTCCCTGGTAACCAACTCTCAGCTGCTGTGCAGATGCACTCAAGAATTCATGAACTAATTCATCGATTTTTACTGTCCACCCTTGGTGTGCAGGGCTCTGTGCTAGAGACCGTAGAGGATGAACAGATGTGTCTTTTTCCCCCACCTGACAAGGACCTTATCTTCTCCTTGTGTTAGCACAGTGCCTGACTTTTGGAAGATGCTCAATATTTGTCAAACGAATGACTAAACAAATGAAGAAATAGTTTCTGCCTTTAATGAGCCTGTCAGCTAGTTGGGCAGATAGGTACAGCAAAACATCTTTCTCACCTGACATCACTGGGGAGTAAAACCATTCTGGATATTTTTTAGATAAATGAAACATATTCCTTTGAATATCAAATTGTATTTATCTTGACAATTTAGATGAGAAAATTTAACTTCTTCCTTTCCTTTCTTCTTCTAGTAGTTATTACTCTTTATGCTGCCAGTTGGCAGAATTGAAATTGACTTTGATAATAGAATTTTCTGATCTGAAAACCAGAGTTTCTCACTTTTAGCTGTGGCTTGATCCAGGGTTCAGACAATGTGATCAGGATGTAGATTTTGGGGTTTTTTTGTTTTCCTCTCCCCATTTCTGGCCCCTCTCTCTTATATGTTTGCTTCATTCCCAGATTTTCCCTTTGATGTACAAGAGGGTGCCAGCAGATCCCAGGGCCACACCCTTCCTTTCATCAATCAGGAAGAGAAGAGTATTTTTGGTACCTCTCATAGAGGAAGGAGGCTTGTCTTCCTCTGAAGACCCAGGAAATGTCTCTGATTGGGTTTTACATCATCTCTGATCCAAGCTGTAGTCAGGGAATTGGAATTCTGTGATTTCTTTGCAGTGGGTCAATCAGACCCCAGTACCAAGACGGGGCACTGGGAAGAGTGGTTCCCTCACAGGAAGTCAGAACAGTGGCAAATGGAAGGTGAGAAGCAACCAATCAATGTTCACTACCTCCTTTCTTCTTTCCTTTCTTGTTCTTACCTTCTTTTCTTCTCTCCTCTGTGGCAAATCCTGTGCCAGGGCAGAGGCTAAACACACGAGAACACATTTCCTGCCCTTGAGGGCCTTCAGGGCAGGGCAGGGAGTGATAAATGAGAGCCATAATTATAGCAATGGACAATGCTAGTAATACTGAGATGGGAACACAAGAAGAATGTGGACAGTGCTGTTGACCTGGAGGGACACAGAAAGCTTTCCAGAACTGTTAAGGCATGAGCTGATTTAGTAGACTGAATAAGAGGTCACCAAAGAGTCAAAAGGGACACGGTATTCCTATCAAACGGAAGAGAAAATGTGAACGTAAATAAATGTGAAGTGCTGAGGTGAACCTCAACGGGCTGTGTGTGCCTGGAAGAGAGGTGGAGTGGGGCATGGAAGAGAAAGGAGACTAAGACTGTTTAACTGTCATCCACTCAACTGGGCATCGCACATCCATCACCTTAATTAATCCTAACATTAGCCCTGTACGTGCTATGATGGGATGAACTTACAGCCAGACATCCTTTCTCTTTTTCCACTTAGCATCTCTCCACTCCCTCTTCTCCTCATCTCTGAAGACAAAAGATAAAAATGGCAGAGATGAATTTTCAGGAGAAAAGCAATGAGAACAGAAGAAGTAGAATCCCTGAAGGGCTGTTCTCTGTGCAAAGACATGACATGTCAAGAACATGTTGGGGGGGCACCTGGGTGGCTCAGTCGTTAAGCATCTGCCTTCGGCTCAGGTCATGATCCCAGGGTCCTGGGATCGAGCCCCACATCAGGCTCCCTGCTCCATGGGAAGCCTGCTTCTCTCTCTCCCACTCCCCCTGCTTGTGTTCTCTCTCTTGCTGTGTCTCTCTCTGTCAAATAAATAAAATCTTAAAAAAAAAAAAAAAGAACATGTTGTGGGGGTTGGGGGACTGTGGTGAGGAGAAAGGGGATGTGGGTATAACCTGATGGAACAGGGAAGGCTGGTGAGAAGTTTCCATTAAAGTAGAAAGGGAAGAGAGTCCTAGGAGGTTGGAGCGTTGCAAGAGAGGAGAGGGCAAGAGATTCGAGGCATTTCAGTGAATCTTGAATTGTTGAATCTTGAGTTTTCGGGCTCTGTATTAGTGTTCTAAAGTTGTGTAACTCAATAAACTAACTCAAAACTTAGTGGCCTAAAACAACGATAAATATTGATCTCACACAAATTCAGTGGGTCAGAAATTTGGGAGTGGCTTAGTAAGATGGTTCTGGCTCAGGGTCCATCATGAGGTATCAGTCAAGGTGTCAGCTGAAGGTATGACAAGGCCTAGAAGAACCACTTAGGTGATGGCCCGTCCAAAGGCTGTGGGCAGGAGGTTCCTCACCACACAGAGCTCTCCACTGAGTGTCCTCATGACATGGTAACTGGCTTCCCCCAGGGTGAGTGATCCAAGAGGGAAAGAATGGACTTTGCAGTGTGTCCCACACACAGTCATTTCAGCAGTGTCCCATTAGTTTCACAGGTTAGCCCTATGTGGTGTGGGAAGGGCCTAAACAAGGGCAAGAAAACTGGAAAATCACTGGAGGCCATCTTGGAGTCCCAGCTACCACAGACATCATGTTTTATGTTTGAGGAAGACATGAAGAAAAGATGAAAAATTCCACTCTGGGCCACATTCGTTAAATGTTTTGTGGCTCAGGCAGGAAACTGAACAATTTTGAGTCCTGGCTTTATGTGCTAGTTTTGGTACTTTAAAAACCCATTTTACAGATGGAAAACATTACCCTAAGGTCAATAGCCATCTTGGTCCACCCAAATCCAAAATCCATGTTGCTTCCACAGGGTGAAACTAAAGTTAGGAAGATGTGTTGAGGTTCTGCAGTGGGGCATCTGACTCTTGGTTTCAGCTCAGGTCATGATCTCGCAGTTGTGAGACCAAGCCCCACGCCAGGCTCAAGGCTCAGAGCGGAGTCTGCTTCAGATTTTCTCTCCTTGGGATGCCTGGTGGCTCAGGTGGCTAAGCGTCTGCCTTCGGCTCAGGTCATGATTCCAGAGTCAAGGGATTGAGTCCCACATTGGGCTCCTTGCTCAGTGGGGAGTCTGCTTCTCCCTCTGCCAGCGACTCCCCCTGCTTGTGCTCTCTCTCTCTCTCTCTCTCTCTGACAAATACATGGGTAAAATCTTGAAAAAAAAAAAAAGAAAAGATTTTTCTCTCCTTCTGCTTCCCCCAGTACACCCAGGCTAATGCCCACACACATGCACACACAGGCTCTCTCTCTCTCTCTCTCAAATAAATAAATAAATAAATAAATAAATAAATAAATAAATAAAATCTTTAAAAAAAACTTAAAAAGAGGCTCTGCAGTGATTGTCCTTGGTTGAATAGTAAGGGGATTACAGAGCCCAGGTACATCTTGCCTGCAAATTCAAACTCATTCTATTGTTCTATCTAGTCTATTTTAAATTTCTTTTTATTATTTATATTCATTTTTCAATGAGTATGTACAACATATAATAGCATACACTCTTCAAGGGAAAGGATTATTTCTTATTTACATTGTTATTCCAACATCAAAAACAATGTCTTGAATGTAGTGGGTAATCAGTATATATTAGTTTATCTGTCACTTTAATTTTATTATTGAAGTTTCATTCTTGGAAGGTGTATCAGCCAGGGTTCTGTCAGGAAAACAGAAGCCACTCTAGGTATTTCCAGTTAGAATTAAATGTGATAGTGGGAGATAGAGGCCTACACAACCATTAGGAGGGCTGGGGGCAAGGATGGGGAAGGCGGTTGCTCGCTGTCAAGGAATCTGTATGTATAGGAATCCCAGTGAAGCTGCCATGAGGATCCCCGCTGTTGGCAGCATCAGAGGTCCCTGGCAACTCCACAGCTTCTCCAGAAAACAATGTCTCTCCTTCTCCTCTGTCTTCCAGATCTCTCATTGGCAGAGTCTAGCCAAACTCCCGCTGACCAGGTCTCTAAGAAATGTAATTTCTAAGTTTTTAACTTCTGCGGTACAAAGGGGAGTTGGAAAGGGTGGGACATGTGCTGGGCATCAAAAGCCATTATCTGGTATGGGCATCATTGCTTTCAGATGGTCACAGCCCATCTTCAGGGGCAATGGCATTTGCTTAGTATTATGCAGTGTTCTTTGGAGGGCTAACAACTCAAGAGATAGACAGCTGAAGTCTGAAAAAGAATTATTAGTCTTACCTTCTATGGCATTAACTAGCAGCAATTATTTTTCATAACAGCAATAACAGCAGAATCATTATGGGTATGGGTTTCAGAATTCTAAAACCCTGTGTCGGTATCTGGTCTGTGACCTTGAGGACATCAGTGAACCTCCCAACTTCTCAGTTTCTCATCTGTAGGATGGGGATAACAGAATCTCCGTCATAGGCTTGTTGTAAAGGTTAAATGAAGCTAAATATACAAAATATTCAGCATCAGGCTGGGAACCCAGTAGACACTTACGAAGTGGGAGCTGTTTGTATCTAATATAATATACCACTATTTTCAAAATACCTCAACACGTGTGACCTCATATGACAAACCCAGTTAAAAAGGGACATAGGGTGAGGAAGGGAAGGAAGAGTGGGAGACATTAATTCAGGAGAGGGTCCAGAAGGCAATGGGAAAGTCCAGATGCAGGAGACCAGGGTCAGGAGGGAAGGGGGATGTGACTGGATGGCTCTGGTCAGGGGGGAATGCTGGGCTCAGAGTTGGCATACCCCACCATCTTGTCAACATTCTTTTTCCAATGGTTCTGTTATAACCAGAGGATAAGAAATACAAACAAGTGCTAAGAGTCTATAAAGCCTATAAAAGATGACCATGGATCGAGATACTTTTTTCCTGCCAAATATTAAAACAGAAAATGTAAATGCTGAGGCCTTTCTTCTGCCCTAGCTCTAGCCCCTGAGGGTTCTGTGGCTCCATTTATAACAAACAGATGAAAGCAGAGACTGTGGGCTTTGCTGTACCCATTAACTTAGTCTAATTATTTTGGGATTTTATATTTTTACCCAGAAATTAATCACAGATGAACTATTCAACTGATTTTATAATTTTTCCATTACTGATTCTGCAGGAGGCATGCTCAGACCTTCATAGACTTCTCTGTTCCTATCCTCTCTGGGGACAGCACAGCTCAGGCAGGGTTGGAGAGGTGTGGTGCTGCCCTGAGGAGAGCGGGAATTCATGGCCACACTCCTGAGAGGGATGTTCCTTGGTCATCAGCACCACTTCGGGGCCCTTTGTTTTTTATATGGACATCTGATCTTTTCTCAATCTGTAAAAATGAGTCAAAGCATTCGTAGAATTTTTTTTTTTGCTATTTTTATTCATATGTAACACATTCTAACTTAAAGTATTGTTCTGCAAAATTTGACTTAGATCGAGTTTGCAAGCCCCCCTGCACAACCAGGCTGTTAACTCCTCATCCTGGATAGAAATTAACTACAGCTCTGCCTCTTGTTAACCATGCACTTGAGTTATCTTTGTCACTTCTGCCAACTTCAGTTTCCTCTGTAAACGCAGAATAACCACCCTATTCCTGGCATTGTCGTCAATATTAAGTAGGTACCATAAAGCACACAGGGCAGTACTGGGCACAAAATGAAGGCTCAGTAAATAATTATCATCGTCATTAACTAGCATTAGTCCCGAGGTCATGCTATTAATAAAAGGCAGAGTCAAGATTTGACGCCAGATAAACCTCCACTGTCCTCTGCCCTTTCCACTCTAGAACTCTGCTTCCCAGCTGAGTAGAAGCTCCAGACTTGGTGGTTTCCTAATGGGCAGGTCAGGGAAAGGAGTGAAACATAAAAGAAGTATGTGCTAAGTGGCCAAATCAGAAGAAAAGAAAGGACATACTGGAATAGCACAGAGATAAGGGGGGGCTTCCATTAGGCTTAAATTGAGACTTGATAAGCTGATAGGAGAAGGGGGGCTTCTTGTTTGCATTTATCCTCAGGGTTGACTATCAGATCTTTCTCTGGAATTAGGAGTTCAGACTTAGAGTGAAGTCCTGGCTCTGCTCGTAGCAGCTGTGTCAGCCTGAGGACATCCTTTCACCTCAATCTGGAGTTTGGTCTCCAGTTCTATGAAACAAGGGAATTAGACTCCATAAAGCTAGCTCCTCTCGAGAGGATCCACTAGTCCTGGAAGAATGCAGTGCTCTGTTCTCGTGCCCAGGACATTTTGTAGTTATCTTGTTTTACTTTGGATTGTAGATTTGAAGAGAAACCCAATCAACATCCATTCCAGAGAGGAATATAAGGCTCTAGGAATGTTTCATTTGACCCAAGAGTATGAAGGTATTTAGGCCTCATGACAGTAAAGACCAAAGGGGGATTCTCTCTCTCCCCCTCTCTCTCTGACACGTTTGTCTTTTTTCTTGCTACATATCTGCTCCCTTCTCTTATTTCTCTTGGCAAGCAAGTTCTCTGCTTGCATTTCAGCATACAAAACCCCAAAATGTTCAGCCCCCACCCAAATGCCTGCCTTGACTTCCAAGTTTCCCGGGAAGGCACAGCCCCCACAGTCTAGTAACCCAATTTGTGCCTAATTCCAAAATCTTGGGAAGGAAATCTGACTGGTCCAGCTGTGGTCAAGGGATGTTCCTTGGTCTTACCAGCTATGAGTAATGATTCTACAGTGGAGGCCAGTTCCTCTCCTCAGGCAGGGGCATGGTAAGGGCAGATGAGAAAGCCATTCTGGTACTCATCCTTTCCTGGCATTGGATCAAAGGAGTTACATCTCTCCCACACCAGACTGTGAGTTCGTCATCCTTCTTTGCATCCCCTTGACCAACAGAGGGTCTTAAGGATTCACAGTATTTGTGTAACCGAGATGACACATAATAAAACCAACATAGATCTTTACAGCTTACATCACAGTTTTCCCACATGTGATCTCATCTGACCCTCACAACTTTGAGCAGTATTATTATTTGCTCCATCTTACAATTGAAGAAAATGAGGCGAGCCCAAGGTCACATGGCTATTAAGTGGTGGAATCAGGATTCATATTTAATTACTCTGGCTTGAAATATCAGCACCCAACTGGATGGTTGCTAAGGATCTTTCTGGTCCAAATATTAACCAGTCCGAGAATATTAATATCATTGTGTTTTCAAAAACTCCCACATCCCAGTGCTTCTTGCTAATTATTTCCATCTCCTTTCCAATTTTAGCTTTGAATTGTGATATGGCAAATAAGAGGCTGCACTTTTAAAATACCACGACACATAGGATCTCATTTTATCTGTCGAAAATGCATTTCATTTGGAAGCAGGGAGAGTAGAGAGGAAGGAGGAAGTTCACAGTGAAAAGAGGGAGGCTTGTAAAGTGCCTCCTGGCTGTGTCTTTAATGAGAAGCACCCGGCTCTGCTCTGGAGGCCACCTGGGAGAGGGTCTGGGGATCTGGCTGAAGTTTCCCGGAGAACTCCAGTTACTGGCTGCCTCGGGCACCTGCATGAGCAGCCCTCTGTAGTTGAAATGGCAGGAATGCCTTTTATTTCTTTTACTGGCATAGGCCATGCTCTTGGTTGACTTGCTAGTGTTAGTGTTTGTATAAAACCCGACCAAGGCTTTCTGCTTTCATCCCTGGGGGGTCATTCCCTGGAGAAGAGCAATGATAAACACACTATCATTGATTGATTATCCTACAATGGGTGTGGCAGGAAGTAAAAATACATAATACTATTCATTTAATTCTCCCCAAATCCTATGAGATAGGTAATATTTCCTTTTTATAGATAGTACTACTGAGGCTCAGAAAAGTAATGTCCCATAGTTAATAAATGGCAGAACTGGCATATACACTAGATCTGGGTGTCTGCAAAGTGCAAGCTCTTAATCATGGGGCTTGGGGTCTCCTAAGCCTGGGTTGGACACCATGTAGCTGAAGCTGGATATGAACCAGGATTTTGCCTTGTTCCAAAGCCTACACTTCAAAGAGAGCATTCTGCTGTATATATTTGGGTTCTAGGGACCATATTTTTTTTAAGATTTTAATTATTTATTTGAGAGAGAGCATGAGCAGGGGGGAGGGGTAGAGGAAGAGGGAGAAGCAGACTCCCCGCTGAGCAGGGAGCCTGATGCGGAACTCAATCCCAGGACCCTGGGATCATGACCTGAGCCCAAGGCAGGTAGATGCTTAACGGACTGAGCCACCCAGGAGCCCGGGACCATATTATTTTGAAAAAAAATCTCTAATACTAAAGACACAATAAGAATCACAATAACTTTCAAATATGCTGAACTCCATTGTCATTCAGAACTTCCTCCAATTGTCTTTTTCCACCACCCCTCCCCATGTCCCCTTCCTCCTAGGCATTCAGCTAGATCACCTTTCTTAGTCCTCCTTGCACTTCTGTGTGACCACATGACTGAGTTCTGACCAACATGAGGCAGCAGAAGTGAAGGGCATCACATCTAAGCCTGGTCCTTCACTTTTGCCCTGTGGATTCCTGTCTGAACCAGGCCCTGCTTCCAAAAGGGGATTCACATCATAGTATTCCGATGCCTGGTCCATGACTTCAGATACCTGTATGTCAAGACTCGGGACATTTTGCTTGATGTGATCCCAACTCTGTTATCAGAGACATGATTTGTTTTCTATGTACAGCTAACATCTCTCCACTCTTGCTTAGAAAAGACTGTTTTGCCGTGTCCTCCTGCTTTGGGACCACATGCTTTATTCTCCTTTGTGTATGTCTACTTTTCCACCATCAGAGCTCTTGAGTCAGACTGTGGAGAAAAGGACCCCATTTAAAACATTTCTCAGAGAACTTTAAGATTCTCTAGACCAAGTTCCTCATTTTACCAAGGACAAGACCCAGGTACTCAGCCACCTGCCTAGGGACACACCATCAATAGTGGCAAGCGATGATACTAGAACCCAGGGCCAGGACCAATGTGAGGAAGCTGGGGTGCACAACTTAAGGAGACCCTCACTTTCAGAGGCTGACCCTGTGTTTATAACAGAACCCTCTGAGATGTTCTTTTAAGAAATAGCCACATTTTCAGCTGGGTAGCTTTCTCAGCCTGCTTCCTACTCCTAAACACTCAAGAGCAAAGAGACTTCTTTTCATTTTGAATTATCTCAGTCTGTTTTAGCTCATGCTCATCCAACTCCCTTAAAGTCTTTGCATTGTATTATTGTCCATTCCATTAGACAAAAGCTACACCCATCCTTCTTTTCCAGACAGGCCTTTCTTTCCGGACATACTCACAGATTTAGGTTTCTGTGGGACTGCAACCTGCGGATCCAATAAAAGTTCTTTTTGTCTAGCTGGGCGGGTTTACTGGGTTTAAAGAAAACCTCAATCTTTCTCGTGGGTTTCTCCTTTCCTCTCACATGATGACACACTCCAACACTTCTGACCCCAGACTCATGGGGGTTTCCCACAGCAGTTCTGTGACACCATTTGGGTGTCCTACAATTTAAGTCAGTTTCTGACACCATCTACCTGGAGACAACATCAGATCCCACAGGTTAAGGGCTCAGTCCCACAAGACTAAGCCTCCAGCCCCCAACACACGTACTTCAGATGCCAATCACAAGTAGGAGGTCCCCAGGTTACCCACAAGTTCTGACTTGGCTACAAATCGGAGGTTCTCATGACCTCCTCCCCTTGGATTCAAGTACTTGCTCCACCAGCTTACAGAACTCAGGGAAACACCTCCTTATGGTTACCAGTTTATTAAAGTATGTGTTAAAGGACACAGATGAACAGCCAGATGATGCATAGGGCCAGATCTGAGAGGGTCCCGAGTGCAGGAGCTTTTGTCTCCGTGGAATTGGGGTACTTTGACCTCTCAGTACGTGGATGTGCTTACCCCCCTGGAAGCTCTCTGAACCCCATGCTTTGGGAATTTTTATGGAGACTTCATTATGTAGGCATGATGGGACATTAACTTCATCTCTAGCCCCTCTCCCTTCTCTGGGCGATAAGAGGTAGGGCTGACAAATTCTAAGCTTCTAATCCTGGCTTGGTCTTTTTGGTGACCAGCCCACATCCAGGAACCCACCAAGAGTCACCTCGTTAGAACAAAAGACGCTACTGTCACCCAGGAAATTCCAAGGGATTTAGGAACTCTGTGTCAGGAACTGGGGTCAAAGACCAAATATTAGAACAAAAGATGCTTCTAGTGCTCTTATCACTTAGGAAATCTCACAAGGGTTTTAGGAGCTCTGTGCCAGGAATGAGGGGCAGATGCCAATATATGTATGTTTTCTACTATTTCACACCAGTATCACCTTAAACATTTCAAAAGTCTTAACAAAGGGTCTTACAGCCAGATCTTTGATTTGAGCTATTTCTCACTTTTAGATCCTTGGGCCCTCTGAAGAGATCAAAATGTGAAATAGTGTCATTTTCCAATCTAGCAAGCCCCGGGTCCTCTACATTTCTTCTAAATCCTGCCTGCAAACACAACAGTTCTTTCTTCGGCTCATCTCTCTGCAGCAGCTGAGAGCACCCGATGTACTTTTCCAACACATGTTGGGAAATTTTAGCCAGGTCCAGACATTTGCTAGCTGTTTTCCATCTTTCCACTTACTCTAGACAATGCTTGGTCAGTCTTTTTGCTTCTCATAACATGGGCCATCATTCTTCCAGCCTGCCATCTGAGTCTCCACTATGGTTGTCGTTATCATTTACCCAGTCTTTGCTAACAGTTTCCTCACCGCTTTTCCAGCATCTTCTCAGCCAGTCCTATGGCCAATGCCTAACTTCGTTCTTCTAAGTTTTGGTTACAGCTATGCCACTTCTGGTACCAATTTAGGCATCAGTTAACTAATATTGCACAACAAACCACCCAGAAAACTTACTGGCTTAAGAAGAAAAAGCCTTTTTTTTTTTTCTTTTTTTCTTTTTATTCCTTAAGTTGCTGTGGTTTGGCTGAAGGGGTTTTCTGACCAGGCCTAGCTGGACTAGAGCTGGAGCAGCGGGGAGGGCCCAGCCACATATCTGAGGATGAGCTGGAGCAGGACACCTGGGCCCTTTATCTCCAGCAGCCAGCACGCGAGCCCAGGCTTCCTCACATGAAGACTGGGTTCCAAAATCAGTGACAGAGAGCAAGGCCTTTTCTGTTATCCGTTTGCATTTCATTTGTTAATTGCCAAGGGACCAAAGCCCGGTCATGGGGCCAAACCCACACATACTTCAGATGTCATGGGGCCAAACCCAGATTCAACCAGTGGACAAATGAAATTGATGATGGTGATGTGGGAAGCAAAGGCAGAGGGAAATGTAGATAAAATTAAACGTCCTTACAACCTGCAGCCTATTGACAAATACTTGAGGCAGGCCGAGTATAATGTTCTTCCAGGAAGCTCCTGTCTTAATGTTAATGCCTTGAGAGAGGGAAAAGCAACCTTAGTTTGACAATAGCAAGGCCTCCTGTATCCCGTGAGTATTCTTTAGCATATGAAAATACTTTTGGAACCTCCCTTATCTTTATTTCCCCCAACCCCAAAGTATATAATCACTTGTTCCTCATAATCCTGGGGCAGCAGGAGGCTGCAGCAGCTCCTCCTGCCCACGGGTCCTGTCCCCCACACTTTCATAAAACCACCATTTTGCACCTAAGACGTCTCAAGAATTCTTTCTTGGCTGTTGGCTCTGGACCCCACAGAACCTCACATATATTCAAAAACTACATCAATGGGAACTGCAAAATATGTGGCCATTCTGAAAATCTATAATGTAAAGTAAGCATTGTTTTGTGGGATTATTTCATGCATGCTTAGGGGACAGCTTGTTGTCCAGTGTGATGGATAATTTTATGTGTCAACTTGACTGGGCCACAGAATGCCCAGGTATTCTGTCAAATATCACACTGGATGTGTCTGTGACAGTATATCTGATGAGAGTCACATTTAATTTGGTATGATTGGTATACTGAGTAAAGTTGGTTGCCTTCCATATGTGGGTGGGCTTCATCCAAACTACTGAAGACCTATACAGAAAAAAAAAAAATTGGGTAAGAGGGATTCTGTCTGATTGCTTGAGCTCAGACATTGGTCTTCTCCTGCCCTCGGCTCTCTAGTTCTTGGGTCTTCCTTCAGATTGGGACTAGAACTTCACTACCGGTTCCCCTGAGTCTCAAGCATGCCAACTGTAGACTTTGGACTTCTCAGCCTTCATAATTGTGTGAGCCAATTCCTGACAATAAATCTCTTTATAAATATAAATTTAAAAAATATCTATCTATATCTGTATGTCCCCTATTGGTTCTGTTTCTCTGGAGAATACTGACTAGATACAGCCAGTATTCTGGTAGTTGTGGGATGGTATGGGGAATCATCATCATACATCATATGTAACACTGCTCATGTGACTGTTATACTCCAGGTACTGTTCTAAGTGCTTTCCTTTTATTAACTCGTTTAATTATCATAGCAATCTATGGGATAGACATTTTTATTGTACTCATTTATAAAAGATAAATAGGAGATCCAGAGAAGGGAAGTAATGTGCCCAAGGACACACAGCCACCAACGACAAGACTGGGTTTGCGACCAGCCCGTCTGGCTGTAGAACTTGTGACCTAACCACTATACTTTACTAACTTTCTAGAAGAAAAGGAAGTGGTGGAGGAAGGAGTGAGAGATGGAGAGGCCACAAGAGGAAAGGAGCTAAGGGATGATGTAAGAGAGGTCTGCAGGACCCAGATCATAACAAATCTTGTGTGACAAAGTAGGCACGTAACAGGACCCAGATCATAACAAATCTTGTGTGACAAAGTGGGGGGCTATCTGTATATCTGTACAGGTCACATAACCTTTTCAAGTGCTTCTTCCCACCAGACACTGTCAGGAGCTGTGTATGAATGCATTTTACCCCTTGCCCCTGACTCCAGTTGAACTGGATCCAGTCTGGGCCAATAATAATCTTGCCAGAGTTTGTAAATGGGACTGAGAGATGCAGATGGGTCTGGACTTGACTATTGTAACTGGAAGAAGCAAGCTCAGGAGCTTGGGGTGGGGGTGGGGGCAACTTCTGCATCCCATGTGTCCTTGAGAGACCGGGGAAAAGAAATTCTAGATGCAAGCAAGAGCAGAGGAGATGGCTGGCGGGTCCCTGAGATGCCCTTTGTTCTCAGTCCCAGGAGCTCCCTGTACTCCTGCTCTTTTGGTCTGCGAGGCTCCCGCATTGCCACCATTTCCTGCCTCCATTAGAGCCCATCGACCCATGGTACTTAAAACCCGAGGTCTGAGGGACTTCCTACAACCAGGAAAAAAAAGTTTAAACTTACTGGAAGGTGATGGAAACCCTCAGAACAACTTAAAAACAGAGAAGAGGAAGGGGGAGTGGAATTGTTCTGTCTGTACCAAGGTGTGGAGGCTCAAGGGAGACCAGTCGGAGCTCAGAAGAATGAAGAACTTCCCGACATCAGCATGGTCTGAAAACAAGGCAGTGTGAACCCCACAGTGGGGCTGACACTTGGGTGGCACAAGCCCAGAACAACCCACCACATGACAGAGAGAATTCAAACGTCGGGAGGGGCAGGAGTTGGATGGGGTGATGAGGGTCCCTTCCACCCTGCAACTCATGATTCTGTGAGTCTGGATTGGGGTCTAGATGTGTTTCTGTCAGGACCTTGTTTCTGGGAGGAGGCACTTGGGGTTAAGAAGCGAAGTTGTACCAGCCACCTCAGGGAACAGTTGCTTCCGCGGGAGAGCCGCTGTGAGGAGGCAGCAGGCGTCCTAAGGCGCTGCGCTGGGAAGGTTGGGGCAGGAGCCAGGGCCTTTCTTGTCTTGGTAAACAGTGTTTCTTCCCCTCACCTGCCCTAGTGGGCCAGCCCGTTCCTGGGGCACGTTAATGAGCTCTCTCTCTGGCGAAGGCCCCAGGCACAGAGCCCCTGAATGGCAATTAAAACTCAGGCAGTGTCGGAAAGGCTGACGCCGGGCTTCTGTGGCTCCGTACACCCTTGCCATGCCTGCCCGCACAAATGTACGGGCTGTTTTGGGCTCTGAACACCACCGACAATTACTCATTAGTAAGGAAATCCAGAAGGCCTAGAGAAAAGAGGAATTATTCAAAACCCCGTCTCTCAGAGGTCACCAGCAGTCACTTTTTTGAGCATCCATCACCTGTCTGCCATCCACACGCCAGAATATAACGCCCTCCTCCTCCTCCGAGGCGCTCTGTAAACTGCTGTTCACAGCATCACCTCGCCCAGACAGGTTTTCCAGGCGACAAACACGGGCCAACCTTCCGAGGCCCCCTCTTCTCCCTTGCGGGAGCTTTCGCTGCCCCATTTGGATTTCGGCAGTCCTGTCAGCCCCGCCAGCACGGCCGGCTTCCCTCCCCAGACGTCAAGAACCGAACAAAAGCCTTGGCCGACTCAGGGCTGGGCCCCCGCGGCCGCCCCCCGGGCCCAGAGGCCGCCCTGCTCTGCTGAGCCGCCACCTTCCCGCTGAGGCTTTGCGAAGAGCAGCTGCTGGGGAAATCACACTGAAAGACAGCGGCGACAGAACTTTCTCTTGGCTCCTTGACTGGCTAGTCTCATTCCTCCTTTACGGAATTCTTGGTTTGTCTTTAATTATCTAGCGCCCAGAGCCTCTGGCAAGACTGTGGCTGAGAGGGCGCCATGCTTCAAACAATTCGTCAAGGGCGCTTAGGATCTTTGGCACAAAGGGCACTGTAGAAAAGCTGAATGCGCCTGTGGATCCATCAGACTCTTGCCAAATGAGACTTGTGGCTTCGCAGGCAACAGGGACAGTGCCTGATTCAGAGGGAGGGTGTCCAATGGGTGTGCCTGCCACTGGCGTCCCCACTGGAATGTTCATCCTCACGGGAACCTGCCCCACTCCTCGGTGGCTTATCCTAAAACAACAATCAATGCTTCACCTTTAGAGTTTTGTTTTTCCTCTAGTTGGAGGCATTAAATAGAGGACATGTTTTCTCAACTGGGCACTATTGACATTTGGGCTGGATAATACTCTGTCTTAAAGGGCTATCATGTGCATTGTAGATGATTTATTTATTTATTTATTTAAAAGAGAGAGAGCAGACAAGCATGAGTAGGGGGATGGGGAGAGGGAGAGAACCTTCAAGCGGATTCCCTGCTGAGTGGGGAGCCCCACAGGATCCATGAGATCACGACCCGAGCTGACACCAGGAGTCGGGTGCTCAACCCACAGCCACCCAGGCGCCCCTGCATTATAGAATATTTAGAAGCATCCCTAGTCTCTACCCACTAGACGCTGGTAGCATTCCCCCCTCAGTTGTAACAACCAGAAATATCTCTAGATATTGCCAGATATTCCTGGGGACGGAGGCAAAATCACCCCTGAGTGAAAACCACTGGCATGGAGGTTAAAAGGGTAAGCACTGCAGCTAGACCAGTCTGGACCGGATGTGGGAAACAAGGGCAGAAGGAAATGTAGGTAAAATTAGATGTCCTTACAACCCGTAGCCCATTGACAAATACTTGAAGCATGCAGAGTATAAAGTTCCTCCAGGAAACTCCCAAATGTCTTAATGTTAATGCTCCCCTAGAAGGAAAAACGACTTCATTTTTTTATTATTTTTTTAAATTTTATTTATTTATTTGAGAGAGAATATGGGGGGAGGGGCAGAGGGAGAAGGAGAGGTAGAAACAGACTCCCCACTGAGCAGGGAACCCCCCGTGGGGTTAATCAGCTGCCCTTCACGAGGCAGCAGCTCTTTCTGCCCACGGGTCCTGTCCCTGTGCTTTAACAAAACCACCATTTTGCACCAAGGATGTCTCAAGAATTCTTTCTTGGCTGTTGGCTCCAGACCCCAGCCCCAACCCCAACACCATGCCAGACCACACCACTGGCACTGACCCTATTTTACTGTGTCACCTTAGGAAAGTTATTTTTAATAGTTTTGCTCCTCAGTTGTCTCATCTTTACAATGGGAAAATAACAGTACCTACCACAGGCAGGTTAGTGAGAGGATTAAATAACACAAGGGAAATAAATTAAATAGCAAAGGGCTCAGTGAATTATCTGATTTTGTTTTTCACAATAATTCTTTGAGGTAGATAATATCGGGGCGCCTGGGTGGCTCAGTCGGTTGAGTGTCTGAGTCTTGATTTTGGCTCAGGTCATGATCTCAGGGCCGTGGGATCAAACCTGGCATTGGGCTCCCACTCAGCAAGGAGTCTGTCTCCCTCTGTCTCTGTCCCTCCCCCCACGCTCACGCATGTGCACTCTCTAAAAAATAAATGGATATACCTTTTTTAAAAATGAAGTAGATAATACCAATAAACTCATTTTTCTGGACTGAAAATTGTGCTGGAGGGATGTTGGGCTACTTCCTTGATTAGGAAGTGGTTTGTGTCATTAATTCCTAGGGCAAGGGAACTTTCCAACCATTCCCGGAACAGGTTATGGTATGCTGAGGTACCAGCTCCCTCAAACCAGGGGCAGCAAGCAGGAGGTGCCCAAACTCATGGACTTCTTGTCTTGGTTTATAGCCCAGTGTGGTTCATAGATGTCATCACTTTTCTCTATGACCAGGTTGTACAAGAAAGCCTTTTTGTAACTACAAGCCATCATGCAAATGAAAGCCATTATTATTATACAGAACTTATCCCTCAGAGGATGCAAATGCCTAACGGAGAGGTTTATTTACTTTGTAAGAGTTGGACCTCATTAGCCTTTAAAATCCCTTTCCCCTTGGGCACCTGGGTGGCTCAGTCGTTGAGCATCTGCCTTCGGCTCAGGTCATGATCCCAGGGTCTTGGGATGGAGCCCCGCATTGGGCTCCCTGCTCGGCGGGGAGGCTGCTTCTCCCTCTCCCACTCCCCCTGCTTGTGTTCCCTCCCTCGCTGTCTCTCTGTCAAATAAATAAATAAAATCTTAAAAAAAAAATAAAATAAAATCCCTTTCCCTACTTAAGATTTTTGTGGAGCCAACATCTTATGAATGAAGATGCTGAGAACTAGTGCTCATGATGAGAGAAGGAAGACAGACAGTAAGTAGCTCGAGCTGGACACCTGGGGAGGGGATAGGACCCCAAGACAAGCAAGTAATCAGGCAGATTACATCACAAGATGGTCCCCCTAGAGGCTGCTTCATCCCTGAGGATGCCCCTCTTCTGCTCCATCCTGAACTTCCAGAACCAAGGTTCAACCAGGGGTGAATAGAAGGATGAATAGATAGGTAATGAGCAAGTATAGCAACGTGTAGAGGATAGAATCTAGGTGGTGGGTGTGTGGGGGTTCACTGTAACATTATGTCACTTTGCTGTATGGGTTTTTTTTTAAGATTTTTTTTTTTTTTGACAGAGAGAGACACCGTGAGAGCGGGAACACAAGCAGGGGGAGTGGGAGAGGGAGAAGCAGGGTTCCTGCCGAGCAGGGAGCCCGATGCGGGGCTCGATCCCAGGAGCCTGGGACCATGACCCAAGCTGAAGGCAGACGCTCAACGACTGAGCCACTGTTTTGAAATCTTTCATCAGGTAAAATATTTAATCCCTGGAAGAATGAAAGAAAAACTCTCCTCAGGCCAGAGACCCCAGCTGCAGTTGTGGACAGACCTCAAGTCCTCTTCTCACTCTTGAGCATTGGGGCCTCAGCTGGGCTGATGCTGCTGAGCTGTGGCCACCCCCGCCTCAGCAGCGTGTCATGCCCTGGGGAATGGGGGTGGCCTGGAGAGAAGCAAGACTCACTCCGTCACACTCCTGAAGGCTGCAATTTGATTTCTGGGCTATCTAATTTCTCCTTCCCCATCTGTCTTTCATGCTTGCAGAAGTCCTCTGGAAGCAGCAGCTATCGCAAGCATGGTCCCCGGCTTTGGGCCTCTTTCTTCACCTCCTGTTTCAGTGGTGACCTCACTGGGCTCCAGACCCTTTGAGGCCCCACCCTGGCTTCTGATGCTGACAGTTACCTAAATACCTGAATTGTCTATTACAGTTCCTGCATTTACAGTTTTACCAGGAGCCTAGGAGAATATATTTCTTTCCTTCTGAATTTAAAACTTGAAACGATGTTTTAAAAAAATTTTAGGGGCATCTGGGTGACTCAGCCAAATGGTTAAGCATCTGACTCTTGATTTCAGCTCAGGTCATGATCTCAGGGTTGTTGAGATCGAACCCTGTGTTGGGCTCCATGCTGGGTGTAGAGCCTGCTTAAGATTCTCCCCCTCTTGGGGCTCCTGTGTGGCTCAGTCGTTAAGCGTCTGCCTTCCGCTCAGGTCATGATCCCAGGGTCCTGGGATCGAGCCCCACGTTGGTCTCCCTGCTCAGTGGGAAGCCTGCTTCTCCCTCTCCTTCTCCCGCTGCTTCTGTTCCCTCTCTGTGTCTCTCTCTGTCCAATAAATAAAATCTTAAAAAAAGATTCTCTCCCTCTCCCTTTGCCCCTCCCCACCTAAAAATTTCAAAGTCTTTCTTAAGAGCAAAAAATTTCGTACAGATCCTTCACTCTAACCTGTTATTTCCTGTCAGAACTAGTTCTTGTTTGAGATGATAGTTTTTGGACTGGCACAGGTTTGAATCTCAGCTCTGCCGCTTTCTGGCTCCATGAACATCGGCCAATTCCACAACCTTTCCAAGCCTCATTTCTTTACATATAAAGTGACAATTCCTGCTTCATGTTGTTTGGAACTGAGAAAATATGTTTAAAGGTCTTTGTGTGATGCTTGGCATAAAGTATGTTCTCAATTAATGGTAGCTATTAATATCATTATTATATTTCTCTCTTAGCCTTTGTTTACAGATACCTAAATTTTTATGTAGGTGAAGGAATAGTTGACTTACATATAAAATTTTTGACTAAATTTTCGACACAAGAAGGCCCTGAGTGTTCAGCTGCCAAGTACTAGGGTGACATTTTCAGTCTCTTAGGAATTTATTTATATTCATCAAACTCATGGAAGGCTGAAATACAAATCCAAGCATCAGTTTTTTGACTGAGAGGTATATAACTGTCTCAATTGTTAAAAAAAAAAAAAATAGGAGAAGATGTAGCCCAAGAGTCTAAGGTCTCTTCTGATGAACAGGAGGGCTTACCTGATTTATACAAGGATGGGTTCGTTTAACGCAAGACTGGACAGTTGACTTGCAATTTAAGAGAATATATTCTCTTTCCTACAACGAACATGCTAGAGGTTAAATGAACAATAAGATATTTATAAGCTTTAGTGGTCATCCCTTGTTTTACAGTTGGAGGTTACATTCCTGCATGAGATTAAACAGGAAGTTTAATTGTATAGTCCCAGAAGAATTTTTTAAAACCTTGAATATCAAGAGCACAGAGATGTAAATGTTTTCCAGCTTCCCTTTCTTATCTCATGAGGAAAGAAATGACTAGCCTAGTGCTCTGAGTTGTCAAAGAACTTATGTCAACAAGATTATTTCCTCTCAGGCCTTTGGATTAAATATACCCCTGTGCCTTATGGTCTATATTTCCATTAATTTTAATGAAAGCCAAAACAAAGATTGTAAGTTTGTGATTTGTTTCCACACACTGAACAACAGCAACGGCATATCAGTATGGTACTAGCCACTGGAAAGAAAACACTGAGGAGTATGGGTCAGATTGCTCCCATGGGCATGATGAGGTGCTTTCTCTCTGTAGAGACATTTAGGAATTCAAACATAATCTAAATTTCCCCAGTAAGAAACCACAAAGAAATAGTAAATAAATAGGAGTGGAGAAAGATATAAATTTCTTCAGGTAAAAAAACCAAATGAATGCAGTAAAAAGGGAAGAGGCAAACTAGGAAAAGTATTTTTAAAATATGTGGCAGAAAAATGATTAAGATCCTAATTCTATGCAATGAACATCTGCACTCATAATTTTGGTTGTCTGTCAGTTTGAACTTTTTTTTTTTTTTTTTTTACAGTTGGGGAAATCCCTGTTATGAGTTCAGCCTCCACAATTTTGAGTCAAAACCAAAATTCCCAGGTTCCCAGCTAGACAAAAGGAGACTGATTTTGAAAAGAGCAAAGAAAGGAATTAGGCTTTCACAGACTTCCACTTCATTGGCACTAGGTCAAATTCCTAATACAGATGGGACAGTGATGAAGATGTGCTGATTTTATGGTCTAATTCTTAGAGGGAAAGCTTATCTGCTTTTTAAGGGTATGGCTTAGTTAATTCCCAGTACTTCCTATATTATTAACACACATTATTATTTTATTTAAATACATTTTAATGATGGGATGTCATAAACCTTGGTCAGTTGTTGGGGAAACCACTTGAGACAAGATGAGGGTAGCAGACTTCTGAAGATGGCCCTAACAATAGCTCCCATCCCACATGCTATTTTACCAAGTGACCTTGCCATGCCCCCCATCAAGAGGTAGAGGCTAATTTCTCTCACTTTGAATCTGAAGCTGTTCTTGGAGTCACTGATAACCAACGAATGCAGCAGAAGTGCTACTGTGTGATTTCTGAGGCTGAGTTAGAAAATGTGCTGTATCTTCCACCTGGCTTTCTTGGGTCTTTCTAGGGGCAGCCAGCCATCCCAATCACCTCAGGATCTCTATGTTGGGATGCCACATGTGGATATCCAGTTGACAGTCATAGACACACCAAATCTTCCAGCCATCTCCACAAGACACGGATATGTTAATGAAACAGTTTCAGACTCTCCACATTAGCCCATCTGCCAGCTGAGTACCACAGTTGCAGGACAGAACAGTCACCTGACTAAACCCTACTGAAATTCTTTGCCCACAGAATTCACGACATATAACAAAATGGTTAACATTTTCATCCTCTAAGTTTTGAAATAGGTTTTCCACACCAGTAGTAACTTGGACAAGGAGCTTTGGGGAAAGATTACAATTTAACAAAATATTCAACTAGGGTCTTCTATGTGTGAGGCACTGTACAAGGTTCTGGGGATTATAGCAAAGAGTCAAAGAGATCCCTATACTCAAAGAATTGACAGATCACTTAAAAGAAGCTGACTTGCAAATAAATATTAGTACCATCACATGTTTCAGGGGCTGTAATAGATGTATGAAATGATGTTGGGTGGCATAAAGTAGAGATAGAAAATGATTATGTCACTCATGATTCTAGAGATTTTGCTACCTACTTTTTCTTCTAGCCCTGTGTTTCTGACATGGAAATGTTGACTAGAAGTAGGAAGAGCAGACATCCTTGTCTCATGCAAATCTCAGGGTAAAATGTAAATATTGTAGGAGGTGGTTTTGGGGGGTTTTGTTTTTTGGGGGTTCTTTTTGGTAAAAACTGTATGAGATTAAGGAAATTCTTTTATATTTATCAATATATATTTAATCTCGAATGGATGTAGAATTGTCAAATGCTTCTTTCTTTATGAACTTATGATTTTTCTCCTTTATTCTATAAATGTAATTAATTTTATTGATTGATTTTCACTATTAAATCACCTTTACCATCCTGGAATAAATCCAACTTGATAATGATATATTATCCTTTCAGTATATTGCTAGCTTTAATTTTCTAATACTGTAGGATATTTTACATTAAGTTCATGACAGTGATTGGCCTGAACTTTCCTGTCTTACAACCTTCTTGTCAGTTTTTAACCTCAAGACTATGCTACCATCTTTTTAAAAAATATATCCGGGAGAGTTTGTGCAAGAATGGTATAATTCCTTCCTTAAAAGATTGGAAAATTCACCAGTGAAATCATGTGGGCCTGGAGATTTCCTTATGGGAAGGCTTGTAACTAGAAAATTAATTCCTTTAAAAATTTGTTTTTCTATTACGTCAAAACACAATAGGGTGCTTGAGTGGCTCAGTTGGTTGCCTTCAGCTCAGGTCATGATCCCAGGGTCCTGGGTTTGAGCCCCGCATCGGGCTCCTTGCTCAGCGGGAAGCCTGTTTCTCCCTCTCCCTCTATTTGCTACTCTACCTTCTTGTGCTCTCTCTCTGTCAAATAAATAAATAATCTTAAAAAAAAAAACCACAATAGTTGTTTCCTGTTAGAAAATTCTTTTTTTTTTTGTTAGGAATAGGACAACTCAGATTTTTTATTTTCTCTTTTGTCGGTTTGCTAAGTTAGGTTTTTCAAAGATTGACCATTTTATTTAAAGTTTCAAATTTGTTGACATCAATTTACTTACAATATCTTATAATCTTTTTAATGTCTGTTGGATCTGTAATGATCTCCTTTTCATTTCAGATTTTGGTGATTTGTCTGCCTTTCTTGTTTATATTACTAAAGGTTTTCAAAGAGCCAACTCTTGATTTTCTCTATTTTGCATTTGTTTTCTATGTCATTTGTTTATTCTCTTATAACATTGTCTTCTATTTTCCTTAGGTTTATATTGTTGTCTTTTTATATTCTTGAAATTGGCACTCTAGATCATTCTTTCCAGCCTTTATTTCTAAATATGCATTTAAGGCTCTAATAATATCTCAACTACAGCTGCATCCAACAAGTTTTAATAGGTTACATTTTCATTATCACTCAGTTCAAAATATATTCTGATTTTGAGTTTATTATTTGCCTCAGGGCTTACTTAGAAATATATTGCCTAATTTCCCAACATTTGGATAATTCAAAGGTTTCTAGTTCAATTCTATTGTGTTTAGAGTATTTTCTACCTTAATTCTACTGTGGTCAAGAGACATTATAACGAATAAATCATATTCTTTGGAATTCACTGAAATTTATTTTATGGCCCTGCGTATGGTTAATTTTGGTAATGTTTCATGTACATTTGAAAATAATGTATATATTGTCCTTGCTGCAGTGTTTCATATATGTCAATTAGGCCAAGTTGTTTTACTGTGTTATTCAGATTTTCTATGTCTTTATTGATTTTTGTTTTTGTATGCTGTTTTGTCAGTCCCGGAGAGTGGTATTTTAAAACAATACCCCCACACAAATACACACCTACCCACCCTATGATTATAGGTTTGCCTATTTCTTGTAGACCTGCCAATTTTTACTTCTTAAGTTTTAAAAGTATGCTAATAATGCATGCAAATTTAGAATTGCTATATCATCCCGGAAGATTGACTTTATCCTTATGAAATATCTTCCTTTTCTGTGGTAAGTCTTCTTGACTAAAAGTCTCTATGTCTTCTGATATTAGTATGATGAAAGCAGCTTTCTTTCCATTTACATCTGCATGCATTTTTTTTTAATGGAACACATTTTAAAAATGAAATTCTCCATATTGTCATCAGTTTCTTGGATCATAATAATTAGCAATTTAAAACTCTGTGCCTAATAACAATAATGTTTATATTGCCCAAAAGTCTGTTTTCATCCTCTGCTTTTTTTCTTTGTTTTATTTCTTGGTGTGACCATTAATTGTGAATGCTAGAAACTGTATAAGAAAAACTGTGAGGCCCTGGATGATGTTATATTTCTCCAGCGAATATTTGTCCTATCTTCTTTTAGGCATCTAGGCTGGAGGCAAACTGTCTTAACCTAATCAGGGATTGGCCTCACCTGAAGTTGGGGTACAGCCTTTGTAAGGCTTAGTTGCAGAATTTGCATGATTTGCTCTCTGCTTGATTTGCCCCAAGCTCTAAGGTTGAGTCTCAACTAAGAGACTGGAGTACTTACCAGGACCCCTGCCCTTGGCAGATCCTAAATTCTAATTTTAACTCCTCAGCATCATAAAACTTTTCAAATTTAGTCTTGGATTTCCAGCTATATTCTTCTCACTTTTTTAGTCTCTCATGTCATCTGGCCTATGAAACAACACATTCCTTGAAGTAAAACAGGAGTAGGGCATTGTTCTCAGTTCTTTGCATCTCTTTTCTTTTTGGAGTTTGGCCCCTCGATTCATGGCAGCCATAACACATCCAAACCCAACTTTTACCTTCCCAGTCTCATGAGGTTGCTGAAAGCTCTCTTGTCTTCTAACATCAGCTGTCTCCCACCCATCTTCTCAGCATCTCATCTCACTACTTAATATTTGATAAATGCTCCAGAGGAGAAAGTCATGATCCATTTGTCAGACTCAAATCAGTAACATTTCCTTCTCTCTAAAATCTTGATCCCTCACATCCTGGTTGCCTCTGTATCTCTGTGGCTTCCTGCAGATTTTTGTTGCCTGTTTTGTTGTTGTATCTGCTTTTCTGCTTACTTCGTTGTTCTACTGCAAGTTACTCTAGCATAGCCACTGTTAATTATTTACTTTTAAATATAAAATAATCTCATGTACAGAACTCATACATTTTCTCATAAGGTCCTATATTAGTTATGTTTTATAATAAAATCTGTTATACATATAAAACTCATAGGCTCTAAGGTTACTACAATGAACTTGGACATAACCACAGAGGCTCGAAAAACTAGGCTTATAAATAGAAACCACAATGGGAAATCTACCAGTGCTATAGTTCCAAAAATGGCTCTATGGCTTTATTATAAATCTTTTAAAAAGTCCCTAAGAGTTAAATTTTTACCCATGTAAATTAAACTTTCCACTTTACAGAGCAATAAGTAAGTTAGCTCTGTGCCTGAGACATGTGTGCCTGAGACATACGTTATAAATATGAGAATATTTATAAAATAAATAAAAGAAAACGAGTTGAAGTTGACAAGGTTGTAAAGGGGATTCTTTTACTGAAAAAACATAATGCTTGATTTCTACCAAAATAAAACAAGAAATTGATAAAGACTGTGAAGATGATGGTTCTTTTGAGTGAAGAGACAGCTACTTTGATCTTTCATGCAGTGAATAATTTTATAGAAAGATGGTCATAGTACTCTACTCAAGAGGTCACACAACTGAAATATTTTCTCTCTACTTTCATGAGAAAAAAGAAGACCAGGAAGATAGCAACCAGATGGTAAGGAAATCGGGTTTAACAAGTTTCAGGTTAACACTTAAATAACTTAGGATATAGGTTCAGCTGTTCTGACAGACTTAAAATAATATGTTTTTAATTATATAGATCAGGCGTCCTCAAACTATGGCCTTGGGGTCAAATCTGGCCCATTGCCTATTTTTGTAAATAAAGTTTTATTGGAACATCAACATACCCATTCATTTATGAATTGTAGCTGCTTTTGAGCTACAACAGAAGAGTTAGTAGTTGTAGCATGTATCATATGGCCTGCGAAGTCTAAAATATTTACCATCTGATCCTTTTTTTTTTTTAATTAAAAGAATTTTTTTTTAAATTTAAGTCATCTCAAAACCCAGCATGGGGCTGAAACTCAAGACCCAGAGATCAAGAGTCACACACTCTTCCGACTGAGCCAGCCAGGCTCCTCTACAATTTGACCCTTTACAGAAAAAAAAAAACTTGCCAACCCCTGCTATCACAATTTCTCTTTTGTGTAAATATATGAGCAGTTATGATAGCTCTGCTCTGTGAGGTCTTCAGGAGCTCAGGAGCTTTCCGTCTTATCCCTTGACTTTCCCCAGATGTTGTTCCTGTCTGCATACTACAATATGGCTCACCATTAGGTCTGTATTACAGCCACTGGGAAGGAATCATGTAAATTCCAGTCAATCTACATCTATAGCACAATAAGTGAATTATTATGTAATGGTCCTCTATTTCCAAGAAAGAGTTAAGCTATGTTCAGAATATCCTGTTTTTTTTTTTAAGGTAGCAAAACAACATATTTTAGAAACATATTTCCATTTTAAATTCTCTACACCTGAAGTGAAAACTTTACTTATCTTATGTACCTCTGCTCCCAAACATGACAGTTAAATGATGGATATAAAAGCTGTAGTGGAAAAAGGATGTGTTTTAGAGTCAGATCAGATTTAATCTCAACTTTCCCTCAATGACTTGGGCAAATTCTTTAACCCTACTGAGCCTCAGTTTCTTCATCTGTAAAAATGGGTTGCTGAGCAAGTAGTTGTGAAGAGTAAATTAGATGTGTATGCTGTGCTGACAGCTAGTAGGTACTCTGTAGCTGATTTTTCCCTTTTTCTAGGTTTTCCAGTTATGTCAGTAGGAACTTGAAACATGGAAATATTAACCTCACTGTTTCCCTTCCATAGCAATGTACCAGGCCCTACACACATTATTTCTTGTACCAACTTTGTGTAGTTAAGTTCCATTTATGTATCAATCATTTGTGAAGAGCCTAACAAGGAAGCACATCTTTGTGCAGGAAGTCAATGACCATTCTTTGGTAGTGGGGGCATGTGGATCGAAGGGCATCTTTGTCTACTCTGCTTCTGAAACCAATAATTGATGCCTTAAACTACAGTATGTAATTTAGTGCAACAGACTTCTTTTGTGTTAACAAGAAGTTCCTCAATAATTCATTTCCTAGACCTCTCCCTATAAATTGTGATAAACTAATGTGGTTTTAATGAGGCTGTAATATGCTTTTCCAAGGGAATTCTGCTGTAACAATTAGTGTACCATGATTTTAAGGTATAATTGCCTCAAGAATGGACGCAGCTCAATACCAAAGGAGATTACACTTTCAGTGCCAGTGATGGGCAGGTCCCCAAAATACTTTCCACACAGTTGTGGAAGATGGAGATTAAACGATGAGCGCTTAGCACAAAACTCTGAAGAGTCTGGCCTGTGAAATGAAACAGTGTTCTTCCACTCCCTGAAAACTACTGTCCACTAAGGAAGAAATAAAACAAAGAAAAGAGACACATTGAGGCTTCCAGCACTCATTGCCTTAAACACGGTAACTAACCCATTCCAGGTGCTTGATAATACTGCTCCGTGCTTTGAATTCCTTTGTTCATTTTAATGGGATTACTTTTATTTTGATTTTCTTTGTCCTTTAATATTTTGCTTAATCATGGGAGTTGGCTTGTGTGTTTTTTGAAAGGAAGGAGAGAATTACTTCTAAACAGAAAGCCGAACAAACAAATGCATAAGACTTATTTAACTGTTGCATATCCTGCTACTTAAATTTCTCCTTCCATACGCTAGGTGTTTCTCCAATATACACATTACAACATTTATCCACAAGGAAGGTAAGTGACCACCAACATCGATTCAATTCAATAAACATTATTTACGCACCTCCACAGGTGCTTAATACAAACAAAATGCAACATATTATGAGGACATAAAGATGAATAAATGCTCCTAGAATCCCATAGCATAACAGAGAACACAAAGGCAAACACACATAGTGCTGATATATGGGACTGTATGAGAGCTGCTATTATAGAGTACTATGTATTGAGGAAATATAATAACTTTCATTTGAACTATACTTTTGTAACTTACAAAAGGCTTTCATGTACATTATTATTCATTTGGATTCCACAAAAATTCCATTAAGTATATGAAGATTATTATCCCAGTTTTAAAGATGAAGAAATTGAAGTTCAGAGTTGTTGACTAGCCCAAGTTCATATGGCAAATAGGAAAAGGAGTCAGGCTCTAAGTTCTTTGCTTGATTGGCAGTATTATTCTACTTTTCATATATAATATGAGCAGGCAAGACATTAGTGTGTTCTCTTTAAATAACGTTAAGTCCAGTAACTGTCAGGGAAGGTTGATCTGCCCATGTCATATCCAAATCCTTCACTGGCTTCCCAAGCCCTGGATAAAGTCCAAGCTTCGGGGCCTGGTATAGAAAGCCGCTCATCACCGGTGGCTCTTGCTGGAGTCTTTGGCCTCATCTCTTGTCGTTTTTGGCCTTGAACTCCAGCAACACCATGGCATCTGTCATTAGTTCCGCCTGCAGTCAAGTGGTTTCTCATTTCTGCCCAACTGGACCGCTCTACATAGAATAGACGTTCTCCCCTATTTAACCTGACAACCTCCTATCACCTTGAAGACTTGGCTATTCTACTTCCCATTGGAAGTTTTCCAAACTCTATCAAGGTCAGTTAGGTTTTCATTCTCTGTGTCCCCCCAATATCCTTAGTTGCATTTTCCTCACTTTATTATCATTATGTCCATGAGCCTTTCTCCTCTGTTGAAGTGCGAGCCCAGTGAGTATGGGAACTAGGTCTTCTTCCCTGGTGCCTGATACATAGGAAGTGCTCAATAAACGAGGGCTGTGTGAATGACTGAATTTGTTTAATACGTAAGTGCCCCTTCAATGAGGCTCAGCACAAACCATCAAGGGCTACAGTGGCAAGCTACTGGAGGTGCCTTTTCTCACATTCTATAGGATGCCACTGATGGATGAATGGAGAAGCTGATCCCTGGTCAGCACTGGGCTGTCCACAGTGCTTCTTCGTCTAGACTAGAGGTTATACTAAAGGTAAAATACAGTAAAATTTTCCTAGTACAGAGGAGACAACTAAGTAAAGACAGCTTAAAATGTTGAAATAAGTAAATTATACTTTTATTAAAAGAGAGCAGTAATATTATAAAGTTTGACTCAAAGATGCTTTATTCCTAGAAGCAGATCATTCGAGGTAGATGGAACGCAGAGGATTGTCTGGGCCAGCACTGATGTGTAATCATCACACACGTACAAAGCTGAACTTCACTACGAATGCAAATGAGGGTAAGACAGCAATTCCACTCCCATATCTCTCACTCCAGTCACTCTTCCACTCTTCTAGATGGCCAATTAGTGCTTTCTTTTCCTTTTATTGTTTCCTGCTTCATTGAGAAAAGGGGTGTTGTACTAGCACCTGGAACCCTGACCCTCCTGATGGGTCAGGTCCCAGCTAACTCATCTGGGTAACCCAGGTAACCCAAAGAGGTCATCTGGCAGACCATCTGGTCTCTTCACAAACTTACCATGACCAAAACTAAACTCATGACTTCTCCCCCAACCCCAAACCTGCTCCCCCCACAATCACCCCTATTTCAGTAAATAGCAGGGTTTTTTTTTTGTTTTGTTTTGTTTTGTTTTAGTTGTTCAGGCTGACAAATTTGTGAGCATTCTTGACTTCCCTAGTTTTCTCCGACCCTACATCCAAACCATCAGCAAATCCTATAAATTCTATATTCAGAGTTACTGGTCAGTTGGTCCCTCCTTCCCTGTTCTTCCCCCCTCCCCCCACTCTCTGCCACCCCATGCTTCCCTCAGAGCTCTCTACTAGTCTCCCAAACTCATCTCACAGCTACCCCTTTGCCTCACCAGTCTAGTCACCACCTAGCAGCTGGGGGATCCTTTAAAACACCTCCGAGGGTTTTCATTTCATTCCGAGTTAAAACCAAAGACTTCACAGGGGTTCTTACATGACTGGTTCCCCATTACCTCCTGCCACACCCCACCTCACGTGCTCTGCTCCAGCCACATGCGCCTGCTCTCTGTTCTCAAACACACCAAGGTCCTGTCCTATGGCCTTTGGCAGCATTTGCTCTGCTCTGAGCCCGGGAGGCTCTTCCCCCAGACAAATGCTCGGTTCCTTCCCATATTTCAGTCAGGTTTCTGCTCAAGTGCCTCTGATGAGAGAGGCCTTCCCTGTGCACAGTCTACTAAATACTAACCCTCCCAGCACACCTGGGTGGCAAGAGTTGGTTAAGCATCTGCCTTTGGCTCGGGTCGTGGTCCCAGGGTCCTGGGATCCAGCCCCGCATCGGGCTCCCTGCTCAGCAGGAGCCTGCTTCTCCCTCTGCCTGCAGCTCCCTCTGCTTGTGCTCTCTCTCTGACAAATAAATAAAACCTTAAAAAAAAAAAAGATTTAAATTCTAACCCCCTCTCCTACACTCTCTATCATCCTTACCCAGCTGTATTTTTTCCACACTTATTACCACCTGACTTATTGTATACACAATATATGTTCGTCCATTTACTACCTCTTTCACCTCTAAAACAAAGTTGATTGTTGTGTGGACAGAGACTTTATGTCTTACACTGAAGTATCTCCAGGAACTAGAATGACACCTGGCACATGTAGGCTCTTAGTACGTTATGTGTTGATCAAATGAATGAACGGATGAATGAATCACATTGGGAAAATTGAAAGGATTAGTAATATTTAGTGGTGGGGGGGATATGGAACAATAGCATCATATTCTGTTTGTGGGGCGGAGCAGGGGAGATAAATTGAGACAATCATTTTCAAATGCCTATTTGAAACAAAATAAAAAAAATAGATATTCCTTTTGCTCCAGCAATTCAATTTCTAGGAATTTCTCTCCTAACAGTACTAGTTCACAAAGATACATGGCTTAAGAAGTATTTTTTTAATAAAATAACTTAAAACAACCTTAATGACCATCGATAGGGAATTTGTTAAACAGGTTTTGGTGCCTTGGAAAACAGCTTTGAAAGCAAACAAGACAGACCCAAATGGGAGGGACTGTTGAGGGGGCAGGGGAGGGGGGGGGTAGGTAACAGGATTTTATGAATAGAATGCACCAGCTTACTTCTTCAAAGAGGCACGGTATAGGTTTACATGTACACAAGCTTCGGTGCATAAGTGGGTCCCCGGCAGGGTGTCATCAAATAGGAGCTGTGATTATCTCTGAGGGGGAGTGGGGAGGGGACTTTGCTTATTTACGTAGTTCTGCGCTATTTTCTTTAAAAAATTATTTTTAAATGCCACATTTCTCAGAAAGCCTAAAAGGGCAATGAAGATAGATATGGCGACTTGTTTGAATTTTGGCTCTGCAATTTACTCACTATGTGAACTTCAGCAATCAATTTAATCTTTTCAGAAATCAAATCCCTTACTGGACAAAGAAGCAGGCAGCATAGGACTTCCACCTGGCTGTAGGATGGGGGACCTTCTCAGACATGGGACCACACTAAGGAGGGAGCAGTAGATAACGGAATAGCTGGGGTTTGGGGAAGAGCTTAGCATAACACTGTTTCATGTCATTTAATACTGACATTAATAGGCTCCATAAAGTTTTTTCCCCTTTTTACCCAGGATGTGAACCAGACATCTTTAAGATTGCGGCCGTTAATTTTATCCATCCAGGCTTCCCAATCAATGCTTTTACTTGGAAGATATTTATGTTTAGGATGCTGAAAAGCTTTCCTCGCAGTCAGGTCCGTAGGGCATTCTAATACACTTTCTAGAGTTAAGTGCTGAGACCTTGAACTCCTGATGTGAGAAACAATAAATAATAATGACTGCAGCTTTTGGCAAATCTAACGCTCTGTGCAAAGTCGTAGAAAGAATGCTCAAGCACGCGGAATGAACAAGTGAAATAGAATGTAATGCTCCCAGCTTTTGATCCTAGCAATTAGAAGTGAAAACAGCGGCTACAATTTTGAATGTTGGACTGTCCCCTTCCAAGCATTTTCTCTGTCAATTGTCACTGCCTGTTAGGGTGCGTTTCCTTTTCTTCTCAGTTTCTGGGCCCCTGTTCCTCCTTCCCGCACCCCTCTCGCTGAGCTGAGGCTCTGTTGATCCACCATACCTTAGTTTTGGCTTTCTTCCTGCCCTCACTGGCGTCCATTTTCCATCTCAACCAGAACATTCAGCTTTCCATAGCACTCTTTCTGACATGTCCATCCTCTGCTTAAATGCTTCCTAATATGTGCTGAATCAAGCCTTTCTGAAATTGGTACTCAAGGACTCCTCGGTAATCGGATCCCCTCCTTCCACCCTAAGAGCAAGAGTAGATCCTGCGATATTAAGAGACTTGGGTTTGAGGTCAAGCTGATTAGCTTGTTTGCATTTCTAGACCTCTGTTAGCTTCAATTTTCTCATTTGTAAACTGGGATTAATAATAATACATAGCTCTCAAAATTGTTGTGGGGATCAAATGAATGAGTGCTGGTGAAAACACTCTTGAAGCAATAAACTCTGTACCACGGCAGAACAGCGCAGACATTGAGTGAACATGTGCGTGAAACACCAGGTCGTATTCTTACTCGGATCTCACAGTACCTAGAAAGCCTACTGCAGGTTCCACCTTAGCAATAACATAACTGAGCACACGTGGGCTAAACAGTGCATCCTAGTCACACCGAAGCCCATGGCAGAGCTGGGAGTCTAACACAGCCCGTAAGGCCCTGGATCTCGCGCCTTCCCCACCATGCAGTCCTGCAGTCACACAGGGTGACGGTCTGATCCTGACAAAGGGGCATCCATTTGGGCTGCCAGGCTCACTCTCCCTTCTCCGTGTTTCAGAGCACACCACGCCTATCCCTACCTCCTGCCCATACGAACCCTCCTTTCTTCCCTTCCATGGAGCCACATCCTTCACTGCCCAGTTCAACTCCCACACCTTTCAGCAAATCTCCCTTGCCTGCAGAACCCATTTCTCGTCAGCAAATCTCGCCCAGCCCTTGGTTGCACCTACCATGTATTCGCGTCCTCCGTGGGCTTCCGCAGGCCAGAAGGATCTAATTGCTGTGTTTTTCAGCATTCAGTGTGATAGAAGTTGCTCGGTGAATACTTCTTGAATAAATACATATTATCTAATTTACTATTCTTCAAACTATTCTTCAAACCCATTTGAATGAATCACTTGGAGCAATTGTTAAAAATACATTTCTGTGCCCTATGCTGGACCTGCTAAATCGGCAGCTCTGGTGGTGGGTGGAGCCAGGAAATATATAGTTTAACAAGCTCCTCAGGTGATTGTTGTGGTCAGGTAAGGCTGGGAAGTACTGGTCTCATTCAATGATTGGTAAGCAGGGTATACACCTGAATCTCCTAGGAAGCTTTCAAAGCAAGCAAGGCCATTTTCACCTCCATTTGTCTCAGAGATTCTGATTCATGAAATCTAGGATATTTTTAGAAAAGCTTCTTAGGTGATTCTTATGTTTCCCTTTGCCATCCCTGCCTCAGTTAAGAACCCATTTCTATTGCTTCGTGTATGAGCACTGTGATCGGCAACCCCCCACTTCCCATCCCCCACATCCCACCCACAAAAGAGACGAAAATATTGGTGGTAAACGTGGTGTCCTATAACTTTGAATCCAACACAATGCCAAGGGCATAATGGTCTTCAATGGGAAATTATTCAGTTGATTTAAAAGTTCTATTCCATTCCCTATTGCTACCCCATCTCCCATCTAACTAGACTTTGATTCTACCATGTATCCAAACCTACTTTTGGTTGAATTTACTGTGTCTTCATTTGCCCACTTAGGTGTCTTCTTATACTGGAATCCATGTTAAGTTACTTCAGAACCTATCCTCATTAGAATCAGTGCATTCTGATTTATTCAGGCCATTGACGTAAGCCCTACATCACATTTGAAGCACACCCTGGCTGCCAATGAACCTCTGCCCTTGCCCTTGGTAATGATATATGTCCGCAAGACCAATTCTACTGCAAATGAATCATGGGTATCCCTGCGATGTGACTGATTGGACCAACGAAGACTGCTCACTCAGAAAACTCCCCATCAGACCTGCCCAGGTGCTTAGAATTTCTAATAAGACAACTATACAGTCTCTGACCATCAGAACAATGCAAACATAACAAGAAGGCATATTAACACCCATAAACAATCACTAGTTTGTCCAGTTAGCTCAGAAGAAGACCATGAGAGTAGAACATGGGTTGAGTCAGCTCTGGTAGATGGGAGAGGGGAAGGGCTGATCTGCCTAGCACTTGAGGGCTAAGGGACTCTACTAAGGCTCTGTGAGATCCATGTATTTGTGACAAAGACAGGTGCTGACAAGGGCAAAGATGCTTGATGAAGCTGGGAACCCATCGTGTGATGCTTTGAGAACACAGGAATGAAATAGGACTCTCTGATCACTCGATTCAATTTCTAACCTCACATCCTCCCTCAACACAGTATTAATAGGCTGATACTCATTACTCGTTCGGTGTTCTCATCCTCTTATTTGCCCTCTCATTCTTATTTCTCTTCCTGTCTCTAAGATCATTTAAACATGCTACTTTCCTTCAGGCCTTGATTTTCACTCTTCCAATTCTCCTCAAATGTGAGATGAGTTGGTAAAGAAGAGGAAAACAGGGAGCACCTGGATGCCTCAGTCACTGAAGCACCGACTCTTGACTTCAGCTCAGGTCACGATCTCAGGGTCATGGGATCAGGCTCTGCACGGGGCATGGAGTCTGCTTGAGATTCTCTCTCACCCTCTGCCCCTTCCCTGATCTCTCGTGTGCACAAGCTCCCTCTCTTAAAAAAAAAATTAGGCTTTTTTTTTTTTAAAGAAGGGGAATAAAGACTTCAATGAAGAATGCATTTGGCTGTTTTGTAGTTGATGTGTGTGTGCGTGTGTGTGTGAGAGAGAGAAAGACTGACTCATTAATCTCTATTTTCCTTAAAGAGAATTGGGATTTCACTGTATTATGTAATTATATATGAGGTTTGGATTTCTTTCTTTTCTTTCTTGTCTATCCCTCCCTTTTCCTTAAGTTGCTTTGGGTTGCAATAAAGGCCAAACAATCTGCCATTGTGTATAATTTGCACACAAGCTGCCAAGCTGGCTGCCAGGTTTAGTCCTGATGTGATCAAGAATGGTTGAGTTACAAAGCCACTGAGAAAACTGGTTTTCTACAGGAAATAGAAATTTATTAAAATCAGACCTCCACAAATGCCCTGACTGTTAGGCTGGCAGCCGGCCAAATCAGCTGGGCCGGGAGGGAAGGAGACCTGTGACGTGCTCTTCCGGCCCTGACTCAGGCCAGGCGGGGGGCACCATAGGGGCCTGGAGACACATCTGCCGGGCATACAAAAGAGCCTCCGTGTGATTCCACCTAGGACACCAGAATTTTGGTCTTCTCCTTGCTTTAATTTCCAGGTTGTCTAGGGGGCGCCATTTGTGGCATCTGGACTTTCATGGGCTCCAAACTACATTCCAACTGAAATCTGATCTACTTGTAGCTTTTCCCCAGCAGGATAAAATGTTAAGACCTTTATGGAATCTTGGGTTCTTATCACAACAGAGTTCCTTAACTTCTGAGCCTTAGTGACCTCATCCCTACAATGCGAACAATACTCACCTCGTGAACTGTGAACTTAAATGAAACAATGCCCAGTGACTGATAAGGACTGCTATTGTTACCTCCTCCCACCCCAGCACTGGGTGCAGAGGATGACTGGCCCTCTCTAATTACCCACTGTGTTTGGACACTGCTTCAGTGCAGGGCCCATGGGCCTGAGGTGGCACCGGCCTGACTCCCCAGCTTCTCCTCTAACCCTCCAATGCACTAACAATGGCTAACATTTACTGAAGGCTTACTTGGACCAACAATCAGTCCACCCACTTAAAAAAGAATTTTTTTTTTTAAAGATTTTATTTATTTGCAGGAGGGAAGGGCAGAGGGAGAAAGGAGAAGCAGATGCCTTTCTGAGCAGGGAGCCCAACACAGGGTTCCATCCCAGGACCCTGGGATCATGACCTGAGCCAAAGGCAGATGTTTAACCCACTAAGCCACCTACGTGACCCTGAGACACAGAGTTTTAAGGTAGTTTGTTACACAGCAAAAGCTAACTGATACAGTATTTGAGCCCTTCCTTTTTTGAGCAACTACCACACCCTTATAGATGTTAGGATAGACACAGTAGGGACACTACCTCTGTGCAAAAACAGATAACCCTAGTACATAGAAAGATCGTACCTGTGACTTTAGAACAAACTGGACTGACGGATTTTGGTAAAATCATGAGCTGGTGTTTTAAAGTGCAGAGATTCATATTTTTCTTAAAGTTCACATATCTCTTTTTAAATTGGAAGACAAACTGAATTTGGAAGATTGTATCTATTTGGATCTGAACTTCCGAAGCTTCTTGATGAAATTTAGAATTTTTTTTCCATTTCCAAAAATTTTAGTTTAGTAGTAATTGTGTGTTTATTGTTTTTGGCAAAGTGAGATAGGATATCTGTTAGCTGCTCTGACCAAAACAAGATGGCATGTTCTGGAGGTTTACTTCTTTGTAACGTAAGTAAATGTTCACTTTCATGTAGTTATCTCATGAGTCTGAACATTCTTTAGATATTCTTTGAAAAGGTTCTTTTAACTTTTTCTGGCAAAATTAAGATCATTAAAGGTATAAAAGAATTCTTGAGATTTTCTGGTTCTCTGTACAAATCAGATTTCTTAATATGGGACGATGGCTCTGGACTTCTTTTATCCCTAACGCAATCAACTGAGGGCCCACGTCTGGGAGACTTAGACATAAGTCTCAAAATGTTCTTATTTATAGAGTGAAAGCAGTTCTGCAACTCAGAGCTTTTCTGACATGTCAGTCTTGAATGCTGAGTCCTCCCCACCAACTCCCCAGGGACACTGCACTTTACCACTCTTAGGTAATGATCTGAGTTGCTCTTGATCATGGAGTACCTTGTTCTCCCATCAAGGTCTCTTGGATCTAGACCTGCAGTTCATGCTGGATGCTGACATTAAGCCGTCACTTTCTGGGGCCACCCTGTGCCTGACCAGCCCTGACTGCTGCTGTGTTCTAGAGCACTGTGGTCTAAGCACACCTTAGTTTATGGCATGTCAACAGACGGCCTACATCATTGAAGTCTACAAATTCTGAAATACAGAATGGGTCTAATCATCCCATTATTGATTCATTCTAAGCTATCTTATGATTGAAAAGAAATTCCTTCAAGGAGGGCTCTGTATCATGACTTTTTATATCTACTGGTTTCATGGGAAATGTTAAAAGCCTGTGTCTAGGCCAGGCAGGATATTTGGTAATGCAACCAAGATAGAAATGCCTAGAATTCCTATAGTCTCAATTCACTGTCTCCCATCTGTCAAGGTGACCTGGACATTTTTGCAAGTACAAAAATATAAAAATGTAAAATACAAATGGATATATATATATATATATAATTATCCATTTTCTCCCCTATCGATTATTAAATGCATTTTAAAATGTGGCAAAAGATATCGAAAACCACCCATTGAATCAGCAATGAATTAAAATAATGAATGTATGGATAAATTATTAACAGGACTGACTCTAAATTTGCTAGCAGTTTTGGTTTCTAACACTGAAGACATTGACTCTTTTTGAGGTAGGTGTTTGCTCTGAAACAGAGGAATAGCATCCAGCATCACTCCCCTTTCCTGTTCTCTCCAACACAGTGGTAAAGTCTGGAGCTTTAGCAGCTATGTTGTAACCATGAAGCAAAAGGTCTGAAGACAAAAGCCAAAGCTCCAAAAATGTCAGAGTGGAAATACAGAAAAAGCTTGATCTTTGATGGCATCGTTGCATAACTAGCTGGACCACTGCCAGTAACTTCCCACCTCAGGGCTCCTTGTTTTATGAGAAAAATAAGTCTCTATTTCTTTAATCCTCTAGTAGGTCTTCTGTGAGTCATAGCTGAATGTGGAAAAAAGTTTACTTCTAGTGATCACATGGTATGAGAACTCAGAGTTATAACCTGAACATTTTTGAACATTACAGTAATATCTTATTAATAGCCTTTATTGGTGACATAGATTGAAGTTTATTTTAGACTTACTATAAATTAATTATTACATATACGCTTAGCCAGAACAGCATCTTAATTATGTAGTTTGACTTCGAAATGGATAGCAGCTTGTGGACACATCTGCTATATATGACTTTTTCTCTGGAGAAAACATTTGTCTCTATCAGTAGAGCATCGTTAACATGAGCTAGTTGTTGAGACACATAAGAAGCCTCAGGAGATCAGACTGGATATCGCAATTGTATTGTTGAAACAGAATTCAACTTGTAAGTATAATTGTCCTTGGTCATTCGAGTGATCACTTTTCATTTCAATTCTAGTCTGGTCTCTAGAACTTAAAAGTGAGATGAGACAGAAAGAGGGTTTGGACATTCAGGCCATGACAAAAAGCAAAAAAGGCTGGAGTTGGTTAGTACAGATAGTAGGAGAGTATGGAACACTTAAAACTAGCCTTCAGATCTATTAAGGGGTACTGTTCAGAAAATGAAAACCAGCTGTTCTCCATCTTTTATGATGAAAACCTCAAATCAAGTAGGCTTATGCTTTTGTATCTGGGAATCAGATTAGCCAAAAAGAACTCCCTCTTGAAAGGTGAATATTGAATATTCCTCCTGGGATTGAATATTTGGGTAAGATTTAGATCTCACTTTCTGGAGACAGTGGCTTAAATTTAATTCTGGGACTCCCAAAACAAAACAAAACAAAAAGATAATTAAATTCTCGTTCTCTTTATACCCTTTGTTAATAGACAAATAAGCAGAGATGCCTCGGACAGGGTCTCCTGCAATCCCCCACCCCACTCAACAATGCTTGGCATTTACTCTTTAGGGACAACCACGGCCTGTAGGTGAGAAGCCAGAAGGCAAAGGGCTCTCTAGGTGGGGGACTGGTCCCGGAGCCTTCTGGCTTTCTGCCAGCCCCCAGAGAAATTCCTCTTTCCCTCAGGTAGGACGCAAAGCAGCTCTCAGTGGATGCATGATGTCTGGAAGTCATTAAACAAAGACCTGAGCTTTACTGTTCTCTCTTTGTACTCATTCTCATCTATGAGAGGGTGGTGTCTGTGTGGTCCTGCCTGAAGGCAGTGGTGAGGACTGACAGATTTCTTCAGGAGGTTGGTTCTACGATTTTATCAATGTGCATAATGTGTAAGCTCTGGGTCATTTTCCTCTTAGTAAACCTTTCCCAGCACTGAGTAAACAACTTCCTGGGAAGGGAAAGCAAAATATTCCTGCTTTTATAAAATGTTCATGTGCCATGCAAGCCTTTAAAAGCATAATAAGATATCTGGTTCCTGGCTTCTAGGGAAGTCCGGGCACCTCGACTAGAGTACAGAAAATAGCAGCTAACTGGCGCCATCTGGAGGGAAAGAGGAGTCTAAACCAAAAGGCGAAATTTAAAAACTTAAACTCTGGGGTTCTAATGACAAAATCCAAACATTATAGGAAATTTTCAAAAAATGGAATTTCCTGCTCCTTTTATCCTGTCTTCTCTGAAAGTACCTGGGCTTATCACAAGGAGGCTGGGACTCATGTTCACACAGGACCTCAAATTTAGACTTGACAACTCTCTCCAAATTAGGCTGTGTACTCAGTCATGGGGCTTCATTATAAAATGACACTCCCAACCCCCAGTGGCACCACTTGCACCATGTTAATCATATTAGAAATAAATCTTGGAATTATATTGTGTCACAAAGTGTCAACCACTGATAATTTCATCAAAATCACCGGGGTATTTCATAAAACTGCAGATCTATTAGGTTTTCTGAATATGAATTTCTTTCACACTTCATTAGAACAATTACTGGGAGGAAGTAAAATGTGTTTTTTATTTTTCAAACATATATATGGCACTTACTATGGGTTAGGCACTGTTTGTTTTTTTTTTAAGATTTTATTTATTTATTTGACAGAGCGAGAGAGCACAAGCAGGGGGAGCAGTAGAAGGAGAGGGAGAAGCAGGCTCCCCACCAAGCAGGGAGCCTGATGTGGGGCTCGATCCCAGGACCCTGGGATCATGACCTGAGCCGAAGGCAGACGCTTTACCCATTGAGCCACCCAGGCACCCCTGGGTTAGGCACTGCTCTAAGCACTTTACAAATATTAATGTACTGATGTATTAGGTCTTCTCAACAACTATAGGAACCTAGGTGTCATTATTATCCATCCTTGACTGATTAGGAAACCAAGATGCAGGAAGGTTAAGTAATTTGCCCAAGGTTACAAGGCTAGGTAAGCATATGACGGAGTCAGGCTTTTTTTTTCTTTGTTTAAGGAAAACACTTCTATTTTGGCTTTCATGTATTTTTAGCATATTTTTTCTGTTTACATCCCAAAGTAGAAAATATGAATATAACTATAGTTGGGTAATGAATGCAGTCTGATATGTTAGGAAATGTTCTCATTGCCTTGAATAAAGAGAAATAGCAAATAGTCACAGTAATTAACAGATAGTAAATATTCACTATGTCCTATGCTCTCTTATAAGTAATACATCTTATTTAATTCTTTTGAAAACTCTAGAGATAGGTAAAACTGTAACGAATAGGTTAAAAGCAAAAGAATAGGGGCACCTGGGTGGCTCAACTGGTTAAGCCTTCAGCTCAGGTCATGATCCTGGGATCCTGGGATTGAGCCCCATGTGGGGCTCCCTGCCTCGCGGGAGCCTGCTTCTCCCTCTCCCTCTGCAGCTCCCCCTGCTTGTGCTTTCTCCCTCTGTCAAATAAATAAATATTTTTTTTTAAAAAAGCAAAAGAATAGAAAAAATATACCATGTTAATATTAATCAGAAGAAAACTGGACTGGCTATATGATTATCAGACAAAGTAGATTTCAAAGCAAAGAAAATCATTTCATAATGATAAATGGGCCCATTCATCAAGAAGACACAATAACCTTAAATGTTTTCAAACCTAACAACAAAGATTCAAAATACACAAAGCAAAAACTGATAGAACTGATGGGAGAAATAGGTTAACCTACAGTTTCAGAGAGCTCAAAACATCTCTCTCAATAACTGATAGAACAAGCAGAGAGAAAATCAGTGAAGATGCAGAAAACTTGAACAACACAATCAACCAGCTTGACTTGACATTTTTAAAAAAAGATTTTATTTATTTATTTGAAAGAGAAAGACAGAGATAGAGAGCAGGAGCGGGGAGGAGCAGGAGGAGCCGGTGCCCCACTGAGCAGGGAGCTCGATGTGGGGCTACATCCCAGGACCCTGGGATCATGACCTGAGCAGAAGGCAGACGCTTAACCAACTGAGCCACTCAGGCGCCCTTGGATAACTGATTTTTGACAAAGGTACTGAGATAATTCACTGGAGGAAGGATAGTCCCAACAAATGTTGCTGGGACAACTGAATGTCCATATGGGAAGACATGAATGCAGGAAGGGAGGGAGGGAGGAAAAAGGGAGGGAGCAAGAAAGGGAGGAATGGATGGAGGAAAAAGAAAGGAGGATGGAGGGAGGAAAGAAAAGAGACAGGAAAGAAGGAAGGAAGGGAGGAGAGAGAGAAACACGTACAAACTTTGATCCATTCCTTTTACCACATACAAACATTAACTCAAAATGGATCATAGACCTAAATAGATAGTATAAAATTATAAAATTTCTACAAGAAAGAATAAAGGAAAATCTTTGTAATCTTGGATTAGGCAAGAATTTCTTAGATACAACATCAAAAACACAATCTATACAAGAAAAAAATCGGTAAGTTGGATTTTATCAAAATTAAAAACTTCTATTCTTTGAAAGAACTGTTAAGACAATGAAAAGACAAGTGGCAGACTAGTCACTAGTTTGCAAATTTTCTCTCTGTAAATCATTTATCTGATAAAGGATTTGTATCCAGAATACAGAAAGAACTCTCAAAACTTAGTAATACAAAAACAACCAACCCAGTAACAAATGGACAAAAGCTTTCAATAGATATTTCATCAGAAAAGATAGAAGGATGACAAATAGGTACATGATAAGATGCTCATCATCACAGGCTTTAGGGAAATGCAAGTTAAAATGGGATGCCACTTTACATCCTTTAGAATGACTAACACTTAAAAGACTGATCACACCAAGTATTGGCCAAAATGTGAAGGAACTGGAATTCTTATGCATTGCTGGTGGGAATGTAAAATTGTAAAATTCCTTTGGAAAATAGTTTGGCAATCTTTTAAAACTTATGCACCGTGTGATCCAGCCATTTACACGAATGTTCGTATCATCTAGCTTAATCTTCTATTGTTGCATAATAAATTCCCACAAATTTAACAGCTTAAAAACAACACACATTTGTTATTTCGTAGTCCAGGCATGGCCTAGCTGGGTGCTCAGAATCTCACAAAGCTGAAATCAAGGTGTTAGCCATGCTGCATTCCTTCCTGGGGGTCAGGTCTTTTCCAAACTCACACAGTTATTGAAAGATTCAATTTCTTGCAGTTGGGAGGGCCAAGGTCCCTATTTTTTTGCTGGCTGCCACCCAGGAGCTACTCTCAGCTCCTAGAGGTTGCAGGCAGTCCCTGGCCATGCAGCCCTTTTTTATAATATGACAGCTTATGTCCTCAAAGCCAGCAGAAGAAACTCTGTCTGCTAAGATGAGTCTTAGGTAATGTAACATAATGGCAGCAATGACTATCCAATCACCTTTGTCATATGCTATTGGCTAGAAATAAGTCATAGGTTTTATTCACACTCATGGGGAGGGGATCATACAAGGGCATGACTCACTGTTGGTAATCTGCAGGTAGATCTACCATACCAGCTTTTATATTTATAATAGTCTCAAGTTGGAAACAACTCAAATGCCCATCAACAGGGGAAAGGATAAATTGTGGCATATCTATAATCTATACAGTGGAATACTACCTGACAATAAAAATAAAAGAATGATATATACAAAGCATGAATCAGTCTCAAAATAATGCTGAGTGAAAGAAGCTAGGCAAAAACAAGTATTTACAGTATGATTCTATTTACATAAAAATGTAGAAAATTCACAATAATCTATAATGACAGAAAGCATATCAGTGATTGCCTGGAAATGAGAGACGAAGGCAGGAAGTGCCCGGGCAGGAGAGAGGTATTACAAAGAGGTATGAGGAAACTTTGGGGGGGTGACAGATGGGTTCACAATCTTAATAGTAGTGATGATTACATGAGTGTCAGAATTTATCAAATTGGACACTTTAAATAGTTTAATTTATTGTATGTCAATCATACCTTACTAAAGCTGTTATAAAAAATCTAGCATTTTTCCAGAATCAACTCTTTCAAGATATTCCTGCTTATTAATAAAAGCTTCCCTTTTTGTCACTTTCAAATTCACCAATTTGCTAAATTTTCCAAGTTTATTTTTTAACAGCAGATTCTATGACAGTGAAACAGGAGCTTTTGTATGAGGTAGAGAATTTGTGGCAACTGTTGGTATGTGGGTCCTACATTATGAAATACCTCTGAGTCTGATTGGATTACACAAACAAAATTTCAATATAACATAGCTGCACACATACATACACATATGCAGACAGAGGAATAGAGAGAGACAGACCGAGACTTAGCCCAGCCTAGGGTGGGTCTGAGGCATGCAGAGAAGATTTTATGTAAATGCTGAATTACGCTTTAGGAGATGAATAGGAGTTAGTCAAGTGAAGAAGGGAAAAGGCATTCCAGATAGAGAAAGTGGCATAAGCAAAGACAGGAGAGAGCATGTTACATGTGGAGAGGCATACGGACTTTGGTAACATTAGGCACAATGTGGGAAGTTGTGGTGGATGAGGTTGGAGAGGGTGGGTGATCTGGACATTCTCTAATAAGAGGAGATTCTCTGAAGAATTTTAGGAAAGTGAATGATGTCCTTAAAGAAAAGTATAATCCCACCTATTTATTAAAAAGGGCTTCATAATATAAAGTAATGGTAAGAACAGGAATGAGAAGATGGATTTGAGACATCTAAAAGATAATATTGCAAGTCTTGGTGATCGATTGGCCATAAGTGAAAAAGAGAAGTCTATAGTGACCCCCAAGTTTTTATCTTGTGATTGTTCCATTAACTGAAAAAGAAACACGAGAGGCAGAAGGTGGAGGAAGAGAAATGAGTTTAAACCAGGCATGTTGAGTTTCAGATGCATGGGGGACGTTGAAGTGAAGATGCCTTTTAAGGCAGGTGGAAAAAATGTCAGGGAATGACAATATGTGTGGGAGGTAAAACTCTGACAGTGGCAACATCTTTCAAGAAAAATGTGTAGAGAAGATCATTGGGCTGGAACTCAAAAGAATCTTTCACCAAGGGCCAGAGGTGGAAGGGAAACTCCTATTGGAGACCCAGAACGAATGGCCAGAGTTATAGTGAAGGTAATTAAATAAACTATCCTGTTCTACCGATTAATGTCTCTATTCCAAAAATGTGTTCCCTACCCGTCCTTCCCCCATCACCCACTTTTACCCCCAGGTCTTCTGGTTGCAAGAAATAAAGCAACAAACGTAACTTCTTTGAAGAAAGAGATTAAATGAAAAGAATAAAGTACAATATATGACAGCTGATATCAAGGACATATTTTTGGTTGACTGTCATGGTCCTTTTGGATTTAATTTCTTGGTGACTGCTGTATATCTGTTGACAATCTACATGTTTGTCCTCCTAGAAAACCACAAGAGAAGAGTCAGAGGCCCAGCCTCCAACAGTGTGACCATCAGTAAAATGCCTCTTTTGACCACATCCTATAATTTCATTGAGGTATTGGATGGGCCATTCACAATGGTACTTTTTATTGGTATAAAAATAACTCTGATTGTTATCAAGTTGGGCGGGATCATGAAGTTGGCTCTTCGCTGTATTTTGGCATTGACAAAAGGAGGGAAAATCTGGGAGAGCTGCTAGAATTTTGTGGTTCTGGTTGTGGAGGGTAATAAAAGTGTTAGGCACTACAATCACTTGGGGCCTTATTGTCTGAACTACCACAGGCAGACTTGAAAACATCTAGCTAGCCAGGGAAATGTCCAGACACTAGAGTACATATAACAACTTTTTCTTTTTTCATAGGAAGTAAAATCAGGTTCTTTAGAAATGAGGGAGAGACCTATTTAACAACTAGATCCAAGGTCAGGCATCTATCTATGTCTCTCTATAGCTAACATATTTATAAGTATACATATTTATGGTGTTTGCGGGAAGAGATGTGTGTATAGGTAGGTGGCCTCAAAACAAGCCTCTTTAAAGGTGAGGCAATAAACATTAAAAATGAGAGATAGAAGTGATCAGTAATATCGAATATAGCCTTACTGTGGCCAGTAAGATAAGGTAGCTATTGTATTTTGGCAATATGGAAGTCTTTGGTGATCCTAGTGAATTTTAATCAAGTAATATAAGCAGAAGACAGATTTTATTGTGCAGTGGAATGCAAATGGGAAGTGAACCTAAGAAATAAAGATGGCAAATGATAGACTGTTATCAATAAACATAACTGAGAAAATATGAATAATATAGTGTTTGCTTTTGTTTTTTAAAGATTTTATTTTTAATCTCTACACCCAGCATGGGGCTCAAACTTACAACCCTGAGATCAAGAGTCCCATGCTCCACCAACTGAGCCAGCCAGGTGCCCCTGAATAATATAGTGCTGAGGGAAGTAGAAATATAGGGTCAAAGGTGGAGACATATTTTAAAATAGGAGAGACCCGAGTACATTTTCAGGTTGAGACAATGCAGCAAAAAGAGAGAAAGAAAATAAAGATATGAGAATATGAGGGGATAAGGTCCAAGAGGAAACAGAACATGTTTTCTGAGAGAAAACAGAAGAGGAACATTGGTGGATGGATGACATCTCATCCCCTGAATATGGAGGAAACATGACACTAAACCAGGCAGATGTAGACCTCTGTAAAGATCCCTCTCTTTGGTTAATGTCCAGGCTTTGAAGCTCCCAAGCGCTCCCCTCCTATCCCAGCCTCTACCTGACTCCTATCCTGCCCCTGCCTGCAAAAACTTGCATCCCATAGCCTAACAACTGTAATACCATTGATTGAAATGCCACAATGAATATCCCTAATTTGGTTAACTTAGCTTCAAACAATGAAGTAGAGGCTCAAAAAATTCAAAGAAACATACTCACTGATTTGTACTTATATTTCTAATGTGTACTTGACATGAGAGCATGAGGCCAACTTCAAAAAAAAAATGGAATCCAAGTTCCAAAGTTGCCTCATGAAGCCGAGCTGTGGTTTTAAATCCTGGAGCATCAGGCTGAATCTTCTAAAACGTCTATATCAAGAGTGTTGGTCCAGGCGACCAGGTCTTCTGCTTCTTCTTCCCATGACTCATTCGCATTATCATCATCTGGTAAAGCTACACTCCTCCACCTCTCCTTTTTCTTGACAATATCCATTTCAGTCTGTGAGTCAGCAAAATTTTGAACTATAAGAGGAAATATAAAAAAAATTAATAGAGGGTGCTTGGGTGGCTCAGATGGTTAAGCGTCTGCCTTCGGCTTAGGTCATGATCCCAGGGTCCTGGGATCAAGTCCCACATCGGGCTCCCTGCTCCTTGGGAGCCTGCTTCTCCCTCTGCTTCTCTCTCTCTCTCCCTCTCTCTCTCTCTGTCTCTCATGAATAAATAAAATCTTTAAAAAAAAATTAATAGACATGGCAGGGAACACAATAAAAAGAGATGTGTTCCTGCATTTCTCGGATAGAGCCTAAGATCGGGTAGTGAATGCAAACAACCTTTTAAAACTCTCTAAATTTTACATTTTGCAATTACTTTGTCATATATCATTCCTTCCATTCTGGTCAGTCTTCTTTATGCTTTGTTAGTTCATTCATCTAACGTGTAATTACTGAGTCCCCACCAAGCACCAGTAGGCATGGAAGGGAAAGTGTCTGAGAGTGCTTCAGCAGCACAAGGGTGGAACTGTTGTGTAAGTGAAAACAGGCTTGGATTTTGACAGAGGAGGAGCAGTTTGCTGAACAGAGAGGGGCAAAGAAGGAAGGTATGAGCACTCTAGACTGAGAACACAGCACATACCAAGGCACAAAGGTATAAGAGGACTTGACAGGTTTGGAGGTAATCAGAGTTGACACATCAGCATTTATGCTGAGCCAACTGCTGTGCTAAGCAGTCTACGTGGGTAATATTATTTAACTTAGATACGACCCTTGTGACAGGTAGGATTACTATCCTTATTTTACAGATGAGGAAATTGAGACTGGGTGACCTACAGTAACTTGTCCAAGGACACCCAGGTAATAAGAATTGATTCCAGGTCCATCAGATCCCAAATCCCTGGGTTACAGTGGAGAGTTGGGTGGGGCTGGCTAGTTAGGCTGAGGCCAGATTAGGAAAGCCTCCTATATCATGCAAAAAAGATTCATCTTTTTCTATAGGTCTTGTAAATAGGGAAATAAACTAATTACATTTAAAGGAAGAATATAGATATAGTATCTATATTGCTCAATATTTCTACCCAGCATGGGGAACTTGTTTTTTAGGAATGTGTAACCCTAGTCATGCTATCTATGTTTTGCTGCAGTTGCCACCTAATTCATTGCCTAGTAAGGGATCCAGGACAAATTCTGTTGTCTCATATGTTCATTTCCCCAATCACATATCCAATAAATCTTGTAATATTCATTGCCTTCTAGTTGTGCTATGGACAAGGGTTATGAGTAAATTGTTTTCTTGGTCTCTTTGTTTTATAGAAAGACTTGTAGAGAGCTATGAGTTTAGACAGCTGTCCTTACCCTAGGAGAATCTTGAGGTCTCCAATGATTGAGTTTTTAGTTTTGTATTTTAATATTTACCTCTAGCTTTCATTAGTTTAACTGTAAATTCTGTCTTTCCCTCGAGAAAACCTACTTTATTTTCTATGAACACATCATTGATAGACTAACTCAGGTCCTTTTTAAACAGGTTTAGACTGTTCTGAATTTACATGTTTTGGGATTCACAGCCCAATTCAAACCTGTTTAAACAATAGGCAAATGTCTTAATCTCACAGAAGAGGAAAATCAGAGGTAGGGCGGGACTGAATGATCCAGTGACTCAACAATATCATGAGGGACCAGTTCTTTCCACTGATCTGCTTTCCCATCTTTGGTGTTGTTTTCATCTTCAGACTCATAGCAAGAGAGCTGTAGCCATTCCAGTACTCACATCAGACATGGCAACATCCAGAGGGTAGAAAGGGGTCTTTCTCTCCAGAGTCTCATTTTTAAGAGTAGGAAAACCACCCTCTGAAACCCTCAGCATACTTCCTCTCAGGGAGAATTGTGTCACACGCTGCTCCTAAGCAAGTTCCTGGCAAGGAAAATGGGATTACCATGATGGGCTGATACCAGTTGTTGGCCAGGAATGAATGTTGAGAGTCAATCACTTTGACCATTTGCCCTCTAGCTTCTGCTCTGTTAAAAACAAGAACTAACAAACAAAAACCAAAAAAAAAAAAAAAACAAAACAAAAAAAACCCTAAACCATAAAAACCTCCTCAGAAGCATAAAAAGAAATTCTGGCTAGAGTAGCTGAGCATAATGTAAAGCAAATACAAAAATATTTCCTTACGACACAGAAAAAATATGATTTTGAACTGCCTTCCTCCAGAAAATCTTAAGTATTATAAATCCCTCCAAGAAACCTTGGATTTACTAGTTGGAATCAATACTAAAGGTGGGAACTCTGTTATTATGTTAACAAAATAACTTCTGAAAGCACAAACACTAATTGCCGTAGAGTTTGTATGCCTTTCTGGGGATGGATTCTGGAAACTCATATATATATATATATATATATATATATATATATATATTTTTTTTTTTTTTTTAATCTGAAAATAATTTAATTGGTGAAGGTATTAAAATTTCTTCTGACTGGTGAGCTCTGATTATTGCCAAATGGTTTATATTCATTCAGTTCTGTGTGAGTCTGGGTTCAGTTAGGAAAACAGAGGCACTATAGCTAATACAAGAATGAGGAGTTTAATATAGAAAATAGGGATTACACAGGTGTGGGAGATGTAGGGGAGTGAAAGTCTGGAAGGCTACAGCTGGAGAACTGGAAAAGCAGTCACTACCTACTTTAGCCTGATGTGGAAAAACCAGGAGTTCATGGGGCAGTACAAGGAGCTGTACACACCTAACCACCCAAAGTGGGACAAAAATTGGGAGTTCATGGAGATATTTGTGAATCCATCGTATCTGTAAAGTGGGAGTTTGTGAAGAGTTGCGTGAAATTGCAGTCTGAGGAAACTGCCAATTTCTCAGGAATTAATGGCCTCTTCCTCCCTCCTACCTCCTACCTCCTAAATCTCTGATGTATTTTTCTCATTAGCAAACTATGATATGCTAACCCCCGCTACAAAAGAGGAGCACAGAGTTCATTCCTTTTTCAACCGAGTCACGCTTCCCTTTCATATGCTGTATAAGCTCACTATTTCGACATAATAAGCAACCACAACATCTCAGTGGTGAGCATTTGTCCAGATCACGTGTCTGCAGGTCCACCAGAGATTGGCTTATCTGGGCTGGGGGTGGCTGGGGAGCTGATCTGGGGAAGCCCGGCTCTGTGGCTCTCATCTTCCTCTGTGACCAGAAGGCTAGTCCAGGCATGCTCTTGTGATGATGGCAGAAGTGAAAAAGAGCAAGCCAAACTGCACAAGCCGTTCCCAAACTCCAGGCATACCACACCCACCAATAGTCCACTGATCAAAACAAGTCACATGGCAAAATTCAAAGTCAAGGGTCAAGGGAGTATATTTTGCCTTTTTGCCTATGGAGGTGGAACAGGATAGCCAATATTTCTTTTTTTTTTTTAAGATTTATTTATTTATTTTGGGGGGGAGAGAGAGAGAGAGAGAGTGAGTGTGTTGTTTAGGGTATGAGTGGGAGAGTGGGAAGAGATGTTATTGAAAAGGCAGATAGACATTAGAGCATTAAGGACTTTGCCATGTCAAAGAGTATAAATTTTATCCTGAACAAAATGGAGAACAAAGGATTTTAGACTCAGAAAAACATAAGCAGATGTGAGCTGTAGAAAGAAGTCTGACAAAGCATGAACAGGAATTATTGTAATCATCAACTCAACCAAAAGATCTCTTCCCCTCGTACAGATGTGAGGGTGTGGGGAGGACAGAGTTTGCAGAGAGCAGAGAGTTCATGGAGGAAGCAGAGTCTGGCTGGAAAAGGCAACGTTTCTCACCAAGGCTTTCAGGCACCCTGAAATGTAGAAGGTGGCAGAGTGGAATAGAAAAGATTGAGGCTGGTCACTCTGATGAGGGAGTCTAAGTGGTACACCAAACCAGGAAGGAGGAAGAAAAGTAGAATCTGAGCTGGGGAAATGCAAGTCAGAGATAATGGAAACAGGGCTCTTGGAAAACCACTGAATGAAGGCTGCTGCCTCTGCCTGGCATGTTTATGCTCTTGTGTTTGAAGGACAGGGGTCAGCGAAATGTGATAACTAGGACTTTCCTGTTCACAAAGAATGTTTACATACATGGAGTCACTTAGTCACAAGAATCCTGTGTGTTAGGGCAGAATATTAGGTACAAGTATTTACTGAACATCTTCTATGTACTCAGTACTGGCTGAAGATGCAGAAACTGAAACTCAGAGGTTAAATGCCTTTCTCATAACTGCACAGACCTGGTATCTAAACCCAAGTTCTCTGACCCCAAATGTCTTGCTTTCCCCTCTATACTAGCTGATTTCTATTATAAGTTACCAACTTTCTTCCTGCTCAAGACCCTCCCTCAACTTATCCCAAGTATTTCTTTTTTTTTTTAAGATTATATTTATTTATTGAGAGTGAGAGTGAGAGGAAGGGAACACAAGCAGGGGGAATGGCAGAGGGAGAGGGAGAAGCAGGCTCCCCCTGATGTGGGGCTCGATCCCAGGACCCCAGGATCACGACCTGAGCCAAACGCAGACACTTAAGCGACTGAGCCACCCAAGCGTCCCCCAAATATTTCTTTAAAAAACATTAATTTTAAAAAAGATCACCAAAAACAATTCAACCAACATTATTCCTTTCTTCTCAGCCATATTGCATATATCTCTGAATCTACAGTGATCTTAAGGGATCAGTTTATTTGGTATTTTTCTTGTTTTGAATGCTTTTATATGCCTTGAAACCTAGCCTTAGATTTTCAAATTGTACATTAACCTGTTAGAGGTGGTGAGCTTCAAAGGGTAATTCAATTTTTTTCCAAGCTCCAATTCCTATGTAAATAATTTACTGAATTTATTTGGTTAGTCAGAAAGTTAAAGCAACCTTAAAAGGAGAACACAAGATTAGGTCTCACAGATTTATATTTATCTGAACTGAAAAAAATTTACATTTATTATTATGACTAATATTTTAGTTCTAAAAACAAAGCAAAACAAATAGGCTGAACTCAATGTACTTGGAGTTGGGCAGCGATGAAATCTTTCCGTTGGATAATTGACTTTGGAAGGCCTTCTACTTTCTCTAGCCAGCCGAGCCATGGTAGCAGCGTACCTAGAATGAGAAAAAGAAATCATCTAAATTTCCAAGTGAATTCTGGGAAGTGTACATTACTTTTGAGAAAGATAAGGCAAACATATTAAATCAGGCAGACAAGCAGAGCAGCAGGGTTTGATTGTGGTGCTACTCTGAGTGTTCACTAGTGCAATGGTCAACGGAAATTATTCCAGTATGTTTCCTAGCAGAACAGTCATTAGAAAAACAAGTATGGTGTAAGATAAATACTGTAAAAGTAATGAAAGCATCAACTGGTAAGGCAAGGTGCATTTGTTTCCTAGGGCTTCCATAACAAGTTTATTCTCTCACAGTTCTGGAGGCTGATTTTTTTTTTTTTTAATTAGGAACCGGATGTTGAAATTTTCTTCACTTATTGAGATGATCATATGATTCTTCTTATTCTATTTTATACTGTTTGAATTTTTCAAATATTAAGCCAAGGTTACATTCCTGACATAAACCCCACTTGGTCATGTACAATCATCACATTTATTAATTATATAATTATATATTTATGTTATTTATGATAATTATACAATAGGATTCAATTAGCTAAAATATTTGCATCAGTGTACATGAGGTGTATTTATCTGTAATGGGGTTTTTATTTTCTTTCTGGTACTGCCTTTGGTTTTGTTGAGGTAATGCTGACTTTATTTTGTTTGTTTCTTTTTATTTTATGTTTTTAAATTCAGGTATAATTAATATACAGTGTTATATTAGTATCAGGTGTACAATATAGTGATTCAACAATTCTATACATTACTTAGTGTTCCTCGTGATTAGTGTACTCTTAATCCCCTTCATCTGCTTCACCATCCCCCGAATCCTCCACCGCCCACCTCCCCTCTGGGAACCACCATTTGTTCTCTATAGTTAAGAGTCTGTTTCTTTTGTCTCTCTTTATTTTTCTTTGTTCATTTGTTTTGTTTCTTAAATTCCACATGACTGAAATCATATGGGATTTGTCTTTCTCTGACTGACTTCTTTCACTTACCCCTGTACTCTCTAGATCCATCCATGTTGTTTCAAATGGCAAGGTTTCATTCTTTTTTATGGCTGAGTAATATACCACTGTGTATATGTGTGTGTGTATGTATACCACCTCTTCCTTTTCCATTCATAAGTGGATGGCCACTTGGGCTGCTTCCACAGTTTAGTTATTGTAAATAATGCTACAGTAAACATATTGATGCATATCTTTTTGAATTACTGTTTTTATATTCTTTGGGTAAATACCCAGTAGTGGATATTTACTGGATCATAGGGTAATTATATTTTTAATTTTTTTAAGAACTTCCATACTCTATTCCACAGTGGCTGCACCACTTTACATTTCCACCAATAGTGAATGAGGGGCTCTTTTTCTCCCCATCCTCATCAACACTTGTTTCTTGTGTTTTTGATTACATTTTATAATCCTTGAGTACATTTTATAAGATGAATAATAGCTGCTTTAAAATCATATCTACTAATTCCATCATCTCTATTATTTGAGGATCTATTTATAAATATTGATAGATTTTTATTTTGGTTATGGATTATATTTTCCTGCTTATTTGTATGGCTGGGATTCTGGACGTTGTAAATTTTACTTTGCTGGGGAATTTTATATATTCTTTTAAATATGGTTGTTCATTGTTCCAGCATGCAGTTCAGTATCTTACAAGTCAGTTTGATATATTCAAGGATTGTATTTAAACTTTCTTATGGGTCTAGAACAGCTTTTACTGGGGGCTAATATAGCCCTAAGGCATGACCCTTCTGAAGTCTTTCTTCAATGTCCCCTTGAATTAAGAGGTCTAGCACTCTAGCAAGAACACACACTATTTCTAGCCCTCTGCAACCATTGTGTGAGTACCAAAATAAACAAACACAAAAAACAAAAACAACAAAAAATTGGAATATTATTTTCCTCAGGACAAATATGATTTTGGAAAATAACATAACTGGGTTGCCTGGGTGGCTCAGTCAGTTAAGTGTCCGACTCCTGATTTTGGCCCAGGTCATGATCTCAGGGTTGTGAGACTGAGCCCTGCATTGGGCTTCATGCTCGGCATGGAGCCTGATTAAAAGATCCTCTCTCGGGGCGCCTGGGTGGCTCAGTTGGTTAAGCAACTGCTTTCGGCTCAGGTCATGATCCTGGAGTCCTGGGATCGAGTCCCACATCGGGCTCCCTGCTCAGCGAGGAGCCTGCTTCTCCCTCTAACCCTCCCCCGTCTCACTCTCTTTCTCATTCTCACTCTCTCAAAATAAATAAATAAATCTTTAAAAGATTCTCTCTCTCCCTCTCCGTCTAGTCCTCCCATCCCCCCCCAAAAAAACAAACTTGATTTATACATTTTATCCCTTATTGATAAATCGTCTTCAAAAAACTATACAAGTATTAATATTTTCTTTTTTTTATTCAACCATTTGACTTTATATAATTGAAAACATAAATGATAAAAAAGTTTAGTGTAGGGCACCTGGGTGGCTCAGTCGTTGAGCATCTGCCTTCGGCTCAGGTCATGATCCCAGGGTCCTGGGATCGAGCCCCGCATCAGGCTCCCTGCTCTGTGGGAAGCCTGCTTCTCCCTCTCCCACTCCCCCTGCTTGTGTTCCTGCTCTCGCTATCTCTTTCTCTGTCAAATAAATAAATAAAATCTTTAAAAAAAAAAGTTTAGTGTCACTAAATACAAATTAAATGACTATAAAGGAAGATGTCATAATTATTAAGTTAAAAAATAAAACTAGAAACCCAAATACTTGTTCATCTTAAATTCTTAATAATTTTGTTAGCACTGTAAGTTGCTACCTGTTCTTGGAAAGTAGCTTTATGTACATAACGAGGGTCATAAAACTTACTGTATCCCTTCCATCTAGTGATCTGACTTTTTGTAACACGTTCTAAGGGAACTTCTTGGCTTCCTTCCTGTTTCTCCCTTCAGGTGGAACACAATCTAATAGGCCTCTAGGAAACCACAGCCCTCCTCAATTTCACCCCTGCTCAGACCAAGGCCCAAGCTAATCTAAGTATCATATTTCTGTGGCCACAGTTGGGCGTGGGGTGGGATAGGGTAGGGTGCTGAGGGGGAGAGGAAGGTAGGGAGGGAAAGGGAGACAGAGACCCCTCACAAGAGTGTTCTATGTGGGTACAGAACCAAAGGAACAATTCTCTTTAAAAAAAAAAAAAAAAGCCCAATATGTGTTTTTGACACCTATCAAAATCCCTCTTTTTGGGAGGTGAAGGGGAAAACAGCTTTAAGTCACGGTGTTTATAATATAGAATGCCCCATCAGATTCTGTGCTACAACCAGAAATCCATGGTAAAGTTTTGGGGGTACATGCTGAGAGAAAAGTTGATTAAATGAATTAAACCCATAAAAGGTGAACAATAAAAAAATGTGGAATTCATTAAAAAAGAAAACAGTTGAAAGAACTGGGTGTGTTTATTCTGAAAAAAGAGAAAACTTAAGGGGAAATAGGAAAAAGACACAATAGCTATTTTCTGAGAGTTAAAGGATAATTACACAAAAAAAGAAGAGTCTTATTTGTGTTGCTTCCAAGGACAAGTGGAGACACTTTCTTTTCTGCCACAGTATCACCGCTTGAACCATGCCTACTACCCATATCCAAAGCCATCCCCGGGTCCTCAGTGTCTGAGCTGGTGCTGGACCTAATAGATAAAAGCATGGGTTGTAGCATCTGGCAGGCCTGGATTTGAATTTCAGCTCGGTCACTTTTGGACTGTGCAATCTTAGGGAATTTTTAACTTTTTCTGTACATCTTCTTTATAAAATGGAGATAATTTCTCATTTTCTGGATGGTTTTGCAGACAAATGTATAGAAAACATAGTAAGTCCTCAATAAAAATCTTAAGTGAATGAAAGAAATCTAGAATTGTTGAGTATCATAAGGTATTAGATTTGAGCTAGAAATACAGGAGATTCCAGCTATTTGAATGGTCCTTGAAGTACTGAGCTCCCTGTCTCTAAAATCATTCAAGCAGAGACTAAGTAGTTGCTTGACAGAAATTATTTTTTTAAAGGGATTTTTTTCCTTTGTCTATATATTTTTTCCATGTCTATTTTTAAAGGGGACATTTCCAATGCCCATTCTAATGCTAATTCTCTCTTTAACCACAAGATGGCATTCACAGTTCAATCTTTGGGGAATAAAATAAAGCCAGCATTCCTCCTTAAAAAGGCATTAAATATATAATTATGTAAATCTATAAAAATAATGTTTAACTTCAAAAGCCCTGAAAGGACAGCACAAACATACATTAAATTAATGTAGTCAGCATAAATGTTTTCTATATAACTGGAGAAAAGGGAATCAAACATAGTAATCCCGTATTTTTGTGAGTTAAAACACAAAATCAGATACAGGAACTTAGGAATAATATATATTAACCCCTTAATTTAAAATACAGTACAGCTATGTCCATAGTATATTTTATAAATATAGGAGTGTTTTTATGAAGGAGAAAGGAACTAACATTGTTTAATAATAGAATTTGAGATTGACCAAAAAAACCTTTTCCACAAAAGGTAGACTTGATCTGTGCTTGCAGTTGGGTAGACCATATTTTCACATTACCTGAAAAATTTAAGCTTTTAATAAGCATATATTAATAGGAAAGTAGGAAATAATTTAGTTTTAGTTTTCAAATACAAAATGTGTTTATCAGTAACTTTGGGCAAGTTGGTTAATCTCATGTTTCTCTCATTAGTAAACTGTAGATACTATCTACATCGACTTTTCCAGACTTTCTGTGGAGAAACTAGGGGTGACAACCCAGATGAAGAGGGAGGTTAGGGATTTAGTCTTGAAGCTGTGTCTGTGTTTAAAAAGGATGTGGTTTGACTCAGCCTGCGAGTTGACTTGCTACGGCTTTGCAGGAGGCTGATGGGTACTACTGTGGGGTTACACTTAGAGTGTAGGCGTCAACTCCACAGCATGGTCGGTATTCCATTAGGAAATGAAAGAATACCTGGTTCCTGTTCCTTCTGCACCTCCAATGTATGGACAAGAGCAATACTCTCCTCTGAAGCCGCAGAGAATGTAAAACTCCAGAACCGATAACTTTTATTTAGATAACTTGCTGTCTGACAAAGCTTAGGCTACTGGCACAGGTATTTCCATTACCACATAAGCATTCATTAGCCACAGAGTATGACATAAACAGTTTCACATGTGCATAAGAAAGAATATTTAAGGAACAGCTTGCACTGCCTTCTGGTTTTGAATCTTTCATTCTTTCTCCAGAGGAAATAAATACAAACTACTGATTAGTCTCTAGATTCATATTCTTTCCCATGTCTTAGTAGAAATAAAGCATTTGCATGAATACTCAAGAGACAAGCAAGACAACAGGGGAGGAAAAAAGGCCTTAGAAATGATCAAATGAGCAAACCAAATGATCGATTCATGAATATTTATGAGCTGCTTATAATGACAATGGGATCCTATTAATACTAACTAAAACGTGTACAATTTAAGAATTTGCATAAAATATTCATAAGTCATTTATATTTCCAGTTTTCAATCACTCTTCTACAACTACACCCTTGGAATTCCCCAAATAGAACCATTATCTTTCCATTAGAACTGGTCTTAATACAAGTCAGTGTCTACATTTTATTTTTCTAAAAGTTAACTGCCTTCGCATTTAATTCACCTATTAAGTGGGGCAACAGGGTAAGTATGTACCATTCAACAAACACGACTGAGTGCGTGCTAGGTGCTGGGTACCGTGCTAACTGCTGAGAATAGAAAGCCACAATAATGGCCTTGCCCTGGTCACACTCTCCATAAACTGATGAATTTCTCCACCACAGGTGCTGAAAGAGACAGGGACAGAGTGCTATGGAAGGAGAGCATGGGGGGACGTGGAAGCCTGACTCAGGGTTCCTTTCACAAAGAGATGTTGGGCTGGATTTTCCCGTCATCCTTGTGATGCGCTTTGCCAGGCAGGAGAGATAGCACAGCAGCGGAAAAGGGAAAAGAACCACGTGTATGCTGGAATTAAAATAAATTTTGGTCATGATAGGTGGCCATGCCTGTGTTCTAACTGGAGAAAATGTTACAATTTTAACCTGTTTCTGACAGAGAATATATTTATTCTCTGAAAAGTTGGGGGGGGTGTGGGGTTTTGTCTCCTCCTCTCCTCAGGAACTATTTATTGAATGTCTGTAAGTCAACACTATATGACTATATATCTATGATCTCAAGAGAGCAAATGCAAAACAACTTTGCAAGGTAAGTCATGTTATCTCTATTTAACAGATAAGGAAACAAGCTGAAAGTGGGTAAGAATTTCTCTAAGATCCGTCTGGCCCTAAGGCCCATGCTTTTTCCCCCATGCTACCTCCAAAGAAAGGTGTTCTGTCTGAAAATGGAACTAGGGCCACGGTTGGAAAAGCATGAATAATAGTGAACAAAAACAGACACTGTTTGAAGAAGTTTACATGTATTAATTTATTAATCCTCCCAATCTCCTTGAGGGGTGGGTACAGTTATCACTGCCACTTAACAGATATGGAAACTGAGGCACAAAGAAATCTGATAACTTGCCCTTGCCCTATCAAGGTGTTGGTAACTGGCAGAGCCAGGACTGAAATTCAGATAGTCTGGCTCCCGTGTCCCTGTGCTTAAGGACTCCACATTCCACCTTTTCATTCAGACCAAAGCCTAACTCTAGACCACCAGCAAAGACCCTGCTGGGAAAGATATCCCAGGCGGAAGGCACAAAATGGTGAAGAGATCTTATGTCCCGAAATAATAGTGAGAAAAAAGAACTTTAGTGTGGCTTAAGAATCGAGTCTTGATTGATGAGGAGATGGGAGGACAGTAGGAGGAGGGATATGAAGCAGGAAAGATAGGTCTTTTTCCTTAAAGCTATGCAGATGAAAGGCTGTTAATTTGCATTTTCTGGCTTTTTTTTTTAAACAGGAAATTTCAGTGCAAAAAAAGCATTTTCAATATTAAAACAGAGAAATGCATAATGGTATTATATTGCATGCATATATAGACCAATCACTCACTTGCAAAGATGCCCAAACATTCTCTACTTGAGTCTCTAGGAATTGACCACTTTATTATATTGTATTTTGACAGAACATGAGACTTCTAATAATTATTTGAAAAAGCAGATTCATCACACTTTAGATTTTTGCAACATATTGTTGCATATTTATGCCACAATAAAATTATTCAGCTAAATGTAATATCTTTCAAAAACTTTAGTGTTTTTAAAATAATCAACTCCAAAATTTAAAAAAACTATCATTTGATCTAAATATATTCTCATCAACCACCAGATGGCATAAGGTGTGAGAGTTTTATTCTGACAAGTCAACCATGCCCATGATAATTTGACCTGTAACTTCAAAATAACGTATTTGGAAAAGTGTTCTCGCACTCAAACAGCTCACAATTATTTCAGCCATATGTAGAAGTGTATGGATAAGTTGAAAATGACATGGCCCTACTATTTCTAAACTTGGGGTTCTGTGGGATGCTGGCATTACATAATGAATATATGTATTGATGATGTAATCATGAATTGATGATCAAATAAATAAAACAAAGCAGTTCTGTTAAGGGAAATAAAAAAGGAAGTCATGTCAAAGCAAAATTAACCTTATATTCTAAGTAGCTTTCTTTAACTCTAAACGAAACTTGAAACATGGCTTCAAGAAAAAAACATGCTTGTACTCCTTCAAATTCTGCTTTAAAAAACCTTTCTATTGCCTATAATTTATTCTGAAAGCAGAAAAGTATCAAATGCAAAAGCTTTTCTCCACTTTGGCTTGAAGGGAAGTTGTCACAGACGTCAACTGAAAAAAGAATATCCAACCGAAAAACCCAATCTGAATTATGATGTTAAAGGACAGGAAAGTATTTTTTAAGAACTTCAATTTCTACACAAATTCAAAATACAGCACATTATTTTTATTAATCCTGTATTTCCATTTATTAGCAAGCTAAAGAGCTAAAAACTAAGGTAAATGAGGTAAATGCCAAAAAAAGAGGAGGGATCTTTAATTCCCCTTGTGTTGTATAGAATATTTACCGAGTACTTTGAAATAAGTGTACTAGAATAAGTAAGTACTATAGCCTAGACAACATCACAGGGCTTTGCTCTAGTATGATGAAAAAGAAAAACTGCCTTTAAGACTCAAGTGACCAAAGATGAGATTAAGATCCCTTCAACGTAGTCTAATAGTCAATGATTTCTGGAGATACTGTAATAGTTTAATTTCATATTTTACTATATACTTCCTCGTTAGATGAAATAATTTGGTTCCTGGATGAAAAATCTGTGGAAGAGGAAAAGATATCTGGAACTATGAGAAGGATGAAAAGCTAACTGGTGATATATAAACAGGGTTCTGTTTTGTTTTTTTCCAATTTTTTAAAAGAGTTTATTTAAGAGAGAGAGAAAGAGAGTGCACATGCACACAAGTGGGGGAAGGGGAGCACCGGGAGAGAGAGAATCTCAGGCAAACTCCCCACTGAGCCCGGAGCCCCAAGTGGGGCTCCAACCCACAACCCTGAGATCATGACCGGAACCGAAATCAAGAGTCGACAGCTTAACCGACTGAATCACCAAGGTGCCACTTTCCTAGTTCTAAGTCATATGTTGATAAGGATAATAGGAATGGGCATAAGAGAATTAATGCAGAGGGTATTGTGAGAGTCCTTCACTGTGCCTCATGTCCATCTTTATTTTTGGCAGTCAATAGGTGAAAATTAATAAAGGGAACCCTCACTAAAATGGAGTTGGGGGGGCAGAAGGTAGAGCCCTACTACCCAACATCAATTACAAGAACTGTCCATTACAGAGGAATCATCAACAGAAAAGAATCCTCAAAACCCTCAGGTACAAATACCAACAGGGAAAGATGTACATTGCATTTCCTGTAAGAAACTGACTACTCCAGCAACTCAGCCAATGACAAACGGGCATCATTCTGAACACTTGCTTTTCTCCCATGGACTTCCTTTCAAAACAACTCTTCCTAACTTCTTCTATAAAGTGACATTCCTCTTCCTAATTTCTTGGACTTGCCCTGTGGTTTTGACCTAGCTTGCAAATCCCAAATTGCTATTCCCTGCTATTCCTGAATAAACCCATTTTTGTTGGTCAAATAATTTACATTTCTAAGGTTAATAGTAGCAAATATGTTTCCCACCTGGGTTCATAGGAAAAGAAAAAAATGATACGACTAATTCTTGTTCTTATGTTTAGAAAAAAGCATCCATTGTTATTTCCAAAGATTTCTTCTGATGACTCAGTTGGACAGTAGAAAGTAAAATGATAGCTATTTAAGTTAATACAAAGTACTTACTTTAAATTCCATTCTTTAGGATGCTGTAATTCAGCTTTCTTCCATTTATAATACTCTACAACAAAATTTGGATCTTCAAGCACTGAAATTAGAGTTTTGAAAAGGGAGCTGTGTATGCATTCTTTAATAATAGTTCAAAGTTTAAAATAATTTACTTTTCATCAAGTCGATATATGGCAATGATGTACACTATATAGTTCAAGTCATACTACAATGCTCACTTTACGAATTTCTTCCTTTTACTTGAACTTTGAAACAAGTAGATTTATCTTCAAAGTTTTCATTATAATAACATTTGTTTATATATCATTTATAGTAATGAAGAAGGTGTTAAAATAACTCATATAGAAACTACAGACACCACAGTTTAACACCACACTCAACTACAAGTGAAAAAATAAAATCTTAGAGTTGGAAGTGACATTATAGGTCTTGATCTTCCACAAAGCAAGAATTTTCAACAGATGATCACCCAATCCAGCCTCTGAATGAATCCCTTGCCAATGACAGAAAACTCCCCTCTCTGTTCTTGGGAAAATGCCTGTTCCATTGCCAGACAGTAAGGTCACAATGTCTTTCTTAATCTGAATGCTGCGTTTCCACTGGTTCTAGTTCTGACCTCTGGAGCAATACTAACTAGATTCATCCTTTCCCCATGGGAGAGAGCCCTTCTAATATTTGAAGATAGCTCTCAGAACAGCCTCAGTTCCCTCAACTTCATCTTAAGACATGGCTTCTAGAGACCTAACCATCCTCACCATCCTGGTGGTAAACTTTGTTAATGTTCCTATTAAAGTTCACATCCAGAACTGGCTCAGGATCTTGATTTCTTTTGAATAGCAAAGGGGTAAGTGGGTTACTACCTCCCTTGACCTGTGTGGTACACTTCTATTAATTCATCTCAGATCTGTAGTAGGATTTTCTGGAAATCACATTATACCACTGGCACATATGTCTGTGGTTAATTATAAGCCTTATGCCTTCAATCAAATTAACATAAAATTTATTGAAAGCCAGATCACTCACACACACCTTATCTATCTATCTATCTATCTATCTATCTATCTATCTATCTATCTATCTATCTATCATTTCCCTGTTTCTTGTAATTGTCCTGGGTTTATAGCCTTGAACAATTTAACCAACTAGATGCTCTCCACCAGACTTACCTTTATCTGGAGCTTCCCTCTAAACAATGATTGATTAACCTCTGCTAGCCTGATGAAATATGTCATTAATAGAAACATTTAAACTGAATAGTTTTCATTTTCTTAATATTACATAATTTTCACCAGCAATGTTCCTTTGATTTTTTTCTTCCTTCAAATACAAATACACATACATACACTCTTTTCTTTTTAAGATTTTATTTATTTTATTTGAGAGAGCACAAGTGAGGGGAGGAGCAGAGGGAGAGAGAAAAGCAAACTCCCCACTGAGCAGGGAGCCCTGGATGGAGCTCAATCCTAGGACCCTGGGATCATGACCTGAGCTGAAGGCAGACACTTAACCAACTGGGCTACCCAGGCACCTCTACATACATATTCTTATAGCCTTTATTAATATTCTTTTTGTTAGTATTTAGACTTATGCTCCTCCATTCCTTATTAAGGAAGGAAATCTGAGCTCCCTAGGGTTCTTAGGTCTCATTATTTCATTTAGATGATTATAGTAACTAATAATAGAGTTCTTCCTACACATTGGACACCTGTAAAGTAGGTAAGCAGTGGTTACCATTACAATATACACTTTACAGATGAACACACAGAAAATTGAGTAATGTCTTCTCATTGGGACTATTCATTACCACTTAGATGAAATTTAAATTTGAGGTTTCAAGGATAATTCATATATTTCCTTAATTTTGAAATCACCTTTCCTACATTTTCTATTTGAATATGTACATTAGTTTCTTCCTTATATGTTATGAAACCCCAAATGGCATGGTCATCCTTCCTGAATATTTCCATTAATTTTATATCATTGACTCATCTTCTTCATTGCTTTCTCTACTGAGAGATGAAAAATGCCACAGTATTTGTACAAACTTTTATTTTAATGCTTCCTATTTTATCCCTATAATTTTTTCATTCAGCATTCTACCATCTGACCATAAACTTCTTAAAAAGCTTAGCATAATATGTATGTTGTCTCTAACACACAGCCCATTGTCTACACATGGAAGATGCTCAATGAGGGATGGTGATAAGAGGGGAATAATGCAGGGGGAGGGGGCACGTAAGAGCAAGTAGGAGGAAAGGACCAGTGAAATTTTGTCAGAAGTTTTTGAAGCTGAAATTTCCCATCATGACCATATCTCATCTTTGTGGCAGTTTTGTAGTCTATGGTAAAAAATCATCTTCTGTTGGCTCCATAATACACTTATTTCTTCCCTTCCTTCTAAGGATTACTGTACATTACTTTTACTTTGTTTTTTCCCATGGCACATCTCTTGTCCAACATCTGTATAAGTTGATCTAAATTTTTCTTCCACTGCTGGGACTGTCACATCCCAAGAAACATAATAGCATCAACTTGCCTTAGGATGTTTTATTTTCACGCATATTATCTCATACTAACCATAGAGCAACTTAAAATAGAGTGGAATGCTTCTGTCAATGAAAAGAAATGAAAAATGAGGCACAAAGAGTTAAATGACTAACCTAAATTCACCTAACTGTATGTGGCAGAAGCAGTACAGAGCTATGGAGTCTTTAACTTCCAACCTCATGCTCTTCCCATTGCAGCCTTTCCAACCTTGGTTGCACATTGTAATCACCTGGGGACCTTTAAAAACTTGACTACCACCAGCCCCTGCCCCAAAGATCCTGATGTCAGTCTGGGGGTGTGCCTTTTACACAGGAAGTTTTACAAGTTCCTCTGCTGGTTCTAAAGAGCAGTCAAGACTGAGAACCATTGCATTAGAATGAGGTGATGCTGCCTCTTGCATCTAAATGCATTCTGGAGACACTTGCCCTTATTTCCAGCTCAAAGACTCAAAGAAGGGAAGTCTTTTAGGGTGAAAGCAAGCATCCCCATGATGTTTCAGGGTGTCTGGTCTGTCTGATGACAGCAAACCAACACCAGGAAGCCTCCACTCAGTATTACAGGTTACACTGGTCTGAAGGAATTCTTTTCCCTTTAACATAAATATTTCCTTATGGGGATCATATTCTGTCATTAAGGTGCTCTTGCCCACAACCATATGTATTGGTTTGTTCTCTCCCAGACTTTTATTTGCCATTCTATACTGATGGACAGAGAACAGTGGATCATCAGTACATTTCCCCATATGATTGCCTATGATTATAAACTAATAATTATAATTATTGAAAAATATACTGCATACACTTCAGAGTTTGAATTTAAATCTCAGGCTACATAGAGATAGCATTTTTATACCACACTATGGAGGCAGTATAGCATGATAAAAAGAGCAACAGATGTGGAGTCAGAGGAACTGGGTCAAGTCCTAGAGCGACAGCCTACTTGTACTAATTAATAACAGCCACCTTCATTGAGTACTCACTATGTGCTAGGCACTATTTTAAGTGCTTCAGTGCTATGAGATATGTGCTGTAATTATTCTCATTTTACAGACAGGGAACTGACACAGAGAGGTTAAGAAACTCACCCAAGGTCATATAGCTAGTAAGTAGCAGAGCCAGAATTAAATCTCAGCAATCTGGCTCTAGAATTTATACTCTTTACCAATATATAATATCCCCTCCTACCTGTGTGACTTTAGGTAAATTATTTAGCTTCTCTTGGTCTTCTCATCTCTAAGACAGAGAAATAATAATAATAATGCCTGGTTCATAGGCTTGATATACTACTATGCATGACATAGATTAGGCATTCAGTAAACACTGGTTGACAAATGAATAAAAGAATAAGATGAGGATGATTAAAAAACAATACAGAGTATACTTTGTAAACTGTATTGTACATGAATAAACTTACTATTACTATGGCACACATGACTATGGATAGATTTGTAGCACAAAGATATGGAAAAGAGTTAATACCCCAAATCAAAATATAACCACTCATCAGTATGAATAAAAAAGCTTTTAAAAATAGGCACAAGAGTTTCATAATCTTTGCAGTGATAAGAATGTAACTGTAGAGGGGCACCTGGGTGGCTCAGTTGGTTAAGCATCCTACTCTTGATTTCAGCTAAGATCATGATCTCAGGGCTGTGACATTGAGCCCCGTGTTGGACTCTGAGCTGGGAGTGGAGACTGCTTAAGATTCTCTCTCCCCACTGCCCCTACGTCTCTCTAAAAAAATAAAATAAATTTTTAAAAAAGAATGTAACTGTAGAAACTGAAGTTATTAGAAGTTTCCCTTTTATTGCTCAGTAGCTGAAGAAGCATTCTATAATCTCAAAACTTCATCTTTATTATTGCCAGGAAATTAGGCTGTTAAAAAAGAGTATTGGATCTCATCCAGCTGAATTATCCAAAGACAAAATGGCCAGCAGCACATGTAAGGTTTAAATTTAATTTTTAAAAATTAAGTGCTGGTTATTATTAAAGGAAAGCTCCTGAAACATTCTTATAACAAATCCCTAGGGGAAGAACAGGCAGGGTGATTGTGAAATCTTGCACCAAGGACTAGAATCAGTCTCAGAAACTCTTCTGGGCTAGAGGCAGCCACTAAAGCTATTGCCTTTGCAAAAGGGGATAAATTACATACTAAGTAGTGATAACCATGGAAATGAGAACCAAATTAAACATTTTAGTGTCAACTCTTTTGAAGAAGAAACTGCAGTCAGTGGTACTTCATTATTTCCTTCCATTTTTAATTGTTTTTTTATTGCAAGACAATCATTTTCAAATTCCCTGAAGTTCTGGCATGTGCTTCTATTTGTTTTTCTTAGCAGTTTGAAGTTTCCAAATGCTTCTATATATTTACATGTTATTCCATAAGACACCATTTTCTTGGTTTGTTTTGTGGTTGAAGGAGTTGGATGCTGAATCTTTCCCTAGATTGTGCCAACTGCCTCTGGACGCCTTGTTTGTTAAGGGTTCCTGCCTCCTGGAGCCCATCTGAGTTCCTCAGTGTTTCCACATAGGAGGTACTCAAGATGTGTTTGCCGAGTTGACTAGGCAGTACCCAGCCAAAAATCTATGAAATGAATACTCATGTACTCTGGCATCAAAAGTAATAAAATTCTTTATATTGATAGTGTTGCCAAAGATTGTGTTTCTTTAAGCACCTTAATAATTTTTCATAACCACTAATCTATGATTAGTGAGGAAGGTAATGCGTGATCAAAAAATAATACCCAACATCCTGAAAGAACAAGTAATTTCTTGGAAGTTACTGATCTAATTTATTTTTAAATATTTGTTAAGCTTGGCATTACTTTTTGCTCTAATTTGTGCCTTAAAACTACAAACTTTTTTGGTGATATTTTGTTCTATTGAAACCAAATATAAGACGATCACTATAATGAGATGAAATTCAGTGAGACCACAGATTAAGGCAGTGGTCATCAGGGTGGAGTGGAGAAGGAAACACTCCTAATGTTGTAGGAGATAAAGTAAACAAGGCTTCATTTGGCAGGTAAAGAGCTCTAAGAAGCGTCTATGATTTTGGTTTAGACAAGTAAATGCAGTAACAGTGATCTAGCACTAGCCAAGGGAGGTAATAATGGTGGGAGGATAGGTTTTGGGGCAAGATCATGAATTAACTTTGGGACATCTTAAGTAGGAGATGCCTGAAACCCATGTAGGTGAATGTCCAATGGACAGTTGTAAATATGCATGCAGAATTCAGAAGAGGGCCTGACCAGAGATGAGGCTTTGGGAATTACTGGCAGGTAGGCATAGCAAAAAAGAGTACAAGTAAGATAAAGGCTAAAAGTTATCATTGAACCTGGGAGTTAGGAGGTCATGGGTCACTTCTGAATGCTCCATTTCAGCAGGATAGCAGGGCAGCAGACTGGATAACCTACTTGGATCTAAATCATGAAATAGCACACTAAAGATTCAATTAGATGGGACAGAAAGTTGTCCTGCTCTCCCCTTTCGTCTTTTGAGCTCCTAATATATGTAATTTTTTCCTTAGACATATAATTGAAAGCTCTAGGTTCATGTTTTCTTGCTATCTTTCTACTTAATACTTTCTCTGGCTTTGAGGACAATTGTGTTTAGAATCAAAAAGGCTCCTCTTGCTATGAAGGTTCCATGTGGAGTGGAGTAAAGTAAGTCTCATAAGATTGAGAACGTCATATTTTATTCCTCCAATTGTCCATCTTTCTTTCTGACTTTGAATGAGACTTCAGTCCAGGACTCTATACAAAAGAGGAACCAAATTAATAGTTGTTGAATGTTTCGTATATAGAGGTAACAGAGAAGTTTATCACCTTCTGATTATAAATATATGTCAATTAGTCTTTGAAAGCAAGACAAGTTGAGAATAATTAGGAGATTAATATATACAAAAGGACATAAGATAAGGCTAGACCACCTTACATGGACTTCTGTAGTATTCTGTGGCTTTTGATGTTGCTATTCCGGACCATGTCTTGTAGTAATCATTAAATGAGATTGCTTTAGTTGATCTGAAAATATACATTGAAATCAGATAATGAGTATTGGCAAGTTTCCTTTTTAAAATAATTTTATCAGAGTAGATTGTTTCAGATAACATTATCCTGCTATAAGACATTAAACTGATTTGCCATTTCTAACAAATGATCTCTCAATTTCTCCACTAACACATACAAATCACAAAAAAGAAAAACTCTCCAAAACATATTTCAAAATAAATGTAAAAAATGTACACCCATGTGTATATTATAAAAAGAAAAATACAATTTTAAGATATCTGTCTGCCTTTCATGACTAACATTAAAAAAGGATTTTAATAAAAGCATCATATTTGTACTTCTTTTCTTTCTACAATAAACAGTTTTCTTAAATATCTTTGCCAAATTTCAGTAAAATCACTTTTATTTCTTTTTTATTATGAGGAGAAGTAAAACACCAGAATTGAGACCAGTTTAATTTTCACACAGAATCTGGCCATTTTCATAGAGGGAAAAAAACCAACTCTTCTAACAATCCTGCCTACACTTATCCTTCTTTGTGCTAATATTACTCTATCCTAATGGGAGAGCAAAGATTGTAATAAAATATTGAACAGGATCTGCGAAACAGTCACTTAAATAACTGCATTTCTAATTTATTTCCTACAAACAATTTAATTGCAGAGATTCTCAATGCTCTACAAACAAAATATTTCATTGGGCTGTTTTTCAGACATGTGAAATCACCAATTAGCTAGCTTAAGTAGATGCTGAAACATCAGACATAAAAGACCTTATGTCTGGTTTCCATTTGAAGTTCCTAGCTCTTTGGAGGAAGCGGCAACTTTTCAGTTAGAATGAGTACACCAGCATTAATTTTTATAGGTGAATTGTAGGTACCTTAAATATTGAACTCAATTTGGAAACGAATGGGACAATATCTAAATTCTTGAATGCGTCATTTATTTAAATGATAATTACAGATGCCTAATTTTAAGAGCAACATTTTTTCAAATGTGTTATTGTTTTTGCAATCACACTTAAGTAGAAATCTGAAACTGGATGAAGATAAATTAATCACTACTATTATTGCTTCCAGAGCTACATGCGGTGCTTTACACCACTAAATGACATATTAAACTAACATTAATTTTGCCAACGAAATGTTTCGGCATTTGGCAACAGAGGTAACAAAATGAAAGGCTGCATTATATCTCCTGCATGAAAAAGCTTGTGATCAATTTGCTGTCACAGATCATTTAGCAGACAACAATGACCCAAGAGGAAGGAAACTGTCAACACACTGTCTCGTGAAAAAAAATACACCATCTTTAGGCACAATCGTCTCCATTGTTTTTTTGTCTGTTTGACGACGACCCATGACCCTCTCCCTTCCCAGCGGTGTCCTGTTCAATTTCAAACTGTTAGCCTTCAGGGGCTTTCTTTTCTTCCCCAGAATAATTAAAAATATTACCCTAAAAGGTATGACTTTAGTATAGTTTGAATATACAAAGCAGAATGTCTTAAACATTTGAGAACACTGCATTTTCAATTCTGTAAAAGAAACACTCCTTAAAATAAGAGAACAGTAACAGTTTTTATGATTATTCAGATAAGCTACTAAGTTTAGAGGGAAGTATAAAAAATACATGTGTTTATAATTTGAAACATTAACAGGAATTTACTGAATATTATCATTAGCATTATGAATAAGGAAAAGTAGAAGATAATTTAAAACTGAACATCAGAGCTTATTATCCCATTGGGAAAATAAGATATATACCCAAATTAGCAAATAGAATAGCTTCACACCTTAACATATAAAGTGTTACATCATTTAACACAGACATTTGGAGGTGACAACGACAGATACTACTTTGGCAGTGGCAGTAAGCTAAAAAAGTTGGAAGAGAGAGATGTAACTTTGTCTTGGAGTCTTTAGGGAAGGAGTCACTTGGGATATGGACCTGGAACAGATGGAGGAGGCATTTTAAGAGAGGAGAACAGTATTAGCAATAGCTCAGATGGGAAGGAGCATGGTGCGTGCGCAACAGAGCATGTTGGGGGAAGAGACAATAGAAACGAGATAACTGACTAGGGTGGAGAGTTCCAATTTCAGAGGAATTGGAATTTGATAAAATAAATGAAACTGGGCAATGCAGGTCTTCAGATTTAGGCAGAGAATGGGTTAGAGTTGATTCAGGAATCTGATTTATTAGGTGATAGAGAACAAGCAGAAGTTCTTGAATAAGGCAAGTAAATTATGAACCGCGTGTCTGAGTAAGAGTTTTTTCTGGCGTTAGTATGCAGGGTGGAGTATATGAGAGATTAAATGCAGGGAGACAAGTTAGGAAACAGATGTAGTAATTCAGGCAAGAAATGCAGAGCTAACGGAGGGTGGGAGCAGAGACTATGGAGGTGAGGAGATGAATCTCTGACATGCTAATGAAATGACTGGACTGGTTTTCTGATAGGGTGTGAAAGGTGAAGGAATTTGAGGGTCAGATATTCTTCTAAAGCCCGGAAGACCATTTAGTTTTGCTATTAGCAGAAAGCATCTAGAGACTCTGAAGTAAAATATGAGTTTAAATTTAAACATGGGTTTTAGGTGATGACCTTTAAGAGTGTGATTGAGAAATTGAGACTGGAAATAAGAGATTTGGGTCAAATCAACATAAAGGTTGATAGATGATGCCATTAGGGAAAACAAACACAGAAAGAGTAAGTAAGTGTTTAGAAAAGAAAGATCGGAAACCAATTCAGAGTTAAGGGGAGCCAGTGAAAGAAACAAAAAGGATCATTAAGGGAAGAAGAGAGTCGGGGTAGTGCTAGTTCATGGAAGCAACATCCCAGCCATAACCCAAGCCTACTAATTACTATTAGTAGTAATTAGTATAACCCAACCCCCACAAATCTCTGGATATTTAGTCATGTAATATCATGATTAAGAGTACAGGCTCTGGAATCATCTGGCCTGTGTTAAAACACTCAGGTACCACTACTTTTTAGCTGTGTGATTCTGCGCAGATAACTATTTCACTCCTGTTTCCTCATCTATAAAATTAAGAGATAGAAATTTGTCCAGCAGTTGTGGTGAGCATTCTAATGAAATTATCCACAGGAAGAGCCAGGCAGGAGTTTAGCATCCCTTAGTACTCAATGTCAGCCTTGGGCAAGTACCTCATCATATCTCTTCTGCAAACTCTACCTCAGTTTCTCTCTCTCTATTCCAGGACATCATGCCTCTGCTTAAAAACCACTTTTGGTTATGTAATTCTATAGCATGGAGTCTAAACACTTTCAAACATAACTTGGGGTTCATTAGTATCTGGCTATTTCCAACCATTTCTTCCCCCATTCATCTGCACATGCAGAGGCTCCATCATATGGAACTTCTCGATGATGTGGAGTACACCACAATATTACATTTCTGTGTGTGTGCAAGCAGGTCTGTCTGGAGACTTTTGTGTCTCCTGTGCTTGTCAAACTCTTACTTATCAAGGTTTCAGTCCAGTAAAAATAGTATGTATATGAAGGCTGTCACAGTGGACATTGTGGTTGCCTCTCCAATAACTATTCCACTCTTCCCCCTTATGTACATGACATTCAATCTGATGGGACTGACCTCCACCCTGACTCTAAGTCAGAGCCTGATGGGGTTAAGGCTGTCTGGCAATGATAACTATTTAGGGACAGGAACATGAGCCTAGAAAGATCTAATCAGAGTGAAATTTATTCTAACTTTCCAGTACACCTTGATATCTGAGAATGTCAATCCTCTTTGTTCAAGATTATCTTATCCTAAATCCTTTGCATTTGTAGATATATTTTTTTTACTTATGTATTTATTTTTTTAGAGGGAGAGAAAAGGAGGGGGAGGGGCAAAAGGAGAGGGAGCAGGGGAAGGAAACAGGGAGAGGGAGAGAGCGAATCTTAAGCAGGCTCCATGCCCAGCTTGGAGTTCGACACAGGGCTCTATCTCACAACCCTGAGATCCTGACCTGAGGTGAAATCAAGAGTCGGATACTTAATTGACTGAGCCACCCAGGTACCCCTGTAAATGTATTTTAAAACCACCTTGTAAATTTCCAGGAAAAAAATGTTGAGATTTTGACTACGATTGAGTTGAATCTATAGATTAATTTGGGAAGAAATGACATTGCAATAATATTGAGTCTCTCTCAAGTCACAAACATTGTATATCTATTTCTTTAGGTCTTTTGAAATTTTTTCCAGATATATCTTGTTGTCTTCAGCGTAGATGTCTTATTCCTCTCTTGTTACATTTTGATGCTATTACAATGGTATTTTTTTTTCCTTAAGATTTTTATTTATTTGAGAGAGAGAGAGGGAGCACAAGTGGGGGGAGGAGCAGAGGGAGAGGAAGAAGTAGACTCCCCCGCTGAGCAGGGACTCCATCATGGGGCTTATTCCCAGGACCCTGGGATCATGACCTGGGCCGAAGGTAGACGCTTACCCCACTGAGCCACCCAGGCACCCCTGTAATGGTATTTCTAACATTTCCATTTCTGTGTATTGATTGCTACTGTATAAAAATATAGTTGCTTTTTAAAATGTTCATCTTATATGCAGGGACCTTGCTAAATTCACTTACTAATTTTCAAGTTTATATATTCATTTGGATTTTAATATTATAAAATCCTGTTATCTGTGAATAAAGATGGTTTACTTCATCCTTCCCAAACTTTATAACTTTTTTTCCTGGCTTCACTGCACTGACTAGGACTTCCCATACAATGCTGAATAGAAGTGGTGATAATGGACATACATGCCTTGTTGCTAAACTCAGGACAAAAGCATTCAACATTTCGCATTTAAGTATGAGGTTTGCTGTTGGATTTTTGTAGATTCTCTTCACTGGAATAAAGAATTTCTTCTCCATTCCTAGTTTGGTGAGAATTTTTATCATGAATGGGTGAGAAATTTTAGCAAGTACTTTTTTCTGATTCATTGAGATCATTTTATGGTTTTTTCCTTTATTTGGTTACCTTAGTTACACTGATTTTTACTGCATGGAGCCCTGGGTGTTACACGAAAACAATGAATCATGGATCACTACACCAATAACTAATGATGTATTGTATGGTGACTAACATAACATAATAAAATTAAATTAAATTAAAAAAATAAATTTTTAAATATTCTTTATTTTATTTTATTTTTTATTATGTTAGTCACCATACAGTACTTCATTAGTTTCTGATGTAGTGTTTCATGATTCACTGTTTGCATACAACACCCAGTGCTCCTTATAATATGTGCCCCAACCTGGCTTTCCTGAAATAAAGCCCTCTTAGTCATGATGTATTATCCCTCTTTATGTATCAGTGGATTCAATTTGCTAATATTTTGATTAGGCTTTATGCTTCTGTGTTTATGAGAGATATTGGCCTATGATTTTTCTTTCTTGTAATAATCTTACCAGATTTTCAAATCAGAGTTTGGAAGTTTGGAAGTATACCCATTAGCTCTATTCAGTGAAAAAGTTTGAATACTTTTCTTCAAAAACTTCTTTTATTTTGAAATACATGCATACCTTGTTTTGTTGTGCTTTGCAGACCTTGCGTTTTTACAAACTGCAGGTTTGTGTTAACCCTGTGTCAAGCCAATCTATGGGTACCAGGTTTCCAATAGCTTTGGCTTACTTCATGTCTCTGTGTCACATGTTGGTAATTTTGGCAAATATTTTAAGCTTTTTCATTATGATATTGATTATGATGATCTGTGATCAGTGCTCTTCGATGTTACCATTGTAATTATTTTGGGGTGCCATGAACAATACCTATATACTATATAGTATGGCAAACGTACTTGACAGATGGGTTCTGAATACTCTACCCACCAGTTATTCCCCTTTCTCCCCCTCCTCCATCCTCCCTATTCTGTGACACAACAATCTTGAAATAAGGACAATTAATAACCCTACAATGGTCTCCAAGTGTTCAAGTGAGAGGAAGAATAGCACATCTCTCATTTTAAATCAGAAGCTAGACATGATTAAACTTAATAAGGAAGCATTATGAAAAGCAGAGATAGGCCAAAAACGAGGCCTCATGAACCAGTTAGCCAAGTCGTGAAGGCAAAGGAAAAGCTCTCAGAAGAAATTAAAAGTGCTACTCCAGTGAACACACAAATGACAGAAAGCAAAACAGCCTTATTGCAGATATGAAGATAGTCTGAGTGTCTGGAGAGAAGATCAAACCAGCCACAACATTCCCTTAAGACAAAGCCGAATCCAGAGGGCCCAAGCTCTCTCGATTCTATGAAGGCTGAGAGAGGTGAGGAAGCTGCAGGAGGAAAGTCTGGAGCTAGCAGAGCCTGGCTCATGAGGTTTAAGGAAAGAAGCCGTCTCCATGACATCAAAGTGCAAGGGGAAGCAGCAAGTGCTGATGGAGAAGCTGTGCAAGTGATCCAGGAGATCGAGCTCAGATAACATATGTAATATTTCATAACCCATCCTTCACCTCCGTTTAACGTTAGTAAGTAAACGTCTGCAGACCATGTCCAAAAGACACTTCTATTCTCTTGATATCTGGCAACCAATCCCCTTCTCCCCTCCCCCCTTTGGTTTTGTACCTCAGCTCCTGAGATAGGCAACCCCTTTGGTTGCCTCAGGCATCTAGATTCACTTTTTATTCTGGATGTCAACTTACTTTCCATTAGGTCAGGCTGTGGGAAATATGCTCGCTCATATCTCCATGCTTTTGAGTTATTCTCTCTGCCTGAATGTCCTTCTTCTCTTGTCTGCAGGTGAATTCCTATTCTACCTTTAGAAATCACCTCAGGCATCACCTTCTCCTGGAAGCTGGCCTTTATATGTCCCTTCCCCCACTCCAGGACTTTAAGCTTTAGGAAGATATTTCTCCCTCCAAGCTCCTCCAGCATCTAGATCTTATCTGTATAATACCACTTATTATAAGTATTCATGTAATAAAACAATAGGTATGGCCCAAAGAAATGCTGGATTGCATTTGACAGAGGTAATACCAGTGATAGATGACTTAGTGAAAAAGTGAAAGCCTCTAAGGGGGGTGGGGGGAAGAAAAGCTACAGGGGAAGAAGTTTCTACTCAATATGACTCATTTTAAATATGCTTGCATTTGACCTTAGCATTCCCCCCGGCCATGATCCTGGTATTTGCTCTGTGGTCTTCCAACTACATCTTCTGGTAGAAGTTGCTCCTAGATGGTCCTGTAGGACTGAAAGTCAGGCATACTCCCTGCACAAACTCCTCTTCAGAGGAGAGCTTCCAATCCTAGATTATAAATCACGTGAGATCAAAGATCACATATTATTCAGATGTGTGTCCCCAGGATGGGAGTACGGTGCCTGACAGAGAGCAAATGCTCAGTGAATACATTTTAAATAAATGAGTAAGTAACTGTTCTCCCAGAGGCTGCTCTATATCTTGTTAAGTGGTATCCTGCAGCCCATGTGCAAACATCCCAGATGACAAGCACAAGCTTAAATCACTTTCAATTACTGGACATCAAATGGATTCCCCTGACTATATTCTAGTCAGTTGACTAGACTTTGCTTATGTTTTGTTATATCTTTTGGAAACAGGGTTTAACTGTCTGGCTAGGCCTCTGGAATCCATTTCTATAATCAGGTTAATTCTTTCAGCTCATGAAGTAAAGTTCTAGCAAATGGTGTTAGACTGACAAGGCTAAGAGCAGCATCTCTCTTGGAATAATTTCTTCAGGACCTCATTGTAAAATTGTACATAAAAACTAAAAGCTAGACTTAACTGAACTTTATCCCATAACAAATGTACCAGGCTAAACATTTGGATTCACAGATACATAATAAATTGCAATCTTCTATATACTAGGAATGTAGAGTATCTTTGAAATCTAGATTGTATTGCTTTGATTGAATCCTAGAGATTTCTCTAGAGATTTCAAGCTAGCACTAGGTGAAAACCACAAATAAGACCTGATCCTGGCATCATTTATTCTTGATTTCATTCAGGTGCCTGCCAAAGCTGGGACCACAGAACTTCTTACGGCCTCCTCTTCCTGCCTTATCAGTAACTGCTGGCACTGTACCTTTATGCACTGCAAATAACCATACCACAAGTAGAAAGAACTTTGTAATATTCCAGGGACATTCATGTGTTGTAGGTGATAAAACAGTGTTTATGCATTCAACAACTATTTACCACAGGTCTATTCTGTGCCAAGAAGGTCAGTTGCTTCTCTCCACATTGACAAGTTTAAGGGACAGCAATATCCTTTACTGAATGCCAGCCTGGTGCACTACCCACTAAATTAGGCTTGCCTTTCTGAAATTTTCCAATACTTTCATAAATCAGAGCCACTTGAGTTACCTAATTTGTTCATCTTTTATACAGGGCCAGTCAAGGAGACCTAAGCTGAAGCAACTTATTTCAACACTAGTTAACTGGCTGTTTTCTACATCTGACTATCAAATTAAGGCTGATGGAAATGCTCAAGAAACTAAATGCTGCAGAACCATAATGAGAATATTGATCTATATCTTGTTCAGGTGTTCATGGCTAAATTGATGACACATTTTCACGTTGTCTCCTAAAAGATACAATGGGTTCATCCCTAGCTCACCATTTTCCTCTAGAACTTTATCTTTTCCTAAACTGCTTGGCTTTTTGTGATCTATAATGGTTCGTACTCATTATGTTGACAACATGTTTTTTTCCTTTTCAACAATAAAAAATAAAAATTAAAAGAATAGGCAAGTTCAGATAATCACATTCAATTTTAATTCAACAGTCTAAAAAGAATTCAATAACTTCCCACATTCTTCCTGAAAACAACATTTTTAAAAAAGCCTTGTAAGAGGGGGCGCCTGAGTGACTCAGTCATTAAGCATCTGCCTTCAGCTCAGATCATGATCCCAGGGTCCTGGGATCGAGCCCTGCATCAGGCTCCCTGCTCAGTGGGAAGCCTGCTTCTCCCTCTCCCACTCCCCTTGCTTGTGTTCCCTCTCTTGCTGTCTCTCTCTGTCAAATAAATAAGTAAAATCTTTACAAAAAAGTTTTTTAAAAAAGCATTGTAAGAGGAAAAGAGATCTACTTCCTTTTCTAAGTTAAAAAAGTGAAAATTCAATTATGATTAAAAAAATGTAAACAGTTTAAATCAATAGTCCTTTTAACAAATAAATTGAGGGGCTCCTGGCTGGCTCAGTTGGTAGAGCATGCAACTCTTGATCTGGCTTGTAAATTTGAGCCCCATGTTGGGTGTAGAGATGAAAGAGAGCGAGAGAGAGAGAAAGAAAGAAATTGACATGGGACTGTATAAAGAAAAACTTACCTGATAAGTTTATCTTGATCTTTAGGAAACTCAGGGCTGTTATTTTTCACTGTAAAGAAAAACATGAAAGGATTCTGGTTGACTTGGAAGAATGAATATATGGCTTTATGTAAACTCTTTCCAAAACTTCAATAAAATGGTAATAGAAGAATAAAAATAAAGTATAAAACCTCAAGAAGAGGAAAAGAAAAATGGTAATAAAAATTTTCAAGATGAGGGGTGCCTAGGGGCATCTGGGTGGCTCAGTTGGTTGGGCATCTGGCCTTCGGCTCAGGTCATGATCCCAGGGTCCTGGGATCAAGCCCCACATCCTGCTCCCTGCTCAGTGGGGAGCCTGCTTCTTCCTCTCCCTCTGTGCCCTGGCTTGTGCTCTCTCTATTCCAAATAAATAAATACAATCTTAAAAAAAAAATGAGGGGTGCCCGGATGGCTCAGTCAATTAAGCATCTGCCTTGTGATTTTGGCTCAGGTCCTGAGATTGAGCCCAGCGATGACCCCTGCATCTAGCCCTGTGTGGAGTCCTGCACTGGGCTCCATGCTCATCAGGGAGTCTGCTTCTCTCCCTCTCCCTCTCCCTCTGCCCCTCCCTCTGTTTGCACATCCTCTCTCTCTCTCTCTGAAATAAAAAAATAAATCTTTAGATTTTTTTTTTCAAGATGAAAGATGTCAAGAGGTAACTGTCTTAGCCAGGAATTTGAAACCTAATGACTGAGGAGGGGACACTAATAAAAAGCATGCAGATTTACACTTCAGAGGAACAGTTCAGGAATTGGAGATGTCAGATGCTTCTGAAATGTAGGAGGTATAGCACAGACATCAAACACTTATATCTTCACCCTGTACAAGCAGCTGATCATCACTACCAAGGCAGGATGGAAGATACTACTTCCTGGAGAAACTGAATCAGAGACTCAGAACTGAAGGATGTTAGGTACAAAGCAGGATAAGAGTATGGTGAGGGACTGGAAGCAGAGAATAAATCATTAAATCTTATTGGATAGATAGGACTCCTTATTCTTTCCCACTGTCCAACTCCCAGAGCTTAAGCACCTAGTGTCTCTCTCTCCAGGCACAAGACTGGAGGATTGATTTCAGGAGAAATAGTTAAGTCTGACTAATGACATGGCTAGGTCATCACTGAATAACCCAATAAAGAAATAAAACTGTCAACAAATCTAGTCTGTATTCAAATATTTCCAATATTTTTAATGATTGATTTGCATTCTTCATATGTCCATCAATGGATAAAGATCACTACACATTTGTGTAAAGTCAATATTGTGAAAGATAACAACCAAAACAAATAAACAGGGAGAAAAGTAGGAAATAGAAACATACTTTGCTGGAAACCTTCCAGAATATAGAACAAAAAACAAGGAGATGGATAATAGAAAATAGATGTTTCAAAATTAGAGGAGCAGCTCAGTAGATTCTGCATCCAAATATGTAGATATTTAAAAGAGAGAATAGTGAAAATGGAGGGGGGAAATGATAAAAGAAATAACATAAATTTTTTAGAACTAAAGGATTAGAATTTGAGATTTAAACAGCCTAGCAAATGCCCTATATAATGAGCGAGGAAGGAAAAAAACTACATCAAAAAACATCAAAAAATTTCAGGGGCTCAGCTGGTTAAGTGTCTGCCTTTGGCTCAGGTCATGATCCCAGGGTCCTGGGATTGAACCCCGCATCGGGCTCCCTGCTCTGCAGGAAGCCTGCTTCTCCCTCTCCTTCTGCCTGCAGCTCCCCCTGCTTATGCTCTCTGTAGAAATTTCAGATCCCTGGGAATAAAGAGGAAATTTTAAGTTTTAGAAGGAAAATACATCGCATGTGAAAAATTGTACATAGTGAAATCAGACTGCTCAAGAACAACACTAGAAACTACAAGGTAATGGGATCTTTACAATTCTGAAGGAAATTTGCAAACTAAAATTTAACTAAATTGTGAACATAAGACAGTGGAATAAATACATTTGTAGGCATATAAACTAATAAAAGATTTAGCTCTCATGTACTAGAAACCTCCTAGAAGAAGTGCTCCAATGAAATGAAGAAGCAAACCAAGCAAAAGAAAAGCAAGGGATCAAGCAGGAGCTCCAATTCAAGAAACAGGCAAAGCATCATCCCAGGACACCTACCAGAGAACTGCCAGCTTGGAACTGAAGGAGGATGGAATGCCAGAGGAAAGAGGTCTCCAAGGGAGTAAAATGCAATTGATGGACTACCTGGGAGTTGTTTTACAGCTTTGTCACAAAGTTTAGGGATAGATAGTAGATATATTAAAAAACAAAAAGCAAGAGAATGAAAAATTGGGCCATTTATACAAGGAAAGAAAAAGAATCATTCACAGTTCTTTTGTGACAAATAATTACTAAGTCATAGTAAGTATTAATGTAACCAAACTATATTAGGAAGAGGGGAAGAGAAAGATGGATGGAAATAGTATAAGTCTAAATCTTTATATTCAGAAGAAGCCTATATGTAATATCTAAAACTGAACAACCCAGAAATATTAATATTACAAAAAAAAACTTAGAAATATAGTGGTAAGTTCCAGAAGAAATATGTGTTGAAAGCTGTTGGTAGTTTGTGGGGGTGGGGGCAGCACTCAGCAATGGAAGGTGTGGGGTTCCAGGGTCTGCTATGTTTCATTAAAAACCGATTTGTACGCTTCCAGGGAAGATGGTAGAGTAGGATCCTAAGCTCACCTCATTCCATGGATACAATTAGGTAACACCCACACCAGTGTAAATAAGCCAGAAAACAACCCAAAGACTGGCAGAACACATTCTTCACAGCTGAAGGTAGAGAAGAGGCCACATCAAAGAGGGTAGGAAGGACAGAGTTGGTCAGGAGCCAAACAGACCTGTGGACTGTCTGCAGGAGGGAGGGACACTATGGTTGCAGAGACAGGAAAGAAACAGACCCTCACACCAGGTACCCCAGGGATATGGATGAGGAAGATGAATCCCCACGATATTTGGCTTTGAAAACCAGAGACGCCTAACAATCAGTGGGGCTTAACACCTGGAACTTTAAAAAAATCAGCAGGCACTGCTCTGGGAGAGCCAAGAGGGTGACAGGAAACTGCCCTTAAGGAGACAACACAACAAACAGCCCTGCTGAGATACAGCACAGAAGCAGCAGTTTGAAAAATACCTGGAGTATACGGGGAAGGAGATTTATTTACTAATCTCAGAGCATGTGCTGGATGGGCAAGGAACTTTGGGAGACTTCTCCAAGAAGAAAAGAGCTATTGCATGCCATTTGCCTCCTCTGCCACTTAGCCTAAATACATGGACACCTGCAGGAACCAGTGCAGCACAAACGCTCTGCACCTAGCTGAATAATAGCTTTCCCTGTCCCCACGTTCTTCTGTGGACATGCCCTTCCATCCAAGCCTGGGCAGTCTTCCTAGGCAGTTGCAGATTCCCTCCCACACCAGGCCCGCACAAACCTTGCTAAAACCACGATTCCTGACTTGCTTTCTCCTGCTGACCTGTCCCCTCAAATACGCCCTTGGTGGGAGCCCATTCAAAGTGGTACAATAAGCCTGGCAGTGTGCAAGCAGCCCCAATAGGGGTCAGCACCACCCCAAAGTGACTCCTGAGCTGAGGAGAGGGGAAGATAACCACACACACCAGCCCAACTATGGCCCCAGCAGTGGGCCACAAAAGCTTCTCAGGAAACAACACATGGAATATGCCCTGCCATTTGATTCTATTGCATCTCTGGCAAATACCTGGTCTGACTCAGCTCAAGTCCAAGGTGGTCCCAGACTGACCCACTAACATCAAAGGAACAAAAGCCTGCTCACAACAGGAAAAGAGAGCCATTGCAAATGAGTGGACTGAAGCAAAAGTGGCTCATCCACAATAGCAGAGCACATGCAACACACATAGGAGACAACTCTGAATCACCAGGTTCTGGTGAACAGGGGACATTGGACTGCAGGGCACTACAGGACATCTTCATGAGGTCACTACTTTCAATAGCAGGAGACATCACCGACCTTCCTAACACAAAGACACAGACACAGAGAGTTAGACAAAATGAGGAGACAGAGGACTAGGCCTCAAATGAAAGAACAGGACAAAATCATAGAAAGAGAGCTAAACAAAATGGAGATAAGTAATATGCTTGATAGAGAATTTAAAGTAATGGTCAAAAAGATACTCACTGGACTTGAGAAAAGAGTGAAGGACCTCAGGGAGACCCTCAACAAAGACATGGAAAACAGAAAAAAGAACCAATCAGAAATTAAGGACTCAATAACTAAAATTAACTAAAATTAAAAATATATTAAATGGAATAAATAACAGACTAGAGAAAGCAGAAGAATGGATCAGTACCCTGGAGGACAGAGTAACAGAAATCAAGCTGAATAGGAGAAAGAAAAAAATAATAAAAAATGAAAATAGACTAAAGGAACTCAGCGACACCATCAAGTGTAATAACATTTGCATCATAGGGATCCCAGAAGAAGAGGGAGAGGAGGTAGAAAATTTGTTTGAAGAAATAATAACTGAAAACTTCCCGAATCTGGGGAAGGAAGCAGGAATCCAGATCCAGGAGGCACAGAGAGCCCCCAAGAAAATCAACCCCAGAGGTCTACACAAAGATACACAGTAATTAAAATGGCAAAAAATACTGAAAAATAATTAATAAAGCAACAAAAGAAAACAATTATATACAAGGGAAACCTCATAAGGCTATCAGATGATTTTTCAGCAGAAACTTTCCAGGTGAGAGGGAGTGGCATGATACACTAAAAATGCTGAAAGAAAAAAAATCTGCACCCAAGAATACTCTATCCAGCAAGGCTATCATTCAGAAAAGAAGGAGAGATAAAGACTTTCCCAGACAAACAAAAGTTACAGGAATTCATCACCACTAAACTAGCGCAACAAGAAGGGCTAAAGATGTATCTTTGTGGAATGGAAAGATCATAAGCAGGAATAAGAAAAGTAAGAAGCACAAAGGCAGTACAATTAAGTATATCTATAAAAACCAGTCAAGGGATTCACAAATTAAAAGAATGTAAAGGATGACACCATATACCTAAGACAGGTGAGAGACAGGGTTCAAACCTAAGTGACCATCAACTTAATATAAACTGCTATATGCATAAGATGTTATATATAAACCTAACGGTAACCACAAATCAAAAACCAGTAATAGATATGCAAAAACACAGAGAGAAAGAAATCCAAGTATATTACTAAAGAAAGCCACCAAATTATAAGAGAAGACAGCCAAGAGAAGAAAGCAACAGAGAAGAACTGCAAAAACAATCATAAACAAATAACAAAATGGCAATAAGTACATACCTATCAATAATTAATTTGAATGTAAATATACTAAACACTCCAATCAAAAGACATAGGATGATGGAATGGATAAAAGAGCAAGACCCATCTCTATGCTGCCTAAAAAAGACTCATTTCAGACCTAAAGACACATGCATATTGAGAGTGAAGGGATGGGAAAGTATTTATCATGCAAATGGAAGTAAAAAGAAAGCTGAAGTAGCAATACCGATACTGGGCAAAATAGACTTTTCAACAAAGATTGTAACAAGAGACAAAGAAGGACACTATATAATCATAAAGGGAACAATCCAACAAGAAGATATAACAATTGTATATATTTTTGCACCCAGCATAGGAGCACCCAAATACATAAAGCAGCTAATAACAAGCATAAAGGAAGAAACTGATAGAAATACAATAATAGCAGGGGACTTTAACACCCCACTCACATCAATGGATAGATGATCCAAACAGAAAATGAATAAGGAAACAGTGGCTTTGAAGGGCACATTGGGATCAGATGGAGCGAACAGATATATTCAAAACATTCCATCCCAAAACAGCAGAATACACATTCTTTTCAGGTGCACATGGAATATTCTTCAGAATAGATTACATTAGGCCACAAAACAAGTCTCAACCAATTCAGAAAGACTAAAGTCACACTCCACGTCTTTCCCAACCACAACACTATGAAACTACAAGTCAACTGCAAGAAAAACTCTGGAAAGAACACAAATACATGGAGGTTAAGTAATATGTTACTAAACAATGAATGGGTCAACCAGGAAATCAAAGAGAATATCAAAAAATACACGGAAAAAAATGAAAATGGGGGCACCTGGGTGGCTCAGGTATTAAGCATCTGCCTTCAGCTCAGGTCATGATCCCAGGGTCCTGGGATTGAGCCCCGCATTGGGCTCCCTGCTCCACAGGAAGCCTGCTTCTCCCTCTCTCACTCCCCCTGCTTGTGTTCCCTCTCTCGCTGTGTCTCTGTCAAATAAATAAATTTTCTAAAAAATATTTTAAAAAACAAATGAAAATGAACACAATGGTCCAAAATTTGGGGGATGCAGCAAAAGCTGTTCTATGAAGGAAGTTTATAACAATACAGGCCTACCTCAAGAAGCAAGAAGAATCTCAAACAACTTAACTTTACACCTAAAGGAGCTAGAAAAAGAAGAACAAACAAAACCTAAAGTCAGTAGAAGGAAGGAAATAATAAAGATTAGAGCAGAAATAAACAAAATAAGAAATTAAAAAAATAGAACAGATCAATGAAATCAGGAGCTGGTTCTTTTAAAATATCAACAAAATTAATAAACCTTTAGCTAGACTCGGAAGGAAGGAAGGAAGGAAGGAAGGAAGGAAGGAAGGAAGGAAGGAAGGAAGGAAAGAAAGAAAGAAAGAAAGAAAGAAAGAAAGAAAGAAAGAAAGAAAGAAAGAAGAAAGAAAGAAAGAAAGAAAGAAAGAAAGAAAGAAAGAAAAGAAAAGAAAAGAAAAGAAAAGAAAAGAAAGAAAGAAAAAGAAAGAAAGAAAGAAAGAAAAAGAAAAGAAAGAAAGAAAGAAAGAAAAGAAAAGAAAAGAAGAAAAGGAAGGAAGAGGGGATTTCAAAATCAGAAATGAAAGAGGAGAATAACAACTGACACCACAGAAATACAAAGGATTATAAGAGAATATTATGAAAAATTATATGCAAACAAATTGGACAACCTAGAGGAAATGGATAAATTCCTTGAAACATACAACCTCCCAAAACTGAAGCAGGAAGGAATAGAAAATTTGAGCAGACTGATTACCAGCAATGAAATTGAAATCAGGAATTAAAAAAACCTCCCAACAAACAGAAGTCCAGGACCAGATGGTTCACAGGTGAATGCAACCAAATATTTAAAGAAGAGTTAACACCTATTCTTCTCAAACTATTCCAAAAAATAGAAGAGGAAGGAAAGCTTTCAAATTCATTCTGTGAGGCCACTGTTACCATGATACTAGAAACAGAGAAAGCCACTACAAAAAAGAAAAGAGAAAGAGAGAGAACTACAGGGCAGTATCTCTGATAAACATACATGCAAAAATCCTCAACAAAATATTAGCAAACTGAATCTAACAATACATTGAAAAAAAATCATTCACCACAGTCAAGTGAGATTTGTTCCTGGGACGCATGGGTGGTTCAATATTTGCAAATCAATCGACATGATACATCACTTTAACAAGAGAAAGGATAAAAACCATATGATCATTTCAATAGATTCAGAAAAAGCATTTGATAAAGTACAACATCCATTCATGATAAAAACCTTCAACAAAGTAGGTTTAGAGGGGACAAAACTCAACATAATAAAGGCCATATATGAAAAACACAAAACTAACATCATAGTCAATGGTGAAAAACTGAGAGCTTTTCCTCTAAGATGGGAACAAGACATGGATGTCCACTCTCACCACTTTTATTCAAATTGTACTGGAAGTCCTGGTCACAGCAATCTGACAAGAGAAAGAAATAAAAGGCATTCAAACTTGTAAGGAACAAGTAAAACTTTCACTATTCACTATGACATGATACTATATATAGAAAACCCTAAAGACTCCACCAAAAAACTATTAGAACTGATCAATTCAGTAAAGTCGCAGGATACAAAATCAATATACAGAAATTCACTGAATTGCAAGTAGCAAAAGGATAACTTAAGAAAACAATCCCATTTGCAAATGCACCAAAAATTATAAAATACCTAGGAGTAAATTTAACCAGGGAGATAAGAGACCTATATTCTGAAAACTATAAAACATTCATGAAAGAAACTGAAGACCACACACACAAAAAAATATTCCATGCTCATGGATTGGAAGAACAAATATTGTTAAAGTGTCCATCTACCCAAACCAATCTACAGATTTTTTTTAAAAAGATTCTATTTATTTATTTCACAGAGACATAGCGAGAGAGGGAACACAAGCAGGGGGAGCAGGAGAGGGAGAAGCAGGCTTCCTGCAGAGCAGGGAGCCCAATGTGGGGCTCAATCCCAGGACCCTGGGACCATGACCTGAGCTGAAGGCAGACGCTGAACAACTGAGCCACCTAGGCGCCCCCAATCTACAGATTTAATGCAATCTCTATCAAAATACCGCAGCATTTTTCACAGAACTAGAACAAATAATCCTAAAATTTGCATGGAACCACAAATTACCCCAAATAGCCAAAGCAATCTTGAAAAAGAAGAACATAACTGGAGGTATCACAATACCAGATTTCAGGATATACTACAGAGCCATAGTAATCAAAACAGTGTGGTATTAGCATAAAAAGAGACACATAGATCAATAGAACAGAATAGAGAGTCCAGAAATAAACCCACAAGTACACGGTCAATTATTCTAGGACAAAAGAGGAAAAATATGCAATAGGAAGAAGTCTCTCCAACAAATGATTTTGGGAAAACTGGACAGCTACATACAAAAGAATGAAACTGGACCACTTTCTTGCACCATACACAAAAATACACTCAAAATGGATGAAGGACCTAAATGTGAGACCTGAAACCATAAATATCCTATAAAAGAGCACAGGCAATAATTTCTCTGATATTGGCCATAGCAACACTTTACTAGATATGTCTTCTGAGACAAGGGAAACAAAAGCAAAAATAAACTATTGGGACTACATCAAAATAAAAAGCTTCTGCATAGCAAAGGAAATAATCAACAAAACTAAAAGGAAACCTACTGAATGGGAAAAGATACTTACAAATGACTTATGTGATAAAAGGTTAATATCCAAAATATATTAAAAAAACTTATACAATTCAATGCCAAAAAACCCAAATAATCCAATTAAAAATGGGCTGAAAACATGAACAGATATTTCTCCAAAGAAGACATCCAGATGGCCAAAAGACATATGAAGAGATGTTTAACATCACTCATCATCAGGGAAATGCAAATCAAAACCACAATGAGGGGCGCCTGGTGGCTCAGTCAGTTAAGCATCTGCCTTCAGCTCAGGTCATGATCCCAGGGTCCTGGGATCAAGCCCTGCGTCAGGCTCCCTACTCAACGGGGAGTCTGCTTCTCCCTCTGTCCCTCCCCCTGCTTGTGCTCTCTCTCGCTCTCAAGTAAATAAAATCTTTAAAAAAAAACAACACCACCACAATGAGATATCACCTTATGCCTATCAGAATGGCTAAAATAACAAACACAAGAAACAACAAGTGCTGGCAAGGATATGGAGAAAAATGAATCCTTGTGCACTATTGGTGGGAATGCAAAGCAGTGCAGCCACTGTGGAAAACAGTATGCAGATTCCTCAAAAAATTAAAAATAGAATTACCACAAGATCCAGTAATTCCACTACTGGGTGTTTACCCAAAGAACAGGAAAACAGTAATTCAAAAAGATATATGCACTCTTATGTTTATTGCAGCATTATTTACAAAAGCCAAAATATGGAAGCCACCCAAGCGTCCAATGATAGATGAATGAATAAAGAAGAGGTGTGATACACACACACACACACACACACACACACACACACACACACACACACAGAATATTACTCAGCCATAAGAAAGAATGAAATCTTGCCATTTATAACAGCATGGATGGATCTAGAAGGTATTATGCTAGGTGAAATAAGTCAGACAGAGAAAGGCAAATACCACATGATTTCACTCATATGTGGAATTTAAGAAACAAACAAAATAAAAAAGGGACAAACCCCAAAATAGACTCTTAACTATAGAGAACAAACTGGTGGTTACCAGTGGGGAGGTGGGTAAGGAGATAAGTGAAACAGCTGAAGGGGATTAGAGTACACTTATTGTGATGAGCACTGACTAATGTATAGAATTGTTGAATTACTATACTATATACCTAAAATTAATATAACACTGTATGTTAACTATCCTGGAATTAAAAAAATACATGAATTTAAAGAAACAATTCATATCATTTGTTCTTTGAAGCTATGAACATATATTTCTTTAATAGAAAATAAATAATATTTTTAATTAAAACTAGCAACTAGATACTTTGCTGAAAGTTACTGGACTATCTGGTACAATAAAATACAAACAGGAAAAAAAGAGGTTTGTAACTCCACCAAGTAGATCCACATGCACCATCCTGTTGAACTTTGTCTCCACATCTCCTGACATCTGTGGATAACAGGCTATCTATAACAACACTGCAATCATCAACAACCAAACTGGGTCTGAATGATGGCACTAAAGCTCATGTTCTTTCATGAGTAAGGTGGGCTACTGGACTAAATTTCTTTTCCTTTGACATCCAGAAAGTGTATTTTCCAGGGGAAGAGGTATTCCTACACCTAACAACAAAAAGCAGTCCCTTTATTTTATTATTTTTTAAAGATTTTATTTATTTATTTGACAGAGAGAGACACAGCAAGAGAGGGAACACATGCAGGGGGAGTGGGAGAGGGAGAAGCAGGCTTCCTGCAGAGCAGGGAGCCCACTGCAGGGCTCAATCCCAGGACCTTGGGATCATGACCTGAGCCGAAGGCAGATGGTTAATGACTGAGCCACCCACGCACCCCAAAGCAGTCCTTTTAAAGAGAAAAACAAAACAAAACAAAACCAGAAACCCTATGAGTCATCACCTAGCTTTAAGCATAGAAGCAATTTTCTTTAAAATTGTTCTACTGTTAGGAGATGAAACAAACAAAAATGAACTAATTGGAAGCTTGAACTGAAGAAGGAGCAAATGCCTATCACAACATCTTCCTAACCACAAGAATGGGATTTATTTGCACAATGATCAGGTTTTAAAGCTATATAGTGTAAATTAGTATTATAATCTCCCTGATATTTCTATAATTCCTCTCTATTCTTATTATCACTCTGTCATAATATCTGTTAGTTATTATATTACAGTTTATTCAGATAAGTATCTGAAACTTATTAGCATGACTCTCCTTTATTTAACAAAAGCTATAGGAATATGCCTAGCTAAAAGAAAAATTATTATGTTAGGCATGGCCACTATTACTGAGTTTTACTCTTTTTATACTCTTCTATTTTCTTTCAACCAAAGATTTTTTTATGATTATACAAACCTTGCTTGAGAAAAAGATGGCAGAGGAGTAGGGGACCCTATTTCAACCGGTCCCGGAATTGAGCTGGATTTCTACCAGACAACTCTAAACACCCATGAAATCAGTAAGAAAATAGATCTGGATCTCTACACAAAGAATATCGCAGGCGGTTGGTTCTGAGATACGAAGCAGAGAGCCCATAATTCCGTGGGCACAAATCCAGAGATAAATGGAAGGGGGAGGGAGACGTTGGGATCTTATACTGCCAGTGAGCGATAGCCTCCCACGCTGGGGACGGGGCACAGACTCGCAGACTGGTAGCAATGGAGAAAGGACTTGAGGGCAGCTCCCTGGACAGAAACCCGGAGTGGCAGGGCTGCGCCTGCAAACTGGGGGTGGCTGGTGGTTTTAGAAGCACAAAGGGCAGAGACGAGCCCCGACCTGGAGGCGAGGACTGGGAGCACTGCTGAGGGGTGCACAACCCAGAATGCTGCAGTTTATAGCAGCACAGACAGAAACCGAGATAGTGTGGCCTGGAGAGCTCACTGAAGAACAGACTGCAGTCTATCTGCTCTGAGGCAGAAGGTTGGAAACAGTCTCTTCTGCTCTGACTCTTGGAAGAGACGTGGAAAGCTGCCAGAGAAAGCCACCAGAGAACAAAAGCCCCAAAAAACCGGTTTTCACTGACCCCATCCCCGCCACAGGGGGCAGGACAACTCTGCTCAAACAGGGTTGCTTGAGTAACAGCGTCGCAGGCCCCTCCCCCAGAAGACAGGCTGGGAAAACAAGAGGCCAGCAGCTCTAAGGTCCCTATAAAACAGGTGCATCTTGCCTGGGTTGTGGTCAATAATTTGGACTCTATATATTCCCTCAACCACCCCTCAACAGAATGACTAGGAAGAGGAACCCCCAAAATAGGAAAGACTCAGAGATTATCACTTATGCCACAGATTTACAAATGGATTCAGATATAACCAAGATGTTGGAGATGGAATTCAGGCTAGCAATTGTGAAGACAATACCTAGAATGGAGAAATCAATTAATGGCAACATAGAGTCTCTAAGGGCAGAAATGAAAGCTGAATTGGCCGAACTTAAAAATGCTATCAATGAGATCCAATCTAATCTAGATAATCTAACAGCTAGGGTAAGTGAGGCAGAAGAACGAATTAGTGACCTAGAAGACCAATTAATAGACAAAAAGGGAAAAGAAGGGGCCAGGGAAAAACTACTCAGAATCCATGAAAATAGAATCAGAGAAATAACTGACATCATGAAACGTTCCAATGTCAGAATTATTGGAATCCCTGAGGGGGTGGAGAAAGAGAGAGGACTAGAAGATATATTTGAGCAGATCGTAGCAGAGAACTTCCCTAATCTGGGGAATGAAACAGACATTCGTGTCCTAGAGGCAGAGAGGACCCCTCCCAAGATCAAGGAAAACAAGCCAACGGGCCGGCATGTAATAGTAAAACTCGCAAATCTTAGAACCAAGGAAACCATCTTAAGGGCAGTTAGGGGGAAGAGATTCCTTACGTACAGAGGGAGGAGCATCAGAATAATGTCATACCTATCCACAGAGACCTGACAAGCCAGAATGGCCTGGCAAGACATATTCAGGGTACTAAATGAGAAGAACATGCAGCCAAGAATACTTTATCCAGCAAGGCTGTCATTTAGAATGGATGGAGAGATGCAGAGCTTCCAAGAACGGCAGAAACTGAAAGAATATGTGACCACTAAGCCAGTCCTGCAAGAAATATTAAGGGAGGGTCTATAAAAGGAGAAAGACCCCAAGAGTGATAGAAAAGAAATTTACAGGGACAATCTATAAAAACAAGGTCTTCACAGACAACATGATGACAATAAATTCATATCTTTCAATAATCTCTCTCAACGTGAACGGCCTAAATGCTCCCATAAAATGGCACAGGGTTGCAGACTGGATAAAAAGACAGGACCCATCCATATGCTGTCTACAAGAGACTCATTTTGAACCTAAAGATACATCCAGACTGAAAGTGAAGGGATGGTGAGCCATCTTCCATGCCAACAGACCTCAAAAGAAAGCTAAGGTAGCAATTCTTATATCAGACAACTTAGATTTTAAACTAAAGACTGTAGTTAGAGACACAGAAGGACACTATATCATTCTTAAAGGATCTATCCAACAAGAAGATCTAACAATTGTAAATATCTACACCCCCAACATGGGAGCAGCCATCTACATAAGTCAACTATTAACCAAAATAAAGAGTCATATTGATAATAATGCATTAATTGTAGGAGACCTCAGTACTCCACTCTCAGCAATAGACAGATCATCTATGCAGAAAATCAACAAAGAAACAAGAGCTTTGAATGACACACTGGACCAGATGGACCTCGTAGATATATACAGATCATTCCACCCTAAAACAACAGAATACTCATTCTTCTTGAGCTCACATGGAACTTTCTCCAGAATAGACCACATACTGGCCACAAATCAGGTCTCAACTGATACCAAAAGACTGAAATTATTCCCTGAATATTCTCAGACCATAATGCTTTAAAACTGGAACTCAATCACAAGAAAAACTTTGGAAGAAATTCAAACATTTGGAAACTAAAGACCACTCTGCTCAAGAATGTTTGGGTCAACCAGGAAATCAAAGAAGAACTTAAACAATTCATGGACATCAATGAGAATGAAAACACATCGGTCCAAAACCTATGGGATACTGCAGAGGTAGTCCTAAGGCGGAAATACATAACCATGCAAGCCTCACTCAAAAAACCAGAAAGATCCTGAATTCATCAACTAACTCTACACCTTAAAGAACTAGAGAAAATCAACAAACAATGCCTAAGCCACGCATTAGAAGAGAAATAATTAAGATTAGAGCAGAGATCAATGAATTAGAAACCAGAAACAGAGTAGATCAGATCAATGAAACTAGAAGCTGGTTCTTTGAAAGAATTAATAAGATCAATAAACCACTGGCCAGATTTATCCAAAAGAAAAGAGAAAGGACCCAAATTAATAAAATTATGAATGAAAGGGGAGAGATTATGACTAACACCAAGGAAATAGAAACAATTATTAGAAATTATTAACAACAACTATATGCCAATAAACTGAGCAACCTGGATGAAATGGATGCCTTCCTGGAAACCTATAAACTCCCAAGACTGAAACAGGAAGAAACTGACATGAATAGGCCAATAACCAGTAACGGGATAGAAGCAGTGATCAAAAACCCCCCAAAAAACAAGAGTCCAGGGCCTGATGGATTCGCTGGGGAATTCTACCAAACATTCAAGGAAAAATAATACCTATTCTCCTGAAGCTACTTCAAAAAATAGAATCAGAAGGAAAGCTTCCAGACTCATTCTATGAGGCCAACATTACCTTAATCCCCAAACCAAGCAAAGACCCCATCAAAAAGGAGAATTTCAGACCAATATCCCTGATGAATATTGATTCCAAAATCCTCAACAAAATCCTAGCTAATAGGATCCAAGAGTACATTAAAAGGATCCTCCACCATCACCAAGTGGGATTTATCCCCAGGATGCAAGGGTGGTTCAACATTCGCAAATCAATCAGTGTGATAGAACACATTAATAAGAGGAGAGAGAACAACCATATGGTCCTCTCAATTGATGCAGAAAAAACATTTGACAAAATACAGCATCCTTTCCTGATTAAAACTTTTCAGAGTATAGGGATCCTCAAGTTCATAAAATCCATCTATGAAAAACCCACAGCAAATATCATCCTCAGTGGGGAAAAGCTGAGAGCCTTTCCCTTAAGATCAGGAACACATCAAGGATGCCTACTCTCACCACTGTTGTTCAACATAGTACTAGAAGTCCTAGCAACAGCAATCAGACAACAAAAAGAAATAAAAGGTATTCAAATTGGCAAAGAAGAAATCAAAATCTCTTTTTGCAGATGACATATTTTATGTGGAAAACCCGAAAGATTCCACCCCCAAATTACTAGAACTCATACAGCAATTCAGTAATGTGGCAGGATACAAAATCAATGCACAGAAATCAGTTGCTTTCTTATACAATAACAATGCAACTGTAGAAAGAGAAATTAGAGAAATGATTACATTTACAATAGCACCAAAAACCATAAGATACCTCGGAATAAACCTAACCAAAGAGGTAAAGATCTATACTCTAGGAACTACAGAGCACTCATGAAAGAAACTGAAGAAGACACAAAAAGATGAAAAAATATTCCACGCTCATGGATCAGAAGAATAAACATTGCTAAAATGTCTATGCTACCCAGAACAATCTATACTTTCAATGCCATCCTGATCAAAATTCCAATGACATTTTTCAAAGTGCTGGAACAAACAATCCTAAGATTTGTATGGAATCAGAAAAGACCCCGAAGCTCCAAGGAAATGTTGAAAAAGAAAAACAAAGCTGGGGCCATCACGTTGTCTGATTTCAAGCTATATTACAAAGCAGTGATAACCAAGACAGCATGGTACTGGCACAAAAACAGACATATAGACCAATGGAACAGAATAGAGAGCCCAGATATGGACCCTCAGCTCTTTGGTCAAATAATCTCCAACAAACAGGAAAAAATATGCAATGGAAAAGACTGTCTTTTCAATAAATGGTGCTGGTAAAATTGGATAGCCACATGCAGAAGAATGAAACTCGACCATTCTCTAACACCACACACAAAGATAAACTCAAAATGGATGAAAGACCTCGATGTGAGACAGGAATCCATCAAAATCCTAGAGGAGAACATAGGCAGTAACCTCTTTGACATCCGCCACAGCAACTTCTTTCAAGACACATCTCCAAAGCCTAGTGAAACAAAAGCAAAAATGAACTTTTGGGACTTCATCAAGATAAAAAGTTTCTGCACAGCAAAGGAAACAGTCAACAAACCAAAGAGGCAACCCAAAGAATGGGAGAAGATATTTGCAAATGACACTACAGATAAAGGGCTGGTATCCAAGATCTATAAAGAACTTCTCAAACTCAACATCCAAAAAACAAATAATCAAGTCAAAAAATGGGTAGAAGACATGAACAGACACTTCTCCAAAGAAGAAATACAAATGGCTAACAGACACATGAGAAAATGTTCATCGTTAGCCATCAGGGAAATTCAAATCAAAACCACATTGAGATACCACCTTACACAAGTTAGAATGGCAAAAATTGACAAGGCAAGAAACAACAAATGTTGGGGAGGTTGAGGAGAAAGGGGAACCCTCTTACACTGTTGCTGGGAATGCAAGTTGGTACAGCCACTTTGGAAAACAGTGTGGAGGTGCCTCAAAAAATTAAAAATAGAGCTACCCTATGACCCAGCAATTGCACTACTGGATATTTACCCCAAAGACACAGATGTAGTGAAAAGAAGGGCCATATGCACCCCAACGTTCATAGCAGCAATGTCCACAATAGCCAAACTGTGGAAAGAGCCGAGATGCCCTTCAACAGATGAATGGATAAAGAAGATGTGGTCCATATATACAATGGAATATTAGCCATCAGAAAGGATGAATACCCAACTTTTATATCAACATGGATGGGACTGGAGGAGATTATGCTAAGTGAAAGAAGTCAAGCAGAGAAAGTCAATTATCACATGGTTTCACTTATTTGTGGAACATAAGAAATAGCATGGAGAACATTAGGAGAAAGAAGGGAAAAATGAAGGGGGGGAACTGGAGGGGGAGACAAACCATGAGAGACTATGGACTCTGAGAAACAAACTGAGGGTTTTAGAGGGGAGAGGGGTGGGTGGATGGGTTAGCCTGGTGATGGGTATTAAGGAGGGCACGTACTGCATGGAGCACTGGATGTTATACGAAAACAGTGAATCATGGATCACTACACCAAAAACTAATGATGTATTGCATGGTGACTAACATAACATATAAAATAAAATTAAAAAAAAAAAGATTGTACAAACCTTATGCTTGAAAAAAACATGATGAACAGAATAAATATTATTTGATGATATAACCACATAGAAATAAAAATTCACTCAGACTGGGGTAAAAAAGGACATACAGGCTTATATAAAATCCCTTGGGACACATTAGAAAATAAGTAGCAAAACTCAGAAGCTGGGATGCAAGACAGTTGTTATGCATTATCTCCTTCCAGATTTTTTCTCCTCCTTCTTCCAAGTGTTCATACACAAGTTGAAGCCTAAGTTGGAAGGCACTTGAAAAATCCCCTAGCCCAGTCCTGACACTGAGCAAGAAGCTCTCTCACAACATCTGTGAAAAAGAGCTCTTAAACCTGACTAACTGATCACAGTTCTCAAAGCAGGCTTTTAGTGATACTACCAGCCAAGGTAGCCTTCTCCATTCTTTTTATTTTTTTATTTTAATTTATTCATTTATTTGACAGAGAGAGCAAGCACAAGCAGGGGGAGTGGTAGGCAGAGGGAGAGGGAGAAGCAGGCTCCCTGCAGAGCAGGGAGACTGACGAGGGGCTCGATCCCAGAACCTTGGGATCATGACCCGAGCCGAAGGCAGACGCTTAACCAACTGAGCCACCCAGGCGCCCAAACAATAGCCTTCTCCATTCTTAAGCAACTTGGGTTTTTAGAAAATTCTTCCCCCTATTTGGCCAGCTGGGACCTGGATGGGCGGGCGTTACCACCAGGGATGGTTAACCACGGTGGCATTTGCTTGTAGGACAGATCAGTCAGGCACCCAACTGACTTTGTAATTTGGTGTGCAAACTGGAGCACAGAGTCAAAGGGGGTGCTAGAAATCATTATACCAGGACTGTCCCAGGCAGTATGGTATATGTGAGCACCTGTAGGGAGACAGGGTCCAGGCCCAAAGGAGAATGGCAGGATTTGGGAAGGTCATTAGGACCTCCACCAGCTGGGTTTGAGCTCAGAGCTTGGCGTATCCTTGTCAAAACAGCAAGGCCGTGACCTAGCTGCTCAGGCTAGGCAAACAACACGTTATGGAAAGTTTGGGGAATGAGAGGCATTTGCATGTCTGCATACCAAATACCAGACTCAGGCTTAGGATAACAAAATTAATTCCAGACCACTGATGATGAGGGAAAAGACCCCCATATAGTCAAGGTATGTTCCAGCACAAGGCAGGGCCAAGCCTGCAGATTCTGGACTATAGTGGCTACAACCTAGTAGGCCTAGAGAAGGTAGAGCTGATTGTAGCTACTTCAGTTTTTTGAAACAACAGAGAAGAAATTGCCCTTTTCTATATGAAAGTCCTTCAAATATTTGAAAACAGCTTTTACAACTGCCTTTTGTTATTTCTCCCACTAGCTAAACATACACAGTTTCTTCAGCTCAGGAAATGTGATGCTCCAAATTGAGCATGCTGGTATTCCAGATGAGGGCCCACCACATCAGAGTAGGGCAGAATTATCATGCAACCCATGCTTAGTGCAAGGGCACTTTTCATTAGTGGTTCACATTAACTTTGTGATCAAATAGCTCCGCAAGAACTTTTTCATAGAGTTCTGGTATCAAATCAGGCCTCTTCCATTCTTTACTTGGAAATTTTAATCCTTTGATCCCAAATGAATGACTTTATGCTCATCCCATTAAATTTGGAGGCACAGGGGAGGGGAATGCCTATGTTGATGCTCTGGCTCTGCAGCTTGCTCTCTGTGGCTTTGAGCCAACCACTTACCACTGATCCTCGGCTTCCTACTGAGGGAGAGGCTGAGGATCAGATGAATAAATGTATGTGAAAGCATTGTGTAAACTATGAAGTAAAATCAGGATCTAAGCTCACATGTATTTTTTCATTTGTTCATTCTACAAATTTTTATTCAATACCTACAACCAGATACTACACTGGCTACTGAGGATATAGTTCTGGCCTATAATCAATGCTTACAGAGATGATATAGTTCTCTGCCTCTTGAGTTTCTCATTTATACAATTAACTATCTGTTCCAGTTTTGTGTTACCTAAAAATGTGGTAATTCCCTTTATGCTTTTTCTAGATCTCTTTATTAACATTTTAAGTTATATGAAAGATGATTCTTGCAGCATTCTAGTGAGATCTTTTTTCAAGTTGTTACAAGTAATTAATTCTCACTGGATGCAGTTTTTCACAGAAATCCACATAGTTGTAGACTACCATCTAATTGAGAGTGCACAAGTTTTCTGCAACTTCTCCCCCACCCCCTTAGCAGCTGTGTCTGCTGTATCATGGACACTCTTTCCCTTGGAAGCTGCAGGAAGTCACTCTCTTCATGGCACCGGAGACTACCACTCCTGGTCTGGCTGAGATAGAAAGCAGGCTGGTAACTATTTACTGTCTTGGATTTCCACGTACTTCACCAATGTAACTAAAGAACATAGTGAACAAAAGAACATATTTGGCAACTGGGACAGCTTTTCTGTCTGACTTGATAGTACAGCTGGAGAACTGAAAAGAGTGAAGGATGGCATCTACTAGGCAGGGGGACAAAAGGAAGGGTTGACTTCTCTTCAGTTTCTTTCTCATCCTTCCTTTTGGCAGGCTAAACCCAAAATCTATTGCACAGAATCATTTACTGTAGACAATACTTTAAAACCAGTTTTTAAATTTCCATTTACCAGACTATGGATATAGCTTTGTTATAGAATATTTCTTTATAATGATAGTACTGCAGGGCTCAGTGAAGAGTTAAGTGATATAAATTGTACATTCATTCATTCTACAAATAGTAACTGAGCACAGAGGGCACAGTAGTGGATGCTACAATATTCTGGGAGATCAGAAATGTGGTCAGAATGAAGCAATAGGACTCCTCTGTGCACAAACCAGCTTTAAAACTGTCAGGGAATGTTTGAGGGACTCCACAACAATCATGACATGTTTGAAGACACCGAAAAGGATGCCTGATCAACACTGCTTGATTTGCACCAGACCCAAAGCCCGTGGAGGAGCACTTGAACTTGGTCACAATTGTACACACCTAGCTAATGGACTGGCAGGCCCTGGAAGGGGACTGGAAAAAGAAACAGGGGACATCTGAAAGAAAAAGCACATGAGAGATCAGTTTGGCAGAACGAGTCTGAACAGCAAGGCTTGCTGTTAGGGAAGTAATGACAGCACTCACTCCGGCTGGCTGCTGTGCACGGCTAGAAAAAAGAGGGGCAGGATAGAGAGGAAAGAACTATGCGCACTTAGGGCCCCAACCCCCACTTGTGATGAACCCCTCTGGGCATAAGGAGCCAATTGCATTATTCTGCTAATTGCAGAGAGAACACAGGAGCAGTAGAGAGACTGGGCTAAGTCATGAAGAGGTCCCCAGCAGGATAAAAGAGAGCAAAACAAGGGTATCAAAAGAAAAAAAAAAAACAAAAACCACTGGTCAATAGAGCAGAAAGATGGAAGAGCCTCAGATGTCATTTCCACATGGACTCTTAGAAGGAGTATCTTGGGGGTGAACTCTTCAGAACAAAAAGCTGAACATTTTGCTAATCAAGAGGAAAGGAATCCCAGTGCAGTAAGATCTGGGGTACTGCAGGTCAAATCTGGGAAATATCCATTATAGATCAAAGAGTTAAAATCAGATGTCCTATCTTTATGATGGGTAAATAAGCTTCAGTCAGTACCACCATCCATATGACCATAACATCTAAAAATACTAAACTAATGATCACTGATAATCTTTAAAGAAGAACCACTTTTTGACTGACTTTTTGATAACTGACTGGCTTGACAAAGAGGTACAATAGGAGAAATCTTAGTATGATTTCATTCCTGAGAATGGATACAGAAAATATTTGCTTATATAACACTTATTCACTGGATCATTTATTTGCTCTAAATGCATAATTAATAATTGGCAAAAAAAAAATAGGCACTTCTTACATTGTGTTGGTTGGTTGAAAAGTCTTAGAACTTCTTGTTTGTACAGAGATTCATCTTTAATCAGCATTTGGGCTGCTTCCAAATTCACTGGATTTTCTAGCACTGGATTAGAAAGCATAACCTATAGGAAAAAAATATAAAAATTAAAGTTTTTAAAGTAAATTTTTTGCTAGAGCAAAAAGACAAGCCAACACATACAACAGTAACAAGCATTTATTACATGGCGACTATGTATCCATCTGGAGACAGATACAAAGACAAATGAGACATAGTCCATCTCAAGAAACTCTTGGTCTAGGGGTGCCTGGGTGGCTCAGTTGGTTAAGCAACTGCCTTCAGCTCAGGTCATGATCCTGGAGTCCTGGGATCGAGTCCCACATCGGGCTCCCTGCTCGGCGGGGAGTCTGCTTCTCCCTCTGACCCTCTTCCCTCTCTCTCATTCTCTCTCAAATAAATAAATAAAATAAAAAAAAAAAAAGAAACTCTTGGTCTATCTTGATGTTATCCTGTATGGTCATGAGCCAAACATTAGGATCAAAACAAGTTACAAGTTCCTTCCTCTAGCCTATTCCTTTCTATCACATGAATTTAAATTCAATTTACATATAAAGGAAACTAAACATTAGGAAACACTGAAACATTTCCATTAAAAAGTAAGTTTAATTTTTAACGTTAAGATCACATTTAGATCATGGATAAACAAACGTATGTAATAAGGCTGTGTATACTGTGTATACTTCAACATCCCTCCAGATCATTGAATGAATTTGGTGTCTATAGTTTTCTATTGCTGCTGTGACAAATTAGCACAAATTTAGCAGCTTAAAACAATACAGACTTGGGGCACCTGGGTGGCTCAGTCATTAAGCATCTGCCTTCGGCTCAGGTCATGATCCCAGGGTCCTGGGATAGAGCCCAGCATCGGGCTCCCTGCTCAGCAAAAAGCCTGCTTCTCCTTCTCCCACTCCCCCTGCTTGTGTTCCCTCTCTTGCTGTGTCTCTCTCTGTCAAATAAATAAATAAAATCTTTAATGGAGCACTAGGTGTTATATGCAAACAATGAATCATGGAACACTACATCAAAAATTAATGATGTAATGTACGGTGATTAACATAATAAAATTTTAAAAATCTTTAAAAAAATACAAATTTATTATCTCACATTTCTGTAGGTGGCTAGTCTTAGGTGGTCATTTTGGTTTCTTTTCCACATTTAGTAAGACTAAAATCAGTGTCGGCTGGTTGGGCTCTTATCAGAAGTTCTGAAAGAATGTTTCCAACCTCATTCAGGTTGTTAGTTGAATTCAGTCCCTTGCATTTGTAGGACTGAGGTCACTGTTTCTTTGCTGGCTGTTAGCTTGGGGCCATCCTTAGCTCCAAGAGATCTCTTGCAAATTACATCTGGACCCCTACATCTCAGAGCAATTAAAGTATGAAGAATCCTTCTTATGCTTGGAATCTCTCTGATGTTCCTTCCTGCCACATCCATTCTCCTTCCACTCTATTTCTCTGAGCAACACTTGTGCCTTCCTCTTCTATTGTTAAGGGGTTATAATAATGACTTTGTACACCTGTATAATTCAGGATAACTTTCCCATTTTAAGGTAAGCTGATTAGTAACTATAATTCCATTTGCAAAGCCCTTTTACAGCAGTATGTAGATTAGATTAAATAACCAGAGGATGGGAGCCCTGGAGGGATATCTTTAAAATTCTGCCTGCCACCTGGGTGGCTCAGTCTGTTAAGCATCTGTCTTTGGCTCGGATCATGACCCTGGGGTCCTGGGATGGAGCCCTGCATCGGTCTCCCTGCTCAGCAGGGAATCTGCTTCTGCCCCTCCCATTCCTCATGCATGCCCACGCGCATGCGCGCACGCTTTCTCTCTCTCTCTCTAATAAATATTAAAAATAAAATAAAATTCTGCCTGCTATAGTATATGTGCATCTGGACAAAATAGGGGACCAGCAGTAACCAAAACTTAATAGTTCTGCTAGACCATGATCTTGTTTATCTTGTACCTCAAAATTATTTTCCCAAATTGCAAATATTTATTCAATAATTTCAGTATTTTGAATAGTATAAGATGCAAATTAGATAATAAAATATAACCAAAAAAATAACTACCAGAATACTAAGTGTAGATGTAGTTCAAAGTGGCTAACTGACTAAAGTGTCTTAGAAATGTCAGTCATCACTAACGGAAGCAATAATCTGACATCTGATATTTCAAAGGCAATAAGAATTTACTGCTGTTTGGGCGCCTGGGTGGCTCAGTTGGTTAAGCGACTGCCTTCGGCTCAGGTCATGATCCTGGAGTCCCGGGATCGAGTCCCGCGTCGGGCTCCCTGCTCAGCGGGGAGTCTGCTTCTCCCTCTGACCCTCTTCCCTCTCGTGCTATCTCTCATTCTCTCTTCCTCAAATAAATAAATAAAATCTTTAAAAAAAAAAAAAAAGAATTTACTGCTGTTATTTGAGTTTCTCTGTTTGGAAAACACATTTGAACATATCTCCAAGGATATTCTAAGTTTCTCAAATAAGGATTCAGTGTGGATGGCATTATACCTTTCAAAGTGGGTAGGAAGCAGATGAAACTTATCTTCAAGAGTAAGCTTTTGGTCTTTGGCTGGAGTGATAATCCTACTCAGAGAGGCACATCTGGTGAAGTTTATTCAATAGTCTTTGCATTGACACTATGCCTAAGACCTTTTCATATTATGTGTACACAAGCTACTAAGTATACTTAATGATTTTTAAGAACTAGAATATATTGAAATGTATGAATCAGACACCCTGCTAAAATAGTGAAAAGAAAAGGTCCAACTTTTATTTTTTTATAGATTTTGTCAGAGAGAGAGTGTGCACGCACGTGCGCGCAGGAGCGGAGGGAGGAGCAGAGGGAGAAGCAGGCTCCACACTGAGCAAAGAGCCCAATGTGGGCCTTGATCCCAGGACTCTGGGATCATGACCTGAGCTGAAGGTAGAAGCTTAACGACTGAGCCCCCCCAGGCGTCCCAAGGTCCAACTTTTAAATTAGCCATGTGATAGTGTGGAACAACATAAGCAGCTTTCCAGAGGATAAGTACAAAAAACTGGAGCATCAGTAAAAAACTACAACAGTAGGTAGAATTTATAATTTCCAATTAGTTAAAGCCCATGAATTTGGAATTCCTTCTATGGATGGGTGTTGCTATTTACCTTTGCATTATATATTGAAGTACAAGTGTTCTTATAATCTTTTGTAAGATTATAAAAATTTTAGATGATTAGTATATTTAGACTTTAAAATATTTTAAACACCATTTCAAATGGCACTCCCTTGAATAACAATGTGATAACTATACATATGTCTCATCTATTGTTCAAAGGGAAATATTCAGAAATTATGGTCTATCCGTGTACTGTCCATTACAATAGGCACCAGCCATATGTGGCTATTTAAACTGAAATTAAAATACATTAAAAACCCAGTTCTCCTCAGTTACACTAGCCACATTTCAAATGCACAGTAGCCACATGGCTAGTGCCTACTGTATTGGACAGCGCAGATATTGGACATTTTCATCAGTGCAGAAAGTTCTACCAGGCAGCACTGATCTTGAAAGAACTACTAAATAGCCATTAAAATATTAACTGCAGCAATACGAAAATTACTTGAGATAAAATGGTAAGTGAAAAACAGGTCAAATAAGTTGTACATATAAACCATATTTGGAACGATGTAAAAAATTCAGGATCATTCTTTCATTTGTGTTACTTAGCATCTCCTGTCAGCATTGTCCTAGGTGGGTACTGGGGAATCAGAGATGAACTGGACCTGTTCCCTGACCTCGAGGAGCCTGTAGTCCAACAGGGGAAGACATATAAGAAAACAGTATGTGCATTACAGTATTACAGTCCTCTGATAGAAATCTGCCTGGAGTACCACTCAGTGGGTGGGAGACAAAAGAAACCCCTCAAACACCAAAGCTGTCAATTCTACCTCTGAAAGAAAGTCAGGAAAGGCATCCCAGTGGAGGACTCATTGGCCCTGACTCTTCCAATGTATGCAGCTTCTTCCCAGACTGAGCAAGAGAGAAGCAAGAGAGAAGGAGAAAATGGGTTGCCAGTCAGAAACTAGACTGAGCACTTTTTAAGGTTCAAGACTTGCTTGGGTTTGTAACTTTAGAATTGAGAACTCTATAAATGTTTTTTTTAACATGAATTGAACCAAGCACTGTGAGGGAGAAAAGCATGAAAATATAATAGGAGTGGGGCTGCATGGTGCTGTTAGGGAGAGTCTGAAGCCCAGGTGTGAGGACAAGGAGATCGGTTGTCAGGCAAGAGAACTGAGGCTACCCTGCAGTGAATAGGGCAACTGAAAGGTTTTAAACAAAAACACGGGAGAAAACAGAGGGAAATGCTAATCACAGTAGGGTTAATGTTTTTCTTTATGACTATCATTGATTTTCTTTTTCTTTCTACTCTCTTTTTTTTAATTTGAGAGAGAGAGAGCGTGCTCTGGATAACTTGTATTAACTGGGGTGGGGGGGAAGGGGCAGCAGGAGAAGGAGAGAGAAAATTCCAAGCAGAATCCCCACTGAGCCTCACAACATTCAGTTTTATTATTCTTTTTTATTTAAAGATTTATTTATTTGAGAAAGAGAGCACATGCTTGTACAGGGGTGGGGGGGAGAGGGAGAGGGGAGAGAGAATCTCAAGGAAACTCCCTGCTGAGCACAGAGCCTGATGTGGGGCTCCATCTCACCACACTGAGATCATGATCTAAGCCAAAATCAAGAGTCAGATGCTTACTGACTGAGCCACCCAGGCGCCCCTCAGTTTTACTATTCTTAAGGCAGATCCTAATTCAGGTAGAAGAGACAAGGACTATGACTCAGTTTGAAGGAATCAAAAAGATCAACCCCAGATATTTGCAGATCATGCTCACTTAGTTCTTTATAGTTTTTGTTCGAATGTCTCTCCCCAAACATGGCTTAGCACAGGTAGGTGCTCAATACATTTTTGTAGAATGAATGAATGGATAAGTTTGGACATTTAACCTCTAAGAAAGATTGCTTTTCTCAGTATACTAAGATGACTAGACAGAAAATTTTTTTCAAAAATAAGAAATGGGATTTGTATTATAATTCTATGTGATTGAGAGAATTCAATTAAGCCAGAATACTACATTTCTGTAAGTATTCCAAATAATCAAAATTTAATAGTTTATCTTCAGATACTATTAATGATGAGTAGGTCCATGGGAAAGTCACTAAGTCAGATTACAGGTGGTCAAACCAAGTGCCATTGAAATAATTTATTTTAGCACCACATGAGAAAAGAGGTTTTTTGAGAGTCAGAAATAACAGAACACTGAGGCATGCTCCTAAGGACCATGAACCCAGGGGGCAAAGGGGCATTCCAGAAACAGGCAACAATCTGAAGGGAGGAAAAAAATCCCTGCTTTAATTGTTCACTGGATTTGATATGAAAGTTTATAAAAGAGCAAGTAGTTAGCACTGTCAGAAACAAAGGATAAAGCTGAACATTTTAAGTTGTAGTCATTTGGTTCACCTTTCTAAGGAAGACAGATTCATGAATGAGGAAAGATCATATCCAATATTATGAAGTAAAGTTAGAAGCCAAAAGAAAACTTGAGACTATATTTCTAGAATTGAAACCATCCAGTTCTTTTTTAAATAAAACATATATTCTTTCATTGTAAAGGGCAGTAACTATCAGTTTCACTTTAAAATAATATTTATAAGTTCCACTTTATAGACTTGGTGTAAAAATGCTATTGATTTAAATAAGGTTATTCAAATCCTTCAAACATTTAAATATTCATTGTACATCTTCCATATATTTTGAGTAACTGGGACAGTTGAAAGTATTAAAGAGAGCATTATATTAACCTGTTCTTACCTGGAGGGTAAGTAAGATGCTGCTCAAGGTATAGCTTGTATTCCACTTATCGGGGTCATCCAAAATATCTATACAAGCCCGACCAGTATTTTGGTCTACTGTATTAAAATAATACATGAATATTCACACATAGAATACAATTATTATTTAAAATATCATAGGCAAAATCAGAAAGCAAAAGACAAAGCAGGAAGGCATTTTCAATGAATGTGACTGACAGCTGATGTAGTATAGCTGTTAAAAGCATGGGCTTTAGTGTCAGACACACGTAGATCTGAATGTTGACTCCCCCACCTGTTGAGCAATTTAACTTTATCACTCTAGGTCTCACTTTCCTAATACGTGAAATGGGGATATCATGAAAGTACCTTCCTTCACTGAAAAGAATTAAAAAATAAAGTACTTAATAGAGTACCTGACATGTGGCAAATCCCCCCCAAATGATAGACATCATTATTAACAATAGTCTTATTAATATATAAAAAAATTTTTGTAAATGACTAAGAGAAACATTTCTACTCTAACAGAAAAATCTTGCAATAAAAAGTTAAGAACTGAAAAGAAAATTTTGAAAAGGTGAAAAGAGGGGTGTTGGATTTGACATTGTACTGTAAAACCACAATAATTAGAACTGCAGAGTGGGACATGAGATTAAACCATGTGATAAGAGCCTTTAGAAACAAAACCTAGTATGTATTAAAACTGTTGTATGTTAAAAGTGCAATTATGATTCAGCAGCAAAAGAGGATTATCAACAAATGGCATTGATAAGTGCTGTGCAAATTACTGATTGTCCTTTGGTATTTGCACTTCCTTTCTTCCATCTCTTCTGGAATAAGGAGCACTATGCCTGCCCCCCATCTCCATCCCTCTGTGTGGTTTTTGATAAATACATGGTTGCCCACATTTTCCCCAGCCTTTCCTCCAGCAAGACGTGGCCATGTAACTAAGTTGTAATTGTGGGATATCAGCAGAAGGAAAGTGCGCAACTTCTAGATCATACTTCTGATGGGAGCTGTTTTGCCCTCTTTTTCTTTTCCCCTTCCCACTGGCTGGAAATGGTCAGAGTAAAAGTCTTACATCCAGAAATGATAACCGCAGGTTGAGATGGCAAAACCTCCCTGTCAGCTTTGTTTTGTCATACACAGATTGGAAAGATATAGAGAAGCTTGGCCTATGCCCTAACAAATTAATTAAATCAGTATTAAAAAAAAAAGAATGGAGTCAAATATGAAAAATAAGACTACGGAATAACTAAAAGAATATTAAAATGATGATTTGATTGTATTTGGGGAAGAGATCATCTAAGTTTAAAGGTAATTGCAAAAATCTCAAAGGATGAGACTAATAGATTTGACTACATAAAAATTTTTAAACCCCAGATATAAAAAAACCAGCATAAGCAAAATTTTAAATTAGTGACAAAGGGAAATATTTGCAATATCTAAGACAATGTAATAACACCATTAAGTCTGATGGTTCACAAAATAAGAAATACAATCAACAGACATGAAAAAATGTTTAACTCACAAGTATTCAAAGAAGTGCTTATTAAAATAACAGTGGCAGGGCGCCTGGGTGGCTCAGATGGTTAAGCGTCTGCCTTCGGCTCAGGTCATGATCCCAGGGTCCTGGGATCGAGTCCCGCATCGGGCTCCCTGCTCCTTGGGAGCCTGCTTCTCCCTCTGCCTCTCTCTCTCTCTCTCTCTCTGGCTCTCATGAATAAATAAATAAAATAAAATAACAGTGACATTCTTATTAAATTGGCAAAAAATGTCTCTGAAGTGTCAACGCCCAGATATGGAAAGTGCTAAAATGACTTTATACACAGTTATGGGTGGAAGTGTAAATAACATCCCAAAAGGCAACTTGGCTTTATGTATCTGAACACTTAGGACCCTATAGAGCCATCCCTTGGAGTTTGGAGGCTAATAAATACTACTCCCTTCCTCCCAAGCTCATATATAATGAAATAGACCTAAGTGTTGAAAGATGGAAGTTAAAAAATCAACTTTATTGTAGGTAAGACTGAAATGGAGAATGCGTGTGATCAATGGCTTTACTCGAGCTCCACAAAAGCCCCCCTGATTTGAACTTAACACCCAAACTGAAGGCCTGCCTGTTTCCTGCCTGGAGAAAGCCATAGGGAACCCATTCTAAGGGAAGACTGTCTGGAAAGAAAGTGTTGGGCCACACATGTTCAATTTTTTTCTCCTATTTCCTCAATAGGTAAGTCACTCAAGGAGTGAGGGAGGGAAAGAAGAGCAATCACAAGTTTTCTGTACTTTCCCTCCTAGAGACAGAGGTTCTCTGTACTCTGTGGAAATGGAAGGTGTGAGGCCTAGGGGATAGCACTGACCCCCACTACATTTAACCAGTAATTCCACTCCTGTTTATGTTAAGCAAATAATAGCAACTGTACACAATGAACTGTGTACCATAGATTTAATTTTATACCTTAAAAATAGGTTTAATTACAAAGTAATAATATACTTGGAAAAAATTACATAAAAGTACATGGTGATTGCATGGAGCACTGTGTGTTATATGCAAACAATACATCATGGAACACTACATCAAAAACTAATGATGAAATACATGGTAATTAACATAACATAAAAAAAGTACATAATGATTAACATAATAAAAATAACAAAATAAATCATATTTTACAAATAAAAGTATGTAAAATAAAATATGAAAGCTCCCTTGACTACTAATACCACCTCTTCAGAGTTACTACCAGTTGGTCTAGGGACACCTGGATGGCTCAGTCAGTTAAGCATCTGACTCTTGGTTTAGGCTCAGGTCACGATTTCAGGGTCTTGAGATCAAGCCCTATGCCAGGCTCCGTGATCAGAGTGGAGTCTGCTTGAGAGGTTCTTTACCTCTCCCTCTGCCCCTTCCTGTTTATGTGTACGTGCATGCATGTGCTCTCTCTCTCCAAAATAAATAAATAAATAAATAAATAAATAAATAAATAAATAAATCTTCAAAAAAATAAATCTACCAGTTGGTCTATACATATACACACACACGTGTGTGACTGTGTGTATCGTTTAAATGGAATTATATCTTAAGTGTTATTCTTTGAAGGTTTTTTCTTTTTTTAACAGTAAATCATCAACATATTTTTGGACATATTTATGAAAAAATATTTGAGCACCAGTTATGTGCCAGGTAGGGAATATTCTAGGAATAGCAGTGACCAAAAAGTCTAGGTGTATATATCTTCCTTGTTATGTATAGAGCTGTAAGATATTTTACTTAAAAATTCCTATATTAACGGACACTGGGATTATTTCCCTTTTCCCTATTTCCAACGTTGTTACTGGGAACAAACATATTTAAATATTATACATACTCTTCCACACTTGTGCTAGTATTTCTATGGAATAATTTATAAATACGGTATTACAGGGATTTAGGGCTATTTGCATTTTATACCTGATTAGAAACTGTCAACTGCTTCCTAAAAAGGTCACACTGAGGTCATCATTATATCAGAGAAGGCACCCACCCACGTTTGCCCACCCCTACTGAAATATATGTATAAATTTTTAACATTTTGTAAACATAAATAATGAATCATAAATTTCTGTTTTAATATGCATTTATTTTCTTACTAGTGAAGCTGAACATCTTTTTATGTTTATTTTTGTTATGTGTCTTCTATCAAGTGTTTGTTTATAACCTTTGCCTGTTTTTCTATTGCTTTATTTTTTTCTTATTGATTCTTAAGTGTTCTATATATGTTGTAGATATTCTGTTTTACACATTGCAAATATTATAGCTTGGTTTGCAAAAGTCAATGTATTTTGTCTGTTTATAATATTGTTGGCCGTAGAGAAGTTTTAAAAAGTTTATGTAGTTTAATGTGTCAAGCTTTTTTCACAGTTATTAGGTTTTATCATATTTAGAAAAGCCTTCCTCACCAAGCCGATTAAAAATTCTATTTGAGGGGCGCCTGGGTGGCTCAGATGGTTGAGCGTCTGCCTTCAGCTCAGGTCATGATCCCGGGGTCCTGGGATCGAGTACCGCATTGGGCTCCTGGCTAGGCAGAAGGCCTGCTTCTCCCTCTGCCTCTGCCCCTCTCTCTCTCTCTCTGACTTTCATGAATAAATAAATAAAAAACAAAAAACAAAAAACAACAACAAAAAAATTCTATTTGATTTTCTTTTTTTTTTAAGATTTTACTTATTTATTTGACAGACAGAGAGAGAGAGCGAAAGAGGGAACACAAGCAGGGGGAGTGGGAGAGGGAGAAGCAGGCTTCCCTCCGAGGAGGGAGCCTGATGCAGGGCTCGATCCCAGGACCCTGGGATTATGACCTGAGCAGAAGGCAGAGGCTTAACGACTGAGCCACCCAGGCGCCCCTGATTTTCTTTTTAGGATTTAAAACTTTTAGACTTTTTGATACATCAGGAATTCATTTTGTATGTAACTTGACTAGCAATCCAACTCATTTCTTTCTAAAATGTTAATTTGTCAGTCCATTATTTTTTATGAAGATAAAATCAGATCAAATGAGGATATTGAATACAAGAATAGTGAAGTTTATCAGTCATTAAAAATGACCTTTTGAAGAATGTTTAATAATCCAGAAATAAACGTCATTTTATAAACTTCATATGTAATACTTCAACTATGTAGAATACATACATAGTAAAAAGAAAATAAATTTGTTTAAATATTGAGAGGAATAGCTCTCTGAATTAGGATTCAAAGTGATAATTTTTTTCTGCCTTTTTGTATTTTCCCCAATAAGCATGCTTACTAAATATAACCATAACAAAGTTTTTAGAAACATTATCAAACACTTACAAGGAACAAGGATAATAGGGACAGAGCCCAGTGATAAAAATCTCATTTGGTGCTTACCATTTGGATGAAAAGGAATTGTCAGGAATTTCACAACTGGAGGGACTAAATTGTATTGTGATATAAAGTTTATTTTCAGTTGGAAGAATAATCCTGTGATAAAGAAACAAACATTTTTACTTAAGTGTCATGTTGTGTTGATGAAATGAAACCTGAAGTTTCTCTTTAGCTTAGCCTCCTCGAGGTCCCTAGAGTTTTATAAATAAATTGGATCATACGGTACAGAGAGTCCTCTAGATAGTCTAATAGACTCCTCACAATCTAATTCCACTGTGTTTTCAGCCTGTTTCTCACCGCGTGAGTCCTTTCCATCCACTAACTCCATCCCCTAACACCTGCCCCTTACACTGTATTGCTCATATTTACTGAACTCACTGTTTTAGAACTGTCTCTTGTTTATAAGCTTTTGCCATGCTGTTTACTCAGACTGAATTTCCTTCCCCTCCTTCCAAACCTAACAAACTCTTACCCATTCCTCAGGATTCAACTCAAATGTCACTTCCTTGAGAAGCCAGCCATTCCTGACCTTCTAAGACAAAAGTAACTAATCATTGTCTTCTCAGCATTCCATTCAAGATCCATTAATAGCACATATTAGATTTTATTATAATTAACCACTTACGTTTTTCTCCCTTACTTCCCTCAACAACTCTATTTTGTTAATCCATAAAGAGTGCATGGTCATTAAAGATTATAGTGGCCCAGTCTTCTCAAGAATTTGATTTATAAAAATTTGGGGAAAAATCACGAAGGAAAAAAATGAGAGATAATTGTGGGATTTTTATGCAAGTAGGAATTTTGATAGTTATTCTCTGATTTAATGGAAGACTTACATGATATTCCCAATTGATACGCTTTATTGTGTCTGCTTCTTAAAAGTGTAATAACATTAAAATTTGGCATAAGGAAAAATTCAAATCCAAAATTTCCATCTACATTAACAAATGGCAAGAAATTAAGCCACATGATGAAAAAAATAACATGTGAATACCTTTAGAATTCTAGAAAATTTATATACTGTAACCTTATTATACATGTAAAGAAGATAGGCTAATAATGGTATAAAGACTTTTAAAAAGTAAATTGGTTTTGAAAACACAAACCATGCCAAAATGTATTTTGTAGACCTTCAATATCGGCTCCCCATTCCATTAGATCTTCACTTACAGGAAAGGCAGTAATACCCTTTAATTAAAAAAAAATCAAAGCAGAAGAAAAGATTTAATATCACAGCTTTGAAAATCAAATGTCAAGTTACAGTGAATTCCAAAAACTCCACATTTTCTTTTCCTGATAAATTTATTTATTTGTTGATTTGGGGAGATGTTATATATTATATACTGTCTTATTACACAGAAGTTAAGGTAGATTCCAAGAAACACACACAATAGTAAATTTAAAATAAATCATAAGCATGGAAATCACAAGTGGGACTACAAAGTCAAGCTTGAGATGTGGCTTATATAAATCAATAGGTCAATTTAAGATTCCAAATAGAAAAGATGGAAATAGTTGGAAAGATGCATTTCTTCCAAGCTTTAAAAAAACTATATGGATGCTATATGGAGGGCATGGAGTAGAAAATTTTCATTAAGAAAAACACAACTCCAACATAATGCTTGTATATAAAAATGAAGTTTTCCTACGCTTGAGGTACTGTCCCAACGGAGGGACAAGAAATGTATTTCATGGAAAAGTTTATCCTTTACGCTGAGGGATACACTTAAATATAGTGAACAAATATTTCTGAGCAACCACAGAGTTATTAAGTATGTAAAATGCTAGTCTGGATAAACATTATATCTCTATTATCTACATTATTTGTAGTTACATATCACTTCTTTCTTCATCAAATTCTCTTTTACCAGAGAACCACAAAGTTCAGGTAGAACAGAAACAAACAACATCAGATGTTAGGTTGGTATGTCTGGGATTGTTGTTGGACTCAATAATTGTTCCTAACATCTCCAGTGAAGACAATACTTCTATAGCACGGTGTGGAGGCAGGGAAGGGGGGGGCAGAACAATGCCATTGAACTACACCTGAGGCAACTATTGGTAGCCCTTTGAGCCCTCCAAGGCAGCTTTCTTTCTATTCTTTGTCTTAAGTACTCCCTTCCCCTCCCTTCCATTTTTTATTCTTTATAGAATAAGTGATAAATCAGCCTGTGGCACCTATGGACCTCACTGTAATATATATAATAGCATTTGGCAAAAAGTGTACTAGACAGTGAGGAGTAGAACTTAAGACTTAAGAGCTCACCAGGGGTTTGGAATCAGAAAACCCTGGGATGGAAGCCTGGGGCCAAATATTTACTGAACCTTTCTGGGGCTTCGGTTTCTGGTAGGTAAAACAAAACACTACTTATTTAATAATGTTGTAATTAAGGAGCACAACCCTGCACCTACTCATCACCCTCTGATAGGGCTTAAGCACACATAAATTAGGACAATATGCTCCATGTTTTTATTATTATTATGATATAATAATTCGTATTATCATAAAATGATTGTTATGGTGCAATCCATTCTTTAAATAACAACACTGTAGTGGCAAATTAGGTTTAACTAAATTATGCCTTATAGAATAAACACGGATTGAAATGCTTTTAAAAGCGTCTGCCTTCGGCTCAGGTCATGATCCCAGGGTCCTAGGATCGAGCCCCGCATGGGGCTCCCTCCTCAGCGGGGGGCCTGCTTCTCCCCCTCCCTCTGCTTCTCACCCTGCTCATGTTCTCGCTCTCTCTCTCTATCTCTGTGTCTCGAATGAAAAAAAAAATCTTTAAAAATTCGTACCCCAACGAAACACATCCCTCCAGGTTCCCAGGACTCACCTTAAAATTGTTCTCCTTCAACTCCTGGAAGTCTCTTTCCAGCAAGAAGTAAGCTCTGCTGTGCATGATAAGGCAGCAAAGGGTCTGGCACTTGTCCCCACACCCCTAGCGTTTACTCTGAGAAAGGTGTCTGAGATTATGGGTCACTCTCCCACACCTAGTAAACTCACGTAAACTACTTGTTTTCTAGAGCCCCAGAACGCTCTGTCCTCCCAAGGTAAGTGCCTCTAAGTTGGATTTACAACAGACTTTTCTTTCTCCTCTGACTCCTCCCAACCGAGACTTCCAGAAAGAAAACGGGCACGTTCTCAACTGCGGCGTGTCCCTGCGGTGCCAGCTCACAGCCCAGGCTCAAGGCAAACTTGGAGGAGCACCTGGGACAGCTCGCGTTGTTCGTGCGTGAAGCGGGCGCGAGAGGGGGAAGCAGAGGTAGCGGAGGGCGGTCGTTAGTCGGGGTAATCTGCGCTTCACAGGTGTCAGTGGGTGCCCGCTTCGCTGGAGGTCGCAAATCGGTTGCCAAGCAACAGGACCCCCCTGCGGGAAAGTAGCGGAGCTTGGCTGCCCCTCATCCAATCAGCGACGGGGGGCAGGCCTCTGGAAACCTTCGCAGCCAATCGGCCAACCGTTTCACTTTGACAGGCCGTGAGCTCCGTTGTCAAGGCAACACCCCCCCCCCCCGCCAACTCTCCACCAAAGTAGACTGTAGACTACCCAATTAGTGTAGAGTGTGAATAAAGTTCCAGGATCTTTCAGAAGCCTTCACTCGAAGTCCTTCTCTGAAATGCTTTCCTTTTTCTTTGAATACCAGAAACTATCGGGTAATAAGTGATCATTAGGTACAAGTCTGAGCTTATTAATCAAAACTTATATGGCAAGCCACCATTCCTAATACGTTCGCATACATTATTATGTCATCGTACCCTACAGTTACCTTGGGAGGATGTTCCAGGAACAGAGAAGTACTTAAAATGTCTCAGGTTCCCATCTTTTGCCACAGGGTTTTGCTCCTGCTGTTCCTTCTATGTAGACATTTACCACATCCCTTCTACCCCCTCTCCCCCCATTTTTCTTCACTCATCTCTCAAATTTAACTTTGCTCACGATTCCTTATGGGATCCTCTAAGACAAGATTAGGTTCCTCTCTTTTGTGATCCTAGAGGACCCTATATTTAGGTCCTCATTAGCATTTACCACACTGGATTACAATCGCCTATTGTCTTCTTCAGCCAACCGGGAGCTACTGAAAGGTGTTCATTTACTAGTGCCAACTACAGACATTGGCAACATAGTTCAGAGTGCTCTTTGGTTATTTACTTATTTGTTTTACTACTTTTATGGAAACACTATCAGTTCAATTAGTTCATTCATTCCACAAATATTAACGACTTATTATGTATTATGGAACAAATTTTTTTTTTAAGATTTTATTTATGTCAACAGAGAGAGAGCACAAGCAGGGGGAGCGGCAGGCAGAGGGAGAAGCTGACTTCCCGAGGAGCAGGGAGCCTGATGCGGGGCTCGATCCAGGACCCTGGGATCATGACCTGAGCCAAAGGCAGTCACTTAACCAACTGAGCCATCCAGGCGCCCCATACTGTGGAACAATTCAAATGAAGTGACAGCCTTTATGCAACCAGTATACAATAAAGTACACAAAACAAAAATACATGATAAGTGACATGTAGACAATAAAAGAGTAATGTGACCAAGAGTGCAGCAGGTAGTCAAGGGTTAGACGTGGTGGTCAGGGAAGACCTCTGTCAGGGAGGATTTTGAGGTGATACTTCAAAGATGAGATGAAAAGGAGCCAGCTTTATGAAATGGAGGGCAGATACTTCCAGGAAGATAAAAACACAATAGTTCTAGTCAGGAAAAAGCTAGGCTTAAAAAAAGGAATCACAGAGGCTTGAGAGGGCATGAGTGAGATATAATTAGGGTGGGGCCCTACAGGATGGGAGGTTTGGGTTTTATTTGAATAGCAATGGGGACCCATTGGATGGTGTTAAGTCCCAAGAGAGAGTCATGCTCTGGTTTACATTTACAAAATTACCCTGGCTGCTTTGTGGAGAATGGATTGTGGGGGAAATCATTTAGACGGCTCCATGTTCAATTTCATGGCCAGGTATGATAGCTTACAAATTCCCAACAATATATTAATTTTACTAACATTTTGGCACAATAAAATGATTTTATTCTATATTGCATAAAACTGAATATAAAGGAATTTTTCCTATTAAAACATCAACTAGGATCTAAAATTGAATTTTTTCGGCTGCCCTTTATATCCATCAGATTTTAACTTGGATTTATGTAGGACTGTGAATGTAAAGTGAAAGTGAGGACAGGGCACTTCAGTGAGAAGAGAATGCACCAATTGGGGTTTTTAGCTAGCTTTTTTTTTTAATGATGATATCTTGATGATTTCTTGATGATATCGTGGCGGTCCTGTGACTCCTTCGACTCCAGCAGGGGAACTCTGTGATAGTAAATGCAGGATCCTTTGTTATTTCTTCAAAATTTTGTTCTAAGGATGCCTGGGTGGCTCAGTCGGTTAAGCAGCAGGCTCTTTTTTTTTTTTTTTTAAAGATTTTATGTATTTGACAGAGACACAGCGAGAGAGGGAACACAAGCAGGGGGAGTGGGAGAGGGAGAAGCAGGCTTCCCACTGAGCAGGGAGCCCAATGCGGGGCTCGATCCCAGGACCCTGAGATCATGACCTGAGCCGAAGGCAGATGCTTAACGACGGAGCCACCCAGGCGCCCCAAGTGTCAGGCTCTTGATTTCAGCTCAGGTCCTGATCTCAGAGTTGTGAGATCAAGCCCCCATTGGGCTCCATGCTTAGCATGGAGTCTGCTTGAGATT